>NC_080073.1:88437018-89103060 GCF_949987535.1 Balaenoptera acutorostrata | reverse complement strand
AAAGGAAACTTCCTAACTAGAATCCATTCATCAATGCCAAATTAAACATTGTGGTCAAGTATAGCACAAAAGTACAAAAACATATATAAGCATCTTTTCTAGAAATTCTGATTTTTATGATGACTTTTTGAAAGTTCAAAAGCAATCTGAATGCCCATCACCTAACCCACTGAATACTTACCGTTAATTATGATTTACTTATAAAGGTCTTCTGTTAAGTGAACAAGGGCTCAGTATGTAGAATGGCAGCTTGATTTTCCTTCTTTTGACATCTGTTCAAAATGAGCTATGATATCATCAATCATATTAACTCTGTAGTATTGTGTTATTCCTTGGTGTTCCCAGATTTCATCTGACAACTTTTCCTAGGATTCAAACCATAAATACTTCCTCCAGAGACTGTAATGAGAGGTACAGATAAAAATCCAGGGACTGGAACTGATTAAAAACAAAAAGTAAGAGAAACCCATAGTTTTACACTCCCTCTTTCTCCAACCACAAAATTAATTCTTCACCATAATTTCCCACAAGTATAAGAAACCAGTAGAAAAAAAAATAGAACCTGAAAATCTAAAGAAATATAAGTTTAGTTACCAGAACTAAAGAATAGAGAAATTTCTGGAACAATATTAAATTTATCCTGAAATGATACAAAGCACTATGAGAAAATATGTATTATCATCAATTTGAGCAGAATGTAATAATCTGCACAGTGGTAACTAAGTATTATACTTTAAGAATAATGATTTTATCACTTTAAGAATAATGAAGTACATTATTGACAATTTCTAGTGGTATTCCCTTTATACAAGGAAAAATGAATAAAATAGTTTTGTTTAAAACAATGACCTTTATGGGAAAATAGTAGTGTATTTCCTCATACTTAGAACATTTCTACGTCTCTTTTTGGATATCTACACACAACCCAAAAGTACAGAACTCAAGTCTCAATTAAATGTCAAAGTGTTGCATGCATTTTTTTTTAAAGCTACTTAATGCTTATCAGGATTATAAACAGCAACATAGCATAAGGAGCACTTTGTCATAGTAATTTATCTATATACTGGATTTAACAAATTTGGCTGAGTGATTTTCATGCAGTTTATATTAAATAAACTTATACATTTTTATTATTACTTACACATTTGTATCATTACATTACAAGGTAAGCACTCTAAGATCTTTGGAGGAAACTAGATCATTTTCACTCTATTTATGTCTTCTTCTTGAGCAGGGTGCAGCTACGCTGGCGCTTGTGCACAGCCATATGACTGACTACTGGCCTATTGAATATGGTTGGGTAGCAATCATGTCCACCATTTCTCGGCTTGGCCCATACAAACTTACCACATGCAATGCTCTACATTCTTTCCTCTTTCATGGTGACCTTGGAAACTATTTGTGGAACATGGTGGAACCACAAGGTGCCATGGGATCAGCTCTCTGAAACATGGAGAAGAGCCATTTAGCAGTCAGGGACACTCATTTAGGGCTTTAAGTGAGCGAGCAATAAACCACTGATACTTGCGAGTTTATTTATTACAACAGCTAGAGTTACCTTTGTTACTACAAGTTTAGACTAATTTAGATGTGATTCAGAATTGTTTATTAAGTCTGGATACGTGTCTATGGAAATGTTGGACCAAAGTTATTTACTAATAATTTCCACAAAGGAACTCAAGTCATAGTGAACAGTCCATTTTCCTATGATCTGCTAGCCAGCTTTGATATGAGGAAATTGAATAATTTGAGAACAAAAATAACAAAGAAATAAAACAAAGCTTAAGGACTGACTTCTACCACCAGCTGCATCATCTTTCCATGGTAGAAGTATGTTGGGAGAAATTCCAGTTACTCACAACCGCTGCTTATATACAAATCTCAGCATTTTTTGAAACTTAGTTCTTAGGTTCAGACCACAGGAAGTAATTGGCTTCCAAAAGAATGATTTCCAGTTCTGTATAACTTTTGCATCACACTTAACCCCTAGTATAATTGGCCTTTACTTAGTTGAAGGTAGTGACCATGAGGGAGGAAGGACGAACTCAAGTTTCATGACCCAGCCCACCATTCTTCTGTTCACGTAGAAATACACCTTCCTAGACATGCCAGCATCCTTTTTTTTTTTTTTCCTGCAAGCACTCTAGAAATAGTTATAGAAAGAAGTAAAAGTCATAGAAGACAACCTCAACAAATGCAGATTGGCATTGGGAGAAAGATAACAGTGAGGTACTATACTCCAAAATCCCTTTGGAGAATCTGAAGTAGAGTTATCATAATGTAGTTGATAACTTTTGGGCTGATGGTCAACCCACAACATGCCCACTCTGGGAATGTCCTCCCCATTCAAAAGAGGTTTGTTTCCAGGACTCATGTATGTACCTTGTGACTCTACTCCTGACCACAATGCATTGGATCAGTTAGGCAGATAAGATTCTCCCTCCAGGGATTCTGGGATTTACATACAGCAATAGCATTAAGTCTGGGCTATAACTAGACATGGTGGTGTGTAAACTGTAGTGTCTAATAGAAAGTGGTGCCAGGCTTCAAAGGAGAATGATTCAGGCCTACAGATGAGAGAATCTGAGCAGGAGAGAGCGAGAAAGAGTCAGAGAAGGAGACAAGGTGACAAAGACAGAGAATGAATAAATGAATGAGAGGGAGCCTAGATTACTACTGGCTTTCTTCTTCCTGGTTACAGACTCTCCTCTGGAACATGGTTAGCTTCTGGATTGGCCCAGAATAAAGGTGCAAATGAATGGCATAGTCAAGGCTCCCCAGTACAGGCCTGTTCTGGCTAGTGATAAATTATGCCTTTGATAAGCCTTTCTCTTTCAACTCCCCCTTTCCACCTCTTATAATGTTTTTTTTTTTTATCTCTGCTTTACTAATTTTTCAGCAAGTCATTTCCTACTTATCTGTGAAGATCGGGATCAAGTATCACCTCCTCGGTGAAGTTTTATCAAATTCTGTTAGACAAAGTTAGTCATTTCTGCACCTGTGTTTTCATAGTACTTTCCACATTCCTGAACTATAACTATTTGCTTATGCAACTCTCAGCCCTCAAACTGGGAGTACTTGTGGGTGAAACTGTAATATACTTTTCTTTGAATCTCTAGACTCTAGCACTGTCTGGCACATAGTAGGTTCTCAATAAATGTTCATGAAATGAACGAATCAATGCTGTCGATTTAGTTAGTGTTACTTCCTTTGTGATGTCTTAAAATACCAGGACACTCTTTAAAATGTTGTGTGCACCCTCAACATTTTGAACAGAACCCTTTCTTTCTAAGGAACTCTGGCTCCTTGCCCTCTGTCCACACACATCTTGAAGCAGGAGCTTTTCTAGAATACTTCTTATTCTATAATTAACATATTTTCATAAGAAGTGTCTTAATCCTACCTATAGCAAATAAGGCTTTACATTCCAAAAACACTCCTAGAATTAGTTTACATTTTGAGAAATTATATAGGAAAATTAATTTGAAAAGCTTCAAAAATACCTATGATTTAGATTTATTAACAAGAGGCCATCTACTTTATTGTTCAAGCTAACAAGATTTGTTAGTTATATTATGAAGCATCAAACTGATTTGAAGAAAAGTATGGATTATAATAGAGATTTTTAGAGATCCAGATAAGCCTAAAGTACATTATCAGAATAATGGAGTGAAGCAACTTATATATCCTAAGTCTCAGCAGTGTTATGTCTTTATCACATTGGAATCAAGATTTTCAGGCTCACTACTGTTAATCCAGGGGGTAGATATAAATACTTAGCTAAAATCCATGTGTACCTTGCATGGCTGTAGGGCTTTAGCTTTCTCCTTGTTACACAGAAGCATGAGCTATTGGATCACCAGATTTTTTAACATCTACAGAGGAAAAAAGAAAGGAAGAAAAGCAAAGGAACTTTAAAATTTCTGCATGTATGTGTCTTTCTGTCTCTCTCATGTATATATATATGCAAAACTGTATGTATAATATATACATGTATATATAATCAAGTATATGTGTGTGTATGTGTGTGTATATATTTATATATATATATATATATATATATATATATATATATATATATATATATATATATATATATATATATAAAAATCCAAAAGAGCTCTTCTAATTTTTTTCTTCAACCTTTCATAAGGTGAAATTTCATCAAACCCCATCATGTGACTCTCCAGGAACCTCACTGAACGGGTCTGACTCATCGTCTGAGAATTTTAAATAGGCATGTGCTTCCATGAGAGTTAATACTTAAAAATACACATACAAACTGGCAGTGAAAGAGAGAAAGAAAGAAAGAAAAAAAAGAAACTCAAGGGAAACTTTTGCTTGGCACAAACACTCGGGTCAGACACTGGCCACTCCGTATTTCACAGTTAATTACCAGGTGGTGTTACCGTTAGAGTGAAGGTGGTGGCTCAGTGCTCAGGGGACAGAGGCATTAAACCTACAGTTTATGTCGTTAAGTCAGCCAACTCGGATTAAGCAGTGAAAGGAACTGCCCCTGACATAGTTGACCCTGATTCCCCTTTGAGATACCAAGTTTTCCTCAGAACCAAGGGCTGTGTCTGCCCACTAGTGGTCAGATGGCAGAGCTGGTACCCAGACATTCCCTAGAGGGTTTAATGCCAAGCTCTACCTGGATCAGTGTGGGAATGACAGTGGTCACCTAGTCTGATTTTTAAGCCAGGATTTGGGGATCTATCAACTCAGTTCTGTCAGAGAAGTTAGAATAACACATCCTAAGTCAAATTCAAGCAAAAAGTTCTATTTGCAAGATTTACTTAAAACTCTTATTGATGGCGAGTTTGCAATAGGAACTGAGATTTCAAATCTATTACCAAAGGGATCAGTTGTGTCAATAGCACCTAGTACAGTCTAGCGACTTTCTTCTCTTTCTTCCCAGATCTTCATAGAATACCACACTGGGATACTTTCCAGTTTGAATATCACTGAATGTTCTTCCATTGTCAATGGAATTAGTTTGAAAAAATTTTGGTTGGAATTAGAACTCTTCTGCCAATTTATCCCATCCTATAATTTCATCATTGTCTCCATTAAGTTCCTAAACAAAATCTATAGTCTAGATAAACTCAATTAAGCACTGTTCTCAGCAGAATTTTCAGTCTGTCCTCCACACTTGGCTCATTACTGCCCACTTGAACTATCTACCATGTTCTACCCATACAAGTATCACCTTTGATTAAAGTCAAATCCAAGTTCATCATCAAACTCTAAAATTACTACCACAACATGTACTAATTTTGTGGCACTTGTTGTAGCCTACTTTCATTGTTGTATTTGTGTCTTGAATAATCACCAGATATATACCTTCCCTATAGGAATTATGTCATATTCTCTTTTTCACCCTCATAATGTTTAACAAAGGTATTTTCCTTATAATAGGGTATCTACAAATATTTGCTGAAAGTAAAACACAGAAATAAATTAGTTGTTTAATTTCCAAGTCAAGACACAAATCTGGCACCATTTTAATGTGGTCCAAGACAATGTGACAAAGCTAACTCTCCATGGGTTTAGTTTTCTTTATCACCTCTAAGAACTTCCATCTTACATTATGAGTAGGAGGCCAGTGGATGGTTTACTGACTTCCTGGTAAAGCGTAAACTTTCTCTGACCTTGAGTATTAGAGTTTATGATATGCAAAATGTCTCAATGTTTTAACATCTTTTCAAATAAAAATTTGAGTCCTATGAATATCATTGGAAAATTTAAATACATTTTTTTACAAACATGCTATCTGTTATAAATGTTAATGAATTTGACATTTTTCCTTCTAATGTGTAGCTCTTAGTTCCTCTCTCTGTACCTCAAATACTGATTCAAAGAGTGCCTTGGTTTGCTCATACGCTTATTTTGTTTTTTTGTTTTAAAACTTTTCCCTAGAGTTTACCTTTAGTCCCATTTTCTTAATTGTTCAAGATGATTTGTCAGCTTTTCTTCCTTCCAATCCTTTTCTTTCCTAGTTTAAAGAAAAGTCCAAGTTATTAACTAACAAAGAAAAAAATCTCAAAACCATTTTGCCTTTTTCTTTAAATTTTCTTCTTAAAATGAGTTTGCCTCTTTCATCACAATGAATCATAACAAAAGAATTATGCTCAGAAAATTCCTATAATTTAGTTCTTTCCAAATATAAGATGGAGTACTTCTAATCATTTGCTTGTTTCCTTTTCTTTCTTTCTTTTTAAAAATCTCTCTTTTTAATTATGTATATAGCTATTCCTTTCTCTTAAAATCAATTCACTCCAGGTACAGCCATTGTAATATGCCTAAAATTGAAGTTGCCCTCAAACAATTCCACAAGATCCAAGCTATCTTGTCAGCTTCTTCAGGAGCTACACATTAAAGTTTCAAATCCAAACTTGGAACAAAAGAATAAAACAATTCCCTAAGTTTGATTATACTGCCTCCAAATAAATTCACTAGAAAATATATCAGAAGGGGAGAATTAACTAAACAGTCAAGCTAGGAACTGCCAAGAATTGAGCCATTGTGCTTTTTAATCTCTTCTCTCTAAAATATCACCAGAAATCATACTTCAGATATGGGAGAAGAGAGGTAACTGTTATACAGGGAATAGTTGATAACATACTATGGAGGTGAAGGATTTTTTTGTCATTTAACTCTTTGAAGAATTTATCATTTTGTTATTATAGAACAGTGTTTTCAAAAACATTGCAATTTCTTCTTTCATTCATAAGACATTTATTGAGCATCTGTTATGTTTCAGGCCACATGGTAGAAACATGTGGGAGTGTCTGGAAAATCTGTCATCAGTAATAGCTGTGACTCTTTGCAGACTGAGGGATGTTTTATGTAGATCTTTCTTAAAATATCAACTGTGACCAGACAGATAACCAACTACTACACATTATTTTCTAAATCATTACTTTTTAATCTGTTTACTTACTGATTAGATCCATTGTTCATGGAAATATGGTATAGTCATTGAGAAAACCAGAAACACTTGAATAACTGATATGTACATTGGCATCTATCATTGGTTTGTGTGCTATCCATTATACCCATTTAGAAAGAAGGTAGGGTTAGTTAGAAAAAAAACAAAACCAAAAAAATTTAAAAAACAGAAATGATATAAGAAAAAAAGACCATGATAATTTTTCATGATAAATGCATAACAAAATCTAATCTCTCTAGCACATTGGTGGCTCAAGAAAGTGAGAACAATTTGAAGGCTCCCATCTTTTAGAAATATTTTATGACACTATCTACCTTAACAGGTTGGAATCAAAAGGAATAAAGTACCTGTGCAGAGATTTTCCTTAAGGCATATTTCTTCAATCCACAAATTGAATAATAATGTGACACAAAAGAAAGTAGCGATGACAGATGAGGGCTGTCACAAATAAGTATAATGTCCCAAAGCAGGACATTAAGGTAAAAATTGAGCCTTATTTTTGTATATAGGCCAGAGCAAAAGGGTTCTGTTATCACCCAGGCTCTGTATTATACTTTTGCTTTTAAATAAATTCCTATATAAGACTTGTGTTGCACATGTAGACATGATACATGCTATGACAATTGTGTAATGGAATAATAGAGACATGCTTTTCAATTTTTCATAATACTTATTTTGATTTGGTCACATGAAAAAAACTTCCAGGAAAGCACTAGAGGATGGTTTTAAATTCATTCTCCTGTTGATTTTGTTGACAGTGATAATTTCTTAATTACATGGTTAAAACCATAGAATTACAAAGCTGGAGGAGAATTCAGTTATCATTTAATACAATCCTCTATTTTACAAATGGGGAAATAGGGGACCAGCATGTTTCAGTGACTCTCTATAGTGTCCTATAGCTAGCTATAAAAAAATTACAATCTAAAGATTTCTTTAAAGTCACAATCTAATATACTTTCTATAACATCACATTTCCTCCCTGATGTTTTGGTGGTAATGAAGTTTGATTCAGTATTTGGTGTGAAAGATTTTAGGTAATGTTCTTTCATAATGCATTGATTACTATAACATAAGGTCTATGGCTTCTAGATCAAGTTCAATCACAAATTGTAGCAAATCTTCTTCAGTGGGTGATAGTTCCTGGTATAAAGGGAAGTTGGTATAGGTTAAAGAGATGGGCAGAGCCACAGTGCCTGTCTTAGCTCAAGCTGCTATAACAAATTACCATAGACTGGGTGTTTTAGACAACAAACATTTATTTCTTACAGTTCAGGAGGCTGGAAAGTCCAAGATTAAGGTGCCAGCCAATTTGGTTCCTGGTGAGAACACTCTTTCTGGTTTGCAGATAGACATTTTCCTGTATTTTCACATGGCAGAGAGAAAGAAAAATCTCTTGACTCTTCCTCTTTTGATGAGGGTACTAATTTCACCATGAGGGCTCCACCCTCAGGACCTAATCTAACCTTAATTACCTCCTAAAGGTTGCACCTCCAAATACCATCACATTGGGGATTAAGGTTACAAATAGGAATTTTGGGAGGGACACAAACATTCAGACCATAATAGTACCCATAGGAGAAAATTTTCAGCATAAGTCAAATTCAGGTGGATAAAAGATACGACAAAATGCTTAATGTACAAAAGTATTGTGAATGGCTACAAAATTCATACATTCCTATAAAAACACTTCCAGCATGCTACCACAAAGCACAAATGACCATGGATTCATAATGGGTAAGAGGACTTTCTTCTTCACTCTTGTCAAAAATTTTAAATTCACACTTTTATAATGTATTTTTAAAAAATAATTGCTATACATTCTTCTTTTTTCTGGATGTGAAAGTAATATGTGCTATCTGCAAATGTGTTGAAAACCTGAAAAGAAAGAAGGAAATAAAAATCACCTATAATCTCATCATTCAAAGATAAAAACAGTTCTAACATTAACTATTTCTAATATTTTGGGATATGCATAGCATATGTATACTTTTTTCATAAGGCAAAATAAGCGAGTTCTAATTAAATAAGGACTTTATGATAATTTCATTAACATTTCTCATGAAGAGGGTAAAGTTCTATAGTAAAGTCTAGTGCTGAGATGAAGACATGTTTTGCTTTAGAAAAGAGAAGGGAAATGTCATGTATACTTATAGCAGTGCTTAAGTATTAAATATTTAAGTATTTTAAAGTGCTGTTGACCAGCCACTCCCAGACTTAAGCCTCATGGCTGCTTTTTCAGTGTTGACTGGACAGATCTTCACCAGTCAAGAGCTTTTCTCCCCACTGATTACTAATGAAGTTGGTCAGTAGCAGTGTACTTAGTGTATTTAGATTAGCTGCTCAACTCCGAAGTATTCTCTGAGATAGATGCTTTCCTCCATCCTTCCTCAGGCAGCCAAAAAACTTCCACTGGCTTAGTCAGTCACTTCACCTCAAGTAATCTTTGCACACCTTAGAATTCCTTTACATCAGACCGACTACAAATTGCTTCAGATACACAAATGAGACACCTTTTGAAAGAGTACAATCTAATTGAAACTGTCTTGAATCTCTTTATTCTAGACAGCATCTATTACAATATCTATTTTTAACAACACTTCGTATTTTCCCATTTTCAAGCTGATTAAGATTAGAAGCGTGAAGAAAAATCATACCTTTCATATTTTAAATATCTGGGGTAATGTAATGGACAATCCTTAAGTGATCTTAAATCTTAAAATGGTCAGCTTAAAAGATTTCATAATAAGAAAGTGAAAACACAATGAAAATTTGAGAGCACATGTATTTTCTGTCTCTTGAAACTGATAATATAGAGGAATGAAAGACTGAACATTAAAACATGCATTTTTTTCAGAATATAAAAGGGTTATTTTTTTTTCTCTTGGCTTTGTTCAACTTTTATTTTTAAAAGTATTAATTTAGGCCCTTTCTCGCATTTAAGGCAGGATGCTAAAATCACAAACGGTCAGTATTTATTGGAAGTGCTACTATGTGAGTCTAGAATTCAGAATAATTTAGTACAAGCTTCAGAATCAAGTTTCATTAGCAATTCTCAGTTCTCACTTGTTCTTGTTTTTTAACACTTTCAACTTGACATTATTGATTCTAGGTCATTCCTCACTTTCCCTCCAGAGAGACCACTTCTCTTTCCTCCAAGCTCACTTCTCCTTACAGCCCAGCTCCTTAGAGGTCTTAATCTTTTGTTGTTGTTGTTTTGAAATTCATTGTTTATTATACAAATAACACATGAATAAATTATCACAGTGAAAGATTCGAGCCATACAGAGTCAGGCAGAATAAATGGTATAAATCACACTCTCGTCAACCATACTATCAAGTTCCTCAGCAGAGATAATCCCTTCTAATAATCCAGGGTGAGGCTTCTTATCTTTTTTCTGTTCATGTATGTATACACATAGTGCTTTAAACATAAGTAAAACCATAGTACATACCTTGTTCTGTGACATGTTTTCTCCCTTACCAATCACCTTTGGAGTTTGGTCCTGATTATTACATAGTCCTCTTTGTTTTTAATTGTTGCATAGCATTTTATGATAATTGATACTTTATATTTTATTTGAAAGTCTCCTTTTATGGATGTTTTGTTCTTTTCTAATTTTTCAATAGCTTAAAAATACACAACAAAACTTATGTACGTGTACTATTATGCACATATGTTTCTTTGGGATAGATTATCTGGAATCAAATTCTGTATCAAAACATGCATATTTAAATTTTGATAACTGCTGAAAAATTTCTCTCAAATTATTTTGCATACTATAACCACTATATGACAGCATACATTTAAAAAAAATCTTTATCAACACAGAATATTAAGGCTGATATTAGTCACGGTTTCATCAGGATAATACAAACCACACCAGTTATTTTAAAAGGGAGAATACAATAGAAGGAATTGGTTAAACAGATATTGGAGGAATGAAAAGACAAAATAACAAACAGGAAATGTAAGTCACTGCAGGAAGCAGTTACCACCCTTTTTCAATTGTAGGGAAATGAATGGAAGATATTGAGATTATTATCATCTAAAAGCTTGGAGTGTATGAACCCTACAGAGCTGGGACCCAAACTACTATAGAGGGAGTATCTACCAAGTTGGTGCTGGGACATAAAAAACCCAGACAACCATACCCAAATTGCAGGGACTGTCTAGATAAACACTAAAAACTAAAACTAACTGCTCTACTGGAATCAACTTCTATTTCTTGGGTGAAGAATTATAGTTGGAGCAATGTTGAGAGGTTCAGGAAGTAAACAGAAAGAAGCATATCAATCTGAGAATGGCAGCTAAACTGAAGAGAGTTCCACAGAATCTAATTCACAGATGAAATCAGTGACTGTACAATGGAGGAAGGTGCTAGAGCAGACTGAGCCTTATAAAGTCTCAAATCTAATAAACGAAAGCTCTCTTTCAGTACAAAGACCGACATAGAAAAATTTCTATAACTTTAATCCCATTTGAGAAAGACAGAGACAATAGGGGGAAAAGAGATCAAGATTCTGCCAACTTTTTCAGTGAAGAGCCAGACAGTAAATATTCTAAGCTTTGCTCGCCATACAGTTCCTGTCATAGCTACTCAAATCTGCCACTGCAGCATGAAAGACATCAAAGGCAATAGGTAAGCCAATGGCTAGAGCTTCCTTCCAATAAAAGTTTATTTCTGAAAACAGATGGTGGGACAAGTTTGGTCCGTGGGTAAATGAGTGGGAAAGGGACAGGAGAGATACTTCTCAGGAAGTTTAAAGACAAACTTTTATTAATGTTTAAAGCAACAAAAGAAGGAGCTGTAAAGTACAGAAAAACTTATCTCACTTTAAAAAAGGAAAGAAAAGGGGGGAAAAAAACAACAGAACAGGATTTGTGATCAAATCCTATCAAAAGTTACTATAAGACAATGAGAATAAAGTAGAGAATAATACACCACTAGGCAGTGAAACCCCACTGAATGATACACCCAGAACACCATATATATATGTATATACATATATATATACATACATATATATACTTATATAATATTTTAAAATGAGAACAAATAAATATTTTAAATTTATTAATTCTTAAATATCATTAATTTATTTGATCACCTTTTAAAATATTAGATTATAGTTTTCTGGGCATATCAATCTGTGGGATTTCATTGTCTAGAGGCATACTGTGGTGATCATTTCATGAATGTATACTTACCTACAAAACTCATTAAGCTGTATACATTGACTATGTACAGCTTTTTGTATATCAGTCATACCTCAATAAGGTGGTTAAAAAAGAAATTAAGAATAAAAATTTTTTAAATCTATAAAAACAAACATGAGAATTAGAAAAATTCAGAAATTAGGTATTTGAAAAGGGGAGATTGGAAGAGAGGTGATGGATCCAAGAATAGGATCAGAAGTTAAAGAAGAAACTTGTGAAATAAATACTAAATAAATATAGCCTAAGAGACAATAAACAGAATTGTAATGCAGATCAGAAATAAATGAAAAAGAAATGAAGGAAACCGTAGCTAAGATCAATAAAACTAAAAGCTGGTTCTTTGGGAAGATTAACAAAATTGATAAACCCCTAGCCAGACTCATCAAGAAAAAACGGGAGAAGACTCAAATCAATAGAATTAGAAATGAAAAAGGGGAAGTAACAACTGACACTGCAGAAATACAAAGAATCATGAGAGATTACTACAAGCAACTATATGCCAATAAAATGGACAACCTGGAAGAAATGGACAAGTTCTTAGAAAAGCACAACCTCCTGAGACTGAACAAGGAAGAAATAGAAAATATAAACAGAACAATCACAAGCACTGAAATTGAAACTGTGATTAAAAATCTTCCAACAAACAAAAGCCCAGGACCAGATGGCTTCACAAGCGAATTCTATCAAACATTTAGAGAAAAGCTAACACCTCTCCTTCTCAAACTCTTCCAAAATATAGCAGAGGGAGGAACACTCCCAAACTCATTCTACGAGGCCACCATCACCCTGATACCAAAACCAGACAAAGATGTCACAAAAAAAGAAAACTACCGACCAATATCACTGATGACCATAGATGCAAAATTCTTCAACAAAATACTAGCAAACAGAATCCAACAGCACATTAAAAGGATCATACACCATGATCAAGTTGGGTTTATCCCAAGAATGCAAGGATTCTTCAATATATGCAAATCAATCAATGTAATATACCACATTAACAAGTTGAAGGAGAAAAACCATAAGATTATCTCAATAGATGCAGAGAAAGCTTTCGACAAAATTCAACACCCATTTATGATAAAAGCCCTGCAGAAAGTAGACATAGAGGGAACTTACCTCAACATAATAAAGGCCATATATGACAAACCCACAACCAGCATTGTTCTGAATGATGAAATACTGACACCATTTCCACTAAGATCAGGAACAAGACAAGGTTGCCCACTCTCACCACTATTATTCAACATAGTTTTGGAAGTTTTAGCTACAGCAATCAGAGAAGAAAAAGAAATAAAAGGAATCCAAATCGGAAAAGAAGTAAAACTGTCACTGTTTGCAGATGGCATGATACTATTCATAGAGAATCCCAAAGATGCTACCAGAAAACTACTAGAGCTAATCAATGAATTTGGTAAAGTAGCAAGATATAAAATTAATGCTCAGAAATCTCTTGCACTCCTATACACTAATGATGAAAAATCTGAAAGAGAAATTAAGGAAACACTCCCATTTACCACTGCAACAAAAAGAATAAAATACCTAGGAATAAACCTACCTAAGGAGACAAAAGACCTGTATGTAGAAAACTATAAGACACTGATGAAAGAAATTAAAGATGATACAAACAGATGGGGAGATATACCATGGTCTTGGATTGGAAGAATCACCAATGTGAAAATGACTCTACTACCCAAAGCAATCTACAGATTCAGTGCAATCCCTATCAAACTACCAATGGCATTTTTCACAGAACTAGAAGAAAAAATTTCACAATTTGTATGGAAACACAAAAGACCCCGAATAGCGAAAGCAATCTTGAGGAAGAAAAACAGAGCTGGGGGAATCAGGCTCCCTGGCTTCAGACTATACTACAAAGCTACAGTAATCAAGACAGTGTGGTATTGGCACAAAAACAGAAATATAGATCAATGGAACAGGTTAGAAAGCCCAGAGATAAACCCACACACATATGGTCACCTAATCTTTGATAAGGGGGGCAAGAATATACAATGGAGAAAAGACAGCCTCTTCCATAAGTGGTGCTGGGAAAACTGGACAGCTACATGTAAAAGAATGAAATTAGAACAATTCCTAACACCATACACATAAATAAAATCAAAATGGATTAAAGACCTAAATTTAAGGCCAGACAATATAAAACTCTTAGGCGAAAACATAGGCAGAACACTGTATGTCGTACATTACAGCAAGATTCCTTTTGACCCACCTCCTAGAGAAATGGAAATAAAAACAAAAGTAAACAAATGGGACCTAATTAAACTTAAAAGCTTTTGCACAGCAAAGGAAACCATAAACAAGACAAAAAGACAACCCTCAGAATGGGAGAAAATATTTGCGAATGAAGCAACTGACAGAGGCGTAATCTCCAAAATATAGAAGCAGCTCATGCAGCTCAATATCAAATAAACAAACAACCCAATCAAAAAATGGGCAGAAGACATAAATAGACATTTCTCCAAAGAAGATATACAAATTGCCAACAAACACATGAAAGGATGCTCAACATCACTAATCATTAGAGAAATGCAAATCAAAACTACAATGAGGTATCACCTCACACCAGTCAGAATGGCCATCATCAAAAAATCTACAAACAATAAATGCTGGAGAGGGTGTGGAGAAAAGGGAGCCCTCTTGCACTGCTGGTGGGAATGTAAATTGATACAGCCACTATGGAGAACAGTATGGAGGTTCCTTAAAAAACTAAAAATAGAACTACCATATGAGCCAGCAATCCCACTACTGGACATATACCCTGAGAATACCATAATTCAAAAATGTACATGCACCACAATGTTCATTGCAGCACTATTTACAATAGTCAGGACATGGAAGCAACCTAAATGTCCATCAACAGATGAATGGAATAAGAAGATGTGGTACGTATATACAGTGGAACATTACTCAGGCATAAAAAGAAACAAAATTGAGTTATTTGTAGTGAGGTGGATGGACCTAGAGACTGTCATACAGAGTGAAGTAAGTCAGAAAGAGAAAAACAAATACCACATGCTAACACATGTATATGGAGTCTAAAAAAAAAAATGGTTCTGAAGAACCTAGGGGCAGGAAAGGAATAAAAACGCAGACGTAGAGAATGCACTTGAGGACACAGGAAAGGGGAAGGGTAAGATGGGACAATGTGAGAGAGTGGCATGGACATATATACACTACCAAATGTAAAATGGATAGCTAGTGGGAAGCAGCCACATAGCACAGGGAGATCAGTTTGGTGCTTTGTGTCCACCTAGAGGGGTGGGATAGGGAGGGTGGGAGGAGACGCAAGAGGGAAAAGATATGGGGATATATGTTTATGTATAGCTGATTCACTTTGTTATGTAGCAGAAACTAACATACCATTATAAAGCAATTATACTCCAATAAAGATGTTAAAAAATAAAGAAATAAAATAAAACAATTGGACAACCATAAAAACAAAATATATATATATACATATATATATATGAATCATAAGTGTTCCTGAAAAAGAAAGCCAAAGCAATAGAATGAGTACTAAAATGTATGATTCACAAAAATTTTCCTGTCACAAAAGGCAATCTATAAATACATATTGTAGTGCTCCTTATGTACCTTGGGAAATTGAGCCATATTGCCAGTGTCATCAAGATTATTGGATTTAAAAAATATTTGGGCACTTAGACCAAAAGCAGGCTAAGTCTTTGATAAAGAAATAAAACTATATTGTCACCACACTTAATACCAGATGTCAAAGGATTTACGAATTTAAGATATTCAAGCAAAGATAATGTGAGCTGGGATTTTGTGTTCAGTAAAAATGACCTTCAGTTCTAAAGGTCATAAACAGGTCATTATGAACGTTCAAGAACTCAAGAGATACTGTTCCCTGTGTCCTTCCTAAGGAATCCCTTAGAGAACAAGCTTCGGAAATGAAACCATTGGAGAGGCATCAACCAAAGATCTGGTGGGTTTTCAAATGCCACACAATTGTAGAACACTAAAGAAAAATAGAAGTTCTTAAAAACAAACATTAAAAAGGCAGATTATTTAAGCAATAGTCAGATTAACAGCTGAATTTTCATCAGAACCAATGGATTCCAGAAGACCATGGAATAAAACAATGCTCTAAGGGGAAGTAACTGCAACCATGAATTCTGTCCTCAGGGAAAATACCTCTTAAGAATGATACCAAATAAAGCAAACATTTTTAGGCAAAGAAAACCCACCAGAGTTTGCCACCAAAAGATCCTAAGTAAAGGGATTTCTAAAGGCAGAAGAAAATGAATCCAGATGGGTAGTCTGAGATTTAAGAAGAAAAGACATGTATCTTTTACAAAGAAGGTGGTAAATGTGTGGGTGAATCTAAACAAATACTATCAAACATTAATTGTATAATGTAATGATAATACTATCTTGTTTTTAAAAAATGTAAAACCTCAGGATAACGCTAAAACACTGCATGAAAATTGCAACTATGTCAGAGAAATTTGAGAGTAAGATGGGGTGGAGAACTGCAGGTATTGAAAAGTAATTGTGATATACTAGGGTATTCCCTTTATCATTTATAATTTATACATATTTTATAAAACTATATTCTATATTTTTATATTAATAAAAAACTGATTTGGGGAATAAACCCTATAAGTCTCAATAGCTGGTTCAGATCAGTAATGGCATTCTTTGGAAATGTTACTGAAAGAGATATTTCTTTCTAAACCTATTGTTAAATTTATTAGCTATGATATGTTAATAAGGAAGAATGATTTTTTTCAAAGATCCTGATGTGTTTCATTCTGTTCAGGCTACATATAAGAAATAGAGAAGAAAAAAAAAAGTTTATCTTCCTTTTTCCTCTGAAAGTTACAGTTGGAATAAAACTGAAGTCGAAGTGATATAGAGTATTCACTGCTTTCCTTATTAGCTATGCAATTCCCCCTGCTAATTTCTACCCTTTCTTTTCTATATATTAGATAATTACAGTCATTAGTATTACATTGTGGTAAAGACACTATCACGATCATAGTTTCACATGAACATTTTCATGGTACCTAAAGTGAAAAAATGCAAAAGTTTGTCCTCAGAGAGCTTTAATATAGTGATAAGTCAGCGCCTGGCATGAGAAGGGAGGAGCAGAAGACAATGAAGAAAGAGAGTGGAAACTTTAAATGTAAATGAATGTTAATCATGAAAAACACTGATTAAAGTGTAATGATGTAAAAGTTAATCTAGCTACTGTGCAATTAACTCAAAATTACAACCGTATATTGTATGTGTAATCACATCCTGAGAAACATATTACATTTTAAAAAATGAAACCGCTTTAACAGGATGCTTATGGGAGTCTGCTGACAGATAGCTATACCAATTTGAGAATTAACTTTTTAAGACTAGTTCACGTTTTGTGTTCCTAATTAATGCCTACTTAATTTTTGATACATTCTATATTAAGTTCCAATTAAATGCTGTGCAAGCTCTAGGAGTGGAACAATCTCTAAACCTCAAAAACCATGTGATTTTATCATTAAATCGCTGCAAAGAATTCAACTAAGAACACCACTTCCTCACTAATACCTTAATAAATCTACCCTTGAACAAAATTAATATAAAATAAAATGTTATTGGCTATGATGACTTAGTGAATTCAGGTGATCATTGTGATGATAGTTTCTAATTATACAGTCACTTACAAAAGTTTCTTAAGATAACTTGCACAAATATAATAATTTCTGTAAAGTCCCATCAGATGCACTTAGTTATTCCCTCATCTGTAAAGGAAAGTAGTAGAGTCCAGGGTTGAAATCCTGTCATCCTTTACTTTCTGGAAGCTTCATTTTACCTTTCACATTTAGATCTTCAATCCATTTGGAAATGATTTTTATGTGAGGTATAGATCAAAATACATCTTTTAAAATATGGATATTCAATTTGCCCAACAGCATAAAATCCCAAATGACCTGCAATGATAGTGTCATCATAAATTAAAGGTCTACTTGTATCAATAACTTTGAGTTTTTTCTTGAATAAGTATTCTGTTCCATTTTTCTGTTTATCCTGCACCAATACCACACCATTTGTTTAGTACAACATTATACCAAGTCTTGATACCTTGTTGAAAAGTTTTTCTCACATGGTTCTTCTTCTTCAAGAATGTTTCAGACATTCTTGGCACATTGAATTTTAATACAAATTTTAGAATTTTTTGCCAATTCTCACACATTAAAAAATTTTGTGGGATTTTTATTGGGATTACACTGAATCTTTTAATCAATTTGGAAATAAGTGGTATTGTTGCAATATTAAGTTTTCTAATTCACAAGAAAGGCCTTATTTCCATTTATTTATATAATCATTAATTCCTTTCAACAATGTCTTATTTTTGTGTATAGAGGTCTTTTTTTTAAGTTTTTTTTTTTTTTTAAACCCCACATTTGTTTTATTTATTTATTTTTGGCAGTGTTGGGTCTTCGTTTCTGTGCAAGGGCTTTCTCTAGTTGTGGCGAGCGGGGGCCACTCTTCATGGCGGTGCGCGGGCCTCTCACTATCGCGGCCTCTCTTATTGCGGAGCACAGGCTGCAGACGCGCAGGCTCAGTAGTTGTGGCTCACGGGCCTAGTTTCTCCGCGGCATGTGGGATCTTCCCAGACCAGGGCTCGAACCCGTGTCCCCTGCATTAGCAGGCAGATTCTCAACCACTGCACCACCAGGGAAGCCCCAGGTCTTTAAAATATTATGTTAGATATATTTCTATGTATTTGATAGTTTTGGTACTTTTGTAAATCATACCAATTTTTTAATTAGTTTTTTAAAAAATTTGCTTGTTGCTGGTATATAAAAAATCAACTGAATTTTGTACAATGAATTTGTATCCAGCAACTTTGCTGAACTCTTATTAATAACTAGAACTATTTATTATTATAATTTATCTGTGGAGCTTTTGTGATTTTCTACTAATACAACCATATCATCTGCAGATAAGGATAGTATTATTGCTTCTTTTGACTCTATAAAACTGAAGAGACAATATTGAATGAATAGGTGATACTGGGCATCCTTGCCTCATTTCCAGTCTCAGGGATAAAAATGTAAATATTTTACTGTTAATAAGCAATTTTTCATAGAAGTTTTGTGGATACACTTTATCAGATAGGATATGCTTCTGTTCAAATTTAGCAGAAACTTCAAGATATTATTCAAAGTGGTTTTTGTCAATTTATACTTCTTCAGTGTGTAAGAGTTTCCATTTCATCACATCCTTGACAATGTTCAGTATTGATAGTCTTTTCCTAGTTTGCTAAAAGTTCTACCATGGGTATTGATTCTTAACAGATTTTTTTTTTCTGCATCTATTAAGATGATAATGTGAGTCTTGCCTTTATTTCATCAGTCTGATGAACTACACTGATTGATTTTCAAATGTTAATTCATCTTTGCACTTCTGAAATAAGCCCAAATTTATCATGATGTACAATATTATCCTTTTTAATATATTGCTGAATTTTGTTAATATTCTGCTTATGATTATTTCATCTACGTTACTCAGTGAGATTTCCCATAATTTTCCTTTCTATGGTATCATTTCAGGTTTTGATTTAAAGGCTATGCTGGACTCAAAGTATAATGAGAAAAATTGTCTCTTTTTCTATTTTTTGGAAGATTTTTTTCAGGTTCATTTTTCTATAAATATTTACTAGAATTCATTGGAAAAACTCTCTGTGCCTAGAGTTTTTTTTAAGAAAAAGTTTTAAATAAAGATCAAAAATTTTTAATAGTTATTCGAGTTTCCTATTTCTTTTTGTGTCAGTTTGAGAAGTTGTTTTTTCAAGAACTTTTCTATTTCATCTTAAAATTTCAAATTTATTGACATGGAATTTTCCATTATATCTTACTATGATGTTTTAAAAAATTGTGGGTTCTCTAGTGATGTCACTCTAACTTGACATTGGTCATTGGTGCCTTCTCTCTCACATACATGTGCCTGTGAACACACACACACACACACACACACACACATCTGTCACACCAGGGGTTTACCCGTTTTAATTTTAATTTTTTGAAGAGGCAACTTAATGCCTGATTGTTTCTCTCCATTGTATTTTTTAAACTATTTTAGTAATCTCTGCCCTTTTATATTTCCTCTACTTTTGGGGGTTTAACTGGACATTTTTTCATAATTCCCTTGATGTATACTTATTTAATTGTTTTTTTTGCCTCTCTTCACTTTCAATTACATGAATTTGAGGCTATGTGTTTCCCTACAATCACCGCTTTAGCTACATCCATTTTTAATGTTCTTTATCATTCAGATCAAAATAATTTCTAAATTTCATTATGACTTCTTCTTTGATGCATAGCTTTTTCAAAAGTATGTTGTTTAATTTTCAAGTATTTAAGATTTTAAAAATTCCCTTTATGCTATTTATTTGTTGCTAAATTCCACTGTGATCAGAAAGCATAATCATTTGATTTCAATCCTTAATAACTGTTGAGACCTGCTTCATGGTCCAGTATGTGAAACCGTTTTGTAATGCTCCATGTGTATTTTCAATTATGAGTGCAGAGTTCTTCACAGCTCAGTTTTTGCTTTATATATATATTTAGCTATGTTACATAGTACATAACTTTTAGAATTACTATATTTCTTAATTTAAGCCTTTTATTATTATGAAGTGTTCTCTTTGTCTGAAATAATGCTGTTTTCCTTAAAGTCCATTTTATTTGGCATTAATATGTCTATACTGGCTTCCGTTAAGTTAGTTTTTATGTGTTTGATTTTTGCCTTCGTTTCAGTTTCAGCATTTTATATGAATTTCTGATAAGCAACATGGAATTAGATTTTGTTTGTTTTTAATGAAGTCTGATTTTCATTTACTTTTTAACATACCCACAATTTGGCTTTCATATCACAACATTAAATTATCTTGGCCCAATGGCCTCCATGTCACCCAATCTACCATATGCTCTCCAATTCATAGATTTCTTATCAAATATTTAATTGATATTGCTGACCACTTGTTGAATCTTGAAATTCCCTCCTTTTTGGCTTCAGATACACCATACTCCTCTGGTTCTTCTCTATACCTTCAACTGTTCCTCCAACTGTTCTTAGGGTCTCCTTGTGCCTCTTCTTTGGACACTATGGTTTTCTAAGTGTTCTGCTTTTAGTCTGTTGCTCTTCTCATTCTGTTGTTCTGCTGTGAGGTATTTATATTGTGCTCATTATCTTCTCCTTGATGCTGGCAACTCCCAAACATATATCTTTATAGATTTTATTTTCCTTAATACATTTTCAGCTATAAGTACTATATGGGAACTTTTATTCTGGACATACCTCTCTCACACAGTGCATGTAGATATAGACCTGCCAGGAGCCCTTGTTTTTCTGGAGTTTTCCTTACCAGTGTTCGATAATATTTTTATTCTGTGGCTTCTTTTGAAGTGCATGCATTTCTGTCTGTTGACTTATGCTTCTTCTAGATACAAGTTGCAACTTCCTCTAAAGATTACGGTAACACATGTCTGATCTTCCCATAGGTGTTGTCTCTATGTTTAAATAGAAATATTTTACCTTTTTTTTTTTTTTTTTCTTGCTGTTCTTAGAGCAAGTGCATTTATGTGAAGTGGTCAAATGATTCATGTGAATAAAAGGAAAATATTTGACCTCATTTAAGTTCTAGGCATGGGATTCCAGATGGTCACAATTATTGCTGTGGGAAATTTTGCCCTAGAACTTTTTAAAAAAAAGGTTTATTAGGGCCCACATTTGTCATCAACTTTCATGAGAATCACGTTTTCTGCTATCTGAAACATTTGGCCTAATTTTAAACCAAAAGTCTGGTGCACTGTAGGTGTTTTTATTTATGTAAATGATCTAAAATTATAGTTTTATGCATATTTTCAGGATGAAACATAGAAATTTCTCCTGATTCTAATAATATAGAGTTATAGCCTGATGAACAGATTACTTTAAATAAGTATAAATTGATTTAAGTCTCCTAATTATTCTCCTAGATATCCTCTTGCTACTACCTCAAACAAATCTCTATTAAGAAGTAAAACTTTTATTAATTACTATTGAATGCTGAGAAAATGTTCTAAGGCAATTATTTCTTTGTCAGCCAGACCATTGTCTAATCTTCCTTTCAGCTTAAATGAACTATACTAGAGCAGGGACTTGTTTTAATGACCATAGCAACTCCCAATAACTAGAATGTTCTCTACTATGCAATTAGCATTAATAAAGGCTTGTAAAAAAGAATGAATATTAGCATCCCAAGAAAAACAAAAATAATGCCAATGTTAGAAAGATCTTAAGAGGTCTGTTTACCAGGAGGTTTAACATAAAATTTTATTTTTACTTTTATTATGTCAGTTGACTAAGGTGATGAGGGAAAATGGAAGGAGAAAGAAGATATTTTACATGGCTTCATATCATCCATTCCCCATCGATAAGGACACTAATATTCATTATTAGTTTCTTGAGATGAAGAGTGAGATTATGCTGTATTAAATTAAAATATGACCTTTTTTTGACAATTGATCTGAGAATTTTGACCTGGTTGGCTGGATATCTATAATAATGGGTTAAGGATAAAGGACAATTAACCAGGTCTTTGTGAATAATGCTGGATTATCATAGCCCTTTGTATCCCCAGAGAGTCATATTCACAGTATTAACAGAAAATTCATGGTCTTTGTCACCTCATAAACCTGATTTACATTCTTTCTATATTCCTTGCCTGTTGAGTGAATGTAGCCAACTTACATAACCTCTTTGCAGATCTGCTAAAAAATTAGGTAAATAAGACTAACCTCAAATGGATTTGACCTGATACACAGCAAATGTGGACATTCCAACTTACCCCATGGGGAAAATGCTCTATTCAATTAATAATCAATAAACATTTGTTGTAAAGAATATGATTGGGAATTCTCCCAATGAACTTATCTCACGTGTTCCCAAGTGGTTTGTCACTAGGCATATATGTGAGGTGCATGTTTGATTATGACATCAAGAATTGATATCTCCATATCATGCAAACAATATAAATAAATGTTTTACTGACCTTTTATCGGGTCCTCATTTCATATAAAACTAACTTTCTACTACTAACTTCTGGTTATATATTTTCTCTTTGTCAGTGGAAGTCCAAAGAGATTGAATTTGTACATTAATATAATTAAAGATAATTAAGTAACTATAGAATGATTATTCTGGCAGAATCATTCCAAATAGATTGCAAAGGGAAATGAGTACAAGGAAAATATTAGAACAAGGAAGTAAGAGTCAAAAGTGC
Organism: Balaenoptera acutorostrata; assembly: GCF_949987535.1. NCBI lineage: Eukaryota > Metazoa > Chordata > Mammalia > Artiodactyla > Balaenopteridae > Balaenoptera > Balaenoptera acutorostrata. The sequence continues at coordinate 89,079,591 of NC_080073.1, read as the reverse complement.
ACCTAATATGTTTTATCAGTATTCATATGTTCAATGTCCTGGTTTATTTCTAATAGAAAAAGTCCACAAAGATCTATATATCTTTTTCTACTATTTTGTAGATAATCCTATACATAGACTTGGTGGACTTGGCATCTGGATGGGTAGGATTTTCTTGAGAAATGCCAGAATAAAAGTCTCCTTTGTTAGTATCTTCAACAACTTTAAAACTGGACTTTGACATCTCAGCCCTTGTTAAGAAAGACTAAGAACCATGGTATAAAGAAGAAATCATGAGGCAGTTCCATATGTCTGTGAGTGGGAAGAAGCACTTTTATTAATAAACAGGTCTTTAGCCTCCAGGGCCTATTTCCACAGCAGTCAATTCACTTAGAAAAATAAAATGTCATTTAATTGGCAGGAAAATTGCTTAAATTTTGTATGACAAACTCTAAGAAATATATTCTGTCGATGGAAAAGGAAAGAGAAAGGATATAAATTAAATGTTAATTAAGAGGATGATTAAAATGTAATCATATACAAAATTCATCTAGCTCCTTAGTAATTGACACAAAATTATATAAATTTGGGATATGTAATCACAATCAAACTAATATTATAAACTTAAAAAAATAAATTGCTTTAAATTGACGCTTAGGTTCCATTGTGTTGACAGCTATCTACTGACTCTGTAGAGAACACTAATTTGATAGGAATGACTTGCATTTAAAAGTCAGTTCAGATTTTAGGTTGATTGGCATCCACTTAACTTGTGAAGTCTACCTTGTTAAATATAAATTTTAAAAAATTAATGCCATAGAAGTGAGAAAACCATTTGACACAAGGCAGCAATTAACTATATAAAGCCAAAATTCAAGATTCTAGAAGTTGGTAAAGATGCAGACTCCTTTACTTGCCCTTGAACTTACAAATCAATCATATGTCAAAATGAAATGTAGGAAAATAACCTGCCAAATAGTATAAAAGGGAAATCAGAAAATCCAGGAGAAATGGAAGTACAAGATTAATATAGAAATGAATTAAATAAATGATGAAAAAAGGCAGATACCCTCAAAAACATTGAATTTATTATTGTTTAGCATCTATGAAGATTCTTTCGTCTTTTATGCAACATGCTTTTGTTAATATTGTTATATTACATAGTTAAGTATATTCTAATCTAGAGGATGATGTTAGTGAAAAGCTTTAGTACTGTTTTGTAATAACATGACTCTTCCCTCCCTCTTTATTTTCTGGGTCTTCTATATTTCAACTCAACACAAGTTCATTCATGGTCTCTTGCATTTGAAGCACTGAAGTGTTATAGGGGATATCTATCTCCTAATTCAACTGTCTATATAATTGACATTTGAGAGGGTTTAACAATTACTAGAGGACTTTTTCAGCAGACAATTTCTCAAGGACAAATAGGGACAAATGCAAGCAAGACTAAATCAGGAGAGATGGTCTGGAGCCAAGAATATCAGGACATTGGTTGAGGGTGTCCAAGGGAACACAAAATAGTAAAATATAGAATCTAGATGGAGTTTAGGGATCCAAAAGTGATGGGGTTTTTATTCATTTTGATGTTGCCTTAGGGCCATGAGGTTGGGACAGGTTAAAGAATTTATGAAATGGACAGATTTGAAATGACAATTAGGGCAAATAGAGTTCTATCCCCTAAGGAACTCTCAGTGTAATGGTGGACATGTGGTCACCCTTGTCCTGCTTTGTTGAAGCTTCAGTCTGCTTGAGGATAGATCTTAGCTCTGACGCTTGCTCCATTCGACTTTGGGCAAATTACTTGAATTTTCTGCAATCATGTTTAAAATGGCAGGGACTTCCCTGGTGGCACAGTGGAGAAGACTCCGTGCTCCCAATGCAGGGGGCCCGGGTTAAATCCCTTGTCAGGGAACTAGATCCCACATGCATGCCACACCTAAGAGTTCACATGCCACAACTAAGGAGCCTGCATGCCACAACTAAGGAGCTGGCAAGCTGCAACTAAGGAGCCCGCCTGCCATAACAAGACCTGGTGTAACCAAATAAATGAATAAACATTTTAAAATAAAATAAAATAAAATGGCAAAGATGGTAATTGAGAGTCTGAGAGCACAAAAAACCATCTTGTATGATCCAGAAAAAATGAGAACAGAACACTGAGAACACAATTTCAACTTGAACAGATTCGAAAAAATGCTTTAAATCATAATATCAAAACATAAACATAGCACAGAGAAAAATAAATCATTCAATATTAACATCTCTGAAAAGTTTCCATATTTAAAAGGAAAAAAACCCTGCATCAACAAAGGAATGAGAATAAAGCTGGCATAAGAAGTCTCATTGACAACTTGGCGATATGGCAGGTAGTAGGTGTTGGGGGTGGGGAAGGTGTCACTCTAATGCACTGAGGGAAAATTATTTTCAAATAAAAATTTTATACCCAGCCAAAAGGTTAGTCAAATGTGATAGCAAAGGCATTCTTAGATATACAATGACTTCTCACATATCCTTTTATAAGGAGTATATCAAGGAGCTTCTCTAGGAAAAATAAGGGAAGAAATCAAGAAATAGAAATCCAAGGGGAAAGAAATGGTATAGACCATAACAAGCAAACAATATAATTCAATCAATCAAAAATGGCTATAGGGAAGAAGGGTGGGAAAAATTTTTAAAAAGGAAATATAGAATACAAGAGTGGATAAGAATCTATATATCTATTTCTGTATCTATATTTTATATATATACTCCAATTTAAGAAGAAAAAACCTAATTAGAGCAATATAAGCAGGAAAGATGCTTAATAAGATATAAATCCATTTTTGATAAAAATATTTTTATTAAACTAGGATAAGAATAAAAATTCTTTAATCTGACATAGGACATCTCACAACAACTATATACATATGGTTCATAATAATGGGAAATGGTAGAGACATTCCCTTTAAAGTCATGACAGAGGCAATAAAATCCAGAGTCACCTCTATTTTCAGGACATAGCCAGTGAAGGACATAAGAAAAAGAACTATAAGTGTTAGAAAGTAAGAAAATGTTTTATTATTCACTGCTGATTTGACTGTATACTAAATAAAAACAAAAATATACAGGTAGATTATTAGAACTAATAAGAATAACACAGAAGCCAAGGCCATGAGGTAGAAAACACAGGAGAGGGAAGGAAAAAGAGACAGAAACACACAGGAAGTAGGAAATCTTAATTCACTTCTTTCAGTATGTGCCAGATTAAGTAGACAGGTAAGGGTATAAAGCATTTTTATCATGTAATTAATATGGTTCCCATGATCGTTATATTAAATTCTGCACCCTGAAGTAGAGAATACACATTCTAGTTTCCATGGAACCATTATAAAAACATGCCATACATTATGCCATGTGAAAAACCTTAATACGTTTCAAAAAAATATGGAAGACAACTGTCTTAGTCATTGAGGGCTGCTACAAGAAAACACCATGGAGTGGGTGGCTTAAAAAACAAACATACATTTCTCACAGTTCTAGATGCTGAGAGGTCTGAGATCAAGGTGCCAGCTAATTAAGCTTCTGGTGAGAGCCCTCCTCCTATCTTGCAGATAGCTGCCTTCTCTCTGTGTCCTCAGGTGGTGGACAGAGAGAGAGAGTGTGCAGTCTCTCTGGTCTCTCTTATAAGGTCCCATCATGATGACATCACCCTCATGACCTTATCTAAACCTAAATAACTCCCAAAGGCCCCACCTCCAAACACTATCACATTGGGAGTTAGGGCTTCATCATGTGAATTTTGGTTACAAATATTCAGTCCATAACAATAACATTCTCTGTTCACAGTGCAATAAAACTAAAATTTAATAACCAAACATTAAAACACTTACCCATGGGAAAATTTAAACGTTCTCCTTTAAACTCCTTTGAGTGAGAGGCTATTCAAGCTGGGTATGCAAAATATTGAGAAAATATCAATAATGAAAATAGTACCTGTAAGAACGTACAACATACAGCCAAAAACTACACTCAAAAGAAAATGTATAGTGTTAAATTCATCAGTTAAAATTAAAATTAAGTATCTGAATCAAACATTTAGAAAAAGAAAAAAATGATCTAAATGAAAGAATAAAAGAAGACAAAAGGAAGAAATAAACAGATAAAAACAGATATAAATAAGTTAGAAAACAGAAAATTAGTAGAATAAAAATGTTAATTTTTTGAAAAAAATACACCCTCAGCTAAAGTAGTTAAGGAATAAACAGATGGTGATGGGGGGAGGGGTGGGAGAAGGAGTTGGAAACGTGCCAATCAACCACATAAGAATTTTTATGTAGAAATAACCATCAGATCTAGAGACATTTAAGGAACAATCCTAAGACAGCTTTTTAAAAAACCTTTACAATTACATCAAAACCTTATTAAAATGGATACAGTCTCAGAAGTTACAAACAGAGCCATTTCCACAGAAAATTTCTATAGAAGGTAGGGAAGCTTTTCAACAAGCTGGTTTCTCCAACATCCCAGGCCAGAATGGTTTCATTTTGAATTCTATGATACCAAAACTTTTAAGAGCAGATGATTCCAGTGCCATTTGAACTTGTCCAGAAAAATAGGAAAAGACGTAAAGCTTCCAAACTTTTTTTTAATCATATTAATAGATCTAAGAAAAAAAAAATCATGAATATCTCTGTATATGCTGAAAAAGGATTTGAAACATTTCAAACCATTTTTTGGTTTCAAAACACAATTATGTCTTAAGATGTTAAATTATATGTCCATATCAGCATTAAAAGCCAGCTCTATACTTAATGGAAAACATTAAACATAGTCACGCTGAAGTCAAGAATAAGGCAAACGGCCAGTATCAGCACGAATACTCAACTTTGTTCTGCATGTACTAGCCTCTAGGCTATTTGAAATTACCATGAGAATAAAGCTACAAGAATAGAATTAATAAATTAAGATACAAAATTTATAAGATTAAATTTATAAATTAAGTTCATATTTATCCAAAAAAACGCTTATATTCAAAAAGATATAAGGACCCCAATATTCATTGTAGCATTATTTACAATAGCCAAGATATAGAAACAACCTAAGTGTCCTTTGATAGATGAATAGATAAAGAAGATGTGGTACATATACACACACACACACATATACATACAATGGAACATTACTCAACTGTGAAAAAACCATTTGTGACAACACGGAAGGACCTAGTGGATATTATGCTAAGTGAAATAAGTCAGACAGAGAAAGATAGATACTGTACAACTTCACTTATATGTGGAATCTAAAAAACAAAACAAAAGAACAAACATAACAAAACAGAAACAGACTCATAGATATAGAGAAGAAACTAGGGGTTGCCAGGGAGAGGAGGATAGTGGGATGGGTGAAGTAGGGGAAGGGGATTAAGAGGTACAAACTTCCAGCTATAAAATAAATATCATGAAGATGTAATGTAGAACATAAGGAATAAGGTCAATAATACTATAATAATTAATGTGTATGCTGACAGATGGTAACTAGACTCATAATGGTGATCATTTCATAATGTGTAAAAATATTGAATCACTATGTTGTACACCTGAAACTAATATAATATTGTAAGTCAACCATACTTCAATAAAAATATCAGTTGTTCATATATACAACTGGCATTCAGTTAAATTCTATAATGAAAAATAGATCCCATTTATAATAGCAACAAAAAGATAAACTTCTTTGAAATAAACTGAAAAGGTATGCAAGACCTATACAAGGAGAACAAGAGACTTGAAAAAATGAGAAAGCACACTATTTTCTAGTTTTGGCAGATGTAACATGGTAAAAAATATATCAGGTCTCCATAAATTTACTTATGAAATTAATGTGATTCCAGTAAAATACTACTAGTGTTTTTTTTTTTTTCAGTTTTTTTAGCCAGCAAATTTATTTAAAGTTTTATAATATCAGAGAATCATTGAAAGAAAAAAGAGAAATCCTGGAAAGTGGAGGCTAGCCTTACCAGATATTAAAATATAATACAAAGCATTAATAGCTAAAACAGTGTGGTAACGATGCCTGGATAAACAAACCAATGAAACAGAAGGTCTGTTGGACTTTTATAGAAAGTGGACTTGGGGTCCATTTGGTATAAAATACAAAGAACATCTCAAATCACTGGGGGAAAGATGGAAAAGATAACTAAAAAAACGAGTAATGACAAGATTCCTAACCTGTACTTACACTTGGATGAATTCCCAGTGAATCAAATGTTTAAAAGAAAAAAATGAAGCAATAAAATTAGTAAAACAGAACAAGGAATAATTCATTTTAAACTTGGAGTGCAAAAACCTTTAAATTATGACTCAAGATTCACAAGCCATAAAGGAAAAGATTGATAAAATTGAATATTTAAATATTGAAATTTAAAAAAAACCCTTCTAGATGGAAAACAGCAGCAGCAACAACAACAACAAAATAACCCAACCTATCAATATAGTAAAGGAACAATAACAAAGATAAACTAATAAAACATTTTTGCAGCTCACATCACAGACAAAATTTAATTCTTCTTAATGTATCAAAAGCTCCTACAAATTTAAAAGGAAAAGAACGATAGTCCAATAGAAAACTGAATAAAATATATAGAGAGATATATTAAGAAAAAGAACTAAAAGATGTTAAACCTTATTCATAAAAGAAATGTGGATAGGAGACACCAATTTTCGCATATCAAATTAGCAAAAGTGCAAAAGTTAAATGACTTACTCTGTTGACAAGGACAATCAGGGACCTCCACGTGTTTCTGGTAAGAGTGCAAATTCTTACGAACCTGATGGAGAGCAGTTTGGAAATATCTATTCAGTATTAAAACGTACACATTTCACACATGTGACATTACATATACAAAGCGATTTTTGCAGCACCATTTCTAATAGCAAAAGATTAGAAACAACTTAATGTTCATCTACAGTGGACAAGTTAAATAAATGATTGTGCATCCCATACATAGAATACAGTTGAAAATAAAAATGAGAAATCTCTTCTATAGGCTGATACAGAATTATCGGCTGGGAACATTGTTAAGTGAAGATGCAAGAAACAGAACAGTGTATACCGTATGCTATCTTCTGGTGGGTGACAGGGAAGGTGAAAAAATAAGAATATATTTGAATTTGCTTATAAGCTCAGAAATAAGTGTTGGAGGGACAAACAAGAAACAATTATAATGACTCTCTGAGCACAGGGATGTCAAGAGAGGGTTTGCTTGGATGTTAAATAGGGCTGAGAAGGAGAGAGTCACTTAAATGTGTAAATCACGTAAATGTATTACTTATTAAAAAAATTATTAGAAACTAAATATAGCAAAGGAAAGTTTGCAGACATAAAATCCTAATAGCATTGCTACTGAGTCTAGAATATTGCATAGAAATCCACCAAGGAAACAGGGTGGCAGGAGTGAAAATGCATTGCAGACGTTTAAGGTGATCAAAACCTTACGTAGACATGCCTGGGTTCGTGGAACCTGAAGGTTTTCCAGCCTGACTCTGCCCACAAATCCTGGTGAATAAGAAATCCTCAGCCACCTCCGAATGAAGCACATAGAAAGTCTACCTGGCTTTAGAAATATCAGTCTTCTATGAGTACCATTTTTATTCTTGTGAGATGAATACCAAAAATAAGACGAGATTTGGGAAAAAAAAGTTAGATCTTTATTTATATAGAAATTATAATATGAGTGCATCAAGGTCCAGATTTTGTCTACAAAATCAATAAGGTAAACCACTCAATAGTATGAAATGTTCTGAGTTCTTTTCCCACGTGTGTGATAAATTTAAGGCTGAGCAATATTTATTTTCCCCCTCAGTCCCATTTGTGATGAGTGGCAAACATTTACCAAATGATGGAATCAGTTCCAAAGCATGGACTCACCTTCCATCTCTTATCCTCTTTCAAATTCCACAAATGATATCTCAGCAAATCCTACCTATCATACCCTTTCTAAAATCTTCTTATCACTTTCCCTACCTTTGCACATTCCCATTGCTACTACCTTACTTTGCTACCTCAATAGCTCCCATCCAGACCCTTCTCTCATTTTTTCTCATACAAATTAATAATATCCTAGTGCATTTTCCTTTCTCAGGTTTCTTCATCCTCCCATTTGAGAACGCTGTCATAGGAAATTGTAGGGAAGATTGATGACGTTACCAGGCTTACGTATTTTTCTGAGGCACCCAGTGACTTATTGAGACACTTTCTAAATTCTTTTCCCACATACATTTTTTTTCTTGTATTGACTGCAACACCAATGACCAGTAATGCCTCATAAACTTGGACTCTACTACTTAGAAATGTGTTACAATTCAGGTAGACATAGAGCTAAAGTTCTCTTTGTACTTCTTATGTAGAATTTTTTCCAAGAAAATTAACAGTATCATCAAGACTGCCTGGGTAATTTCTAGGCTATTTAAGAGAACAAATTGTTTTCAAGCATTGGTAGGCAATGCAGAAGAATCTATTTACATTTAAATTATTTCCTAATTACAAATCATTATTAGCTATTAACTAAGAAAAGTCACTTAAAGACAACCACTAAGCAACACTTTGCTAGACTTGTTCTAATTATGGGGACTGGAGAATAATAAAACCAAGATTAAAAATAGTTCAAAATCCATATTTCTTTTCATCAATTCAAATACACCTCCCCTCATTTCCACTAAGCCAAATGCTTGTGGTTTTCTTGGACCTACAAAATATCTCAGGACAAAATAATACGTATAAGAGGAAGGCTGATCAATTGTCTGAATTCCAGAAATCAGTTCCCTCAAGGTTACTCCCCAACTAGTCTCTTTCCCTGGATTTTTCAAAGCCTATAATCAAGGAGGTGGAACAACACAATCTCAGAAAAGACAGCTGCAGGCATAAGCATTTGTTTTCACTTTGAAAACATGTTTTGGGCTCCTGTACAAGTCTTTCCAGAATTACTCAAAGATTTCAGAACAGAAGAGAAACAATGGCCCAAATTACATTTGATTTAGCACATAGTTCTTCCAGTCTGGACAGCCAAAAATCAGAATAGATGTCTCATCGTCTACCATAGAGGTCAATATAATGAAAGAAGGAAGAGAGCTCTGCTTCAGTCCTGTAATTCTATACAGGAGCAGTATTATTCCAACAGATTTCAGTGGAGAAAAGAGGTATCTCAGGTTCCATGTCACAGAAAAAATATAGAACTGAAATAAAATTCTGGTTCTGACATATATACTCCTTCCTGTGGCAGGAGTCATGCTTACTTTACAGAATTGGTGAAAATGATGAGAGCTAATTCTTTATTTAAGTGGTTTGTACACTGTGTAGTACTCTCTAAAAATAGGTGATATCAATACTGGCTGCCAGTGGACACTGCTAAACATATAGACCAAGAATGACAAGCTAATTGATAGGAATTGATAGGACTTGGAAATTATCTTCTCAAGTGGTTGTATAAAGACATGACAAGATATTTCTTAAAAAGGGAATGCAATATGTGCTCTATAAACACATTACATGAAAATTGTGTGCATGTCATATCCAAGATCACATTTTCACTAATATATTTCTATAGATTTGGTGGCATGAGAGCGTAGGATGGATGAAGAATGACCACATGGAAGTAAGTGATTGCTAATGTTTAGCTTCTGTGCAGAGTGGTGGGTTCACCCTTCTTTGATATATTACTAAAACAGTCAAACAGATAAATAGCACCAAGCATGGCCCAATAAAAATCTGTCATGGATGAAGAAGTAGGTTTCATCCAATTCTGTTCACCTGACAGACCCTTATAATATGTCAGCAAATTATTTAAGAAGGGCATTGTTACTCTTATCTACCTTTCAACAAAGCTCAAGAAAGTCATTAGTGTCTGTCAACTGTCAATAAAGCATTTGAATTTCTTGAATTCTTTGATTCCTTTACTAGAGATCCCGTGCTTCTCAATGTCCCCCAAATAGACTAGCAGTTGTAATAAGCTAACAAATACAAGGCCTTCATGGTGGCACTATGAACATGAACTTCCCTAATGAATGTTCTAACTGTTCTGTGTCTGAAGGCATTAGTCCCTATTTGGGTCTTCAGTCTGAGAATAAAACATCCTGTGAATTCAGTCAATTGGATCAAGAAAAACTCTTTAATGAAGTCATGAGTTAAGCCAGTGGTTTTAAGTAATTTAGCAAAACCATCGATTGAATGACCAAATTAAAAATTTGCTTTCAATAGATTCTGTTGACAGAGTGGGTGTTGTGCTATTTAGCCTATTGGTGATTATGTGCCAAATACTAGCACCATGCACTCATGTGCCTCTATTACGGACATTGTAAGGAATAGCAGGACAGAGAAGAATGCTATTACCGAGAGTTCTCATAAACTCTGAATAGAGCCTTCTTGGTTTTTGGCTGCCTGATTTGGTCCACACTCTCAAGGCTTGTGGGTGTTTTTGTTTTCCTCCTTTTTTGCCAGAGATCACCTGGCTTCAAAAACATGACCCTCAAATAGATAAGCAACAAGGATATATTGTATAGCACAGAGACTTACAGCCATTATCTTTTTAAAAAAATTTTTATTGGAGTATAGTTGATTTACAATGTTGTGTTAGTTTCAGGTGTACAGCAAAGTGAATCAGTTATACATATATATATATCTACTCTTTGTTTTAGATTCTTTTCCCATATAGGCCATTACAGAGTATTGAGCAGAGGTCCCTGTGCTATACAGCAGGTTTTTATTAGTTATCTATTTTATATATAGTAGTGTGTATATGTCAGTCCCAATCTCCCAATTTTAACTGTTAATGGAGTATAATCTACAAAAGTACTGAATCACTATGCCAGACACCTGAAACTAATATAATATATAAATTAACTATATTTCAATGAATTTTTTTAGAAAGCAAGCAAACAAAAAAACCATGACCCTCAAAATGATTGGGAATCTATTCAATTCAAGAGGTAACAAAATTATTTTTATCTGACTCATTTGTGCTCAGTGCTTGTGCAATTATTTCTAAAGCATTCCTTTATATTAGCTTTCATAAATTTTTACAATATATAATGCTAATCTCATTCCAACAAGTGGCTGGGGTGACAGAATTTTTAGGACACAGTCTACTGAAATATTGTGAAATAGGCACTGGAAGCTAGGAAGAAACATGAAACAAAACCCAAACCTAGCCTTCTGGTTGTCTGTACGATCACCAAGTAGAAGAGAGAGACACACTCTAACTCTGCCTACACCATAGCCAAGATTGAAAGTTAGTTCTAGAGTATTCAGCTGCACTGTCAAGCCCAATGCTTCATGGGACTGAGACTTAAAAATGCCCTGCCAGCGATCTTCTGAAGGAAGGAAAAAAGAATGTTTATGGTATTTCCTTTTTGGAGCTTTGTAATGCACAGACTCTTGAAAGGCTCCAAGAAACCCTACATGAAGAAGCCTGCTAACTTTTATTTAACCCGGAATCTTTCTGAACATGTTTGCAATGTAATCCTAATTCCTTTGGAAATGGAATCCTAATTTATCAAATTCCCATGACACTGCCTTTTGTTGGAATGCATTTTGGGAAATACAGGTTTATACATAGATGATTTATACTCCTTAATATGATAATGAGAAGGTGTGAGAGGGAGCCCTTGGTATGGGCAAACGGAGAGGTAAATAGCAGCCAGTGGACAGCCTGCAGAAGCTACTGGGGAGAGAACCAATTAGTAAAACAAGACCATCATTTCTGCTGAAGAACAAATAATTGTTCTAATACTTAGTCATTGACATATTGTGTAAATGTATATGAAAATTTTAAGAGATTACCAGAAATGCAAGATTGTATAAATAGAGCAGCCTTTTAAAAATACGAAATGATGTACTCACCCTTAAAAAAGAATGAAATCTTGCCATTTGCAACCATATGGATAGACTTGGAGAGTATTATATAAAGTGAATTAAGTCAGACAGAGAAAGACAAATACTGTATGATTTCACTTATATGTGGAATCTAAAAAATAACCACAAACTAGTGATTATAACAAAAAGGAAACAGACTCACAGATACAGAGAACAAATTAGTGGTTACCAGTGGGGAGAGGGAAAGGGGGAGGGGCAAGACGGGGTAAGGGATTAAGAGGCACAGCTATTATGTATAAAATAAATAAGCTACAAGGATATATTGTACAATACAGGGAATATAGCCAATATTTTATAATAACTATAAATGGAGTATAACCTTTAAAAATTGTGAATCACTATGTTGTACACCTGTAACATATAATGTGGTGAATCAACTATACCTCAATTTTAAAAATTTGAAAGGTATTCTTCATTTTTCTAGAAAGTTTTGTAAGAATGTCTTTGAAGAGTTGATCCAGAGAGAAATACTCCCCTCTTCTTCCTTAAAACTCTTGATTTTTGTGCCACGCCTAAGTAGTGACATTTCTCTTTTGTGCCTCTTTGCGTCTATGCTCTGAGGGTTTCATACGGCCCACTTCTCTTGTCTCACTAACATCCTCGTCTTCGGGCAGCCATGGTCCATGGTAATGGAGCGTGGAACTAGCATGCTCTGGTCCCAGAAGGAATGCTGGGAGCACCAAGGAGAATGTCAAGCACTTCATTTGACACTCTCTCTGTAAATCTTGCATATTTATGTAAGCCACTGAATAGAATGCAAACAAAGGGGTAGATGGTTAGCATATTTTTGGAGTAGTTGTTTCTTTCCAAAGTAGAGATTTAATGTCAAGGCTCTTCTTGGAATTTAGGGCAAAAGTGAAACGGATGGGAAATGTGTCCTGTTGTGTAAATGCTGTAAATATTTAACATTACAAATGCGTATCTATGAATCACAAAGCAATATGCCAAATTAAAACTGCTTATTTATTCTTTGGCCAAAGATTGATTTTCCTGAAGTATGAGGACTGGTTGGAAGAGTTATGAAGAGGGGAGAGAGTGGGTATGAAAGAGAGAGAGAGAGAGAGGGAGAGAGGGCATTTTCTCTTTATGAATTTATATTTTCCATGAGAAAAGCATTCCAGTTCTGACTCAGAGAGAGAACAACTGAGAAGATTATCCTTCCTGGAAGCAAAGCTTTGATGTGTTTAATAATAAAGGGTCTGTGTCTGCCACAGAACTGAAAACATTCTGAATGTCTACTGCAAGGAATAACTTCTTCACAAACTTTGACACTGAAAGTTCTCTATCCTGAATCAAAATATATATATAAATTGTCATATATAGGCACAGTACTATAGGCTTTCATAAAATAATTTAATAATAAAGTAATAGCTATAACTCGCATTGAAATGGCAATGTAAGCAACATTGACAGATGGTAAATACACACTGGGTGAAAATTAGGTGATCATATATAATCATACAAATGAATGCATAGACTGCCCTTAACTCCTGCAGCTCTGATCATTTTGCTGCAGCTCTTTCTCCAAAGCAAGCATTCAACACATCATAGCCCAATTTTCCCTTTTTTTCCAAGGCTCTTTCACTAGCATACTTGTTTGGATGTATTATTTGAAAATTACAAAGAAAAACTTGGTTCTCTGAAACATGTTGAGATCATGAGATAATAAGAATGACTGGACTAAACTGCATTAGGATTTAAATGGTCAACTGAGCATTCCCATCAGGGAATCTGCAGGATGTTTTGACATACACTGGAGTTCAAGGGTGGCAGCAACAGTATCTGGGGTCTTAAGACTCTGGGTGTTTTTTTTAAAAGTGATGAGACTTATAGTGATATAATTGGAAAGCCAAAAGTTGTAGATCACGTAGGTCTGAGCAAGCAGTCTAAGAGTATATATTCACACTGTGTCTTTTCTGGGATATCTAGACTATCTTAGCTTGAAGCTAAACTCATATGTAAGCTGTAGATCATGATCCTTTATATCCTTCCATTCAAGCAATATCTGGGAATGGTCTTCCCAAAACATAGATTGGAAATGACACTCATAGCTAAATGCTCTTCCAGCTATGACGCTACTTTCCTTCTGTCACCATGACAGGAATTTTCTTGCTCAAACACATTTCTGTTTTTATTAAGTAGATATTTCTTGCTTCGTGGTTAAGAATACTTGGGTTTAAGACATTACTTCTTTAGATAATCTGTGTATGAGCTTTGGGAAAGTTTTTTTTTTCCTCTTTAAACCTATTTCTCCATCTGTAAAATATGGGTAAAAGTATCACCCATTTTAAGGTGATTAACGAAAAGAAAATTCATTCAAATTATTGAGCACATGTTGGTATACAGAAAATAATTTAAAAAAAAATATAAGCTGTAATTGTGATCTAAACTGGATTTTGAGAAAATGTGATAATAATTGTACTGGCAGAAATGAGCTGGTTCTGTACTCAAATTGAGCGGAATCCAGTTCTATACCCAATAATAAGGCCATAAGCTCCTATAAAAGGAAGGAGATGAACAAGAGAAACTTTTAACTGCTCTCTATCCAAGGATCACAAATACCCTGTCTCTGTTATTTATGTACAGTTAGAGGAATGTCATTGATTTACTCAGGATTGCTGACCATTAATTTCACGTATAAATCAGGCATAGTATAATGTGCATATTATTGAACTAAAAAGTCATATAAATGCTGCTCTTATGCCTAATGTTTTCACTGCTCCTGACATAAACAAAATGAAAAGTAGAAAAAACTAGGATTTGTATTTTATCAAATTGCAATGCAAAGCCATTGCATTACTCTGAGAGTAAAGCCATTCCTTTCGTAGTTCTTTGCTGACACATGGACACACACAAAGACCATTATGACACATACATTCTACATAGTATTTTCACTTATAATTTGGTCCATCAAATATTTCTGTAATATGCTCTGTAGTGCTTAATTGGGCATTTTAAAGAAATAGATTATTTCAGGTTTACTTCATTTAGCCCTTGTTGTCATATATTGCTCAACTTAAAGCCAGAAAGAAACAACCAGTTTTATGACAATATAAGCAAAGAAACAAAAGAAGGATTGAAATCACCATGAAATCTCAGTACTTTCCTCCTAATTCTTTGTATGTGTCAACCACGAACGCCTTGGTTTCCTTTTGATGGCTCGTAATTGAGTTATGTGCATACCGTAGAGGTCCATCTCCATGTAAATCTGACTGGCTATGAAGGGGAGACTCAGAACTCTGCTCTCAGAAAGCCAAAATATTGTTTTATGGAATCTGATCTAGTTCTAGAAATCAAATCCCACATATGAATTTTGACCACCATGGAATTCCATGACTTCTTAACCGTGCTCTTCTTTCCCCTTCGAAAGCCTGGAGAATATTGTACAGTTAAAGGAATGGGCTACCCGAAAAGACTTTTCTTTCAGCTTGATCTTCTACCCTGCCCCTGTGTATGTAATCTGTGTCCCTGACTCTCTAACTACTTTCTGGGATGCTGAGCAGAGAGAATGCCCAGAGTATAGGGATTGTACCAAAGCCACTGAGGTCGCTTTATAAACAGACTATGTTTAAAGGAGGTTTTAAGAGCTCCTAGGAAATGTGAAACCCACTGAGGTTCTGCCCAGGGAAAAGACACCCCCAACTCCCTATTCTCTCTTGCTCAATCCATGGAAAAAGATTCAATCAGACAAGTTGCTGAGTTTAAGGTCAAATTGAAATTCTTTTCCCACCTCTTTTCATTTTTTCCAAGCCAAACATTTCACTGGCTGCAATGCAGAGAGCATAGAAGTTTATCCTTACTTGCCCTAGAAACCCTGTTATTTTCATCTTAAATAACCACTCTCTGGCTTGGAGCTTTTAACCCGCTACCGAGTGAGGTTTCACTGGATTTGCTCTCCTCTGATTTGTCTCAATTTGTACCATTTTAATTTATAGATACACAAGCCAATGTGTTGAATTTTGCTTACCTACACATAACCAGCCATCATACTCTACCTATAAGATTTCTCCACAGCTAAAACCTCAATTTTCACCTACTCTGTAGCAGAAGTTCTCTAAAGATGGTCCCAATTCTATTATCTTTCATTTTATCTTTAACTTATTCTGACCAGGTCTTTGCCCAAATTAATTAATACTCACTCATGTAAAAGTCACCAGTGACTTCCATCTTACAAAAACTAATGGTCGTAAATGTAAACTCTACACCTATGAAGCTTCTAGAAGAAACATAGGAGAAATCTTTTGTGAACTTGGGTTACTTAGGCAGAGATTTCTTCGATATGACAGGAAAAGCCTAATTTGTGGGAAAAAAATGATCTTTTGGACTTTATCAAACTTAGAAACTTCTGCTCTTTGGAAAGCATTATTAAGAGAATGAAAAGACAAGCCACCGACTGGGAGAAAATATTTGCAAAGCATATATCTGATAAAAGTCTGGTATGCAGAATACATAAAGAACATTCATAACTCAATAATAAGGAAACAAACAACCTGATTAAAAAATGGGCAAATGATTTGAACAGATACTTCACTGAAGAGGATAATAAGGATGGCAGATAAGTACCTGAAAAGGTGCTCAGTATCATTAGTCATTAGAGAAATGAAAATTAAAACCACAATGATATATTACCTTTTAGAATAGCTAAAATTAAAAGAAAGGAAAAAAAAAACTATGGAGCAAGTAGAATTCTCATATAATATATTGCTGGTAGGAATGAAAAATGGTTCAATGACTTTGGAAAATAGTTTAGATGTTTTTTTTTTAAAGAGATAAACATGCAATTACCATATGGCCCAGCATTCCGCTTCCTAAGTATTTACCGAAATGAAATAAAAACCTATGTTCACACACACAAAAACTCTATGTGAATATTTATAGCAGGTTTATTTGTAATCTCCAAGAACTGAAACCAACACTCAACAGGGGAATGGATAAACAGATTTTGGTTTATTCATACAATGGGATACTACTCAGCAGTAAATGAGTTGGAACTACTGATATATGTAATGTGATGAATCTCAACTGTTTTATGCTAAATGAAAGCAGCCAGATTTAGAAAGCTACATACTGTATGATTCCATATATATGTCATACTTGCAAAAGTGGAGGGGCAGGAAACAGATCTGTAGCTGGGGATGTGGAAGGTGTTTGCTACAAAGAGGCACTGGGAATTTGGGGTTCTGATGAAAAGTTCTGTGTTATGATTATGGTGGTAATAACAGAACTGCATTTGTTTCTCAAGACTTACAGAAATGTACACTAAGAAGGATGACTTTTACTGTACTTATACCTTATTTTAAAAATAAGGAAAAAATCCATCGACAATTACTTCATAAACTTCTGTAAAAACTGATTACCATTCGAAAATCAACACAGTGGTCAGTTCTAAGTTCATTCCTTACCTGACCTCTCAGAGCATTTGACAAAGGTGATCACTTCCTTCCTTCATGAATTACTTTTTTAAAAACAAATTTAGCTTCACAGCTAACACACTTTTCTTGTGTTCCTTCTGTATCACTGGCTGCTCCTTCACAATCTCGTTTGGTGGCCTATCATTTTCTCACCTCATCTGTGACCACTGTCCCGTTCAGTCACTCTGCTCCAGACACGCTGGTTTCCTTGTTCTTCTTCAAACCAGCCAAGTACCTTCCCTCCTCAGGGCCTTTGCACTTCCTAGTCCATTAACAGAGAACACAATTCTTTGCAAAATTTATTTTCTATTTTTGGGTTTCTGTTCAACTGATTCTGAAGGAGGCTTATCTTATCTAAAATAGCTGCCCCCCTCACACCCTGTCTTTCTATAATCCCTTTTATTGAATAATCTGTTATTATATAGCACTCACTTATCTGGAATTATCTTTGTTTTCTGTCTCCCATCCATATGGGAGATACACTTCACGAGAGCAATGGCTTTACCTGTTTCCTTGCTGTACGTCTGATGCATAGGACAGGGCCCACATAGCAGAGTCTCAGTAAACACACACACACACATCTTCTATCCTTTACTACTTGCTATAAAATTCTCCCCTGCCCCTTCACTCACCCTGAAGTAAATTACTAACATATTGAACCTTATGAAATTGTCACCATTTGATCATTTTGGAACTACAAAATGGTAACTTGGTATGGTTCAAAGTAGCACTATTGTATTAAAAAAATAAAGCACATGAATGCACCAATGACACATTAATTAAAATAATATAGGTGTTAGATAGGAGAGGTCAAACATCATAAACAGAATATTATTACATATAAATAAAACTTAGCACTGACACTGTGATGCCTATACCTTTCTGTGAAAGTTTGTAAGCCAGCAGAGAGTGACAGAGTACCTGCTTCCTGGGTGATAAGAAGAAATGAATGGATTTCACACTGACAGCTTGTTAATCCATTACCTGGCAACCACAACATCGGAGACCAATCCCCATTTTCAAAAATCCATGTTCTCTCTTGAAGTCTTATTTAAGTAATATCTATGCAATCTACGAATGAAGCCAAACCAGAGGCATGTATAAAAATCATAATGGCATTCACTGACAGATATTAGCTCTTTCTCTGCTAATCCAGAGAAAGGATTTTTTCATTTTTCTTTCCAGCACACCAGCTATTATTAAATTTAAAAAATGCCCAAAACGAATGCTTTTTTTTTTCTTTCTAACAACTGAAACATATAATACCATGGTATTTGCACATTACACTTAATTGCAAATAGTTATCGACAGCATAAATCTTACATTAGTATGCTAGCCTCAACGAGATCTATTTGTACTTCCAACCTTTAATATCATAGATGGTTTAATACTGAATTATCTTTATTTTTCAGCTACTTTTTTTTTTTTTAATAAATCTATTTATTTATTTATTTTTGGCTGTGTTGAGTCTTCGTTTCTGTGCGAGGGCTTTCTCCCCTTGCGGAGAGGGGGGGACACTCTTCATCGCGGTGCGCGGGCCTCTCACTATCGCGGCCTCTCTTGTTGCGGAGCACAGGCTCCAGACGCGCAGGCTCAGTAGTTTTGGCTCACGGGCTTAGTTGCTCCGCGGCATGTGGGATCTTCCCAGACCAGGGCTCGAACCTGTGTCCCCTGCATTGGCAGGCAGATTCTTAACCACAGCGCCACCAGGGAAGCCCTCAGCTACTTTTATAAGTTTTCTTACCCAAAGTTTTTCCAGCAGTTTTGTAAGTTTAATAGATCTATTGATGTCTAAAACCCATCAGCTAGAGACTTAATGTAGTTTATATTCACATTGTAGGTTTGTCAGTTGGGCATGAGACTAGAAATTTTCTTCCTATTCCTTCTCTTATTTTCTCCCATAGGCTAATGTAATTTATAAGTGTATGCCTTTTTTGAGTATACTCAAAACCTGATGTTTATGCTTTTGGAAAATATGTCAATAATCAAGTGTACTCTTCTGATAACTTCATTTATACACACAATCATTAAGCCATGCTAGCTCAGTCAGTGATACAAATGGTCCTTCTACTATGAAGATGTTTGCACATGTTCTTGGTTATTAATTATACACTGGATGAACAATGAATTATTAATAGCAAGAGAATCAATTCAGTTGAGTGATATTTTTGCCTGTGAAAGCAAGTCAGAGTTCTTTAAAAATATACAATAAATATCTAAAATTTCATCTCATATGACTGTTTTTACTAGACAGTTTTGAAAAATCCCAGCTAAATGAGTGGTTAGCTTAAAAATTTCACTATAAAGGCATTGATTAAAAATTCACAAGGGAATTACTATATAGCATATTTTTAAATTAATGTTAATAAATTTGAAGTTTGTAAAGTGAATCTGTTTATATTTCTATAAATCATTTTTCTATGATAGCACATATAGAATATATATGTACATATGTACTTGTGTGTATGCACATGCATTGGTGAAGAGAGAGAGAAGCAAATGGTAATAGCATGGTCTAAAAGATCAATGTCCAATAATAAAGGACAAATAAGATGATTAAGTCTGTTGGGGGAAAAAGAACAATGCAAATATAGTCACCTTATTTGTCTGTTATTATTGGACATTGGAACATGTTGGACTAAATTTGCACATGTGGGTACTTGGGAGGAGTATGCATTTTAACTCACAGTTTTATTTTCCTTATCTTTTCAAACTACTTAGATTTTGTTGTACAAAGATGTTCAAAACAAAAGCAGGATAGCTTAATAAAATAGATGTTAATAGAAATGTTCATAAAAGAAGGAAAGATAAAGAATTTAAAGTGCTTTTTGAGGCAACTAATAGATCTTTATAGCGTATTCCAATTCCCATTTTGGGGGGAATCCCTACATGAAATAAAGACACTATATCATGTTCTCTATATCTAATTATTATACACTCAGATTTTTGAATTTGGCAGATATTGCCTATTTTGCTGTAAAAGATGTCTCCCTTGATTCTTAAATCTGTTAAGGTTTGGTTCTATGCTAGCAACAGTTCTCAATGCTGGCTGCACGTGAATATCTGCTGAGCAGCTTTTAAATAAAACTGATGTTTACACTGCTCTACAGAGCCATTAAATCAGAATTTCTGAGGAGTGAGACCGGAGAAGTAGTATTTTTTAAGTATCCATATTAATTGAAGTAAAATACGCATACAGAAGAATGCAGTTACCATAAATGTACAGCTTAAGGAATTATCATAAAATGAACACACCTGTGTTACCACCACTCTGGTAAAGAGAGCATCGCCAGAGTCCTAGAAACCCCACTCATGCTTCCTTCTAAGTAGGCATTAGTACTTTTTAAAAGTTCTTCAGCAGATTCTAATGTGTATTCAAGGATGAGAACCACTCTATTCACTGCTAATTGTTTTCTATACCAATGTCTCATTTTGATTGAGTTGTGAAGAGTGGGAAATAAATAGTTTTTAAATACATACTCTACATTGATTACACAAACACGATCTTTTATCTTTAAAAGAACCATTTAGAATTGCTAGCATTACATCCTTTCCTACTAGTGAGGAAGTAGAGGCTGAAACAGATGGTGTAATTTATGAAAGTGGTTCTGTTAAAGTGGGGCCACTGGAGCGTAAACCCCGGTCAGCTTAGTGGTTCCAAGTTCAAACAGAATCACACAGACGTAGGTTTGAATACCAAACTCTACCACTTCCTAAATGTGTAACCTGAGTCAACTGGTTCGGTTTTCTTATCAATAAGAGATCACAATGTGATCTAACTCATCTAATTGCTACAAGGATTATATGCAAATAACTTGGCATAGTGCCTTGTAAGGATTATCATGGCCTGTATTAGTTTTATATGAGTCCAGCCCCAACTTTTCCCACTATCCCAAGCTGCTTCTTCTAAAAAGCCAAAAGTGAAGGAGTCCAAGCTCATGACTTCTGGCCAGATCCTTAATACTATGATTATTTGACTTAATTTCCATGAGGAGAACGTGATCATAATATATGCACTACAGTGTGTCCCCAAATCCTGAAAACATGGAGGAATCAGGACACTTACTATGGCTTTTTCAGATTCACGATTAGAACAATCGATTTAAATTTAGAAGGACTTCATCTGAAAAGGTGTCCATATATTGAAGAAAAACATATTAAAATATTCATTAGAAATGAAACTGACATGCCGTTTTATAATAAATTTATCCTACATTTCTTCCCTTTTTTGGAATGAAGGTGATAGATGGATAGATAGAAAGATAAATAGATATCTAGCTAGCTAGATAGAAAGAAATATATATCTATATCGTTATAGATAGGTCAGGAAATGAGGTTAGTTAAAACAAATGATGGGGATTTCCTCTCCTGGTCTCCTGAGACTGAGTTTACCAGCCCACTTAAGCTTTAGAAAGTCAAGAGATACTCTAGATGAGGGAAATAACATTACATCGCTGTTCTCCTTTCAGGTTAGCAAACAAAAACTGGATACAGCAAATTATCTAAGTCTGAGCCAGATACCTTTGCCTTACCAAATTACAATGTTGGGGAATTTCCACTACAGTTCTGGGGTGTGCTTTGTGAATAAGCTACTTCCAAATTACCTCACTTGATTTACTCTCACTGCTAACCATGTCTCTCTTCTAGGAAAAAAGAAAAGAGAAAAAAGAGGAAGAAATGAGAGTGGTGAGTGATCTTATGTGATATATATTTACCCCCTACTTTGTAATGTGAGCCGATAAGGATGAACAGCTTCCTTAAAAATTTCACCAGTTACATCAGGCTTGTGCTCTAGGAATTTCATAATTAGAACAATATATTGATGGAGAGAGCTGTGGCTAATGGTCAGCAGAGCTGTTTTAGACCTGACTCTGACATTGAAAAGTCGGTCAAGCCCTTTAAGCTTTGGCTGCCTTATGTATAAAATGTTTGTTACCTCAGTTTCCCCACGTGATTTGACTTTGGAAAGATGAAGACAAAAGCTGAGATGTCACAGGACTTTAATGTTGTTATTTGGGGTGTCGTTGTTTACTTGTTTGTCTTCAAAGCTTTAGGTTTATATCTATATTAAAGCAGGAATTTCCTAGACAAGGCAATCTGAGACTGGCCAGGTAATCACAAATTCACTGTAATATTTCAGTATCAGTACATTTTAAGGGCAGTGGTATCCACTCACAAAGAGCTTTCAGCAAGTTTCAACTCTGACTCATTTTCCCTGAACTTACTCACTTTTCCTTTTCTTAAATTTTTATTATTTTAATCTAATAGATTAAATCCTAGATTTAACATCAAGTATTTACTCTTAATATTATATATTATTAAATAATATTTGTTTAAATATAGACGAAAGTCTCAAACAAGAGCAACTGAAAAAACTTTATCAAATAGGAGTTTATGGGACTAATGAAAACTTTCCATTTGAACCATTCTATCATATTTTCAGAACACAACTAAGTTGTACTAAACTATGATAAAATTCCTCTTGAGAGGAATTTATGTCAAGGATAGTGATGGATGAAAAGAATAAGAACAGAGATCTAAAAGCTCTTTGGAAAGGATTGATTGGTTTTAAAATGTAAGCTGTTAGTATATAGTTGCTGCTATTTGAGAAGTATCATTTGACTAATTCCAGATGAAAATATGTAATAAATGATAATGGTCTTAGCATAATAACAAAGTTTGCAATCAATTTAGTAAATATAATTTATTACAGTAACCCTTTTAGGCATAATTTAAGGTTTAACCTTGCTCTGTTTTGGTAGACTTAAGTTACTAGGGTATACACCCTCGTACTGAGTAAAGATTGTCAACTGAAAAAAATGCACAACCTAAAAGTTGAGAATTATGTTTTATTTGGTGGACAAAACTGAGGACTTAAACCCCGGATGCAGCCTCTTAGATAGCTCTGAAGGACTGCTACAAAGAGGTAAGGGAGAAGCCAGGATATATAGGAGTTTTTGCAGCAAAGACTGGGTAGTCGGAACTTCAAGATTACTGGTAATGAAAGAAAACCAGATATCTTAAGTCAATGAATTTAGCACTTTTTGTTGTACGGGAAGATGCAAGAGTCTGGGCTCATTGAAATCATTCCTTTGATATGCACCTTAGCTATCTAGGGCCAGTATCTTGTTGTTTCCTATCCTGGGTTCCCTCAGGGTGCATCGTTGGGGGTGGCTACAGTGGCTTGATGGCTGCAACATCCTTTGTTTACTGGTATGGCAGACAACATTGTTCATTCACAAGGTCAAGTCGATGGTGAGCCATTGAAAATCAGATGATTATACTATTCTTTGGAGTTACAAAATCTATCATCAGTCATACCTCAGTCATACAAATCAGTGTTTACCGATGTTAGTTTCTCATAATGTTAGTCTAAAGAAGGCTTTCTCAACTGTGGCACTATTAACATTTTGGGCTGGATAGTTATTTGCTGTAGAGGGTTGTCCTCTGCATTGTATGAAGTTTAGCAGCATCCCAAAATTCTACCAACTGGATAACACACCCATTTGTGGCAATTAAAAGTCGCCAGACATTGCCAAATATTCCCTCAGGGGTAAAATGACCTCAGTTGAAAAACACTTTTCTAATGTTTCATCCCTCCTCTATGATTTTATGAGGGGATATATATGATAAATTCTGCAATAATATAACTCTCGCTTAAAGATTCACATTTAATATTAACATCTTAAAGATTCTGAAAAGGCTTATTGCAATGAAACCAATTTACTTTTGTTTAATTTAACATTTCCCAAATATTTTGACTACAGAATCATCTGTATCTCAGTAATTGCTATTACAAATTTCTGTACTTTGTTACAAAACACACTGGAAAGTCCTGGTGAAATTGAATGTCTACACAAGAACTTGATTCACGTAGAAGAAATCCTTAAAGCTTCAGAGTTCTTATTAAATGTTTGATGTATTTATATACCTTTAAGTTAAAAAAGTCATAATTTAAATAATAATAACAGCCACAACATCAACCATAGTAAACTAACTAAGTTTTGATAGCACATAATGGTTTACAAAAGTACTTGGCAGATGTGAAATAATAGAAAATGCATATATTGGTCTCTGCCCCTGGGTCTGAGAAAATATGGGTCTGACGCTAACTCCAGGAAGATAGTGTCAGAATTGAATTGAACGATAGGACAACCAGCAGTCACAGAGAACTGCTTGATGTATGGAAAACCGACACATCCAGTGTCAGAAGTGAAGTGTGATAATAGTGTGAGGGTAGAAGAGAAACACACAGGAAATGTTTTTTCCTTTTACAGCAGGCATTTGTTATTTCCTTTTCAAAACACAGCTATTAGTATCATTCTTGTTTCACGAGTGAAGAAATAGTCTTAAGAATGTGGAGTGACTTGCCCAGGGTCTTACAACTACAAGATGGAGAGGAGAAAATCAAACCATATTATCAGATTCCACACTTTTGGTTTCCTCCACACTCATCATAGTATACATTGTAGAGGTAGTAATTTCATCATATTGCTACCCCTCTCTCACTGGGTACCAGCCATGCAATTCAGTTGAGATCATATTCCCTTGCCCCATCTCCAAGGGTGAGTAGCTTCATCAAATCAGTTTGAACCCATCCCGTATTCACAATGACTGGTTCAGTGCCTAAAATATGTAGAATATAGCATTTGAATGATTCGTTTAGGAGTCCACAGTTAACCTAAGTTGGTCTTGTTAAAGAAGGGTCTAGGACTTTAGCAAAATTTAGGGGAAGGAAAGTTTTGTGGTTAGGTCGAGCAGATGGTCAGGTGAACAGATGTGAGGACTTTGACTGCTGGAGCTTTTTTTTTTGCTTCCATGTGGCAATCTCACCTGCATAGAAAGGCAACATTTAGAGGACAGAACCAGAAATTCCGGAGTAAAGGATACAGAACCCCATCCGAACTGCCTAAAGCCAGATCTACCATTGGATGTTTTCAGTCATCCAATATTTCCTTTATTGTTTTGCCCACTTGTGTTTGGGTTTCTGTCAATTGCAGTAGAAACTATTCTTAGTAATACACCTGAAATGGAAATAGTAATAAATGGCATGTCATTTCAAAAATTATCAGTAGAAAAAAGATAATATTTGATCTAAAATTGTTAAATAAATTTAAAATCATCATGTATTTATGTTACAACTCGTAACTTAAATGGGTTTAAACTAGATTGCTGTTAATCACAAACTCTAAAACAGAATGAAAACAAATTCCAGGTGATATGGTTACATGTGATTAGTATGATAAATCTGAAGAAATGCTACAGACAACCAGCTAACTGCCAGATGTAAAAAAAAAAAAAAAAAAAAAAAAATCGGGAGAGAATGGCATGGGTGTAGCTTCTAAAAGGAGAAAAGTCAGGGTGAACAAAGAAGTTAGTATGTAATGCAGTGTAATGGTATTTAGGAAATTCATCTGAAGCAGTAAGAAAAATAAGATATCGGTTGCATTAGTTTTGACAACATAGATGAATGCTCCTGCTTAATTATTTAATTTACTGTGGAGAAGTTGGAATTGAGGAAGAGATTAAAATCAGTCTAAATGTTTTTCCAGTTTCTTCAAAAATAGATTCTTATAAGAATTGTTTCTCTTTCAATTCCATATCTAAGATTGAGTTCAGGCAAGAGAAATATTTCTTTATTATTTCTGCACCTAAAAATTATTCTAATTTGGCTAGCTTTCTGTTCTTTGAAGTTCAGACACATTCATCGTAGTGGATAACAAAGAATGCTTCTTTAAATACTGTCACATGCCAGTACCATTCAAAAAAATGCCCAAGGTGTCACCAACTGAATCCCAGATAAATTGCTGACTCTTATCCTGGAAAAGCTATGAAATAATAGCTACTAGTAGCTACTGCTTAGGACACTAAAAGTGAGCTTTGAACAATTCTGAACTCATCTTTATTGTATTAGGTACTAGTTTTCATTTACAAGGGAAAAAAAAGGAAAAAAATAAAACAGCTTCTCATAACAGGGAAGAGGATTATTGACATGGCCGCTTTCTAAAGGAGTCTCAAAAAGAAAGGTATTTCTGGATGCACAATACATATAAAAACCACAACAGAAGTAAGTTGGGGATCTTTATTGTACACCCTGCTGTGCCAACAATATGACACAAATACTCTCCACAAGCCTACTTTTAATGTGCTATGAAAAAAATAGTTTCCTCACCCTTAACTTTGTAATTTTTCTCTACCTAATTGATCTGCTTACTCATAGTTTCTGTTACCTCGTAACTTTGGCAAAGTCCATCATGTCTTTCCAGCTGATTTCTATAATATTTAACTTTTGTTCCTGCTGCTAAATGACTCATTCCCCTAGAATTTCCTAGTTCAAGAGAATCTCACTGACTGAGCTCATCTTTTGTGAGTCAGGCCACATCACAGTTTCCTCATCAGCTTTTGGATTGAATGCCCTTGAGTATAGTTGGGGATGACAAGAAGGTGGAAAACTGTGCAGTAAGAGTTTTGTGAGGCAGCTTATCCTGGTAAGGAATGTATCCATGGAGAACAATGTACTTATCGAATACAGTTTAGCTCTTGCTAATCAGTAGAGCAAACTTCCTATATCCTCCCCAACACAACTGCAAAGTTGCCTCCACCTAACACATTCCATCTATCACACGCATTGTACATACACCCACATCTTGCAAATAGAATACTGTTAATCTTGTGTCAATTCCATTTCCTGCCTCTAGAGGCGATGTCAAAAGGTCCTATCAAAAATGGCTTGGTGATCTTGGAGTCTACTGGGTAATGGTCATGACCATTGATCTGAAGCTAGACTATGAATTCTGGTTGTGATATTTAATATCTGGGCAATTGTGTTAAACTCTTTATTTCTCTGTCTCCTAATCTACAAAATGAGTATGCTTCTCACCTACCCTATAAGATTTGGGGGAGGATTAAGTGGATCAATATATCTAAAGTGCTTAGAGAGCACTTGGAACATGGGATGTTAGCTATTATTTTAAAAAGCGCTATTGGGGCTTCCCTGGTGGCGCAGTGCTTGAGAATCTGCCTGCCAATGCAGGGGACACAGGTTCGAGCCCTGGTCTGGGAAGATCCCACGTGCCGCGGAGCAACTAGGCCCGTGAGCCACAATTGCTGAGCCTGCGCATCTGGAGCCTGTGCTCCGCAACAAGAGAGGCCACGATAGTGAGAGGCCCGCGCACCGCGATGAAGAGTGGCCCCCGCTCTCTGCAACTAGAGAAAGCCCTCGCACAGAAACGAAGACCCAACACAGCCATAAATAAATAAATAAATAAATAAATAAAATTAAAAAAAAAAAAAAGCGCTATTGAAATACATTCAGTTTTTATTTGTCTCCTCTCTGCATCTGTAAATTGTGTACTTAAATACCACTAAAACACTAATACAAAATAACAGTAAAAACCTAGAACTGTCATAACAGATAACTTTTATAAAGGAGAGAAATGAGAAGAAACCTTTACTTCTCAGAACCTGGAACTATGTACTGTTCATTTGTTCTGGTCCTGAACAAATATTTCATTTTCTAGGATAGTTCACTAACTTCGAAACATGTGGCTCCCAAGGTTGGCACTATAAGACTATTTATTTTTGGACAGTAAGACATTAACAAGCTGAGTAAATAAGAATGACACCCTGAGGAAATAAGAATGACACCCTCTATATTTTATGATCATCCTTTAGTATAATTTAGGTATTAGTGATAAATAGAGCATTCAATCTTATAATCACTTAGACATTTCCATAAATGCTCCAAAATTAGGTTTTGTGTGTGTGTGTGTGTGTGTGTGTGTGTGTGTTCAGACAAAGAGAAAACACAATAGCATTCAATGGTTATAGCTTATTCATGTCAACATGGTAAGGCCTGTTGGTTTGCCCCAACTGATGTGAGGTCAGATAACTACACTTTTCATTAAAGTTAGAACAATATAGAAGAATGCACAACACTTGCTTATAGGTCTCCTATGGATACAAATGCAATCATTAGAAGGTCAACTTGACCACAGATATCATTCCTACTGGTTTCCTGAGGAGTAAAACCTACATGCAAAGGTAACAGCACCTTAGCTTCTTTTCTCTGCCCCATCTGATACTAAATGTTGCCAAGATTCACGAAGATTCTAAGGGTTCACATGTGATGCAACCATTTGACTTCACTTATAGTTTCAGGAAGCATTGAAGGCCCAGACAGAAAGCAGTTGGCTTACCGCCATCCCCATGCCCCAGAAAAGGGCATTTTTATTTCTATTACATTCCATATCCTTGGACTGTCCTTCACCAGAATTAAGAATTTATTCTTTTAAGCTATGGTAGTATCAGGGACGGATGGAAGCAAAGATACAAAAAACACCTGGATTATATTCTACACATCTGATGCTCAAATATACCCAAACAAGACTTAGATTTTCCCCATTCCTTTTTTACTGTATGTCTCAATAAAGATGCCAAGTATAAAAACAAAGGCACCTCTAGTGCATTAAAGGCATTAAATAGTCATCCAATGCTAATCCTTCCTTTTTGACTACTGATCAAGACTATTTTATAGGAAAATGATAAAGATATCCACCATACTTGTTAATAAAAATTCACCGACATGAAATAGATTGAGGAGCAGAAAATTAAAGCTGGACCCACTCAGTCTGTATTGAGAATACCTGACATGAGAATACAGTCCCAGTGACCTTTTCACTATCTCTGCTGAATTGACTTCGAATGGTTCCTTTCATCCCCATGTAGGAATGAACAAACCACCTCCTGTGGAGGCTGAGACTTACATGAGGTCTCTCCCTTGCTAAGATCCTTGCTCAAAAGAAAGGTCATGAAAGCTGCATACTGATCACATTCTAAACCTTTTCACCCAGGCCCCAGTGGAAGCCTGGATTAATGAGACTGATAAACTCTGATTTACCCATAGGACAGTTAGAGAAAAACACCCCATGGTGACCATTAAAGGCCAATAGGAGAGCCCACGGCAGCCCTCAGGTCTCTTAACTGGCTATTGTACCAAAGACAATTTTGAATCCAATAGCCAATGTCAAATGTGCAAACCTTCCTTTCTTTCTCTTTCCTGGAGTGAGAAGGGGACACCATCAAAAGGGTCAAAATTTCCAGAACAAAGTGATATGTCAAAGGTTACTGGAATATTATGCTTATCAAACTTATTATCAGTAAAGTATTTTTATCCATACCCTCATTGGGACAATTTCACGTTCAAGTGACCCATTTTTGTTACACGGTATCTCTAATGTTTCCCTTTAGTTCTTCAAGTTGGGTGAAAATGGCTATCAGTCATAAAATGTTCAAAATATTTGGGGAAAAGAAAAATTCCATTTTGACGGAAACCCAAACAATAGATGTATGTTGTTTGTTCGTAATGAGAAACATATTTGACATATGAGAAAAATGGCTCCCCAAAGATGTCCATGTCCTAATTCCTAGAATCTGTGACTATGTTACCTGACATGGCAAAAGGGACCTTACAGATGTGACTAAGTTAAGAATTTTTTTTTTAAATAAATTTATTTATTTATTTTTGGCTGCATTAGGTCTTCATTGCTGCACGCAGGCTTTCTTTAGTTGCCGTGAGCAGGGGCTACTCGCTACTCTTTGTTGCAGTGCGCGGGCTTCTCATTGCAGTGGCTTCTCTTGTTGCAGAGCACGGGCTCTAGGCACGTGGGCTTCAGTAGTTGTGGCACGCAGACTCTGTAGTTGTGGCTCGCAGGCTCTAGAGCGCAGGCTCAGTAGTTGTGGTGCATGGGCTTAGTTGCTCCACGGTACGTGGGATATTCCTGGACCAGGGCTTGAACCCATGTTCCCTGCACTGGCAGGCAGATTCTTAACCACTGCGCCACCAGGGAAGTCCCAGTTAAGAACGTTGAGATGGGGAGATTAACTTGGATTTACTGCGTGGCACTGATATAATCACAAACTCAGGCCTTATAAGTGAAAAAGGGTAGCAGAAGAGTCAGAGTCAAGGGAGGAGATGTGACAACCAAAGAGAAGCTGGGAGTGATGCTAATGCTGGCTTTCAAGATGGAGCCAAGGAATGAGAGCACCCTCTAGAAGCTGGAAAAGGCAAGGCCAGGAATTCTCCCCTACAGGCTCCAGAAGGAATGCAGCTCTGCCAACACCTTGATTGTAGACCAATGAGACCCATTTGGACTTCTGACATCTAGAACTACAAATTAATATGTTTTTCTAGTTTTAATCCACTAAATTTGTGGTGATTTGGTACAGCAGCAGTAAGAATCTAATACATTGTCTAATAACTTTATTATTAAATCCTTGTAAAGAATCTATGGGACGATATATAAAAACAACCTAATTTATTGCCCATTGTTAAAATGATAATTAACAAATCCTAACTGACCACCTCTTACTTTTCAAAGAACTAGGCCACCTTTAAACTCACTGAAGACCCATGACTAAAATATTAAATTATTTCCTACTTATAGTCAACCTGATCCATGTTATCTGCCTTAAAAGTATTTGCAAATTTATCATTTTTTAAAAAATCTAGTGATCTAAAGTTAAGCTTTCTATATTTAATATGTTACCTAGTACCTTGTTGGCAATCAATAAAACAGTATTCAAAAATGAAAGATAGTGTCTAAATTGGTGTTTTATTTTGAGATAGGCTATACAGATCTTCTAATCCTTTGTGGTTTCTAAGAACTGAAACTAGTAAATTCACAGTTAAAAAAGAGTTAGGTGACTTTTTAAATTCCTCAAAATTGAATGAGTTATTTAAAATATGTACTGGGCGTAAACAAAATGACCAAATAATTATGCTTGTATTTTTATTTTAAAAGAATCTAATAAGAATGAAACGTTTCATTATTGCATCAAACTTAGGAAATTTCAAATATTGCTTTTAAATATCATGTATATGAACTCAGAAGTGTAATCACTGTTAATTATCACTAGTTTATATAAAAAAAGAAGCTTTGATATTTTTATCAGGAGAGACAATGCTTTTAATTCCCTTGCATTTGTTCAAGAAAAAGTCTAACCTCAGACTACATCTGTGCATTTAGAGATAACAATAATATTCTTCCTAACATCAAGGACAAAAGCAAATATGGGAAGCTCCAGATGGATACAGAATCTATAAATTTACACACTTTCATGGGGGATTAGCATGGGAATAAAGAATGCTTTTTTTCTATACTATAAGAGTTTTGACTAAGAGGGTCAGTAAATCTTTGCTAAAACTTGGAATAATTATTTGGAAAATTTTAGTATGAGAAACGTCAAGAAAAATAATAATTTGGTTGCAACCAGAGTATTTGGCCTGGGTCCCATTTGTAACTAAAGGCAGCCTAGTAGATGTCACACTTTCACAACTGGGCAAACTACCTTCAGCACTACAAGTGGGGTCCTAGTTGCCTATTTAATTGAGGCAAAATCTGGCAACAATAAATTTTTTTTAACTCGGGTATATGTGCCTAGAGTAAAACATTGATTACTTCTAGGAACTTTGTGTTTATTTTACATGCTTTCAGATTACAAAACATAATACATAAAAATACACACAATTATGATCATAAAGGAGATATTGTTTTGAAATCTGTTTTTTCCACCTGATTCCATATGTCAAACCTCCCTTAATGACATTAATTTGTTTCTGAATACCTCACTGCTATATCAAAAAGCGTTCAATGAAAACATATCTCTCTTCATTTTACTGGGGAATTTTTGCTGACAGAAAAATATTTCACTTGAATAAGTTTAAGTAATCAACGATAATTTGTAAGTAAATAAATACACTTTGTACGTAAAATATAATGCAGTGAAGATTTATTTTACTCACCTGAGGAAGAAGAGACCTGCTGGATGGTGGTGGGTGGTACTGGAGGGGTGTGAAGTGCTGCTGTTTCTTTTCTACATTATTTCTTCACCAGATTTTCTACCTTATTGGTCCCGTGGTCATCTTGCGCTCCAACTACTTTTACAGATAGAGTTGTAGTGCAGAGAAACAACATGAAAGCAAATAAAGTTCAAAAATGAGAGCTCTTCAAAACTTGAAGTCGCCTTGATGTGCAAGGGCCAAATAGGCATATACCTTCCCTTGATCAGGCTTTTGGGCAAAAGAACTCCAAGCAAAACATTGTTCTTTGGGCCCATCTGAACACGGGACACAATTTAAATTTGTTCCATGCAACATTCTCAGACCAGAACCCATTGTGTCAAGTAAACTATCTCTGTTGTTCTCATAAGTAAACAATTATGTTGAAATATTTCTTCTTATAGCATATTTATTTTAGCAAGTTTGGGTATAAATTCTTTATTATTGAAAAAGCGCGGGTTGTCTGAAAAATGGTAAAGCTTTTCAAGTACTATTAGGAGAAAAAGTTATTAACTGAAGAGTCTTTATGTGAGATAAGCATATTGCAAGTATAATTAGTTAGAGATATTACCAAAGGTATAGATCATGGGCTTCTCCCGCAGGAGCCATCCAGTTTAGAAAACAAGATGATAGTCAATCTATGTAAAATAACAACTGTGAGAAAAGTTATCTATGATATACATGAAGGAAATTTTGAGGGGCAATGCAGCCATTAGATAAAAACTTTAAAAGAACATGTTCATAACCTTAGAACTAATAGTTCTACTTCAGAGAACTTATTTTAGAGATTAGAAATTTATGAACATATACGATTATTGCTGTGTTCTTTATAATAGTGAAGATTTTAAAACGATCTCTGTGTCTAAACAGTAAGGTATTTGTTAAGTAACTTAAGTACATCCATATACTGGGATAATTCAAAGCCATTGAAACATATCTTAAATGATAGTTCACACATGAAAAATGCATTGATGTGTTGCTAAGTTAAGACAAATCAGATCACGATATATTCAGATCAATCTCAATTTTGTAAAATATCTCTCTAAGTGTTGATTTATTCTTAGAGAGGTTTGAACAGAAATAAGCCAAATATTCACTGTAGTTTTCCCTGCTGTGAAATTTTGGGTGATTATGTCTTCTTTATTATTCTTTTCTGTATTCTATGATTTTTTTTCAACATATAACAATATTTCAAAAAAAATTTTTTTTTTTAACAAGTGAGACATTCGATTGGAAGTGGTTTTTAAGATTAGCCTAATGTAAGAGAAGATATAGGCTCAGGTAGGAATTATGATTTGAAGTAAGGTAGGTTTAAAGGTATCAAGGTATTAATTAAGGAGCTGGTGGTTGAAAAGGAGATTGGGGGTGGGGGGGGGGGAGGAATTGCAAAGAGAAAATTTAACCGAACTACTCAGTGAAAAGTTAGGCACATGCTGAAATATTAGTCGTTGAACAGTTATTTTTAAATAGAGAAGGAAATGTGTCAATTCTGGTTTTGTCCCAAATCTTCCACTTTGGTTAGATGGATGGTTCTAAAATCTCTGGACTTTCTAATTATCTTAAGAGCAAAGATTAAGCCTTTTTTTATTGGGAAGTTCTCTGAAGGAGCCGTGAAGGAGCCTTGCTCAAAGGGATTTGTAATACTTGTGTGTGAATTTCATCATTGGCAAAAGCTGCCACGTCATATCGTCTGTGTGGACATAACTGAGGAATTCTGATGTTGGCCAGAGTTTTGGGTTAAAAATGTAAAGTGCCCTGTTGCTCAGCCCTATTATGTACTCAATAATAAGTACCGTTCATCTTCTTAAATTAATGTTTTCTGAAAGTAAATAGATGTAGAATTAATTAACTATTTATAAAGCAGTCAGCTGTACTCGTAGATATACATATAATATTCTGAATTCAAACCCTTAGAATAGGGAGATTAGGATTGACATATATACACTAATGTGTATAAAATAAATAACTAATAAGAACCTGCTGTATAAAAAATAAACAAAATAAAATTCAACCCTTTAGAATACATAAATATGGGATAAAAAAGCATCCACAAATGTACAATTTAGAGATGGTTTTGGTTCAATATTTTATTATACGTTAAAATGAATTTAGTGTATTTTAAGGTCATTTCAAATATTCAGTGTGTAGAGGTTTTTTGTTCTTTTTTTTAAACAGGAATATAATAAATACTGTACTGAGACTTTGAATGCCCAAAGTTCATAATTATCTCAAAGAATCTTTTCACTCCAGGCCACCTGGAGGCTAAATTTTAAAGTAGGGGAAGTTTGCATTTACCATTTCCTTCCTTATTACCTTTCACCTTTAGGAATGAATCTATTACCCCAGACACTGAGCTAACCTAAACTTTCATACACAGCCTTTTCTTCTTACCTGTGAAATAGTTTTTTTGTCTATTGCACAGGACTTGGTACCATGCTTTCCTGGTAGTCCTGATTTAAGGGTAATTGGTCCTCCCTCCTGAGTTCTAGCCATTGTTCTCTGTTTGAAATGGGATTATTCACATAATGAGTGATTACCCCTCACCACCAACCATGCACAAAGCATGATGTATGAAGACTTTAGCTCTTACACACTTCACATAGGATCAGAAGTTGCCTGAAATTAATATGCCATCTTAGCTACGTAGACTGGCTTTGAGTGTAAAAATGAGAAAATTTCGTCAGGTGGTTGTAGCTGAATAGCCTTGATGGGTTTCCATGCAAGTGGAGTGGAGACTTTAATTAAAATTTCATGGAAGGCAACACTATTTTGAGTAATTCAACTGATGTTACTTTCTTCTATCAAACCGATCTCCAACTGCCCAAGACATCACTGATAAAGTTCATTTTCCTCTAGTTCCCCACCATTCTTGCCTTCACTGGCTTTTTCTACTGCAGTTAAGGTGGAGTTATCCCAGGGGATTAAGACATCATTCCGTTTATTGCCTTTTCTCTCATTTCTATTTTCCCCTTCTTAAAATTAATTTTATAGTGTTAGTTCTTTAAAAATAGCCTCAGGTACCCCTGTGTTTTCTTTTCTAAACCATACCAATCCAAAAATAAACTAACAAAAATCACATACAAAAAAGAGGAAAACCCAAAACATATTTAAAGATGCAATTCAACAAGGATAGAATGATATCTTGATCCCCTGGGATAGCACACATCTGCTAGTATAGCTGACTGTTTAGTTCACCTTGTAAATTAAATTTAACCAATGGAACATTGGTATAGGTGACTAATGAAAGATCTATGTAGAAACAAAATGACATATTCCCAAATTTATGACTTTGGCTTACAGGTGTCCCTGTGGAAATCTTGAGGGCCTGTCATAAGGGAACAAAGGAGCATTGTACATGAAGTAGGATAACTGCCTGCACAATTGATCTTGAACAAGCCATCTCAGTTATTTCAGTTCTGATGGTGTGTTAACTCATAAGGTGAAGATGAAAATGAAAAGCAACCAACCTGAATTAAATAAACCCCAATTTCTTAAAAATACTCAAAGGTATATTACTGACACTAAAATAAAAAGTACAATTCCTCTTTTGCTAAAAATTATTATGTACTTTGTTACTACCTGCAGGTAGAGCTTGCCGTATCCCTGGTTCCCAAGATGTATTAGTGGAGATGAAGACACTGACTTATGAGAAAAATGAGGGATTTGCCCAATGTCACCTAATAACTTAATCAATAGGGAAAGATAGCAAGCAAAACACAGCCCCACTTTCAGATCCTTGGCAGATACTGAAACCATAAAAACCAACATATGGAGTATGCGTATATGCATGATCATTAGCTAAAATATATATTTATAAAGGAATCTTTATTCTCTTATTTATATATTTATGTGCATATTTGATATCTTTTTTCTAAGAAATATGCAGAATCCAAGTATTTCAGAACTTTTAAGATTTCCTCAGCATTTATGTTGTTTGTAAAGCTTGATTCTAGGAATATTTTCTCCAGAATCCTGTCTAGTGAAATTATCTTATTAGAGAGTATGATAATAAATACACTTTTCAAATAAAACCCACATGTAAACACTTCACCTATTTCCTCAGAATCAAACAGTTAAGTTCTTACATCTCATAGGTCATGGTGCTTGGCGCTAAAGTCATAATGAAACAATAGACATGGACTTGCCCCCAAAGTTCTTACAGTTTACTAGGTAAAATGGCATTTATTTATATCCTTGAGAAGTTCCACACCCAAACACACAGAAACTTCTTTCAGTTTCTGACATTATCTACATTCCTACATGTAGAACAAGACACAACTGGCTAGCACACACTAATTGTCAAATGGGCAACATGGAAAATAAAAACAAAACTGAAATAGAAAAGAAATATACAAACAGTTTTATAAAAGGCCTCACTATACAGACATAAAGGATTTTAAAGGTTCAAGAAGTGAACTTGTACAACATCTGGAGGCAGAGTTTAAATCCTGTCTTTGGCATAACTGTCTGAGTTTTGAAGAAGTCATCTAACCGCTACCACTGTTTCGCAATGGTGTTGTTATTGGCATTTGGAGCAGGATAATTCTTTGCTGGGTCTGCCTGAAAATCTGCAGGATGTTTACCATCCCTTGCTCTTGACATTAAAGGTCATTACGACCTTCCATTTTTCTTGACACTATACCCTCATATTTTGCAATAAATTGGATAGAAGTTAGTGATGGGATGGGTGCTATCATCTCTGTTGAGAACCTCTATTTTTTAACCATTATCCACCTGTTATTCCCTCATTTATAAATGAGATTTTTGTTCACAAATTAATTTACTTCCCTTTGTTTTGAATTTCTCAAATTCCCTACAGCTTACAACATAAAGTAAAATCACAAAGATAACTTTTAGAATCTTTGTGGTGGTGTTAATATTTTGTTTTTCTTTTTCTTGTCCCACAGTATGATCATTATATGTAAGACATGTTTTGGTGGGTGTTGGAGAAGAAGGTGATGCAGCTAGAAGCAAAGCATATAGTGGGATAAGAAAAAAATGTAACCTATGTGACGTTCATTTCTCAAAATCCCTCTTATCCTTCAAAGCCCAATACAAATGTCAAGTCTGAAATACTTCATTTCATCCTCTGCCTTTTCCCCCTTCTCTTAGTGAACTTATACTGTGTTTATGCCATGAAACTGGAAATAACAAGAAATTTATTGCATCATACAGCAAAACTGGGCTCAATAAAACAGGGTAAATTTTAATAAGATAAATACTAAATCTTACCACGAGTCTAAAAAATTAACTGTTTAAGTGCAGAATAACTTAAGTATTGATCAGCTCCATATATCGAAAAGACTATGGAAGATTCTTAAAAGTTCGATAAGCCACAACAGCCGAAAGAAACTAATTGTGTGTGCTAAAATAAAAAGGGACCAGAGAAGTATTTTCCAGACTTCAAGAAGATAAGGTTCTTCTTGCGAAAATCAGGTCAAGTTTCTAACCCACCATTTATATCTTTCAGAGGATCCCTGCCCCTCCCTTGTTGCCTGGTGGGCTTCTATCTCTGCCTCAAGTTCTTCATGTACCAATGGAAATAGAAAGGCAGGGACTGTTAAGAACAAAATCTTGAGTAAGCTAAAGTTGATCTTGGATAGCTGCCTTTAACCTCTCTCTCTCTCTCTCTCTCTCCGTAGGTTTTATGATTTTATATCCAATTTTTTGTGTGAAATTTAATTTAGTCATATTCTAAGACATCCTCATTCATTTTGTGATTGAGCTCCATCTTTCTCAATGGAAAGGAGATTAGGTTGAATACATAAAGGTAAATGACCTTTACCCAGTGATGGAATTGTGAGAGAGATTTATGATCGTGAAAGGATTCATGTCTACACAGAGGGCAAATCCCAGCATTTCCAGTCTCTGCCACTGCCTAATTTCCTTCTGCCACCTTGCTCTGCTGCAATGTTCAGTCATTGTCTTCTTTGGTATGTTTCAATTGACAGGAACATTTACAAATGAAATCCTTACTAAAGGTGAAGTAAAACAATTTTCTCCTTCAAGGTCTGAATTTAGGAACCTGTCTTTTCTCATAACAGCTGATGACATCTCTGGTGTCTGGCAACAGAAGGGAGAATCCATCTGTTGGCAGGAAGAGAAAAAAGAATGTACACAAGGTGCTGTATATTTGCAATTTTTTTTTGAACACTAGAGACAGGAAATGTTTGAGTTAAAGTGCTAATAGTAAATGTCTGGGTGCGTGTTCTTTATTATTGCATGCAAAAGTTGCATTTAAAATGAACTGAGAGATGACACTTTAGTCAGTTTTTTCCCAAAAAATCATTTTTAAAAATATTATCTATATAACTATTAAGGTTAATGACATGTTGGAAAAATTAAGCTAGGTATACAGTGCTCTTTATAATCATCACTGGCATTTAGTTTACTTCCACTCTCATTTTAGGTTCCTGGATGCAGAGAGAAATACATGAGATATGCCCACTAATTTGGAGTTTAGGATATTTCTTTTTATATTTTAGGTGCTTTTAAAGTTATTAATCTTGTCTTAGGAGAAAACTATGTGTATACAAGACCCCCCCAAAAAAACCTGACTGAATCCGCAGAATAACCTAACCTGTCTGGCTTCTGTGTATCAGAAATTCATTATCACCTAAAAAAATTGGCTCTTGTGAACAGCCTGGGTTGGATCATTTTAATGATGTGTTACAAAATATAGCTGAGCTGCTGTAAACAATCTCTCCTTTGTTTAAAAGAAAGAAAAAGACATAGAACAAGAACAAGTAAAAACACTTCCCATTGCAAAGCGATCACTCTTAAAAGCAATTCATATACTTCTTACAACATTCCTCTTTGACTAGCCCCCAGTAGGCACACACACCCAGGGCAGGGTGTGTATGAGTGTATGCACACGCACGTCTGCCTCCTCAAAAACACTATTGAACTTACTTGCTATATTTTACTACATGTCCAAAAAATTATGATTCTTCAAAGCTCTTTTAACTTATTTTAAGGCTGAAAAAATACAAATGGCCTATAGACTTAGAAAGGATGGAAACCCTTGACTGGTCAGGTTTGCTGTAGTGAAAATGGCACTGGACTCCTGGTTCTTCAGTTTACCAGCTACTTCAGGAAAACATAAATAAATAAAATTTATCGCATAGATTTAATGGGATTCATATAAATAAACATATAGTTGGTACACTGCAGATGCTTTATACAACAGGCATTGGTTGAGTCTGACTCTAATCTATGGTTCATTACAAGAATCCAAGCAATAGTAGTTCAAAAGGTATCTCATCATTTGGACCAGAAACCAAACAAAATGTTGAAAATACAGATACACACACATAGACACACATGTAACCTTTAAAAAGGAACTAAAGCAAAGAGCTCAACTTTAATTAGAGGGAAAAAAGACATTCAAACCATGATTCAGATGAAGCACCGGGACCTTTAAATATGTATCTTCTTTTATAATACACTCTAGCCCAATGGCATGATGGTCTTGAAGTTGTTTCTCCTGCTCAAAGCTCCCCTTCTTTACTTAAAGTAAAGAAAACCAATAGACTGAAGCTTAAGCTTTACTCTAGTTTTCTCTTCCTAATACCTTCCAGTTTGGCATAATAATGAGGTGGGTGGCAGAAGAGTTTATTCAACAGAGAAAAGCACCCTCTCTGATCTTTTAAATTTCCTTCCTTCTACTAATTTTAGGCTTAGTTTTTTCTTCTTTTTCTAGTCCCTTGAGTTTCTAAAGTTAGGTTTTTTATTAGAGTTCTTTCACTTTTCTTAATATAGATGTTTATTGCTAGGAACGTCCCTCCTAAAACTGCTTTTGCTGCATCCCGTAAGTTTTGGTATGTTGTATTTCTAATAAGCCCCCAGGAGAGGCAATCCTCAGACCACAGTTTGTTATGGTTCTTGGAAGAACCACCTCTGGAATACCTTTTAGAGTTGGTTCTTGCTGAGATAACTAGTGTCAATACTGTATTACACAGTTCTTCCTAAGATGTTTTACCAGGAGTCATTAGTTTCATTATGGGAAGCAAGTGTACACAACACCGAATGGAGTCCACTTTTACATGTATTCTCAGCCACACTTTGCTGTGCCCTGAGCCAGAGAAGGCACAGAGATCTGACGAGTCCTAACTGGCTCAGAGTAAGTTCTTGTTACTAAAGGGCGCATTTCCAGATTTGGAGCCTTAAGTCCTTTGATAATTCCTGGCAATGTCCAAAGTTAGACTATGCATTGACACAGCCACTTGACCAAATACCTATCTCTTATCCATACATAGTCCACAGAGGTACAGGGAAGGTTATTCCCAGGAACATTGATCGCCCCACTTTTTACTCAGCAGGCTTTTTATGTAGTGACTATTTTCTTCCAGCTCCACTGAATAGAGTATCCAGAATCCAAATAACAGATTTAGTGCTCCAATACCTTCGTCTATAGTGATTGTTGACACACTCTTCTGTAAGACTTCCTCCTCCATTTATGTTGCCATCCTCTCCCTAGTCATTGTCATCTTTTGATTTCCAGGTCCCTTCTCCACATTCACTGCAGACTTTGGCTCCTGGCATATGATTTTCTCTTTCCTATGTACTGATACCATCCATCACACACTTCTTCACACATCCCACATATTAGCCCCATCTTTAGTTCTTGTCACTGTTTCCCACAACAGCATTTCCAATATTCGTTTCTCTCTTTGACTGCCCAAGGACTAGGATTTTCGTTATACTCAAAAAATTCCTAGTCTCCTATTTCAAAATCCCATTATGGCTTTCCAATCCCATTAATATATCTGCATCCTCTTGCATATTTTCCTCCTCTCCTGACATCTTACAATGAGAAGTTCCGCCTCCATCCAAGATTCATAGCTTTACCTGAACCCTGAGGCCATCAATGCCTGCCTTCGTGACTCACTGACTATCTCTTCTCTCATCTAAAATAACAACCTCTCTATCTCTCTCTCTCCTCTGGATTATTTCCTTCAGCATATAATCATGCTTAAAACACTCCCACTTCAAATTTTGCTCCGATTTTTTTTTTTAACAGACACACATTTCTCTCCTTCCTTGAATAACAAAGCTACTAGAAAGAGTACTTTGAACTTGATACTTCCAACTCTAATTCTCATTCAGTTTCTCATCTGATGCAAGGTGATTTCTGCATCCATCATCCCATAGAATCTGATCTTGTCAAAATCATTAAAGATTCTAGCTGCTAAGTGCCATGGGAACTTTAAAGTCGTTATCTTGAACTTTCGGAAGTGTTAGCACTGTAAATCATTTCTCCGTTTTAGAATCTCTTCACAATCTTCCCGTTCATCACTCTTGCCTGAATTTTATCTTCTCTCTGACCACTTCATTATAGTTCACCTTTTTCTGAGACATTCACAATGGGCATTTCAGGCACTCCAGTGTGATACAAATGGATTACAGTTGTGCCAGAGATAGTGGTGCTACAGAACCGACTGTGGGTGTGGGACAGTAAGAGTCTCCAGGGAGTTGACTCTGGTCATGTGTTGTGTAGACAATTGTTCATTTTCACTGTAAGACATAATGTTGAAAAGATTGGGAACGAGTGGTCTAAACTTTAAGAAGTTGCTGGTTGCAAAGGTTTGAGTTATGGTCTTCCTTAAGATCCTTTTCTCATTCTGCCAGCTCCTCCTCAGTGATCTCCCTACCCCTACATGTGGCTGATTTCTATATGTAGTTCTGAGCCACATTCCAGACATGCAGATTCAACTACTTCTTCTCCAAACTAATTTGTTGATATTTCAGGCATCGCAGATTCTTTGCAGTGTCCCAAACTGAACTCATTATCCTTTCTCCCAAAAGTAGATCTCTTAGCTAAATTTTGCATATTGAGATTGACCCAGTTCCCTAACAAGTTGTCCAAAGTAAAGATCAAGGATCATCCTTTCCACTGTTTCCTTTCTCTCCATTACATCTATTGATCATTATATCCTGTTCTTTTCGCATCTAACCTCACACATATTTTAATAAGTCAGCCTCTGTCTTAAAGATCCATCCATAATTTCCTACTGTAGGGAAGCAAATCTAAATTATTTTTAATGATACACAAGACCCTTCCTGGTTTTGTCCCCCACCAGTTCAGTTTTATTTCTCATCATGTCTCTTCTTCCTTTATCTGCATCTACTCTCTAAATTCCAGCCACACACAACTTCTTGAAAGTTTCCTGGTATATCATGTTCACTCACTTTTGTCTTTTGTGTATTCTTTTTCACTTGTTAAGTCATCTGTATTTTTCAGGGCTTACCTAGGCATTCTTCAGCTTGTCTTTCTTGACAAATTTCCTACAGCCTCCAAAGTACCCTGAACTTCACTTAACCAAAGTATTTGACACCCTATGGTACAGTTTCTATCTACTTTCATGGCTATTCAATTAAATTGTGATAGGCTTAATGGCAGGGAAGGTGCCCAATTCATCTTTGTATCACTTTCCTTTACCACAAAACCAAGTGTTATGGGTTGAATTGTGTCCCCTCCACCACTGACTAAAGGACGTGTTGAAGTCCTAACCACCAGTACTCCCAATGTGATTTTATTTGTAAATAAGATCTTTACAGATTCAACCAAGTTAAGATGAGGTCATTAAGGTGGGCCCTAATCCAGATATGATTGGATTATATTTCCCTTACAAAGGGCGGGGGGACTTGGATACAGGCACACACAGAGGAAAGACTGTGTGAAGACGCACAGAGAGAATGCCACACGATGATGAAGGCAGAGATTGGAGTGATGCCTCTGCAAGCCAAGGAATGCCAAAGGCTACTGACAACACAACAGAGCCAGA
Source organism: Balaenoptera acutorostrata (assembly GCF_949987535.1). Taxonomy (NCBI): domain Eukaryota; kingdom Metazoa; phylum Chordata; class Mammalia; order Artiodactyla; family Balaenopteridae; genus Balaenoptera; species Balaenoptera acutorostrata. Next base: position 89,036,668 of record NC_080073.1, on the reverse strand, counting down.
AGAGGCAAAGAAGGATTCTCCTGCAGGTCTCAGAGGGAGCATGGAACTACCAACACTTTGATTTCAGACTCCTAACCTCCAGAGCTCTGAGACAGTTTCTGTTGCTTTAAGCCCCCCAGTTTATAGTAATTTCTAGAAATGGCAGCCCTAGGAAAGTAATAAAGAGCAATAACAACATCTTGAATAAATGAATGGGCAGCCTCTCCCCTCAACATAAACAAAATATTCAGAACTACTGGATGTTTGCAGCCTCTATTTCTGTAATTTGGTCAGAACAAGCTATGACATTTTTTGTAAAATCCTGGTGATACCGTTCATAATACTTTCCTGAAGCAGTTGTTGCAAGTAAATACATATAAAACACGTAAACAGAATATTAATGCTCAAAAATATTATTATGACTATTATTATTATTACTATCATCATCATTGCTACTGTTATTATTCTGTGTGGCGCCTGGGAGGGCATATTCACATTCAAATATCCAGGTCTAAGACATGGGTCCCCCAAGATCCCAGCCCTTGCACCCTACGCATGCTTTCTGTGTGACTGATCTGCCGTGAGACTTTCCTCCTGTCAGAGGCCAGGTACACACTATCAGCCACCCCTGTGTTTGGCTTTGGATCACACTTTTTTCCACTGAAGCATGAGTCCTGAAATTATATATAAGGAATGGAAAAGAAAACAAAACAAACACAGGATTCACTTTAGATTTGCTTTATAAATACCTACTCAAGAATGACTTCATTAAATAAACTTGTCAAGAAAAATCCAAATTTCAGAACATACATAAGAGCTGATTATTCACATCATATATGCATATTCATTTTCCAGAATCTCTTTAGCAAGGTATAGAATTTATTTAAAGTTGTATAAAAATATTAGCATACTTAGAATTTCTTGGTCTGATATCTAATCCACAGAGACAATGCAGTGTGGACATCCAGGCCATAGATAAAAATGTTGATGATCTTGCAGGTTTCTTTCTCTCCTTAGAAGTATCTCCTCCTTCCTTTTAGGATCCTGTAGCTGAATACTCTCCTAGTCTCGAACCCCTCAGTAAATCCTGATTACAGGATTGAATCTAATGATATAAACATTCTAAGTTATAAATGACAGGTAAATTTAAAATTTGAAATTTTGGTCATTTCCAGGAATGGTTAAGATGGAGAACCATCAGATGGTTCTTCGGGTATCTTCGTGCATGTGAGGATATGAGAAAGGGACATTGAGGTGAACTTGACATTAAGTTCACTTATATTGGTAGCAACGAGTGAAACGCTAACAAGGCAAATGGCACCGCGCTGGTTTGGAGCACCTTATGCAGTTCTCCAAGCCACTCTCAGCCACCAGGGGAGAATCCAATTCACTCATTTCTACATATTCTAGGTGGTTTGTAAGTGTTAAAAGGGAGGAATTTTCTCTAATACCCGATATCCTGATTTTTTTATTCTTTCAATAAAGCTAGAGAACTGGCAAGAATGAAATGCTTTACAGATATACCTTGAGAGTCATAAAGAAAAACAAGTGAACAAAGAAGTTGAAAGGAAAACAAGAAAAAATCCTCATCGAAAAATAGATGAGAGGGTTGGTTGTAATTTGCTGAAGATAGTCTGTGGCTTGGAATAACCTGACTTTGGAACTATTCATGGAGTGTGGTAAAATCTTTGATACTAAATAAATATAGTTTGGTGGAGAAAAAAAGATAAATAAGAGGAACAAAACACCTTCCAGCTGGCTGGTTTTATTGGCAGCATGCAAAGGGTGAATTGGTGGTTTATGCAACCAGGAAAGGGTGTTTGTGAAAGAAAAGGAGATTAAGTAAGCGATTAGCAATTTCAGATTGATCTCACATGGCTCCCTTTCCTTATATTCTCACCAGCACTCTTCCTTTTCAAGACCTGTCTGAAATTATCAGTAACACTGCCGAATGGGAGGGGATCTTGTCCCCACCTGCAGAATGATATTCTACTTTCTTTGGGGTTGGATGTATATTATTTTATGGATAATTGAACTATTATATATCACTTCTGCATATCATTATGCATCATGACTATTTTTTCACCAAAATAATAAAAGAAATGAAGATGGTAATTTGCAAACCATGCTGCATATAAGCAAGAAACATCTTTTGGAAGGGTCAGCTGAACCATGAATCATGTTTTTTAGAAGAACAATAATTTCTTCAAGGGGGGAATATTCCATTTCCTGAAGACTCTTCCAAACACTGAGAATATCATAGTCATCGCCGTAGTAGTAGTAGTAGTAATGATATTAACAGATACCTGGGTTTATTTGATTCATGGGTGAAGAAAATACCTTAAATCCTTTCTATTCTTTACATACTCATGTTAAACTACCACCGATAAGATCACAAATATGTGATATTTGTCTCTCAAAATTAATAAGAGTAATATTAAAGCCGTCCTTCCATTTCATGTTTACATAAAATAAATACCCGCCAATGGTGGAGATCAGTATTTCCGAGTGAAGTGGAGGACTGGTACTGTTGACACGTTGGGCTGGACAGACTGGCCCAACTCAGCATCCCTACCTGCATTCCTGCCTCCTGCCCAGTAAATGCCAGAAGCATCTCTATCCCGAAGAATTAGGAAAACCAAGAAGAACTGCCCCAACACACACACACACACACACACACACACACACACACACACACACACGCACATTTGTAAACATTTCATAGATAGATGGTACTACTCCGCTTTAGAGACAGAGATCTAGAATTAAAAAAGCATATTTTCTTAAAATAGGAAAGAGGATTCTCAAGAAGAGTATGTACCTCCCCTCCCCCACTCAGACATTACATCAAGCTTAGAAAAATCCCTTCTTCTTAGTATCAGCCGAGTAACCAGAACAGGGGAATTCGTTTAATATCTGGCACAGATTTGGTGTTGAATGCATACCAAATTTCTTTCCTCATGTCTCTTTTTCCAAGAGGAGGAAGTGAAGTAAAGAAACATTTCATGTTGAAATATTTTGGTTATGATTTTTTGCTCATTTGGAAAGGGTAGGTCATTTTCTTACCCATCTGCTTATCAAAAAGTAGGCTGTCCACTCTTGTTTTGTCACCTTGATGGTCAAGGCATAATTTGTCTCATGTTCTTAATACAGAGCCATCCTTTTCTAGACAAGTTGCAGGCAAATTTCAGCTGCAGGAGTTATCAACCATTAAAGGAGGCCATGTACAGCAAGGCACCAGCTCTTTGCTGACTGATACAGCCTGCTATTTTATTTTTGGAAAGTAGCCTAAAGCTATTATGGCTCTCGGTTTTTGACAGGCATCACGTATTGCTATTTCAGAAGAAAATTTAACTTTAAAAATCAACTAGCCTGAAGGTTTGGAATCATACTTAAATTTTTAGTAAGTTGTCAAAAAATACTTTGCAGTATTCATTTATAACTGGACTAAACTCTCTGCAAATTAATATGCAAACCATCCCGGCCCCACTTACAGTTTGTTATGCAAAAATAGTTAAAGGACCAGTTATCAAGTTTATTACTAAGAGAAGTAGGAGGTGCTACCTGTTTATTCTCTTTGTGTTTGACAGCAACTTACTATCCTGAATATATTTCTGTCTAGAACTAAACTGATAACTGATATAGACCTTCTTTTGGTTGATTTCAATTTGACTGTGCAAATGAAATCCCCAGAATAGACCCTGAGGTCTAGTTTTACAATAGACCTTTACAATAAAGATTGTAATTATCCATAGGTCACTCTGAAACCTATTTAGCATCCAGAGAGAGAGACAGAGAGAGAGAGAATCCTATAGTTTAGGTGGTGATAGCAATCAGTGACTTAGCCATCTACAAAGCAGGCACCAGAATTGATTATTTGATCTCTGTCATTTGGTCATATGCGTGAACTAATTAAAAATATTGATTATTTGGTTGATATTGATCTGGGAAGCTAGTGGGTCTGGGATAGAATGATGGGACTGTGGGTGGTTTGGATTAGGTCTAGGAGAAATGTATAGTGTCATCACAGAATTTTGTAGACTCGTGTTAAAGTGAAACAAGCGAGACTTTTTTATATCTGTTAGAGCTTGTTTTAAAGTCTTCATCTTCCTCTTATAAGCTTTGTAACTTTGTATAGGACTTTTATACTGTCAGTCTTTTTATGTAAAAAATTCCGATAACATCAATCATGATAAAAATAATGATGATAATGAAAATAATATCTGCCTCATTGCATTGTGATGGGGATTAACAAAATGTATCAGAAACAAGTTCTGGAATTGTTTCTGCCTTGATTAGCCATTTTTCCCCCTGTTTACTCATAGTTGGAACCCAGGGTTAATAAGTGGCTCAAGGAAACCACTAGAACTTATTTAGGCTATTCAGGCTAACAAACATATGGTCAAAATACCCATGGAGTGATGTTTGGCTAGTAGATACCAAAGTTAGCCTTTATACAGCTTGCCAGAAGACAGAAAGTGGACATAAAAGTCAAGTACTTTCTGACTTGCTGGAATAAATCCTTGGAAGATATTTTCTAAGATGTTTAAAAGTTCAACTAAAATGCAAAATTAACCTTGTAGAGTTGTATTGTCAGAATGAAAAAAGTATATGTAAAATATATGAATATCTGAGAACCTCATAGGAATCAGATCCCTTACACCTCTCTGAGATATTCTGGAGAGGCACAATGAAAGTTCAGCTATATTTTAAGAGGTAGTTAAAATTAGAGAGGAGAAGCATAGAGTAAAGATATTCTAAGGAGTCTTGAATAAGGAGTTCTAAGGAGTTCTAATTCCTGGATAAGAAATTCTAAGGAGTCTAGTCCTAAACATACAAACATTTAAGACGTATTTCAGGGATAAGCCAAGTTGTTTGGAGTAGAAGGTTCTAAATTATTCCTATGAGAGAAAATGGAAAGATAATTTGGAAGTGGTTTTTGAAGTCTCAAATGCTCTGTAACCACTATATCTTCAAAGTTTTTGATTGTGATGAGAATGGAGCATTCAGAAAACTCATCAATGACGTACTGAATGAAGGGGAGGCAAAAAACTAGAGACATGAGCTAAAGAACAATTTACTGTGCATTACGAATAGCATGTATGATTTCCTTTACAACAATACAAAATCTGAAAGTGGTAAGCAATAGATAAAAAAATAAAATTGACAAAATATTGATACTTTTGAAATTGGATATTAGCTACTTGGGAGTTTCTCTTTCTGTGTATGTTAAAAATCTCCCATAATCAAAGAATATAAATAAATACTTAATATTGGCATTTCTTAAACTTATTTGTGTCTTGGACCACTTTGAAAAGCTAAAGAAGGCAGTTGCTAATCTGTCCAGAAATATGCATGCATTCAAAAATATTTGTATACATACATTTGCACAAGTTCATGACTCTCTGTTCTCCCTTAACCTCACCCTGACATCCATCCATGCGCCTCCTGGCTTCAACAGATTTCTTGTTTATATACAGGAAATATTTCCAAATCAAGACTCTTGGAAACTTTAGACTGGGACTTCGAATCTTCAAGTGCCGTTCATGGCTCTCATTCCTCAAAGCTTTATGGCTGTGTTGGGTCTTCGTTTCTGTGTGAGGGCTTTCTCTAGTTGTGGCAAGCGAGGGCCACTCTTCATCGCGGTGCGCGGGCCTCTCATCATCGCGGCCTCTCTTGTTGTGGAGCACAGGCTCCAGACGCGCAGGCTCAGTAATTGTGGCTCACGGGCCTAGCCGCTCTGTGGCATGTGGGATCTTCCCGGACCGGGGCACGAACCCGTGTCCCCTGCATTGGCAGGCAGACTCTCAACCACTGCGCCACCAGGGAAGCCCTAACTCAGTTCACTTTTACTTTCTACCCTTCCCAAGCACGTTCTGCTCTTTGTCACACAGAACTTTCTCAAGGGTAACAGTGCTTCTCTCATCCGTGTACTGTTTAAAGAAAGACAGGGAGCCAAGACCAATTCAAAGGAAAGAAGTGGTTTATGATACCATGCTATAAGGCCACAGAAATGTTTATGTTAACAGAGGCATTTTCTAAACTCCAGTGAAAGGAATTTAGTAGATCTCTCAACAGCTAATTGGTATTACACATATCCAAACTGATTATTGTTCTATAAAACGGAAGCTATGTTGGTAAAAGCTAGGAAAGGAAGCAAACCACCCTATCAGTTAATAACTCATATTTTGGAGTGACAAAACCCAAAACTCAGTTTCATACATTAATTATCTTTGAGACCCCAAGAAAATCACTTATTTCCATGAGCTTCCATTTTTTTCATCTGTAAACTATGTGATATATAACTCTCAGTTGAAAAGATTAAAATGCCATAGTATTGATAATACTTCCAATTAATAGTGACAGTGAGCTGATATTTCTAACCAGGGCTTGTACAAGTTTTTATGTAGTACTCAAGATATTATTTATCTGAATAAAGCCCTCAAGCGTATCAACAATATGGCATCAGGCATTGCCAATATGTTTATATAACATCATCTCCTTTTCAGAATGTCTCCTTAGGATCACTCCTTTCTGTACTGTTTTGTTTTGTTTTGTTTTTTGCACCTTTCTAAATATATACCCTGATCATCTTCCAGGCTCTATCCTCTTACTCTATAAATGAATCCTCAGGATCCCATGCAATCTTATGGTTTTAATTACTACCCATACAGTGATGAGTCCCAATTAAAAAAAAAAAAAACTTCACCCCTTTATTATCCCCCGAGCTTTAGACTTGGAAATGCAAATGTTGAAAAGTCAGCATTTCCAGAACTGAGCTTCTATTCCCTATCTACCCCCATCCCTATAACTATCATCGCTCTTGGATTTTCCATCTCAGTTAAGGTTATCGCTAACCATCTTGTGAGACCTGGTAAATCCTCCCTCCCTCACCATCCAAACTCAAACAACTCTTGCTGAATCTTCCTCTTAATTTAATTTTTTGTACTCTCTACCCTCATCTATCTCCCTGTTGCTACTTCCTCAATTCAGAATGTCATTGTCTCTCCAGTAGATTTCTGAAATAACATGTTGGCTGGTTTCCCAAACTCTCTTGTTTTCTCCTTTTCCCATGCCAACATCTCTCAACACATGGCTCGTCTGAAATGTGAAGCTGGTCTTGCACTCCCCTGCTTAAAAGTTAGTTTGGTATAAGTGGCCACTACCATTGACTGGCCTCCATCACCTGCTCCTCCCTGACTCATATTCTACTTTTGGACAAAACCAAAAAGCATATGGGTTTCTCTCACTCAGGGATATTTTATATCTCCTTGCCTTTCATCTTAATATTCTGGGTGTGTGAAATCTTCCCTTTCACTTGTTTTTCTCGTATAGTAACTCATCTTCATTCTATGATATTTTTTCCTTCCCTAACTCTTTTGCAAAAGTTATTTCATTGGCTGGAATAGTTGCATAACTCTGTACTTCCATTGCACTGCATAGCTCTATCATAACTCGAATTATTTCTGCCTTTCCAGTTAGACATAGCTCCTCAAGAGCAAGGATTTCACATTATTTACATTTTGAATTCCTATTATGTAGCATGTGAAGACCCTAGCAAGTGTTTGTTGTGCAAAATTAAACATGGTCTCTATATTCATAGAATATTTTTAAAGATGTAGTAGCAGGTCAAAACTTTAGGAAAATATGAAGTAATAAGAATTTTCTAAATTTAGTATATACTATCATCAACACTTATTCAATGAGTTTCTTGAAAAGTCAATGATATTCCCTGAAATGATTTTATTCTTTATCAACATGAGAAAGCTGAAGCTAGAGTAGAAAGAATGGCAGGAGGTAGAGTCCAAGGAGCTTCTGGTCCCCAAATATTTCCCCCAAAATTACCTGAAATTAAATACTTTGCATGCTTTGGAAGTTCTACCAATTAAAGATCACTTTTGGCTCATAGAGGGGCATCAGTCATTAATTCATTTGTGTAAATTGAAAACCAGAATATTTTCTTCATAGTAAAGACTTGAGATAATATTGGTTAAGGGGAGAATTTTGAATGTAGGTAACAGGGAAGAAGCAGGGAGTTAGAAGCAGGGTGAAGAGGGACAGATCTAAATGGAGTGACAGAACTGGGCAGGATTTGAGTAGACTGGTGGCACCATGGGGGTTCTCCTTGCAGTGTTGTTGCAATGGTTATGCAGGTTGGCATTGTTTACATACAGTCTGTGAAAATTGAGCTACCTCCATAGCTGTCATTGGTGGCTCTGGCTGGGCTTGAGGAAGGAAAATTACAAGTTACTAAAGCAATGCAGAACCAGAGTGCATGGACACAAAAAAACAGACCTTGTGATCTTATCCACCTTACTGTCTGCATGCTGCCTTCTGGTAGACCAAAGCATAATATATGTAATAGCAAAATCAATTTTTAAAGTGATAAAATTTCTTAAATTCAGTGTGTATGCACAAGAACCATCCAAAAATGAGCTGTCAGAAAATCTCTGTTGAATGAACACTGGGCATATAAGCATTCTTTTTTTTCCTTTGGCAGATGGAAACAACTAAGAATAGAGGTTTCTCCATCCTGAGACGAGACGTCTCTCATTGCTATCATGTTAGATGGGGCAAATTTGGCTGGACATTTACTGAGGAAATTGAGTGTTAAAAAGAAAGTGAACCTATATTTTGAGTATATTCTGACCATTATGTTAAACTTCTCCAATCAAAAAAATACACACTAGCTATGGCAAGTTATATTATTTTTCCAGTTGGTGGAATTATTTATAAGTATAGAAAAAGAACCAGGTAGTTGAAACTAGAATCATCATAGAAAACCTGGAGTATATTGTTGCCTATGTTTTCATGCCGAAAAATTTTCTTAGTCTACTAAAAATGTTTTATATTTTATTGGTCCTTTTAATATAACGCAGTCCATCTTTCCAGAGTTAAACAGTTTCTTAAACCGGAAGATTAAAAAAAAAAAAAAAAGGGAAGATAATGGCTTTGCATTTTGAAGTTTAGAAACCAGTGTCAGTGATGAAATAAGAACATGTCATGACATTATGTTCTGATGGTCTTTAGCTCTTGGGCACCGATGAATTTATGATCAGAAAGACACCTTTTAAACAATGAAGGGCTTCAAGCCAGCCCTTCATATAAAGTTACTTTTATTGCTCTTTTCTATATTCTAAGAGCCAAAAATATGTTTCATTGAATGTTGAGAAGACAGAAAATGTCTGCCCAGTGCAGAGAAAATCCAGATAGTTTATGGATTTTTCTGAGAAAGTTTACCTGCAACTGTGGCATCCATGAAAGCAAACAAATATTCTATCCTCACTATTGAAATAATTTTGAAATGAAATATTTTGGAATAGTATGCTTCCTCCTCAGAACTGCCCTCAATAATTTAGTTAGGGGATGTGATAAAAGGAAATAACTAGTCTCAGCAAAATTTGGAATTAAGAGAAACAGACTTTTTTTTTTTTTTAAATAAATTTATTTATTTATTTATTTACTTTTGGCTGTGTTGGGTCTTCGTTTCTGTGCGAGGGCTTTCTCTAGTTGCAGCGAGCAGGGGCCACTCTTCATCGCGGTGCGCGGGCCTCTCACTATCGCGGCCTCTCTTGTTGCGGAGCACAGGCTCCAGACGCGCAGGCTCAGCAGTTGTGGCTCACGGGCCTAGTTGCTCCGCGGCATGTGGGATCTTCCCAGACCAGGGCTCGAACCCGTGTCCCCTGCACTGGCAGGCAGATTCTCAACCACTGCGCCACCAGGGAAGCCCCAAGAAGCAGACTTTCTGTTATTTACCTTAAAACTAAAATTTACCAAAATAAACTTAGAGAAAAAAATGTTCAATAATAAGAAATAAGAGAGGACATAGCTAGAAGAAATCAGAGAGGTATTAATATCTTTGGAAATTCAACTTTCCCAATGTTTTGCTGTATATTTAGGTGAGATAAACATTTTCAGAAGGAAAAAAAAGACACATTCTGGCCTTCTTTAAGGCTAAATAGAGCTGTTTAAGGAACCATTTCATCAACACATTAGTTCCCAACCAATCTGGTCCTTCTGAAAGAAGTAACTAGTCAAAACATTTCATCAGCAGCTAATCAAGACAGCTAATGCTCTATGTAGGAACATACTTCATGACCTGGAGTAGTTTAAATTAATCTTATATGATTGACAGCTGTCAACTTTCACCTAGCTTGTGTGTTAAGAACAAAAACAAGAAACCAAAGATTAAAAACTCTAACTCACGATATTATGCCAGTTTGTTTTCTAGAGTATTTTAAATACTGGCTTTTTAAGAAATTGGAAGGGTATATTCAACTTCTACAGTTCAACATTTTCAGCAATTTTAATGGATTATTTCTGTGGAGTTAAGTGTTCTAATGGATAGTAATCTGAATATATATTTAAAATGAATACAAAATTTGATACACATATTCATTAGAGTCAAGGCCAAGTCTGAAAAACATTATAGCTAAAGAAACCGTTGGGTGAAATTAGATGATGAAGGCCACTTCTTAAAGGACACATCCAGGATAGGAAAGTACAAGGCCCAAGTTTAGTTCCTTACTCAGTTTCTGAGTACTGTGAGCTTAGTTATGCCATTTAAACTCGATTTTTTTAATTAAATTTAATTCAATACAATAAAAATATATTAAGTCCAGTAATCTTTACAGTGTATAAGTTGAACGAAATAAGCTTTAAGGTCCATTCAAGCTTGGTGATTCTTCAACCAACTATTAAATAAAGCCTAATTATGTCTGTGCAAATGATTTACATTTGAAGAAATCTGCATCCCTTACCCAAGGTTCAGGACCCAATTTGCATTTGTCAGATATACTTCTATCTGAGGAAGATCATTTAATATACATTGGGATTTTTCTGGTTTTCCATTAGGAAAATACCAGGATATGTTTAGCCTAACATCAAAACTTAGCTCTAGAACAAAGCTTTTCACATAGAATGTAATAGGCATTACTATATGCTGTTGAATTAATGAATAAGAATAGGGAATATATGCATGCAGTAACAACTCTTTTGAATCTTTAACGTTATTAATTTAATCCTCCAACACTTATTATTGATTATTTAAGGTATTCCTAAACTGTATTGGTTAGCAAAACCAGTTTCCTCGTTGAAAAGTCTTAACTCTAACTTTAAAATGTCATTATTCATGTGGATGAAGAGAAAGACACTTTTTACTTCCCATAATTCCCCTCAAAAAGCACTGGGTCGGGCTTCCCTGGTGGCGCAGTGGTTGAGAATCTGCCTGCCAATGCAGGGGACACGGGTTCGTGCCCCGGTCTGGGAAGATCCCACATGCTGTGGAGCGACTGGGCCCGTGAGCCACAACTACTGAGCCTGCTCATCTGGAGCCCGTGCTCCGCAACAAGAGAGGCCGCGATAGTGAGAGGCCTGCGCACCGCAATGAAGAGTGGCCCCCGCTCACCGCAACTAGAGAAAGCCCTTGCACAGAAACGAAGACCCAACACAGCCAAAAATAAATAAATAAATTAAAAAAAAAAAAAGCACTGGGTCAAAAAACTGAAGTGTCTGTCCATTGAAACTTTGTCATAGGAAAAACTTCACCTCAGGCTTGATATGACATTTTGGATGTCAGTTTTTTAGCAGGCATGATAAAAATACATTAGGCTAATAAACCTAACAATCTTTTTATTATTCATAGAAGCAGGAGAAGATAATGTTATTTTGCTTACAGTCTCCGTTGTCTTTCTCCTTTTTTTAACTTTATTTTATTTCAGTATAGTTGATTTACAATGTTGTGTTAATTTCTGCTATACAGCAAAGTGATTCAGTTATACACATATATACATTCTTTTTCACATTCTTTTCCACTGTGGCTTCTCACAGGATATTGAATATAATTCCCTGTGCTATACAGTAGGACCTTGTTGTTTATCCATTCTATATAAAATAGATTGCATCTGCTAACCTCAAACTCCCATTCCATCCCTCTTTTGCTTCTATGCCATGACAATGTATAGTAATTACTATATTGAACTGACATAATGCTTGGAGCATAATCTTAAAGCTATTTTGTTTTTGTTTCTTAGCAGCCTTTTAATTTTATTCAAGTTCCTCGTTCTTCTCTTGTCCTTGGATGGAAAGTTGCAGAGGTTCTGGAACCTTACTGGTTGCTTTCAGTTGCAAAAGAAAACTTGATTTTATGAATAAAATATCCCACCCATCATCAGAATCAAATTTGCAAACTTAATTAGGTGTGAAGGTGTCTCTCTTGCCCCCAGCTCAGGCCTCCACAGATGTGAAAATTGCCATGAAGGAAAGAACGAATGGGCATCTTCCTTCTTTCTGCTACCCCCCAGAGCTTCTGTGCCTTCAGATGGTTCTGCAGTGTCTGACCCCTGAAGTTGGGACACAGGGGAAGCTGAGAAGAAAGGATGGCAGGAAGTCCTCAAATTAACAAAAACTCCCCTGAGCTCGTGTCAGTGCTCTAGGCCCATGGCAGGAGTTTAAAACTTATTTTGCCCTGAGATTTGTGAATCCTTTGGAGACCTTTATGTGTTTCCTCCACACCCCACTTCCACTCATCTAAGGAAGTTTCAAGTCTAGTTCCCTTGAGTATGGTAAATGTCCTAGAAATCCAATGACACTTCCAGTGTGCTTCTGCCAGGTGGCCCTGTGTACAAGAGAAGTTTCAGAATCATCTAATTTATTCTAACCGCTATTTCAAAAAGTTTTTTCCCAATCTCGTGCTAGCACTGTCTTTAAAATGTGCTTCACTTGAGATTTCAATTAAGCATCCTCTAACATAAATAATACTAGGAAGTTTTCCTCTCTACCTACCCTTGTTTACCTAGAGATAAATGTGATTGGTGACTAGTGTCTGAGAATTTACGAAAATAATTCTTTGAAACATTATTATGTCTGCCAATATCTTATTATAACATTTTATATGGTTTATAATTATGTAAAACCAAACTAATTGGAATGTAAAACGATATATCTACAGATGGCCTTTGGAACTTCACATTGAAATGTCCTACATTAGACTTTTCGTGTATTATAATTAAAACCTATTAAATGCTCTCATCCCAGTTTGAGGAGAGAGGCTTGTTATTACTTTTTGCATTTAACAAAATAAAGATCAGAACTGTTTAGTTATTTACCTATACATTAAGGAATTCAAGACTAGGAAGTACATTTTGGGGAATTCTGAAGCGGCATTATCCACTATGGTAGTCACTAGAAACATGTAGCTATGTAAATGTAAATGTAAATTAATTAGCTTATACAAAATTAAAGATTCTAGTTCTTAGGTGCACTAGCCATGTTTCAAGTACCCGAGAGTTATAACTGGCTAGAGACTACCATGTTAAATAGTGCAAATAAAAAAAAAAAAATTGCACCATTGTAGACATTTAAATTGAATAGAAGGGCTCTGAAGACAGATGCCACAATTAAACCCAACACGTGGAAGCAGATACTCTTCTTGTCAGAGGAGGCAGAGGAATGTTCCAGAGTTGTTCAGGATGGGCCCTCTAAGGTAGGATTGAGGGCTTGCACCATACAAATGATGAGATGCCTTTTCTGGGACAGCTCAGCTTGCTTCGATGATATGATTTAGGAAGGTTTCAAGTTGGATAGTGCATTACAGAACTGGTTCTGCTCGATTACAAGGCTATAGCTGTTAGGAAATTATCTTTGTATTACTAGATGTAGACCTAACTGCCTCAGAAAAGCTGAAAGAGAGTCTTAAAAGAGGCCAAGTAAGGACTTGACATAGTGCAAATTGAACTCACTGATAAATGTTAACATTTATTTTTGAGGGAAACTCACTTGACTTACAGGTGTGAGATATTTCCATTTTCTTTTCCTCTGTCTTTAAATTGGTTATAATTTAGACCCACAGTCATTTATTGGGATAGTGAGATCTTCGGTCCCCATGTGTTAAGATGTCACTGGAACTTTACTAGGAAAATTGTAATGCATCTTCTCTTTTTAAAATTTATTTATTCTTCTTTGCTGTTTAAAATTGATTTCTTTTATTTCAAAAGAGCAGGAAAGGATGAGATAAAACCTGGAGACAATGAAAAAATATATCCTGTTTGTTTTCTGTACAAAACAAAAGGTTGGGGCTATTTTTTTTTTTTTCAAAATAAAGCAAATAATTCTTTGGTCATCTATAATAGGGCAGAGCTATTTTGAAGAGTTTGATGTCATTTCTACATCCCTCAAAGAAACAAAGGGGAAAGTCAGAGGAAAGGGAAAAGGCAGCTTTGATAAGTCGTGCCAGCCACTAGGCCCCGAGAGTGAAGCATCCTGTTTTTATCATGTGGCCGAAAACAGTGGAAAAAAATTTATTGTGATCAATGGTATCCATTCTTCTGTTATTTCACAGTTACCTGCCATAATTCCCTAAATAATCATACTAAGCAAGAGCCTTTTTGGTGACAACTGTGAAACAATGGGTCAGTCTGTATAAAGGTCACTGGAAAATTACAGTTTGAGGTGGAGAAAGAATGGTGACAAATCAGAGACACTTCATGATATGAATAGCATTCAGAGCCTTGAATGTCTGTCGCCACTAGACTTTATGTCAGTCCTATCAGTGCCATCAATTAATATAATACTTCCAATTATTATAAAAGTCAGTGGAATACACTACACATAAAAAATAATAGAAAATATAATGTTCATAAAAATAAAGAATTCCTTCCAAACAAAAATGGCTTCTAAATGGACTTTTTGTGGTTCCTAGGATTGCTGTATCTATTAATCATTCAATCATTTTAAAGGACTTCAAGCAAAATGACCTCAGAGATTGCTACCACTTGGAATTCATATCCTTTCAGACGTCTTATCTCTGGGTATCCAGGTGCAATCCTATAGCATTTATCAACATAGCATCTATAGGATGTCACTTCAGCACAAGTACGCTTGCAGCAATTATAGAAGAAAGAGCTCTTCACCCGTCCATATATCAGACTGGTTTTCTAGCACATCCTCCACGCTGGGGCAGAAAGGGGTGAGCCCAACAGCCTCTCTGGATTTTAGTATATTTAGGAATAATTTTGAGGCAAAGTTCTAAGGTTTTTTCCTTCATGAATATGGTTCTTTAATTAATATAAGATTATTAAACATGGAATCATCTAGTAACTAACTTGCATTCTTACTGTCTTTGTCAGGACTTGTAAGAAATATTTAAAAATCCAGTCAATTACCCGAATGTTTGTTTTACTTGCTGCCAAACATCTGGATAATTTAAACATATCCAGATAAAATAATGTTTTTCAATGATTTTATATGAGTTGTGTAGACACAGCCTCACACTGCAGGCGAGATGAATTGATATAATTCTGAAGAGCTATTTACACAATTAAGCCTCTATCAAGAAGGAATGTGACTTCAACCTCTGTCCTTTGGAACACGTTATGATTTATATGAAATTGGTTTACTATTTTAGAATCTCTAGGTATTGTTTTCTTCCATTACGGCTTCAAGCCTCCCAGTGAATTGAAAAGATTCAAGTACTTAGAATCCCAATGGATTGCCACTGGGAATGAACAGAAGGTCTCTCTCTCTCTCCTTCCCCCTCCTTTTTCCTGTTTTCAAGTTCCAGGGCCAGATATATGGCTGTGAGACAACACAGAAGCAGTGTCAAGAAAACCATTTTGCTCAAGGGACCTGGCAGTTGAACTCTTCCCAAATGCTTTTAAAAAGAAAAAATACATATATATTAAATGCCAATTTTAAACAAATCCAAAGATTTGTGGAGCCCTTGTTCACCTCGTGATGTTGCTGGAGACATGAATATACACCAAATGAGCTAAAAGATTATGAAAAGTCAATGCTTAAAGTCTCTTGAGTTTTCTAACAAGAGATCTGGGAAGTTTAAAAGCCTATCAGGTTCCCAGAGATTATTAACTCTGGCCTGCATTTCAAAGTATATCAAGTGCTGTCTGCTTTATACCAAACAGAAGGGAATGTACTACCAGACAAAGCAGACAGAACTAATAAGAGCTGTAATAAATCAAATTAAGAAATATTTATTGAACATCTCTGTATCTCCAGCTTTGAGATGTGATATGTGTGATATGTGTGATAAATATAAAATATAAATGAAAAAGGTCTGTGGTCTCAAAAGGCTTAAATGAATTTGGAGAGATAAGATAATTGCACAGAAAATAAATAATAACGCAGAATTTGGAAAGCAATTCCAAAGGAATGACTCAAGAAATATCATAAATAATAAAATGAACCAAACCAGGAACATAAAAAAAAGTTATGTGAATTAGGCTAAACAGGCAACTTCATTAAAATTTTGCTGTGGGGAATAATGTTGGCCTTCAAGGTATAGATATTTATACTTCTTCAGAGACACCATGCTTTGGATGAATCCTGGGCTTGTTCCCCATTTGATATGTTTGCAAGGGCGTTGAATGGCCCAAATGGCTATAGCCAGTAGACTCATGGAATGAAGTTAAAACTAAATAATAAAATTAAAAATATTCTATAGTCAAGCCACTGAATTGCAGCGTAGGGGAAAATGGACCATTACATTACTCTTGAAAATATCATAATATGACACAATAACTACAGTTTCTATTTAAATTACTAGACTTACCTGAATTATCTACCAGATCTGCGCATCCTTCAAAAACCTCTGAAAGGCCAAGCTTTATAGCAGTTTCCTCTTATTTCTTCTTCCTTACTTTTGCTAATTATACTTATAAAGAAAATCCAAAATTATTTTAACTAAGGTAAATTAAGCATGTCCCTATTCTCTCTGACCTGAAGGCACCTAAACTCCCTCTGATGTAAATGAACCAACTCCTTTTGACATTCAGATGGTGCTATCATATCATATGAGGTGCGACAAAGACTTTAAAGAAAGAATAATAAATAGCCATGAGACCCAGTATAAAGTAAATAAACAAGTGAAGTATTTTTAAATGAAGAAAGACTTTACAAGCCCAGAATAAATTAACTAATACAGAGAAAGAGAGACAGGTGGGGAAAAGGCCAAATCCCTTATCTTGAAGCAAGAGGGATCAAAAATTATCTTTTTTTTTTTTTTTACACATTTCGGTAGTTTAATGTGGTTCTAAGAATGGTGTTAAGACATTCAGCTAATCTCAAGTAGAACTAAAAATAGAATGCTTACCTCGAAAGTCCCTACTGAACACAAAACTGAAAGAGAGCCTACAGCAAAATAGAAGACACTGAAAAAGCAAAGAAACCAGAATTAAAGCATATACCAAGATGGAAAAGTTTTAAACCAAACACAGTATATCAATAAGGGATTGGCAGGAGAAATGCGAAAGTGGGTAATTTAATAAAAGTGCTATTTAAAATGTATGGGCAGGTTTAGGGACATCAACAAGGTAAAGTCAGTATCCTGGAGCTAGCAACATCAGGGACCTTTTCCACCTAAAAGCCGAAAAGGCAACGGGAGGAAACAGTTACCAGAACTCAGAAAACGGGTCTGGAAAGGGAACCTTTTGCAGGCTGTGGCATTTGGTGGAGAGACAGAGCAATCACTGAGGCCCAGCAGGAATGAACTAGGATAATAGCTCCTTGACCTCACTCTATTCCTGTTCTACCATCCCCCGTGATAGCCTTCCACTGATGGACTCAGTGGGAAGCCAGAGGGCAAGAAGTCTTTGATGTGGTTCGTATAATTCAGCCTCCTGGAGCACAGAGCAGTAGAAATGGTGGAGAGTTGATCTGGAGGAGCAAAAAAGAAGATATCCAATGCATACAACAGTTACAGAAATAATCGTAACTTGGAGTAAGGTTTTTTAGAAAAGACAGTGATCTACATACAATTGAGCATTAAAAAAAATTGCTTCATTGAGATATACTTCACATTCTATAAAAGTCATTCTTTTAAAGTACACAATTCTGTTATTATAGTACATTCAGAGTTATACAACATCACTCTATGTATAAGTTTTTAACATTTTCATCACTGCCAAGTGAAACCCCACGCCTAGGAGGAGTGACTCTCCCGTTTCCCCTTCTACCAACCCCTGGCAAACACTAAGTAACCTACTTTCTCTCTCTATGGATTGGCCTGTTCTAGACATGTTCTATATAGGAAATCCTACAATATGTGGTCTTTTTTGGTCTGGCTTTTTAACTTAACATTTACAAGGTACATACATGTTGTAGAAGGGATCACTACCTGATTCTTTTTATGGCTGAATAACACTCCATTGTATGAATAGATCACATTTTGTTTTTCCATTCTTCAGTTTATGAATATTTTGTTGTTCCCCCTTTTTGACTATTATGAATAATGCTGCTATGGACTTTCATGTGCAAGTTTTTGTGTGGCCACGTTTTCAATTCTCTTGTGTAACTATCGAGAGTGGAATTTCTGGGTCATATGGTATCTCTATGTTTAACATTTTGAGGAACCACCAAAAAGTTTTCCAAAGAGCTATACCATTTACATTCCTACTAGCAGTGCACGTGGTTTCCAGTTTTTCCACATCCTTGCCAATACTTGCTATCATCTGTCTTTTTTTAAAACTTTTGCCATCTTAGTGAGTATGAAGATGTATCTCATGTGGTTTTCATTTGCATTAATGACTAAAATTGTGTATCTTTTAATGTGTTTCTTGGCCATTTGTTTTTTTGTTTTTTTTTTTTTTTTGGAAACATCTCTGTTCAAGTCCTTTCTCCCCTTTAAAATTTGGTTATTGTCTTTTTATTCTTGTGCTCTAAGACTTCTTCATGTATTGTGGTTACAAGTCCCTGATAAGATATATGATTTGCAAGTATTTTCTCCCATTCTATGGATTTTCTTTCTACTCTCTTGATGGTGTCCTTTAAAGCACAAAAATTTTTTAATTTAGATAAGGTCTAATTTTCCTAAATTTTTCTTTCATATTTTGTGCTTTAGATGCCCTATGATGTCTAATCCAAAGTCATGAAAACTTACTCCTGAATTGTATAGTTTTATCTCTTTAATTTCAGTCTATGGTCCAATTTAGGTTAACTTATGAATATAGTGTGAAGTAAAATTCCCAATTTCATTATTTTGCATGTGGATATATCCAGGCATCCCAGCACCATTTGTTGAAAAGATTTTTCTCCCTTGAATTGTTCTGGGACTCTTGTCAAAATAAATTAATGATTAGTGTATAAGTTTACTTCTAGACTCTCAATTCTATTCCACTGATGAATATATCTATCTATCTATGTATCTATCATCTATCTATCTATCTTTATATCCATCATCTACCTACCATTTATCCTTTTTTCATACTACACTGTCTCAATTACTATAGATAGTAAGTTTTGAAATCACGAAGTGTGAATCCTCTAACTTTTTTTTTTCAAGATAGTTTGGCTATTCTGGGTTTCTGGCTTACCATATGAATTTTAGAGTCAGTTTGTCAATTTCTTTAAAAAAAAGCTGGAAGGAATTGTATCAAACCAGTATATAAATTTGGGGAGTAGTATCTTAACAATAATGTCTTCCAATCTCTGAGCATTGGGTATAGTTTCAATAGTTTATGTTTTCTTTAATTGTTTTCAATGATGTTTAACAATTTTCAGTGTGTACACAGGTATATACTTATTTAGTAAAATTTATTCCTTAGTATTTTATTCTTTTTGTTACTGTTGTAAATGCAATTGCTTTCTTAATTTTATTTTCAGATTCCTTGTTGCTAGTGTATAAAAATGCAATTTACTTTTGTACATTGATCTTATATCCTGAAATCTTGTTGAAGTCATTTATTAGTTCTAATCATTTTTCACTGGCTATCTTAAAATTTCTATATACAAGAGAATGCCATCTGCAAATAGTTTTACTTATTTTTCTCAGTCTTCTTTTTCTTGTCTAGTTGCTCTGGCTAGGACATCTAAGACAATGTTTAATAGAAGTGGCAAGAATAGATATCCTTGTGTTGTTACTAATCTTAGGGAGAGTGTTTGGTCTTCCATCAGTAAGTATGTTTTTATCTGGTTTTCATAAATGGCCTTTGTTAGGTTGAGAAAATTCCCTTTTATTCCTAGTTTTGGGGCATTTTTGTCATAAACAGTGTTGGATTTTATCAAATTCTTTTACTGTATCAATTGAGAAAATCACGTGGGCTTTGCTTTTCATTCTACTGACACGGTGCATTACATAATTGATTTTTCACGAGAAAGGAAGAATGACTCCAGGGGTGGAGACTCGCCACATGGTATTATTCCCAGGATGTGAAATCAAATGGAGTGTGTTTGACTGGATTTTGAAATTGCCTGGGACTAAGGAATCCTTTTCTTTTTTTCTTTTTTTGGTCTCTTTTTTTTTTTTTTTTAATTTATTTTATTTATTTATTTATTTATTTTTGGCTGTGCTGGGTCTTCGGTTCGTGCGAGGGCTTTCTCTAGTTGTGGCAAGTGGGGGCCACTCTTCATCGCGGTGCGGGGACCGCTCTTCATCGCGGTGCGCGGGCCTTTCACTATCGCGGCCCCTCCCGTTGCGGGGCACAGGCTCCAGACGCGCAGGCTCAGCAGCTGTGGCTCACGGGCCCAGCTGCTCCGTGGCATGTGGGATCTTCCCAGACCAGGGCTCGAACCCGTGTCTCCTGCATTAGCAGGCAGATTCTCAACCACTGCGCCACCAGGGAAGCCCTTTTGGTCTCATTTTGAATGGGAACTATAACTGTTATTCTATGCTTTTTCCACCTTTGTATTTATGGAAAAGATATCTTATATCTTAAGTTTCACAGGTTCACAGGGAGAGAAGAATTGTACCTCAGGATAGATTATGCCCAGAGCCTCGCCTATACTTGTTTTAGATGATAAAATTTTGGATTTCTGATATGATAAAATACAGACAAGATTTTGAACTTTGAAATGATTCTGTAATGAAATGAGACTTTGGGGGAGATGTTAAGATGGAGTAACTGTTTTTTGCATGTGGACTAGATGTGAATCTTTGGAGACCATTGGAGGACTGTGATAAAATAATTCTCTTCCCCCAATGGCTATAAGCAAAAAGACAAGAAATAACAAGTGTTGGCACAGATGTGGAGAAAAGAGAACACTTGTGCACTGTTGGTGGGAATATAAAATATAAAATGGTGCAGCCACTATGGAAAAGAGCATAGAGGTTCCTCAAAAAATTAAAAATAGAACTGCCATATGATCCAGCAATCCTACTTCTGGGTATTTATCTGCAGAAAATGAAAATACTAACTTGAAAAGGTATGTGCACCCCCATGTTCACTGCAGTATTATTAACAATAGCCAGGATACGAAAACAACCTAAGTGTCCACTGATGGATGAACAGATAAAGAAAATGTTTTATACATATATATATATATATACACACACACATATATATATACATATATATGTGTGTGTGTATATATATAATGAAATATTATTCAGCCATAAAAAAGAATAAAATCTTGCCACTTGTGACAACGTGGATGGAACTCAAGGGCGTTATGCTAAGTGAAATAAGGTAGAGGAAAACAAATACCACATGATCTGGCTTATATATGGAATCTAAAACAAAAACAAAAACAAAACTATAAAACAAGTTCATAGATACAGAGAATAGATTGCTGATCACCAGTGGAGGTGAGTAGGGAAGGTGGGAGAAATGAGTGATGGGGGTCAAAAGGTATAAACTTCCAGATGTAAAATAAATAAATCATGGGGAAGTAATATATAGCATGGTGATTATAGTTAATAAATACTGTAATGCATATTTGAAAGTTGCTAAGGAAGTAGATCTTAAAAGTTCTCATCACAAGAAAAGAATTTATTTTATAACTATGTAAGGTGTGATGGATGTTAACTAGACATATAGTGATTATTTCACAATATATGGTTGTTTCTAAACTTTTTATTTTTTATCGGAGTATAGCCAATTAACAATGTTGTGATAGTTTCAGGTGCACCGCAAAGCAACTCAGCCATACATATACATGTATCCATTCTCCCCCAATCTCCCCCTGCATCCAGGCTGCCACATAACATTGAGCAGAGTTCCTTTTGCTATACAGTAGGTCCTGGTTGGTTATCCATTTTACGTATAGCAGTGTGTGCACGTCGACCACGATATACAGCTGACCCTTGGGCAATATAGGGGTTGGGGCACAACCCCCGACCATGCAGTCGAAAATCCATGTATAACTTTACGGTTGGCCCTCTGAACCCACGTTTCTGCATCCTTGGGTTCAACCAACCCTGAATTATGCAGTATTGTGGTACCTATTTGTAGAAAAAAAAATTGTGGGTGGGTTGGCAAACTTCTTGAGCCATGATAGTTTTCAAAAAACAGAAATATAAACATATCCTATACACACATATGCACACACACACATATTTTAAAAAAACCCAAAACACCCATGAGGGGGGAAAAGAAGACATAATGGAGTTTACACTGAGGTCAGAATTGCTGTGCAAGTGAGAATGTGCTATTTGGGACTGTATTTTCCAGAGAAAATAGATCTTATGCATTTGCATATGTGTTCACCAGAGAGAAGAAATTTTTAAAAACTCTTTCCTGCATTTGCTGCCTGGGAGTGTTTAACCCAACCTCTAAGGAACCCCTGTCTCTTAAGGAGTAAGAGTCACTTCTGGAAGTGTGGAGAAGATTGATGGTAGCCAAGCTTGGATTAATTCAAAGTTTCTAGTTCCGTGAGTGAAACTGGATCCCTGGGGACTTGGAAATTGCTGTGGGATTTTCAAATAAACAGGCTTTGGAACCACTGATACAAGCTAATTGCTAACAGAAACTTGAGAAGCTGGTGGAAAGAACCATGCCAATGACTGGTGAAAAATATTTGGTTTGAGCAAGATTTTTAATGGCAAAAAATAGAAAGTCTCAGAGGCGGGGATGTTCTGCTGACTAACTTATTGTGCAGTCTGGCCTGAGGCCTTATCAGCGGATTAAGCCATCCTTATGTCCAGTTCTCTGCCGGGCTCTCTGATGCTTTAGAGCAAGTATAAGAACTGATGACTTGTTGAATTTAAAATGATTCTTCACTAAAGAAGAAAAACATTATTCATGTTTACGTTAGAGGACAGTCTCTGCTGAAGTGATTTGCCTAGGACCAGTAAAGTAAAGCTTAGAGATTCCTACAGAGTTGGACACGATTCGTGAAAGAGGGATCTTTGAGCCATGTTTGCTAAACACTCTTGGATTTTGTATCAAAACCCAGGGGATCATTTGAATATTCACTGTTGGTTGAATTCATCAAGGATTAGGAGGAAATAGTTGTTATTTTAGCTGCCCTCTGGAAGTTGGATTGAGCAACAACGTTTAGATATGAGATGCTGGGGCAGCTTTGAAAGTCAGAAGTTACGCTGGCATTCCTCTGACTCTTAAAGTTAGACCCTGTCAGTGAACGTGGTGCTAGTGGTGGACAGCAGGTCCATTGGTCAGTACGGATTAATGTATTCCAGAGAGCTAGCCAGGGACACAAAATGGGGCCATGTTTCTTCATTCGACCCTAGTGTGAGAGAGTGACTCATAATTATTTTACGCATAGGTACTATCTACATTTGGAAGTAAATACAGCCAAATTAGTGATGAATTTGTTGTAGAGAACGATGAGAAAGGAAGAGGCTACATTTTTAATATGAGTGGGAATTGATATGAGTGGTTTGTCCATGTTCCAAAATGTAGATAAAAAGGCAAAGAAAAGTGCTGGCAAGGAAGGTTATCAGCACAATTTTAAATTGACTGCACTTTAGCCATCATTTAACCCAACTTGTTTTCTTTACAGATTAAGAAATATCTGGTCTCCAAATATCACATAATCCATAGAATTAGCAGAAGAGCCAATCTTAGAACCCAGACTTACTAAAACTTAAGTCCCTAGGTAATATTTCTTCTTTTTTTTAAAGAAAGCTTTTTTTTAAACTTATTTTATTTTATTTATTTTTGGCTGCGTTGGGTCTTCATTGCTGCTCCGGGGCTTTCTCTAGTTGCAGCGAGCAGGGGCTACTCTTCACTGCGGTGCGCGGGCTTCTCATTGCAGTGGCTTCTCTTGTTGCAGAGCACGGACTCTAGGTGCATGGACTTCAGTAGTTGGAGCACTGCAGGCTCAGTAGTTGTGACACAAGGGCTTAGTTACTCCCTGGGATCTTCCCAGACCGGGGCTTGAACCCGTGTCCCCTGCATTGGCAGGCGGATTCTTAACCACTGCGCCACCAGGGAAGCCCCCTAGGTAATATTTCTCAGAGATGAAATAACTAGGGTCTTGATGGGATGACCCAAATGGTAAATTAAGATTTGTAGAATAAAAGTAGGACTAAGGGGAAAGATGAAAGGCTGGAGAGGCGTTTGCCTAGCTCTCAGCGAGGATGAAGAGCTAACCTAGAACTTAATAAAAAGTGGAAGGATGATGGAGATTGGGTGGTGGAATATGTGGTTATATATGATGTAACTCAAGTTAAATGGTTTTATAATATGAAATAGGTTTGCTACAGAAATGGCAATGGATAGTACACGGAGCCATTCACATAGAATAGTTTTCGTCATCAACCCCTTACAGTCATTTTAACTTTTCTTGTGCAGATGCTACAAAGTCAAGTAGGAGAAGGTAAGCATTGATACCAGTAATCAAAATTTACCTTTGACTACTGGCCTGTCCACAGCTAATAGTCACTACTTCAGCCCTTACAAAGATAAGTAGTGGTGAACGGGAATTTGGACATAATGCAGAAAAGGAAAAGAATGAGGGCAAATACTGAAACCAACATTGCATTACTAATGGAATTTTCTCGTACTGCCTTCATAGATCGCCTACTCTATTTGCACTTTTTAATTTCTCTCCCATCTTCCCCATGCTCGATCTCCTTTCCAAAAAGAATTTCTTTACTTTGATTTAAAAACTATTTGCTCGAGGCTTTCCTGAAGACCCCTAAGCCAATAGAATATGGATTTGTTCTTTTTTGCCCTTCTAATTATGTGCCAGATAACCAATATAAATTCAGTAAAAAAAAAAAAAAAACCACACCACATTCGTGGATCTGATTGTTTCTGGCAGCCAGTGGCTGAAACTTCATAATGTAATATGTTTGTGGTTGTCAGTACACGGAGGTTATATTTACTCCAAGGAAAATAAGACAGAAAAGCAAAGCAACTCTTCTAAGGTCAGGATGCACAAAATCAAAAATAGATATAAAATCTTTTGCTCCTTGGATTAATATTTTGGCACTGTCTTTAACTATTTTTTTTTATACATCTGCAGAATTTGGTATGATTCGGATTACTTGGAAAAGATGAGTCCAAAAGTGACTCTCTCCTTTTAAGGTCTGCTGAATATAGTCCTATGTGATTAGTAGAAACTGTAAAATAAGATAAGGTGTTCTCGGGCTTCCCTGGTGGCGCAGTGGATAAGAATCCACCTGCCAATGCATGGGACATGGGTTCGAACCCTGGTCCAGGAAGATCCCACATGCTGCAGAGCAACTAAGCCCGTGCGCCACAACTACTGAGCCTGTGCTCTAGAGCCCACATGCCACAACTACTGAGCCCACGTGCCACAACTACTGAAGCCCACATGCCTAGAGCCTGTGCTCCGCAGCAAGAGAAGCCACCGCAATGAGAAGCCCGTGCACCGCAATGAAGAGTAGCCCCCACTGGCCACAACTAGAGAAAGCCTGAGCAGCAATGAAGACCCAATGCAGCCAGAAATAAATTAATTAATTAAAAAAAAAAAAAGATAAGGTGTTCTCTTAAGGAAAAAAAAATCCAAAACACTATACATGCTACATATGGAGAGATTTAATAAAAATTAATCCCAGCACTGAAAAATTAGTAGTGCATATAACATCTTATGCTTTAATACTGTTATTTGAGCATTTTAATGTGATTCACAAAAACTGTTACTCCCAATAAAAATGTAGAAAACAATGGTTTTATGTAGTATGAAATAACACATCAAAATAAAACTGTCAATGTACTTCCGTTTCTCTATGGTGTGCTCTAGTTTTTGCTCACATATGGAACTCAAAGTCCTGGGGCTTTACAAATGGAGACTCAATAAGAGATTTTAATGGTGATTAATGCTAATTCTAAATATATGTATTTTGACAAATGCAAAAATCTATTTAATAAAAAGATTTAAGATGTTCAAAAAGAGTCCTGTACAAACCTAAAAGAAGCTTTCTTTGAAAAATTGAATTTGTTCTTTTTTGAAAAATGACATCATCCAGGATACGGTTTTAATCAATTGTCATTGTAGATAATTCAGAGGACAACATGGATGGGAAAACAATGGTGTGATTAACTAGGCGCTGACCTGGGTCACGGCACCAGTCCAGGGAGGGCGTATTAGTCTGAGCTACCAGTGAGCGCGAAACCGAGAGCATCGTAAATCACAACAGTAAGATTAATCTGAATGTGGATCAGATATATGGGCAAAACTGAGACATTCCCACTTAGTCCAAAAACAGCTACGTGAGGTCAGTGGAGAGAAAATAATAATTTTCATACACAGGTCTATGCATTGCCCTTTCCATTGTATCTACAATTTTCAATGGAAAAAAATTGGTCCTTATAATTAAATAAGAATTTTCCTTAATTACATAAATCAAAAACAAAGGCCCTTAGGATTGCTGGTGATGCTAGTCAGGGCAAAATCTTTTGGGGTCGGGGGGCGGTCCTGTATTTTGTTTCTCAAGGTGTTTTGTCCAGTCATAGAGTCGAAGCTTGGAGAATCAGCACACCTTAAAGCCATAGTTTTAGCACGATAAACTCATTTTGTTTAGTTCGTTTGGCTCATCACAGAAGTTTTCATTCCCAGAAAAACACTGTGACCCGTTCTTTCCTGTGGCAGCCAATTAACTGGCTGGACCATATTAAACAGTGATAGAATATTGATTGGAAGAGTTTTGAGCCCTGTTTTGATCCATCCCCAATTTATATACATATACTTAATCGGGATTTTAAATAGAGCCTTGAATAATGACACTGTAAAACTTATTTCCACATTGAGAAAGAGTATTCTAAAAGTTCACTACACTTGGGATTGTCAGGTAGATTCATTTCTTACCTGTCATGAATATGTAAACTTTGTTTGCAATATTTGATAATTGGTTAGAATCAGTAAGTTTGAGTTTTCATTACCTTGTTACTTCTGGATATGTCTCTGGTAATATGGCCATCAGAGGGAATGAAAAGAGGGAAAATACCTGCGAGGTAATTATTTGGTATTATGGTAAAATAGCAACAATAAAATTGTTGCAGTAAATGTGATTTTTTTTTTTTTTTTTTTTACTTTAAGAGAAAATTCAGAAACCCAACTGTGTATGAAAACACAGCCAAATCAGTATACTGAATTAGTAATGTTAGCTAATCAGAAACAAACATGTGCTTCATCATACTCCTTTGGGGTTTCTATATGGGTATTCTTCCATTTATATATATTTATTTTTTAACCAGACATACTGACTCTATATAAAAAATATATTTCCATACCGTCATCTGCTTATAAGCCAGCTGCTGTTGTTGCTTTGATACTTTGCATTAAGACCTACTTGTTCTTTCCCAGAGGCACTGAAACTGTTCACTGTGGTGTGAGTCATACTGATGGCTCCTTTCTGTTAGAGGATGAATCAGTGTAGGTTGCATAATTCCAGAATGGTTTAAGGGAGCAGAAGAAATGGCCTGTGTCTATCTTCTTATAGTTCAGTCCATTCCAGAAATCTACACACAAAAAGTAGTCTTTTCAATCTAGACCAAAGGCTTCTTCAAGCACTTTGATTGTCTTGGATTCACAGTAGAAGCAAAGCATGAATAGAATGGCCAACATAAAGTTATATTTCACATGTGACTATTACCCTAGGATGATGATACACCCTTTTTTCAACCTGTGTAAGAGTTAAATTAACTTAGTAAATTAAAAGATTATATCAAAGGACCTTAAAAGAGAAGAAAAAAATCTATTTTTATGATTGGAGAAAATACAAAATTATACAGGGTAGGTGAAATTTTTATGTCATTCAATTTTGTTAGAATATAGCAAGCCAATTAGATAAAATTAAATTTCAAGCTTGATTGATTTTTTAAATATTCATTTTAAGCACTGCGTTTGGTGTTTATTATATTATACAGGAAATACCAAAGAACGTCTGCTGCATCCAGGAATAAAATGAAACCTATACTGTCAATGGCCTAGCTGGGGCTTTCGATAAAGTATTATGACATTTCTATATTATGCAGCACCATAAAATGCTAAACATACATAGAACACAAGACTATAAGTTTCAAAAAGCACATACTGGAAACTAGAGTGTTTGGCATTTATAGCTGGCTAGCACAGGAAGATAATGAGGAGTTTGATACCTTGGAAATCATAACTATGAAATATATAACAATAGTTTCCCATCAAGATGGATCATATATCATGCAATACTGGAGGATAATTCAAGTCTGCAATGCAATCTGCTTTTCATTTCAAGTGCAGGGTGATGGAAGCCATAATTTACCCAGGTAGTACTCATGTGGGAAATAGTGACAAATTTAGAGCAACTCATGACAAAAAAATCCACATGGAAAAACATGAAAGATTTGATGTCCTCTTGGCTCCCAACTTTTTTTCCCCCTACTATTCTTACCCTTCTCCATAAGTGGAAAATCTTTGTGTTAATACGGTTTCATGATGAAATACAAGTATTTCTTTAAAAATATAATAGGACATATACAATTATTGGGTAGTGTTACCCAAATAGTTGATGGAGATAAAGTGGGATAAATCATTTACATGATAGTATCAAGGTCTCCAGGAAAATCTGAATTTAAATAATTGTCTACTAAAATCACTTCCCATGTTAAGATGTGCAATGACTCTTCTCTTATACACCAATTATTTCTTTATCAAAAAACTCTTTTATGTCATATAGAAGTGGAGTTGAGGTGGTATAGGACCAGCATTTCTGGATTTTGAAAAGAGCTAAATGACTGATATTCTGCTTTGATTTTTCTTTTCAAGATTTAATAAAATATTGAGAGACAGTAGGAAGCCAGGAGGAATTGTTAGTGAACAATAGAATAATCCTTTGTGATTTGACAAAATAGTGGGAACTCTATGGTCTTTTCTCCATCATCTGTGTAGGCTTTGGCCAGCTGTCACTTAGGTTCTCCATCTTGTGCCTCTAGGTGAAAATACATCTAGTTAAAGAGACGGTTAGTTTGGCAGGGTGGACCTGAGTTCTAGCTCCATCTCTGAACTTATTTCTTTTTTTTATATATAATATGCAGATATCTCTCCGCTTTAGATTTTATTCCTAAAATCTAAAGACACTGTATAAACAATGGAGCTTTTTTCTTTTCCTTTTTTTTTTCTAATTAGACTAAAGCCTACATTCCCAGCTTCATCTTCCTGAAAACCAAAAAAAAAAAAAAAAAAAAAAAAATTTAGTTTGAACCAATAATCTAGAGACAGGCCTACCTTTTCATATCTGATGACAGTGGAATCATTTTAACACTTTCAGTGCTTCATTTTAACTTTCAGTGCTTCAGTTTTATGCTTCATTTGTACTTATAAATATGGTCATAGTGGTAGCAAAACACATTCTAGCCTTTCAATTATCAAAGCTAACATGAGAAAAAATAAAAATGAGGTTAATATAAATTCTCAATCATTTTTGTTTGGTGTTAAAATGTTTACTTTTGCAAATTTGTATTTTTTTAATTATGGGGGGAAGACATTGTTTCAGTTGACTTGGACACTTTGATTACTCTCACAGATAACACAGAAGGTAACATAAATTCCTGCATAAAGTTCCAGTGAAAGAATGAATTTATGGTTATGACCGGGGGTCGGGGAGGTGGGGGGTGAGTGTGTTGGGGGGAGGGATAGAATGGGAGTTTGGGATTGACATATACAAACTGCTATATTTAAAATAGATAACCAACAAGGACTGTATAGCACAGGGAAATTTGCTCAATATTCTGTAATAACCTAAATAGGAAAAGAAGTTGAAAAAGAATAGATACATGTATATGTATAACTGAATCACTTTGCTGTACACCTGAAACTAACACAACATTGGTAATCAACTATACTCCAATATAAAATAAAAATTGAAAAAAATATTATTTAAGCATACGGGACCATCTTCCCAGTGTTCTTTACAGATTTTTAAACTTAATTCCTCTTATTTTTTACCAAGGGATTGTTTTCTAAAGAGATTAAAAAAAACCAACCAAACAAGCAAAAAAAACAGTTGTCAAGATGGTTGACATTTTGAATATTGTATTTTAATTTCATTATAGTCATTTTCCCCTTTAAAGTCAAGTAACCTTAATTTCTTTTACATTATTTTATGTCCTCTTTGCCAATTATGTAATCATTTCAGATATTCTACTTGAGTGTCTTTATACCTATTCAAAATCATTTCTTTCATCTTATTCATGCTTTTAAAAATTATGAACACAAATAAAAAGTTATATGACATAAAAATAATACCAAAATTAAATCTTTTAGAAAAACTATCACATAGCAAGCACTCACAGAGAATGTTTAGGTTAAATAGGCTTACACTTCAACAGCAGGGCTTAACTTAGATTTACATGTTTACCTACTTAGAAACACCCTGACATATCACAAAGGAATTGTCAGAGCTTAAAGAAAATAAACATAAAAAAGAAAAAACAAATAGTTGAGAGAGACAGAGTAAAGGGACTATAAGGGCTACACTTTAATAAACCTCTTGATATATAGAAGTATAAATATATGTAATAGACATACTACAGTTAATAAAGGGTATGTCACAAAGCTTTGGCCTCAAAGCTTTTGGCAGTTAAAAGGGACCTAGTATCAATTACAAGAATCACAGTGTTCCTAAGATTTAAGAATGAAAACAAAATAGAAAACCATAATTCAGGAAAAAATATCCAAAACTAAAAATCTGAGAAATTTCTGTCATACCTTCTCATAAACAGGTATTGGATAATGAAATAGAAATATTCCTATAGTAAGTATAATGGCAATTTTATTGGACCGTTTCTTATGGTGCTTCTCAATACAGACAACTGGCATAAAGTTAATGGGCAATTTAGTGAAAACCAGTAAAAATGGTGTCAGACATTTTGGTTCAATGACCAGCTCTTGGTTTGATCCAAAGATAGAGTCAAAATATATAAAAGAATAAATATTTAGCATGCCAATCAAGCCTACATCTACAAATAATTCCCCATAGCCCATGTTTTGATAAGGATTAAATAACAAAGACAAACATTTTCACCTGCCTGAAAGAACCTGTAGAGTACCTATTGGGTACTGCAGATTAAGTGCTGAATCATACTCCTCAAAACTCAGTTAACAAAAATAGAGTCTTCATCTGCCTTTCTCATCTGAGATACAGTAGGACCTAATCTTAAGAAAAGGTATGGAGAAGAAATAATGCATTAGCCCAAAGGAATAACTGAAATCCCCCCTTTTATTTAGGGACCAT
The DNA here is from genome assembly GCF_949987535.1 of Balaenoptera acutorostrata. Taxonomy (NCBI): domain Eukaryota; kingdom Metazoa; phylum Chordata; class Mammalia; order Artiodactyla; family Balaenopteridae; genus Balaenoptera; species Balaenoptera acutorostrata. The sequence continues at coordinate 89,005,320 of NC_080073.1, read as the reverse complement.
CAACCTTAAAAACATGTAATTCTACTGTACTTGGCTGGAAATTCTCTCTCTGGTTAGCCACAGACTTCTTTAAGAGAGAGAAACTCAAATTCCAGTAGAATCAGTGCTACTGATGTTAACAAAAGGTAGACATGGACTGTAATATTCATGGCAAGATGTGTTTCAATAGAAATAGTTGTTTTTAGTATATTTGAGGTCAGAACACCAATCACATTTAGTAACTATGAAAGTGATTTGAAACGCACACAATGGTCTATAAATATAGTTTTGATTTGTTTGGCTTTCCACAAAATTAAAAGTGAAATGCTACTACTCATTTGCCAGACACATCAACTATTTGGTCAAATTCATTTTGAGGGAATCTGGAGAATGTTCCATTGCTTTAAAAATTGCCTTTTTAGAAGAAAGAGTAGGCTTGCTCCCCATCCCCACACCCCAGGAGAGAAATGGTATAGAATAGAATTCTCCTGGAAAAAATTTCCAGGTCTGTATCCTCAAGGAAAAGTAATTTCTTATTTGCCCCCTCAGCTCCCTTCCAGGACCACACAGCAGTTTTGTTCTATTGCTTTTTTTTTCCCCCTCCTGTAACCTTTCATTCTCACAGCACTGAAAGAGTTTAAACAAAAATGACTTTGTTTGGTTCTGCAGAATTAACACGACACTCAGGCTTATTTCTAATTGACTGCAGATGTTTTTTAAGCAGAGAAAAGCCTCAGCCTTGTGTGCATAATTCTTACACAGTCCTAATGGAGAGAAGTAAGTCCCAAATTAGCAATTTTTTAAAGTCAAATCTGGCTACGTGCTGCACAGACTTTTTTTGTTGTTGTTGTTTTTTGTTTTGGTTTGGTTTTTCTCAATTTTCCAAGGGTGTCCAGATAGAAGATGTTTAAAAATGCGTACAGGGAAGGCCACCATGTTCCTAAGAAACTTACAAAAGAAAGCAAGCTAAACTAATCATTGTGTCAGTGCATTTATGTCTCCCCTCTGCTCCTCTGCCTTCAGAAACAGAACTTTAAAAAGTTCACAAAAATGTTGATCTCTGCACAACAGAGCCCCAAGCTTTGGAGGGAATGAGGTCAACTCAAGGGTTCTGTTTTGACTGTCTTTAGTCTGAGTTGCTGACATGGACAAACTTGTGAAAACCAGCTGAAGAAAGGGACACTCTGTGTTCTTTCGACTCCTGGCTTCAACAATTTGCCAGTAAAGATGTTACAACCTCATTGTTCCTTCCAGATCCAAGGCCATGTGTTTATGTGTTTAGAACAGCAAGTTTTGAGGCTGCTTATGCTGTCTTTTTAAAATATCACTGTGATTATTGAGAACCTCAGAATTAGGCAGTTTGTGTACAATGTCTCTGCTCCAGAGGCCTGACCGTGGGACTGACTAGGGAAAGAATGCCCTGCATGGCCCAAGGAAATTTGTGTTTTAGGTAGAGGAGGTGTGTGCCCTATTTTCTTCTTTCTTTTCGGTAAAAATTACAGGACAGTTAAGCAAACTTTCAGAAAATATGATTACATCTAATGTGAAAATACAGAATCCCCAGAAATTACACATTCATGATTGAGAACAAAACAGTTGAGTGGTTAGAGGGAGGGGATAATAACGCTAATGAACAGATAGGTCAGCCCCTGGTTTATACTTGAGATTAGATTTAGACAGACAGTCACATGAAGAAGAGGATTCCTGACTTTCCCAGCAACTCCAGATCCTCACTCAACCTGTTGACATAATATTCTAGCCTGTAGTCCTCTTGCTGCCCTCCAATCACTGGGTTTTTGTTGATTTCAGTAATACACTTGCATTTTTATAAAAGTTCACCTACACGTACAGCATCAACGCTAGGTTTTAGTGACCTAGAAAGCATGGACTTACCATGGACTTTGTCTCCACGGGATTATTTTCAAGGATTCGGTTATACAGTCCTTCAGATTCTAATTTAGGTAGAGGAAGCATCCTTTGGCAGATGGTTTAAAATAAGACTTTTCAGCAAAGCTTAACATTTTGGGGAGAAAGGACAGAAAGATATATTAATCTCCTTTTTTTGGTAATTTATGATAGACCTTCCAGGAAGGAAGAGTCAAAATAGATTACAACTTTGAGAAGCTAGAAATGGAATCTGACTTCTAGAGAAGTAGTTCTTCTCTTGCTCAAGCAATGTTGATGAAAAGAGAAAAGTCATGAGAGCATGTCTTACTGCTTTTTTGCCACATTGTAGGAAATTGTTATTAATAAACTATTTATCTCATGAAACATTAAAAATGTAGGAATCTCTGAAATTGCCTTAATAATAAGACACTGTCCCTGATAGTTGGGAAGTTTTAATGGGTTTAGCCCATCTCTATACATATGAGAAGATTTGGGGCTTTAATGATAAATAATTAGTATGATATCTAAAATTGGAAATAACAATATGAAAGTCTAGGAAAGAAGAATCGTTGGAGACATGAGAGATGTCTTTATAAATACCATACACTCAAGAGTTCTTACAGATTAAGAGATGTTAAGCTTCTATATGCCAAGTATCATACCTGTCTAACCTGTTATTTTACCAAGCAAAGGCCAAAACGATTTGAATATAGGTGTTAACAAATTATAAAACGTATATAACATTTAGAAAGAAAGAAAACACCAAAAACTCTAGAAAACCAAACCAACACCTGCTTCTTTCGAAGCTTGAAGGAAAAGGGGATTATTTTTGAAACATGTTCACTTTCAAATAGCAGTAGAAAGACTTGAATTATCCGTAATCAAGGAAAACATTTTAAGCCAATTTCAGCCAAGAAGACTAACTCAGAATACTGTAACTAGTGAATAGTTGTTTGTTTTTTTCTCCACGCAATACCAAAGAGCTTGGGCACACTGACACGTAGGGATTTATATCCATGAAACAAAGCCTTTCCCCAATGCCTTCGAAATTCAATATTAAACAGTTCCAAATGCACTTAATTTTTGGTTTCTTTTCCTTCAGCTTTCAGTCCCTGTTTGTTACCTGCTCTTTTTATTTACCTCTAAAGCACTATAGTGAATAGCTTTTAGCTGAATAACATCGGCTTTTAAAGGGAATTCATAGGGTGCTATTCTCAGGTTATCTTGTAATTCACTGTTTTTAATGGATGGGTCTTTTTGTTGAACTAAGGATTTCCGACCTTTAAGACTGTTAGTATTTCTAGGTGATATTTACTCTGTTGATCTCTGGCTTTCATTGTCTCTTTGCACTCTTGGTGTGCAGTTTCTATGTTTAAACTAGTGATTTCATGTATTCTGAAACTAAACAATCTCTTTGGTTTGTATACTTTCGGGTCTGGGCCTATGGAAACACTCTCCTAATGTACGAGAGAGATGTTGCAATCTTGGTTTCAGATAAATTCTAGTGCTTCTTGTTGGAGGAGAGGAGTCCCTTGATGTGGCTTAACAACTCTGATTTATTTTCTATTTGATTTTTGTTCATTATGGCTCATTATAGCAGGTTTTGGCATTTCAGAAAGGAGGAAAAGAAAGAATGTCTACAAGAGCTTCACACTGTGGTTTATTTGCTACTTTTCTGGGAATGATCAAGGCTAAACTGGTACACTTAAAATAATGCTATTTATTCCCCAAGGATCGTATCAGGTTACAAACTATCTACCAGATGGTTTGAGGTCAATTCTCCTAGGCTGGAGTAAGGTTGGGAGGATATGCCTACAATTACCAGTGAAATATTGTTTAAAAAAATGCTTAAGGAGGTTGTAAAGGAAAGAATCAAATAAAGGGGTGTGTGAAAGTGGAAAGGGTCAGTGGAAGGAACACTTTTTTTTTTTTTAATTTATTTTATTTATTTATTTGGCTGTGTTGGGTCTTCACTTCTGTGTGAGGGCTTTCTCTAGTTGCAGCGAGCGGGCGCCACTCTTCATTGCGGTGCGCGGGCCTCTCACTATCGCGGCCTCTCTTGTTGCAGAGCACAGGCTCCAGACGCGCAGGCTCAGTAGTTGTGGCTCACGGGCCTAGTTGCTCCGCGGCACGCGGGATCCTCCCAGACCAGGGCTCGAACCCGTGTCCCCTGCATTGGCAGGCAGATTCTCAACCACTGTGCCACCAGGGAAGCGCAGGAACACTTTTTATCTTAATAATTTGTTCTACACTTATGGGCTCATAAGCCCATAAGCAAGGTTGAACCTTCAATGAACATCACCTGGAGTTATGAGACTCACCCCTTCTGCTCTCAGCCAGTCGGCCTGGATCCCTGGCCCATGGAATAGCCCCTGGAAGGAGAAGCTGGAATGGGGGTGGCAGGATGACTGTGATTCACTGCCCCCCGAAGTGGATGCTGTCCAATCTTCCCCAATGACTCCTACGTTAGCTAAGCAATACCGTTTGCGGAGAACATGGAAACCTCTCAGGAGTCTTTGAAGAATAAAAGCAGTAATCAAAAGTGAGGTACTTAAGCAGTCCCAACAAGCAAGAAAATGAAACAAATGCCATTCCATTTACTGGCTTTCAAGAATTGAAAAAAAGGAGATTTAGCACCAAAGTGCATTTAAGAAAGAAAAATCAAGACAGTATAGCAGAAGCTGGGGGAGGAGGGAACACATGGAGTAAAAATTCCCTCTGAGGCCACCGAAAGCAATAAGAGTTCTCATTTAACCTCAGAAAATGACTTGAGAATCACTTGTACTTTGAAACGATTCTAAATTGCAAACTAATTTCCCAGTGGGATATGTTGATGGCCTACTGTACACAGCATAAATAATGAGTTTGCAACCAGGACCCCAAATAAAGCAGTGCACGTTCGTGGAATTTATGAACATTTTTTTTCCCCATCTGACATTGCAATGTTAATGCTCCCAGTTAGGAGTTTTACTATGTCAGCAGGTGAATTCCCTGGTAGTAAATCGAGCTTTAATGGAACATGCTGGTAGGAATGATTATGCTGTTGCACTGTAAAACTCCGGTGTCAGTATTAGACTTCTAGAATACTTGGGCACAGCCTGCTACCTACTCTGATTGCAGATGTTCTTGGCTGTTTTACTTTTAATGCTACACTTCAAATTGGCCATGACAAAGGAAGATTTCTATCTTATAAAGAATTTTAGACCTGGAAAATATAATAACATCTAACCAACCCTTCTTTTCTATACAAGAAAGAAATCTGAGGTTTGAGGAGTTGCATGACTGGTTAGATGATACCCATTATAAGTGGGAGAACTGGGGTGATAACCTAGACTCCTCTGGTCCTTTACTGCTCTGTTCCTGGCTCTCTTGAGGATGCTGCCTTTTGCCAAAAAAAAAAAGGTGAATGCAATAAATTTTATAAATGTGTTTAAGAAAACCAGACAAAAATATGAATCTGAAGTATAACTTCATAACAGAAAACAAAGCATACAACCTGTTATATCTGAATATTCAGACGTCTCTGACTGGGAGACAGGCATACAATGAGACGTCTACAAGCAAGTATGATATTGTACAAGGCTTCATCCTCAAATTTAAAGATATTACTAGACTGAATGTCACTGCAGAGTTTATATGATGCCTATAAATAACTCACTGAGGTTAAGACCAGACGATCCTTACCTGCCTTCGAAAGTGAAGAAGTAGAAAAAAATCAATGTTTCTTTTTTTTTTTTTAAGACATTTCGCCCTTAAATACTCAGCCTGTGTCTCTTAAGAACCAGGATATTTTCCAACATAACCACAGTATATTCATCACATTCAACACATATAACATTGATACAATACTAATATCTAATAAATATTCCCTATTAAATTTTCTCCAGTTGCCCAATAATGGCCTTATGACTCCTTCCCCTCTTCCCTACCTGGATCCCATCAAGAACCATTCCTTTTATTTAGTTCTTATATGGCCTTATTTCATTTTCCTCTTTTTTTTTAAATTTTTGATAAATTTTTAAAATAAAATAAAATTTATTTTATTTTTTTTATACAGCAGATTCTTATTAGTTATCTGTTTTATACATACTAGTGTATGTATGTCAATCCCAATCTCCCAATTCATCACACACCACCACCACCACTTAACCCCCTTGGTGTCCATACGTTTGTTCTCTACATCTGTGTCTCTATTTCTGCCCTGCAAACTGGTTCATCTGTACCATTTTTCTAGGTTCCACATATATGCGTTAACATACGATATTTGTTTTTCTCTTTTTGACTTACTTCACTCTGTATGACAGTCTCTAGATCCATCCACGTCTCTACAAATGACCCAATTTTGTTCCTGTTTATGGCTGAATAATATTCCATTGTATATATGTACCACATCTGCTTTATCCATTCGTCTGTCTATGGGCATTTAGGTTGCTTCCATGACCTGCCTATTGTAAATAGTGCTGCAATGAACATTGGGGTGCATGTGTCTTTTTGAATTATGGTTTTCTCTGGGTATACGCACAGTAGTGGGATTGCTGGGTCATATGGTAATTCTATTTTTAGTTTTTTAAGGAACCTCCATACTGTTCTCCACAGTGGCTGTATCAATTTACATTCCCACCAACAGTGCAAGAAGGTTCCCTTTTCTCCACACCCTCCCCAGCATTTGTTGTTTGTAGATTTTCTGATGATGCCCATTCTAACTGGTGTGAGGTGATACCTCATTGTAGTCTTGATTTGCATTTCTCTAATAATTAGTGATGTTGAGCAGCTTTTCATGTGATTCTTGGCCATCTGTATGTCTTCTTTGGAGAAATGCCTATTTAGGTCTTCTGCCCATTTTTTGATTGGGTTGTTTGTTTTTTTAATATTGAGCTGCATGAGCTGTTTATATACTTTGGAGATTAATCCTTTGTCCATTGATTCATTTGCAAATATTTTCTCCCATTCTGAGGGTTGTCTCTTTGTCTTGTTTGTAGTTTCCTTTGCTTTGCAAAAGCTTTTAAGTTTCATTAGGTCCCATTTGTTTATTTTCATTTTTATTTCCTTTACTCTAGGAGGTGGATCAAAAAAGATCTTGCTGTGATTTATATCAAAGAATGTTCTTCCTATGTTTTCCTCTAAGAGTTTTATAGTGTCCAGTCTTACATTTAGGTCTCTAACCCATTTTGAGTTTATTTTTGTGTATGGTGTTAGGGAGTATTCTAATTTCATTCTTTTACATGTAGCTGTCCAGTTTTCCCAGCCTGACTTATTGAAGAGACTGTCTTTTCTCCATTGTAATTGATGTTTCTTAGGAAAGGCTTATGTGCCATGTGGCTTAGGAAGGTGTAGCCTGAGTATACTCAGCCATAATTCTGAGATCATTCAGGTGTGTCTGTACTGTGGAAGACATGTGGTTTCCTCCACAGGAGCAATGTCCAAATTCTTAGCCACTTATCCCAGTGTGTTTACTCTGCTACATGTTATGGATTCTGCCCCTCAAAGCAGTTCCATTTATACAACCTTTGTCAAGCATCCTGCCCTTTGCATAGCTGGCAAATAGTGTTGCTTTGCTGTACCTTCTTCATTAGACCCCCAAGCTTAAAAGTAAGATCTGAGTTCTTGCCCAGCATGAGGATTGATGCCACCATTTCAAAGCTGTTCCATCTGGACTTGGGTGTCAACCATCAATCCTTACCTCATTGGTTCCTTTTCCTCCTCTTTCCATCAACTATTTTAGTCAACCCTCTTTTCAAATCCCCTACTTGATTTCTTCATCATCATTCTTTATAGATAAGCATCCTTTTCCATTTCTATAAAAAAGTCAGTCAAGAACACCTCAAACTGCCACTCATCTCCAGCACACTGTACCCTAGACCATCACCCTCTCCCTTCCTATACTTGTACTTCTATTGTCTGGATTCTATCACATTTTGCTCCAAAAGTTATCCACTCTTTTCATACACCCTTTATCTTTCAACAGGCAAACATGTTTAAATCTCTTAAATCTGAGAGCCAGAAGAAAAGCAGAAACAAAAGGCTTACTTGGCCGTTTATCTCCCTTTAGCTCTTACTCTGCAAAACTTCTATAAAGAGCAACCTGCCCTCCTAGCACTTCCACACTTCTACCCCTTTCTTGTGAACACACACCTCTGCCACCCCACCCAGATACTTTTGACCAAAATTGTCCATGACTTTCCAGATACTCATGTCAAATAACATGTTTAATTCTTCAACCTACTAAGCTTCTCTGCTGAATCTGTTCCTGGAGAACATCTCCTCCTTCTTGTAACCTGTCTTCCTTTGGTATAGTGACTCTACTTTGTCCCGATTTTCCTGCAGCTATTCTTGACAATTCTCAGCAGGTTTCCGTTTCTATCCGTTATATGTTGGTGTTCCTCAGGATTACATCATTAGTCTTTGTTTTTGTCCCATTTCACCCACGCTCTTCGGGTGAAAATATGGATCTCATGGCTGCAACTACCATTTGTATAACTCCCAAATCTGCATTTCTAATCCAGACCTCTCTTCTGTGTAATAGACAAATATGTTCTACTGTCAACTAAGCTTCTTTTGCAGAAATTTACATATACATTTCTATCTATATAGATGCAAATCTGGAGAGAACACCTTCTTAATTAAATCTACCTCATCCTTCCACGTTCTCATCTTGAGTGACATATTCATCCACCCAGTTGACTACATCAGGTAACCCAAGGATGTGCTCTTCATTTCTCACTCTTCCTTAAATTTTCAATCCAGTTAGTGACAACAATTCTATATATATTCTCTCATCTTAATGTCTCTCAAATCTTCTGCCTCTTCACTATCCCAGCTCCACTGCCTTAGTTCAGACCAATCAGCTCCCTCCCAGATTATCGGTTACTGAAATGGCAAGCTAAGTGGTTTTCCTGCCTTACCTACGCCTTCCTCCTTTCCTTCCTCCCAATGTAGACAGTGAGATGAAAAACATTCTTTGAATGCTCCACATTACTAAGGTTAAAAGCCAAGCTTCTTCATATGACATTGAAGACTCTGACATTTCTTGCCTCTCTACCCTACAGTCTGGAGCACATGCTAAATTGCCAGAAAAGTTTGGCCTCTCTTGTCTCTATCACAGCATTTATATAGAGCATTGTTCTTGGTATTCATCTTCTCCCTTCTCCATAAGCTCCAAAGTGGGAGATAGGGACCGTGTCTTTTAACACCTCACAATGCCTGGTTGCTAGTAAGTACTCAGTAATATTTCTTAAGCAAACGGATGGCCAAGTATCTAAAGTACATTATTATAATTGTGATCATACATTCTCAAGTATATGCTTTCATGTATTTTTAATCTTTTTGTTCCATTATATGCATTTACAAAATATCAAACGGTGCATTGCATTTCTTTTTCAATTCTTACCTAGCTCTTTAAGCCAATAATAAACGTATTAATAGAGGACTTACTTTTTCTCAAGCATGTTTTATTACTTTGCATTAATTTACTTATTTAATTTCTTCAATAACTACATAGATAGTTATTCATCTTATCTCTATTTTATATTTGAGAAAACTGATGCAGAGAGAGGAGCAGAGTGGAGCTTGGAAGCCAGAGGATGGGGAGTCCAGAACCCAGCTTTTTAACTGCTCTGACATCCTGCCAGAGATCAGTGTTATACTGCCTTGGGGTAGTGCTTCATCCTAGGTTTCCATTCTATTCATTCTTTTTTTTTTTTTTTTTTAAATACCATTTATAATCTAGGGTGATTCTTTTTAAATTGAAGTATAGTTGATTTACAATGTTGTGTTAGTTTCAGGTATACAGCAAAGTGATTCAGTTATACATACATATATATATATACCTATTTTTTCAGATTCTTTTCCCTTATACATTTTTTGTACACTCCTTAGAGCTTGATTGTCACAGGTTCAAGCATCAATTGCAATACACTTCCCAACTTGAAGATGATGCCTCTTCCCAAGACTAGCCTATTCTTGTTTCTAGCAGTCTATAATATGTACATAGGTTGAAGAAATGTTTAAATACAAAGTGTAATGAGAGGATTAAGAGAAATAGCCATGTATGAGTGGCAAAAACTATTAAAATCTAAAAGTGCTTAAACATTCCCTTCAGAATCCAAAGGCAGTAAAAGATATTTAAAATATATTTAGAACATCTATCCAAAGGGTGCCGTAAAAGATACCTAACAGTGATGGAGCATCCTTTTGCATTTTTTGGTATTTGTTGACTGAATTACGAGTGAGGCATAGGCCAATCAGTGCCCATGACATGAAGAGCTCTCAATACGTTCATATACCTCCAGAGTCACACAATCCAGAAACCTCCAACTATTATAAAATCTTTAAAAATAAGGTTTAATATTTTTATTCTAAAATACATGCTTCCAAGTGCTAAGTTCTTTGTAGAGTATTAATGACTTGTGTAAGGGTAATGGTGACAGAAGGAATAAATCTGTTCATTTGTTTATGCCCACAGTTGGAAACAAAGTGAGTATCAGCCAACATAATTCAGTTGACATTATTCTAAAATATCCTCCTCCCACATGAAGCAGGATTTCATATTTGCAGAAAATATTTATCCCAAGCTGCAAGCAAAATTACATTGACTCTTTGTTTCAGACTATTAATCACAATATTTAGGTAGGTTGCAAATGCCAAGTCAGGTGTCTTTCAACACACTGTAAGAATGAGGAATGTGGTGGAAAAGATTATACATTCTTAGAAGGGCTGCACTGATTTATTCAATTTGTAATGGATATCAGTGGGATAGCAGCATAGCCTGCACTTACCAACTTCTGACCAAGCAGATGGTCATTTTGTCACTGGCTAACTTGGATTGTTCAGTGTAGATCCGTAACAGTGTGATCTGGCCACATTTGTCAAAAGAAGCTGAGGGAAGTGGGGCCTTTGGTCACCTAGTCTTCACATTTGCTTGAATGCCAAGTAGAAAATACGAAGACATTTTATTGTCTAACTGTGACTGTGTCCCGAGCTCTACAATGAAATTCAAAGTCAAATTACTTTCTCTTAACTCTCATCACAGCATGATTTTTAAATTAAAAATAAGTGTTTGCCCCTTCCTTTTTAGTTGCTAATTATCCCTGTATGTAAGAGGGATGAGAAGTTAAGCAGCAAAACCCAGTAATACAGACTTTTTTTTTGGTGGAAAGTAATGTTTTAAATTAACTCAATTATTTCTTTTTTAAGCCTTTGTTACTGATACCTACAATGTATCTGTCACAGAACTGGGCAACAGGAATGCAAATACAGAGATAGCTCCTCTGCTTTCAAGAAGGTTATAATTTCTTGGAGAAGACCCAGAAAATTAGGTTACAGTGGAATATAAGTGCTTTAGCAGTAATATGAGTAAACGCTATGAAAAACAAATTTTAAAAACTTACACATTTGGGGGTTTAGCTGATAGCCTTATAGAGAAGAAATCTTTGCCTTAATCAGTGAATAGAAACTGACCTTAAAAGGGGGTTTGCCTTGTATAGGAGTGCAAAAGCATTGCTTCAAAGTGGTCTGATCTATCTTTCAACTTCTGCAGCTGCAGTGGAGGGTGACTATGGAATTGGGAAGGAGTGAAAAGGGAAGTGACCTTTCTACTGGATCAAAGGAAAAACCTGGGGGTAAATGACCTTGAGCTTTTATCTCAGAAGTTATTTTTATTTCATCTCAATTTGAGGAGATTTATAAATCTCTACCCATCACAGGCTTCAAGTTGGGATGCATTTGCAAACATTTCAAGACACTGGAAAGATTTTGTACCTTTCAATGGCTACAAACATTCCTTAGATTTAGGCAGTAGAAATTAGGAATCAGATTTATCAAAATGATTCAAACAAAGAATTGTGATTAATAGAGGCATAGAGGGCTCATGGATGAAATTCGACAAACTGCAGTTGCCGAGACTGAGAATTCTACACTCTTATCTTGGAGGATTTCACACCCCAACACAACCAGTCTTTCACAGACAACAAGAGAAGCCAGAGCCAGAGAATTATAATGATGAGGAACGATCCGAATGAAAACCCCTATCAAGACCCCTCGTCCCGTTGCTTCTAGATAAGGTGACAAATACCACCGTGAGGAGGCAATCCCATTTAATAGGTTGCAATTATACCTGCACATCACTTACTTTTCATGTTACATATGGCCCAAAGGTGAATGGTGTATTGTTTAGCTGCACATTTCTTGGCATGTCAGTGACTCTCCATAAATATTTACAGGACGAATGAATACACTGTAAATTGTTCATTCCACAAAGTACTCTTTCCTCCATATTAATCTTTTATTGGTTATGATAAAGTTCATGTTAAAAGAATCCCTTCTGCTCTTGTTAAATACAGGTCTTAGAAGGGAAAGGATGTACCAAACTTGTGTAGCTTGGAGTTATTCCAGTTCGATAGACCATGGAAACCAGTTCTGAAACAGGGGTTCTTCAGTTGGAGAGATCCTCCTTGTGGAATTGCTTCCTTTTTAACCTACAGGTCTTGCTGTACTATAAATATAGCTTAAATTGACAAAAAATATAGCAATCTGAGTTTGGTAGATTCTCACGGTGTGTGTGAGATTGATAACTCTTTTGGTGAGACAGGAGTTTACGTGGGACCCAAAAAGCTGTCATGAGTGATATATCTATAATGGCTCTTGTGGAAAAAGTCACTTCATGTGTCTCTATCTTTATTAATTACCAATAGAGACGTTTCTCAAAGTCCAGACCATGTTAAAAAACAAAGAAAAGCATTTTAAGCCATTTTACAGGAAAGGAGAGAATTTAAAAGCTTTTAAAAAACTATCAGAAGATAGCTTAAATTTCACAATACCCATCAAGAATCCAAATAACCAAAAGCCAAAATAATCCAAATCTGGCATTGTATCTACTATAATTCACACTATTGATTTCAGACTAGCAATAACATCCTAGTTCTTCCTGAATCACAGAATAAAAATTAAAGTTAGAATAATTCTATTGGTATGTATATTTGATAATGTTCTGTTTATGTGTGAATATTGGTCAATCATATAAATATTACACATTCATTCACTCATTCAAAAAAGCAATTTTTTCCTACTATTTGAGAGACAGTATGCTGGATACTGGGGGTACAAATAAATTGACTGCCCTCAAGAAGCTTAAAATCTAGTGTATTAAAACTGGAACTTTGTGTTTGTTTTGTCATATCACTCTGGCCCATTGACTGTCACATTTGACTAAGATGATGGATTCACAGCCATTGTGCAAAAAAGGTGGGGAAAAAGGACATCAGAAAGAAGGAAAGGATAACAAAAGTCCTTTTATCATTTATATCAATGGCAGCATCTTATTACTAGTATTATTTTTACAAAAAACTACTTTTTCCATCAAATTGAAAACCTGCTTTTAGGATACATCAGGCCAAAACTCATTCAAGAAATAACTACAGGGCTTCCCTGGTGGTGCAGTGGTTGAGAATCCGCCTGCCAATGCAGGGGACATGGGTTCGAGCCCTGGTCTGGGAAGATCCCACACGCCGCGGAGCAACTGGGCCCGTGAGCCACAACTACTGAGCCTGCACGTCTGGAACCTGTGCTCCACAACAAGAGAGGCCGCGATAGTGAGAGGCCTGTGCACCGCGATGAAGAGTGGCCTCCGCTTGCCACTAGAGAAAGCCCTCGCACAGGAACGAAGACCCAACACAGCCATAAAATAAATAAATAAATAAATTAAAAAAAAAAAAAGAAAGAAATAACTACAGCCTCATGGTGGTAAAGAAGATTCAAGGCAACCGAAATCATAAATAGCTCATTGCTCAACTTAATTGTTCTTTCTCCTCTCAATACTGCCTGTTAACATTTTGCAATTGGAATGCTTTCCATCTGTGCCTTTACTTGAAATGTGTGAACACCGTTGATGAAAACTATTATTGCTCTCTTAGTCTTCGAGCTACTTTTTGTTGACACACTGACAACCAGAAAAACATTAGCTCAGTCATACACTTGATGTTATGTATGCATTATGTCCCATGTTCAAATACACACATGCAGAAATATTATCCATATACAATTATTGGTAATTGTGAAAGTTGTGTTGGGTTCTTTTAAATATTCAGGGTAGTATTAAATGTAAAGACTCTAGTGTATTAATAGATAAAAACAATAGAACATATTAATTTAGCAAATATTGGTTCTTGATATTTATTCTTCCAATAAAGTGTTTTATTCAGTCTTCTCACATGTTTTACATGTTCTTCTCACAAGGCTACCATCATGACTAAGTACTGCTCCAGAGGGCACTATTCACATCATTGTATATTCAGTTACTGTAGTCTTCATTTCTGATTGGGACTTTTTATCTTTTCTAGTTCATTGTTAAAATTCTCACTGGGTTCATCTATTCTTTTCCCTAATTCAGTTAACAGTTTTATTACCAATGCTTTGAATTCTTTATCCGGTAAACGGTTTATTTCTTTTTTTTTTTTTTTTTTCAGGAGTTTTCTCTTGCTCTTTCAATTGAGAGCAGTTCCTCTGCCTTTTCATTTTGTTTAACTTTCTCTGCCTCTGCGAACTTAGGTGAAACAGTTACCTGTTGGGGGTGGCGTCTGATCCCAGGCTGCTGGAGCAGAAGCCCTGAGGGCTGAGCCCAAGCTGGCTCTGTTCCCTTTAGGTATATGCTTCCCCCTCTCCCAGAGCTGCAGGGGGGCCCATGCAGGTCCCCCTCTCCCAGTGTTGCAAGGGGGCCCATGCAGGTTATTGGCTCACGTCAGCCACAGACAGAGGTCTGAGCTCTCTCCAATGCAGTGCCCGTGCAGGTGCCCCCAGCTGTTTCCCTCGCTTTGCTCAGACAGAGCCTTGGGTGCAAGTCCCCTTGGTCCCTTGCAGCGAATCGCCGTCCCCAGCCTCTGTCACCCCTGCCCTGCTGTAGAGCCACACCGTAAGGCAGGCGGGGCTCGCGTCGGCTCTCAGCATCTCTCGGGGCGTCAGCTGTGATAGGGCGGCAGCTGTTCTGGGCTGCTTCGGATGCATTCCTTGAATAAGCACCAACAGTGGCCACAGCCGCCCTACCTGGGCTCCGCCCCAAGAGAACAGGTTGCCTCTGCATCCCACGGCCTAGTTTTGTCCCCAGTCATGGCCACCCTAGATCCAGTGCTCTGCCGTGATGTGGAAGGAGCGGGGCTGGAGCATTCACTTGGCTTGGGTTGGGGCATGTGTCGAAGTGGTAGCAGGAGACCAGCCAGCCACGAGAACAGTCCTTTCCCCACCCTCTCCGCTCTGCCTCCGGGGCAAGCCAGCCCACACACAGGCCTCACGCGTGGAGTCCCGCTTCCCACAGCCCTCCTGTTAGTCCTCCAACAAGCAAGGGGGCTCATCTCCCCCGTTTAGGAACCCAGGACTGGGGCGCCCAATCTGTGGCTCTCACTGCTCAGTCCCCACCCCACCCATAGCAAGTCTCCACCCATGTAATCTTCCTTTTTCTCTGAGTCCCCTCCCAGGGGCAAAGGTCCTGACCTGAACTCTTTTCTTCCCTTCCTACCTCATTACGTGTGGATCTTCCTTGCAGCCTTGGCTGTACAGGACTCTTTTCTGCCAGTTTCCAGTTAGTTTTCAGTGAGAATTGTTCCACATGTAGAGGTATTTTTAATGTGTTCATGGGGGGGGGGGGTGAGTTTCACGTCCTCTTACTCTGCCATCTTGATTGATCTCTGACCGTGCTTTTAAAAAAATAATTTTGAAAATGGTTCTGATGAACCTAGGGTCAGGACAGGAATAAAGACGCAGACATAGAGAATGGACTTGAGGACACGGGGAGGGGAAAGGGTAAGCTGGGACGAAGGAGAGAATAGCATTGACATATATACACTAACAAATGTAAAATAGCTAGTGGGAAGCAGCCGCATAGCACAGGCAGGTCAGCTCGGTGCTTTGTGACCACCTAGAGGGGTGGGATAGGGTGGGAGGGAGGGAGACGCAAGAGGGAGAGGATATGGGGATATATGTATACATACAGCTGATTCACTTTGTTATACAGCAGAAACTAACACAACATTATAAAGCAATTATACTCCAAGAAAGATGTTAAAAAATAATAATTTTGTAGCTAATTTTATTTATGATGTCCTTTCTTAAAACCTCCCTTTCTAAAATGACTCGTTGAAGAACTGTCATTTATGTGTCTTTATCATGATTATTGCCCACACATCCCCTTGATGTTTATAGTCTGCATGTACAAAATAAACTATGTAAGATACCGAAACTTATAATCAATGGAACCATTACCTATTTGGTTCTTCCATTGTATAACTCATGCTTCTGAGTTTCTCTATTATTTTTTGAAAGGAGATAACAAAAAGTTCTTAGTAGATAGCACAGATACCTCTAAACCCAAATGATCTAAATATTCTATGTCAATATTTAGTCATTTAGATGGAATATTTGTGCAGCTCAATCAATGGCATATAAGCCATTTCTATGCTTGAATAGATTTGCAGCTGATTACATTTGTAGCACACAGTATCTCTTCCTGGGGAATATGTTAATTTCATATAGGTATTTTATGATGGTGGTGTGTAAGCATGCACAAGTCTGTGTGTGTGTGTGTGTGTGTGCACTTTCAACACATACCTCCCGTTTCTCTGGGATTATCCAGAAAAGCATTTTCCAGAGAGCTTTATTTCTAAGCTTCACATGAACATCTGGAGATTTCAAGGTGAAAATGATTCCTCGTGGATTGGTTTTAACAACAAGGTGGGTAGCACAAACTGAAAGGGATTAAGGCAGATAATGTGACCACACAACAGTTTCCTCCCTTATAAACCTTTTAAATCACTGATCAGAATTTTAATTCTATCTGCTAAGTAATGCAGGTCCCCAGAGCAGAGGTTATGCATGCGGCCACAGGTTGGAGTCCTTAGCTGCTTTTTCATTACATTGTGCACTGCAATTTCTGCTAGCCTCTCTGGTGATGAAGCAAGGCACGTTTGAGTCCGATGGTTAATCCTTTTATTTATTTTTTCAATAGGAAAAGAAAGCATGATTTTAAAGACCATTTGCCCATTGCTGGATAAGGACAGCCCTATAAAACTTAGACCCAAATATTCTTAACTTACCAATGGACATATTTTAGAACAGTCTCCGGTTCTTCCTGCTACACTGTTTTGGAATGATTTAAGTTAGTGTATTTACATATAATTCTTGGAAGAAAGACGATCTTTCCTTAACAAAGCTGGAGTACTCATTGGCAGGCAGCAGAGATGGGCTGTGTTAATGTCAATTTCTTTACTTTTTATAAATGCCACCTGTGTTACCAGCATTGATTTGAAGGTGATGTAATTTTCTTGCAAATCCATTCATTTTATAGGTTTTTGGCAAGCCCCGCTGCTGTGTTGATTAGATATAGTAACTGTGTCTATTTAAACAGGGTTTTAAATGCTTGGCTCGACTTTCTGTATTGGCTGGATAATGAGACATATAGTAGATGCTTTAACTTAAGGTTGTGCTAAGCAATGATTTGACACATAGCTTAGTGTTTAGCCATTTGTGATAATAAGCACTTTAATTGTGGAGTTAATTGTAGGTACCTGCAAGACATACCTTTAAGTGGTCCTGACAAATAAGATTCAGACTCTCCACCCTCTTTAGGTGGCTTTTTTCTAAGTGTTTCTCAAAGCGCAGCCCTCAGACGAGGCGCAAAATCAGCGTCATTTGGGAACATGTTCGAAATGCAAATTCTTGGCCCCAGCCCAGACCCACTGAATAAGAAACTCTGGAGATGGGGCCCAGTAATCTGTGCTTTAAAAAGCCCTCCTGGTGGTTCTTCTCTTGCTAGTTTGAGAACAACTGGTTATAAGAAAATCCCTGACACACAGTCCTGCTATATTTTGGCAGCAAACAATTCAATATGAGTCACTTTTATAATTACTCTTAATGAATTAACCTTCTATATTGAAATTATCAAATGCTGGAAAATCATTTAATGTTAATGAAAACCTATCAGTTATCTCTTCATTTTTGAATATTTATCTTTACGCTGATAGATGGTGGCTTCTTATAAATGTATTAGGATTGAAGTTCAGGGTGAGGGAAAGCAGCTAATCTTTATTTTATCTCCCCTTGCCTCCTCTTTTCATTATCCAAAGAAGTTAACATCACATGCTCCATTACACAAGATGCAGCCTTTATTATCTTTTATCTCTTCCTGAACCCTTCCTATAAATGATACTTGATTACTCTTGCATGTTGAGATAGACATTAGAATAATCAAAACATCGAGGAAGTGATGCCTGGTTAATCTAGGGCAGTACAGCTTCCATGACACAGATAAATGAGTTGAGGTTGATGCAAACGTAAGTTCTACTGGATACGCTGAGATGCTGTTTTACGGAAGGCAGGTGAGAGACTTGATGCTAGCAAATAAACAAGCAAAATGGTAATAAATATATTTTCCAACAAAAGTGTTAAATTCCCTAGGGCAAAGAAGATCCCTGATAATTTCGATATCTGAAATTCACTGCAGTTAATTCTTTAAGGTGATTAATTTGGTTGTTCATTTGTGCCCTCATCAAATATTAATTGTGACGTTTTCTTTTTGTCTGCTTTAAGCCGAGCTGAAACTGTGTTTCCAGAATTCCCTTTCCAGCATAGTTCCAGATTAGTGTGGGCCACAAGACAAGAGACATTTTGCGTGAGATTTGGAAGACAGAAGTGAAGCATAGCCAGGGCGCTTCAGGGCACTGTGTCGCTTACACCTTGGCTCACCTTGTTGAAATGGGACAACAGCCAGGGCTGCAGTGTTTCCAGGTCCTGTTGGATACCTTCCCCTAGCTTCTCAGATTCCTGCACCACTTGTCAGGTTATCTTATGAAAATACCTGCTCCTCCAGCAGGTCCATCTATAATCAAAGGTAGATCCTTAGAGGTTGTTAGAGACCCGTATGAGTTCCGCTTCACCCTTGTGGATTCCAGCTTGTCTTCACAGTTCTCGATCCCTCCGTGCTCAGTCCTCACCCTCTACTTCTCACCCATCTTTCCTGCAGGGCTGCCTACCCCATCCATGGACACAGGAGCAATAGCTTCAGACAGACTCCTCAACCAGCTCTCACAATTTCATAAGGTCAAATCCCCATAATAAGAATACCTATCCTTTGTTAGTTAGCACTCCTAGTGTCTCTACTTCTCTGATCAAACCATGATACAAAATTTGGTACTAGAAATGGCGCCAGAAGAACTGAATCTGAAACTGATCATTTCTTCAAATTAGTTCTGCATTTTCTAGAATTGATTCTCTGCTTTGTTTAGATTTAAAGACATCACTGGCCCTATTTCCAACGGTAAAGTGGCCAAAGCATGCAGTGGCAAAGCATTTACTTAAGTTATTACCTGCAACCAAGTGCATTTGGAAGGCAAAACTTTAGTGAGCAAGGATGTGTTGGCAAAATCCAAAAATCTCGGTGACTTACAAGTCACAAAGATATATTTCTGGCTCATAATACTGGGGGCCCTTTCAGAGGGGCTGCAGCTGCACTCCAGCTGTCTTTTCATCTTGTACAGCAGGCGGAAGGAACCGTCATGATCTGGGGAATGCCCCTCTCATGGCAGAAGGGATGAGAAAGAGTGCTGGTGGGAGCCCATTCCCCTCATGGTGTAGGCTCAAACATACCTTTGATCACCTGAATTCATATTTTATTAGGCAAATATGTCACAGCCAAACCTGAAGTCTATGGGGCAGGAATGCATTATCCTCTTCCAAAGAATGGGGAATAAATAGTGGCCAACAGCAACAACCATAGTGATGTATTAAATAACTCTAAATTGAGGTTGGTTATTATTTATTAGGAGCCTGGAAGATCAAATGCCAAATTATCTTAAAGCATAGAATTAAAAATACAGTGAGCTGAAAACTGGAGTGAGAGTAGGAAATTTTTAAAAATAGTAGTTCCAGAAGGAAAACAACAACAATTATGGAAGAGAGGTATTACTGAAATGAATATGAAAATAAAATTTCCTTGAAATAAAAAAAGAAGTTCTGATTTTGCACCAGGTGAAACTTATGGAAAATAGACACACTTAGGAAAATTCTGATAAAATTTCTGACCCTAAGAACTGATTTAAAAAAACTAACAATTTTCCAAGCAGAGATAATAAAATAACCCATCCCCCCCTCAAAAAAAATTCAGGCCATCATCGCTAACAGAGAAGGCAAAGTATAAAGGGCTGCTGTCTGAGTCCTGTACCAGCCAAGACCTCATTCACTGGTGAAAATGAAAGATAATTGAGGTTATGCAGGAATTCCGAAAGTCTCATTTATATCAATAAGAATATGAATCAGAAAAGAAACTTGAAAATTGTAATAAAGAGGAAAATGTAATTAGAAAAATTGTTACCTAGGCTATATATAACTAGTTACCTAGCTAACTAGCTAGATATAGGTGGACATAGTAATATATAGCAATATGCATGGTACATTGAGCTGGTAGGTGTCTGTACAATCAGACTTTCAGTTTATAGATGACTCCTTCTCTCAAAGTTTGGTGTCCCAATTAATTGGGCTGGTTTCTTTGCCATATAGATTGTTACATTTTTAATATCTCCCTTGCAATATAATTCCTGGAAGTTTTTAAGGACTTTTGAAACAGAAAGGACACACTGGCCTTGGTTTCTCTGTGGAGATGGAAGTGTAGCTTGGTGGGAAAAAATAATATCTATCTAAATTTCAATAAATGGTATACTCATAAGTGTCTAATTATAAGAATAGTAAATAATCTTGACTGGAAAATGTCATTAGAATTCCCAGTTAACAAGCAAACATGAAAGGAACAGTAACTTGATTAATTGAGCAAAAAATGGGGGAAAAAAAGAGAAAATTAACAATATATAATGAAGGAAAAAATAAAATAAACTGGAAGGAATGAGATCAAGTTTACCAGTTTTTAAGGTACATATTAATGATAATTTAAAAATCTTGAGTTTAAGAAAAAAATTTAAACTGAAATAAAAACTATCTAGAAAGCAAGAAAAAGAACATTATGGAAGACTATCTAATATCTATGTAATATTCCCCTCTTTTCTTAGAGAGAAATGAATAGCCTTAAGTGCCTTTGATATTAAAGGAGAGAAGGAATTAAATATACATTTAAAAAAATAGAAAATAAAAATGCAGGATATAGGAATTAGTAGAGATAAATGTAAATTGATGAAATAGAAAAAATAAAAAACACTGAAAAGACAAGTATAAATATATCTATTTGGGGGGAGGGGCCAGTTAAATATGTAATCCCCTTGTAAATCTGATTAAAAAATAAAAGTGGATACCCAAAATAGATAATATTAAGTATGAGAAGAGAGACAAAACCACAAGGGTAGATAGACTAAAAAGAGAATGCTCCTCGAACAATACAATTTGCCAAAAATGATGGAGTAGAAAACTGAATAGAGCCAATTACCAGAGAAGAGACTGGAAAGGTGAGACATCAACAATGAAAAATGTATCCGAATAAGAGCTTGCAGTCAAACATTGTATAATCTTTAAAGAAGAGTTAAATAAGTTTGATATTGTTTAAATTGTGCAAGGCTATTGAAAATAATAGAATCCACTCTCATTCTTTTGTGAAATTAACATTATTTTGATATCATTACTGTAATAAAATACTAGCTATATATTACTATCTATTTATTTAAATACTATGAAAAAGAACATTATGGATAAATCTTAATAGTGAATAAAGAGGCAAAAATTCTAAATGATGTAATAACAAATAGAATTCATCAATGCATCAAGAGAATAACACACCATTTCTAGTCAGGGTTTATTTAAAGAATTGAAGGGTGCTTTATATCAGG
This sequence comes from Balaenoptera acutorostrata, assembly GCF_949987535.1. Classification (NCBI taxonomy): domain Eukaryota; kingdom Metazoa; phylum Chordata; class Mammalia; order Artiodactyla; family Balaenopteridae; genus Balaenoptera; species Balaenoptera acutorostrata. The sequence continues at coordinate 88,983,652 of NC_080073.1, read as the reverse complement.
ACAACTATTAACATAATTTATTATAACCTGATGAAGGGAAAAAAATGTTTGCTTACTGTTAATAGACACTAAAATTTATTTTGATAAAATTCAGCAGTCAATTCAAATCAGAATTCTAAATAAATTGAAACTGAAAGGAAAATACGTAAGTGTAACAAAGGCTATTTATAAAAAATGATAGCAAATCTTCCCATAAACTGTAAAAGTTGAAAACATTTCACTGAAGAGAAATGGATGAGAAAAGAATATTCACGATCACTATGATTAGTTGTTAGTTCTTCAAGATTTAAATATAAGCAGTAAGGTAAGAAAATGAAATCAACAGCATAAGCATTTGGTAAATAAAGTTATTTTTGCTGAGGATATAATTGAAGATGGAGAAAAGCAAGAGATTTTTGTTTAAAATTTTTATAATTAATATGATTATCTGGACACCTTCATCAATGGCTTTTTTTCTAATCTAGACATAGCTAGCACAGATGGAAATGGCAAAAACTGTTCAATTTAAAACAATAAAATGCCAAAGAATGAAATTTAATAAGAACACTATATTATCTAGAGGAAGAAAAAATAAAATCTTACTAAACAACTGAAGAGCTTAACATATCACATTTTCTTGTATGGGAAGACTTAATGTTACAGTGTAATATATACAATTTATTTATTTATGGAGGAGGGAAAATAAACTTACTAGATATTATATATACCATATTGTCACTTTAATGAAATAAAGATGAGATCAGTGTAGGAACAGACAAATAGATTAGTGAAACAGAAATAGGAAAAAGATCTCAGTTTGCAAGGCTTTAATACAGGACAAAGCAGTGGTTAATTCAGTGGGAAAAAGATACATTTTTAAACAAATAAACAGGTACCACTGGTTAACCATCTGGAAAGAAATAAAAATGCAACCTATCTTACACCACATACAAAAATATACTCCAGATACACCAAATCCTTATGTAAAAAAACAAGTGAACAAACAAAAAGCTATGAAAACTTCATAAATAAGAAGAATATGTGAACCTAGAAATTAGTGGTTGGGTGACCACCAAAATCAGTTCTGGAAGACTGGAAGGTATTACAAATAAATATAGTTAATTGCATATCAACAAAAATTTTATATGGAGAAGTACATAAAGTCAATAGACAATGACTCATCTGTAAAACTATTTCTAATCTGATGACATACAAAGAGTTAATATTTATAAAGAATAAGTTCTTACAATTAGAAAACCAAACTGTTCAATAGAAATTGGATAAAAACATAACTAAAGAATTCACAGAAAATTAAAACTTTATAGAAAATAAATACACTAAATATGTTCATAATTTCTAGTAGTTTGATAAATGAAAAAATATGCAAATTAAAACAAAAGAAAATGTAATTACCTTATATCTGTTAGACTGGCAAAGAAATAGAAGAAAAACACCTATAGATATCAGGATTGTGGACAAAAACATGCTTATCTATAGATGGAGAAAATGTGAAGTATTACAGTCGTGTTAGAAAGAAATTTGACAACATCTATTAAAATTAAAAACACACATGTCCTTTTAATACAACAATTTCATTCCAGAGATCTATGCAGTGTAAATAGATACCAACATATAAGAGTCCAAGTGTTTAGGGTGCCTAAGGTGGCATTGCTTATCATGGTCAAAATTAATAACACTACAAATGCCCATCAATAGCGAACGGAAGCCATTGAAAGCTAGTTTTCTGTTATAGCTTTGAAATTTTTTGTGTGTGTCTAATGTTCAGGTATGCTGAAATACTTATCTAACAATAGAAATACACTCTTTCTGTGCATTCATGGAACTTGTATAAAAATGACTACATATGAGTCTCCAAAGTAAATACCCACAGGTTCAAAAGCATCAGGCTGGTATTTCAGTAACCAAAATACAATAAAATTGAAAATCAACAACCAAAAGATAGCCAGAAGAGTAACAACAGCAAGAATATCAATAATGGAAACAACAATGATAAATCATAAATAAAGCATGGATTTAATATAACATGATAAATAAAAGTATAAAGAACCAGATGGAGATGAACAAGTTGGCGCCATAGGAAGGTCCCGAGCTTCTCTCCTTCCGGGGACACACTGAATGCACAGCTGCACACAGAGAAACTCCTTCTGAAAGAGGTTCAGAAACTAGCTAAGCACTATAACACATAGGGCAAATGAGAAAATACCCACATAATAACCACATCAAAATGGGTAGGAAAGGCTGAGACACACTCTTGCCCTACCGAAACCAAAAGAAAGTTGAGGTATCTTGAACTATATCAAACAAAATAGGCATTAAGCCAAAGACTATCAAGAAATAAAAGCCATCCAAACTGGAAAGGAAGACAGAAAACTGTCACTGAATGTAGATGACATATTGTATCTAGAAAACCCTAACGACTCCACGAAAATACTGTTAGAACTCATCGATGAATTCAATGAAGTTGCGGGATCCAAAATGAATATAAAAAATCGGTTGTCTTTCTAAACACTAACAAAAAACTGTCAGGAAAAAATTAAGAAAACAGTCCCATTTACAACCACATCAAAAAGAATAAAATATTATGAATAAATTTAGCCAAGGAGGTGAAAGATCTATACATGGAACACTGGAAGACACTGATGAAACAAACAAAAGAGACACAAATGAATAGAACGATACCCCATGCTCATAGATTGGAAGAACTAATATTGTTAAATACTGCATGGTATCACTTTTATGTGGAATCTAAAAAAAATGTTGAACTTACAGAGAATAGAAAAGTGGTTTCCAGGGGCTGGGGGTAGGGAGGAGATTAGGAGAGGTTGGTAAAAGTGTACAAACTTTGTGTTGTAAGATGAATAAGGTCTGAGGATCTAATGAGGAACATGATAACTATAGTTGATAACACTATTATAGTAAAACTGAGATTTGCTAAAAAAAGTAGAACTTAAATGTTCTCATACACACACACAAAATAACTGAAAATATAAAATAATGGACGTGTTAATTAACTCGATGGGGGAAACCTTTGACAATGTGCATGTACATCAAATCATCACATTGTACAAACATCTTACATGTGAAGTTTAAACATCACGTTGTTTAAACATCTTACAATATTTTTGTCGATTATACTTTAATAAAGCTGAAAAAATTAAGTTATAAATATCTATAACAGAAAAACAATGAAAGTGTATAACCTTCTCTCACCTCTTCACCTCCTGATTTTGTATAGAATTGTTCATATTTCAATAATTTGATAATAATATTACAACACTATCATAATATTGTAAAATAAATTTTGTGTTCAAATTACAATAATATATTATTCATGTGACAATAAAATTAAAACCATTAATTAAAATTCAACCAAAGAAAGATAGCCAACAATAACAGCATCACGTAAATGATTCATGGGTTAAAGACAAAAATAATGAAAATTATAGAGCATAAGGGAAAAATGAAAGTCTTTAACCTTTCACCTTTCTACCTCATTTTATGAGATATTCACAGATATGATATTTATGTGTCAAAGTTTATAACATTTCATAACATTAGCATTTTCTTATGAACCACTGTATGCATTTAACTGTTTTTACTTCTGTATTTAATTGAACTTGATGCTGGCCAGGGGTTATTTTACCACGGCTCCATTCATCCTTCAGTTGGTAAAAATGCAACACTAAGGAGTCTCCTTTCACCTCCCCTCCCACCAGGGCTTATGTCTACTAACTTTACTGAGTTTTTTAATACTTGAAAATATCTCCCCATTGCCTTTAAGATAAGCATTTTGATTCAGAGATTCTTTCCACAAGGACTTTGCATCTATAGATTGTTTCAGTCTTTTCTATCATTTAATATTCCTATGGAGAAGGGTGAGTCCAAGCTTATTGATTCTCCTTCTGGATACCCTTTTTTCTTTTAATGCCTGGATCACCAAGAAAATATTTCTTTACCTTAAAGTCCAATTACTTTAAGGACATGACTTCACATTAATTGCCCTGTATCAATTTTTCCTAGTACATAGTGCAATCTTACAAATTGCAGCTTCAGGTATTATTTATTTTTGAAAAGTTGATTGCTTCTATCATGGTAGGGAATATAATTCAATTCCTTTTTTTCAGGTTTTTATCCTGAAAGAAGAATTATGTGTATGCTAGATAACTTTTATAGTTACCATTTTCCACTTAAAGATTAATTTTACTCATGTTGTTTCCAATACTACTAATGTTGTTCTCTGTCATGTCTTCTGAATTTCTGCTTCCTATTGGCTTTTATTTTTCACTTTTTCTGTTGTTCTTTTTTTTTTTTTATTAGTTACAGGGAGAAATGTGGGTTAGAAACACCTTTTTTTCTGAAATATTTAACTAGAAATGCCAACTTATATTAAAATTCTTTGATTTGCTATGCAGAAAATCAAATTAATTAGGGCATGTGCAAAAAAGTTCAATGGGACATTATTATATTATTTAGGGGAGAGGTGATTGGTACTTGCAATATAAATATCAGCTATGATGAAAAGAAGTACTGAGATATAATAATTTGTAATGAAACACACAGGATTTGGAGATTGGTTAGATGTAATAGGTGGCATTAAGGGAAGTGATTTTTAACTGTTACAGATTCAACCATCTTATCCCTGATTACACCATTGGAATTACATTGAAATCTTCCACTCATTACACTTTTGCACAGGATTATATATAACTAAATCAATCAGCAACAAAAATCAGCAATAAATATTCCTTGTAATGCAGTCTGAGGTACCAGCTCTATAGAAAACAGTGATCTTTATTTTAATATATATACAGTCTTTTCAGTTTCTAATAGATAGCTCTACTATGGACTTTTTCATTTTAATAAAGTCTACAGAGTATTTTTCTCATAACTTTTCTATGATACATAGCTATAAAATCTGCCAAGAATGGGAAATGAACTCATATCTCCTTCCAAAGTCAAGGTACTCTACACTATACTACTTTTTTAGTAAAAAATGACAATATCTATAGTTAATGCTGTATAGAAAGTTAATGCGATTATCTAATCTCCCTCTTGTCTATTTTTCATAAATTCAAAACTAGAATTTCTATTTCTTAGGAGAAAATAAGAAAAATATTGAAAAGGGAAAATCCTTCAGAATCTAGATCTAAGAAACCTTTCTCTCTTTTCCTTGGTTTATTTTATTTTTAAAACTCTACTAGGCTTAGAAATACATACTTAAAATTAAAAATAGATATTTGATTGAGGAACAAAAATACCCCATAAAATTTAAAGAATCCCTTTCCCCCTAATGTCTCTATGTTTAAAGAGACAGTAGGAATCAGCTTCCCTATTCTAGATTGAGTACTATAACTTTGAGCTTGATATAAATATTTTGGAGAAAATAAGATTGATTGCATTCCTGAAAATATTAATGAGAATAACTGTTTTGTCAGTGTATTCCTAGAATTTACTTGTAGTTTTAATCTGGAATATTTTTACCAAGTGTAAACATTTTTAAGTGCTTTATGAAAAGCAATTTCATTCTGAGATGGACATTGAAGGTAATTACTTTTCTATAGTTTTTCAAGGTCCAAATGATGCTGTACCTATATTAAAAAAAAAAAGGTTCCTATTTTGTCATCTCACAAACAGGCTTCCATTTAATGCCTGAGCTTTGGCTTGTTAAAGAGGATTCATACACATTTTACTGGAACATACAACCATTTAAATAAAACTGGATGCATTTTTCGCTTACAGAACGAAGGTTAAAAACCAACCAACATTCTTCAGCTTTTATAGCTATAAAGATCATCATTTCAGCCAAAGAAATAACACTTTGTGAAAAATTTTAAATGAAAAACATATCTGATCTATATTTTCAAATTCTTCCTTTAAAAATTAGAAGTAACTGCTTCCAACGTTAATATACTCAAATAAATAAGCCTTGATCAGACATTTTATATCTCCTCGAGTTGATGGTATCCAGTCAGATCTCATATAGCACTCACCTTCCTTCTGAAAATGCTTGCATAGCAATGCTTCCTTAATAAATATTTTCTTAACCTTTTTAAGGTTTAGGATTTTTAGCTTCCTTTTCTTTTTAATTTAGAGTTAAATTGTAGGATCTACAGCCTTTGTATCCCTGGTTCTTTGGCTATTTCTCTTCCTAGGATTTACTACACTAGGGACTGGACCATTGGATTAATTTGCAAAAGTATTTACTGCTTAATGTAAATTAAGATCATTCAAGGAGAGGATGCAGTCATTTACTGAGTTCTGAGTTGTATTCTGAAGTCATACATTATCATTGACTTGAATGTGAAACCAGCCAAGACAGTGGCTTATTTCTTGAGGATGGTGCCCATCACCTCTCTCGTGAAGGGAAGAAAAACAAAAACAAATGAACCAAAAAACAATGCTATTTATCTATCATCTATCTATCAATCATCTATATCTATCTATAGCTAGCTATCATCTGTCTATCTTAAAATACTAAAAAAGAAAAATAGCTAGCTGATTCCCAGCTCTTCTTGTTTATGCTCACTTAAAGATTCCTAAAACAATCCCTAAACGCAAAACTGTTCTGTTTTTTTTTTTTTTTTTTTTGAAAGATATGCTCTTTGGGTAACACTTTCCTACTTCCAAATAGCATTTAAAGAGGTTTGATGGTGATGAATGCAGTAACTTCATGAAATCAAAGCAACATGGACCTTTCTGTCTCCCTGCTGCATACCACTCACAGATACGGAAATAATGCTTTGTTGTGAATCTAGTTCCATATTTTTTCTTACATAGTGTAATTAAAGATTTAATTATTCCTTTCTGTAAATAGCATTCCTATATATGAGCTATTGCTTTGCATGAATATAGCATTTTTCTCTGGTTCTTCCTGAAAACGAGTTGGTTCTGGTTGACATTCTCTGCATACACATTTTGACTTCAACAGGCATTTATTAGGCACCTAATGTGTGCCAGGTTATTGTCCTCAGAGCTCTTCCTGATCACATCCAGTAACAAGGAAACACAATAAAAAATCCAGCATCTGAACTGATAAAAACAAACCCAAGTCTATCCCTATTCTCCATTGCATCCCTATTCTCCTTCTCCTGTAGCTAATAAATCCCAAAACAATATATTCCTCTGATACTCCACATAAATACAACATTAACTATGTTTTGTTTTAATCATGAACAAATGAGGTCTCCCCCACCTATTATTATTATTATTTTTGGCACACATTTGTTTTGGGAGCTAAAAACAAATTAAATAATTTCTAGATCTTTTCCCTTATTGGTCATGATAGCTAAAAACTGATCATTTTCTGGTGATAATTATGAATTAATAACATCTAATATAGGACAACATGTACAAACCTGGTATTTGTTTTCCACTGAATGACATGAATACACGTATCTACTCTCACCATGAGCTTTATTTTCGACTGTTTTATTTCTTATAGTTAAAAAGATGCACAGTGTAGATGCCCTCGATTGTACTGTAAATTTAATATACTAGGCACATTCTAATACTAGTCTTCAAGGTTTTCCTCGTTAAACAAATGCTACTGACATGTTTATGTTTGTTCTAATTAAAAGCCGTTATTAATGGGTTATAGCGTGCTTTAAAAACGTCTCTGGTATAAATTTCAGAAGTTTGGTTTTGTTTAAACCCAATGACATGTTTTCCACATTATTTTTCATTTAATTAAAGGGATATGACTCCCATCCCCTCTCCAGTTCAGTGATATTTTAACTGTTGAAGATTAAAGTGAAAATGTTCATTTTTTGGGTTGGAGTTATTATTTGGATGAGGCTGGTCCGGCATTTTCAGAGTTTAGGTATCTAGCACTTAATCTTCAGTGAGATCACACAAGTTTTTATGGAGCTGTTAGGAAGCATGGATTGTTCTTATTATTTCCCGAGGGGTTAAGTCAATGCCTTGCGCATAGGTAGCACCCTATAAATGATTGTTGGATTAGTGAGTCATGATCTTAGCCATTAAGAATATCAAACCTTTCCTATCCTTTGGTTGTCATCTTGTCTCCCATTAGATTACCAGAAACGGTGTATTTCTTCTCTGTTTGAAAATGCAGCTCTACTCACCCAGATGGCTGTACTCATGTAGATAAATCCATAACCTATTCACCCCTTAAATCCATTTTTAATTAACAATTGTGAATATTTAATTTTCAACAAAGCCTCAGCGATGCTCAAAGCACCCCTTCTTATTATTGAGAAACTCAAATGGTGGTAAGACTGCTGTATCCATTTAGTTGGAAATTAGCACATTCGTTAGAGGTGTTATTTAAATAAACAGAATCATTACACTGCACAGTATGGAAGAGTGTCACCTATGGATTCGATGGTGATTTATTTTCATCAATGTGTTCTTCTCATGAGGTGCTATGGTTCACACGGGAAGTCGTGGAAACTGTGCCCATGCAGTCAGGCTCCATTATGCTTGCAGCAGGGTTACTCCAACCAAGGCACTTCATCTGTTTTGAAGATTGAAAAAGCCAGGATGTGGTGGATTTTCAAAGAGCCCATCTGTGTGGTGTTTCATTCTCAGTTGCTGGTCTCTCCAACACCCGTGATAACTAAATCTCCATGATGTGCTAGATGGCACGGGCTGAATTACTTGTGTTACGAGTCATCTTCTAGTGACCCCCATGCTCCAGGTGGCTGGAGCATGATCAGATAGGTCGTTGTTGCTGGGTTTTTTTATGGGGGGGAGGGGGAGTGTGGTCACAATCAATTTCCTCTGTTTCATGTGCATGTCTCTATCATACTGCCAGGCAAACACATGTGACTCTGGTAGAAACTAGTGATTCTAGATATCGTTAGATTGCACAGAATTAAACATTTTAAAATCGTATGATTATCACAATCTTTATTCCCATTCTCCATTTCAGATCCTTAAAAACTATTAAGAGAAAGTATTTTCAACTCATTCATGGTCTATTACTATGAGGTCAGGAGAAGTCTAATTTCAAAGATTATGGGATTTCAGTTGGAAGAAATTTAATTGCAAAAATTAGGCCTCTATCTTCAAAGAGTGTAGAAGGAAAAAGTGTGCTCGCTATTATGCTGCAAAGTTACAGGGAGTGTTCCATGAAAAGATCTTGCTCTTGACATATCTGACAAAATCTTTTGCAAGTTAGTTTTTTTTTTTTTGAGGTATACATTACACACAATAAAATTTACCCTTTTTAGGTGCATATTTCTATGAATTTTGACAAATGCATACAGTCATGCCACTATCATCATAATAAAAACATAGATCATTTCCATCGTATTAAAAAGTTTCCTTATGCATCTGTGTAATCAATTTCCTCTTCCCACCCCCAGACCCTGGCAACCAGTGGTCTACCTTCTCTCCCTATTATTTTGCTATTACCAGAATATTATACAAATGGATTGATATAGTATTTCGATTTTTGGTCTGGTTTCTTTCACAAATCTGAGTGCATCTGAAATTCATCCATCCCTTTGTGTACATGAAAAGTTTGCTTTACTGCTGAGTAATATTTTACTATTTGATTGTAACATTATTTATTGATCCATTCTATAAGTGGTGGACATGTGAGTTATTTCCAGCCTTTGATGATTATGAATAAAGTTGCTATAAACATATGAGTACAGGTTTTTGTATGTACATATATTTTCATTTCTTCTGGGTAAATGGGATTGCAGGGATGTATGGTAACTGTGTGTTTAAGTTGGTAAGAAACTGCCAAACTGTTTTCCAAAGTGGTTGTGCCATTTTTCATTGCCACCAAAAGTTTATGAAGCTTCTGTTGCTCCGTATTTTACAATACCTGATATTGTTACTTGGTTTTTTTTCCATTCTTAGAGGCAAAGTGATACCTCACTGATGTTTTGGTTGAATTTTTCTAATGACTGATGGTGTTGAGCATCTTCTGACATATTTATTTGTCATCCATATAGCATCATTGATGAAGCATTTTTTCAAGTCTTTTGCCTGTTTTCAAATATTTCATGGTTTGTTTTCTTATTAATGAAATATTAATTAATTAATTATTGAGTTATTTATACATCTGGAAACCAGTTAGTTATCATATATTTATCACATATTTGTTTTGTAAATATTTTCTGCCAGTTTGTGGTTTTATTTTCATTTTTATAGCATCTTTCAAGAGCAAAAGCTTTTAATTTTGTGTGATTTCACAAACTTTTCATTTATAATTCATGTGTTTTGTCTCCTAAGAGATCTTTAACATTTGCCTAACCCAAGATCTCAAAGAGCTAAGAAAAGTTAATGTTCGATGCTTTAAGGTAAGTTTATAAGGCATGGTGATCATGTATGCACAGCAGGCATGGAAGAGGCTGGCTCTGGAATCTGGGCCATGTCACCTGTTAGACCAAGAGAGGACACAGTGGAACTGACTAGCCCACCGAGTCTGCCTGCCTGCCTAGGAGTAAATAGACACATAGACACAGGGTCTAGAAAAGCAGAGTAAATTTATATGTGATCCGGGTAATTGTCAACAACAAGGGGTCAGAGGACAGATGGCTGGAAAATGGGTGAGAGCTTTGATGATCAATGTAGTTGGAATGTCATTACTCAGGAAATCTGCCCCCTGGTGTCAGAAATCCAGCTGACTTGATAATTATTTCATTCATAAGGTGACAATATTCATTTCTGAGAGAGAAGATCAAGAATCACAGGTTCCTGGCTCTCTGTTCCGGGGAAGTTTAATTCCAGGAGTGTTGAGATGCAATATGAAAGCTTGTGATTTCCTTCTTTATTATAAGATCACAGGTCTTAAAGAACTGTTTTTCAAAGAACCATCTGCATCAGAACCACCTGCGAGGTCATTTCATATGCAGATTCCCAGGCCCCAACTCAGACTTGTTGAATCAAAAGTACTTGGAGGATGGCCAGTAAATCTCTGGACTTTTTATAAGCTTTTCAGAAGACTGCTAAAAAACTCCAGTGACTTAAGGTATAACAAATATTAAACACCAAAGGATTAGGATAAAGGGGAGATATGAGGAGAGGCAGCTGTACGTTTTTTATACAGTTCCTGCTTTTGAATGGATTGTTTTAGGAGCTGGAGCTATATCTGATTGTAGAAGTAAAATAATTCAGTAGTATTTCTGCAGAGACAGAAAATGGAAAAGGAGAACTAATATTTTGAACTCATATATCAATTGGCAATATACTATATAATGTGCAATATAATATATTACAGCTACATAAATAGGCGGATAGATGGATAACATAGGCAGAGTAATTTGTACCAATATAAATTTCAGTAATTATGGAAACAATATAAATATAATAATCAGAACAATATTTTAACTGGAAAATTTGGGGTTTTGTTTTGAATAAAATACTTTATTTCATCATTTAAATGGCAGCATCATCTCTAATATATCAAAAATATATTAGGCATTTTGGTTATATATAATATTTGGCAATAACATGAAAATAAAGGCATTTAAGTAACTGAAACCTGGGAAGCCTTCTGATTATAGATGGCCATCTGCATTAATTCTTTATCAAAACTCCTAAAGACTATTTCTTGATTTTTCTCTCTTATTTTGGGTATTGTACAGTGCTTATTTATCTCACGTTGGTGTCTAAGTCCCTGATTCTACACATTTAAAATGAATCTCTATAATGCAAGTGAAAATTTAGTCTGTAAATATGAGTAAAAATAGGAATAGAAATATGTTTTGTGGAATAAAACAGCAAGCTATTTTAAATCTGAGACATAAGGTCTTACCTAAAAATATCAATTACAGGCCATTATCATTTAAATAGGAAATTGAAAAGAACCATAGACAATTCTTTTTAAAGTAGAAAGCCATCAGCCCAGGAAGACAGATTTCAGAGTTGCTTATGTCTATTTCACAAGTGAAAAGAGACCTTTGCCCTTGCGGGCTGTTTTGTTTCTATGTTCTACTCCAGTAACTCACCCAAAATGAAAAACAGACTTTGGTTCTGTTATAACATTATTTTAAAAGAATAAGTCATGTTACTGCATACAAGCGAATTTGGTTTGGTTTGGTTGCTGCAGAAATTAACAAGGTGTCAGATGATCATCGTGACCCCATTTTTATCTCAAGCAGACTAAATTCATAACTGAGAACAGGGCCTCCGTCTGCAGCTCCGCGAAACGGGATTGTGGAGCATTTCACAAGCTCAGCTGGTTCTGGGGGACAGAAAATCTCCTGTATCCTGACTATCATCTGGTAAGAACATTTCCACACTTTGTGACTCACGTGAGCCTTGATCTCACGGTGCTTTCACTTCCCACTAATCATATTCCCAACCTCTGCTTCCTCCGCCCGAGTGTGGAGAATCTACATAAAGAAAGTGCCCTTTCAGCTGTAGTTTTTCTCCACACAGAACTACCCTGATTTTGGAAAGAGTTCAACTCTTTGCCTCCCCTGGGCACATGGAACAGCAGAATAGAAGAGTTCTGCCAAAATGCTAATCATGGAAAAAAATATAACAAGATCCAGATGGGACAAAATGGACATATTTCATTTATCCTGGGAAACTCGACAGTATATCATTTGTGATGCATAATACACCCAGCCTTGGCCCTTTATAAACAAATATTACAGAGGCATATGCCACGAGATTATAAACAGAGTTGTCCATAAATTTGATGGGACCATACACTCAGTGCTGCACACACGGCTGTGGCTTATTCAGCAGTATCCGGGGGTTACAGTCTGTTCTATTGGCTTCTCATCAACTCTGTAATCTCAGCTCACCCAACGGGGCAGGATCTCAGTGGAGCAATTCACCCGAATGAAACTCAGAGGCATTTCACACCGAAAAAACTATGGCTCACTTTGACTTGGCCCTTGCTTGCACTGGGAAACTATGTTTAAGGCAGCCTGGTTTCTGAAGAGCTAGAAAAGCTCTTCTCAACCTTTAGTGGGAAGAGGCAGCTTGTTTAAAAAAGCAAAGAGTCCTAGGGTCCCCTTCCCAGTTCTCAAACTCAACCCATCTCTTTTGGTTCCAGAGATTTTGATGAGATTTATATCCACCTTTGAACAAGTTTTTCAGGTAACTCTGAAGTAATGGCTCCAGGAAACACTCAAAGAGAACACTGAAATAGATAAATTATTAGGTATCTACCTTTATGAGCATGAGAGAGATTTCTAAGAGTCACTCTTTCAGCCTTATTCAGGAAGGAAACTGTCCCCCATTCTAGAGGAGTGTAATAGGAGTGTGACAAACTGCAACTAACCACTTCGATTGGAACACCCCCAGCAATGTACTGCAAAACACTATATCCATCAAAAACCACTAGGCACGAAAGGGATTTTCAATGACCAATTTCTTATACTTTATGTGTCTTGCTTCACCTCTGCAGCCCGACCTGTGGCTTCCATGCAGATGGATTATGTGTATGTTAATATCCAAGATCACTTCTCTCTGTCTCGATCGATTTAAGAAGAAACAGAGCAGGAGGACCTTGCGGGAGCGACTCAGGGTAAGTGAGTTGGACATCTGACTTCATGCAAATTACTTCAACGCTCCCTTCCAGATCATTCCAAAACTCAAGGTCTATGTAAAATTGTTTGCAAGTTGGAGTGTAAGGTGGGGAAATAGGAGGAATTTGGAAATCCACCAGGCTAAATCAGTGAGTCTGTGGCCCTTAGTGGCAAAGAACACCAGAAGGGCAGGATGTATCTGGCGGAGGGTGCTTACTCCACCAGATACTCCCCGAGAAAAGTCAAGACTGGTGCACTCATGGAAGCAAAGCAAAGCTGGAAGTAAAGCAATACCCTGCATCTTTACACTACACGGTATTTATGCTTTGATCATGGCTTTGCCTCTTCAATGACTTATGATTTAATTTTTTAGTTAAAAATGGTTCCTATTCGTGTAATATCCCTCTAATGTACCTGGCACATATTTTGTTTTGAACTAATAGAAGACATTGCCTACTTAGTTGTCTTCTGACCCTCTGCTCTTGAGTCTTCAATCCTAAACGCTTCCCTAAATAGTGATTATGGGGAAGACAGGACACACTGGGTGCCTTTGTCTACATCCATATGGAACTGTCTGAAACCTCAGCAAATAGAGCATAATAGTCACATAGCATCATGGTCTGTCTCTTTAAATTTTCTTTGGTTTAGTCTGTTTGTTTTTTCTAAAAATGTTCTATAGACTGTTATCATGGTATGTCATAGGAAAATCTAAATGTTAATAAATCCTGATATCCTTGTCCAGATCTACAATTTTGTGTCCCCCCAAAATTCGTATGTTGAAACCCTAATCTGAAGGTATTTGGAGGTGGGGCTTTGGGGAGGTGATTAGATCATGAGAGTGGAGCCTCAAAAATGGGATTAATGCCCTTTTAAGAAAAGGCCAGAGAGTTTGCTAGCTCTCTTTCCACTATATGAGGACACCAGGAGAAGTCAATAGTCTCCAACCTGGAAGAGGGCTCTCACCAGAACCTAACCATGCTTGCACCCTGATCTCTGACTTCCGGGCTCCACAACCATGAGAAATAAATTTTTTGATGTTTATAAGCCACCCAATCTATGGTACTTTGTTATAGCAGCCCAGACTGACTAAGGCGAGACCAAAGTTTATAAATGAGGCAAGAATTACTTGATGTCGTTCTCCAAAGCCTTTAATTCAATATCCCCAAAGCTCTGGGGCTTAAGAAATAATATATTTTAATTTTTTCTTACATGACCTTTAATTCCCACTTTGTGCCTGCTTCCACTTGGGTAGAAAAGTGAAGTGTAGTCAAAGTAGTTTTCCGACCCCTATTCCTTCTCCATGGCGTCTAAATTACAGGGATGTCACGGTGCCAAGCTTGAGGGTAGGGAGCATCTGATTCTTGCTTATTATCACTGCAGGCTGACATCTCTTGAGCCATATTTCATCTCACCTGCTCTGTAGATTCCAACTCATGCAGGGAGCTGTGGGGATGTCCCACGCTTCTGACTACAGGAGCCCTCCAGGTCCAGCTTTCCACCACCTGCTACCATCCATCTATCAGCCACTGCAAATGTTTAGCTGCTTTCGTTTACTGGACTGGGACGTGGGAAACTCTGTGAACTCTTTGGGACAATGAAAGACTCTTTAACACTTCTTTGCTCTTCTCAGATGCACAGGACATTTTTTTCCGTGAGATGCAGAACTTGCCAGTTTCCCAGTATATACTGTGTGGCTGGAGGATATACTTCTGTGCTGTTAGATTTCCAAATGAAATTCATGGATTCTAGCATTCTTCCTATCCCAAATGAGCTTGGAGGAAAGGGGTATGGTGCAAGGACCTTCTCACAAATTTCTATTTCTTTTTCTCCTCCCAATTTTTCTCATTTTCCTCCTATGTGGCAAATTTTGTCTAGACCCTAGGGGTTAAAAACACTGTTCTGGTTTTGTATTCTTGTATTCTTTCAAATCTGGTTTCTTTTTGGTTCTTGGCTTTTTATTTGGCAAAAGCCAAGGTTTTTATCCTTCTGTACGTTGCAGTCTTCAGCAGGCAATTCTGGCAGAATCCCTTATCCTAGTTTGTTTGGGGCTGTGGTTGGGCTGGGGTGGGGTGAGAACAGAAGTACAGAAGTAGTGGGAAAATCATATTGGCTGATAAATCCAAATATTTTCTCACCACACTTATTTGTGATCTCATCTAAACATATTTTTAGGTTTAATCACAGAAAAGTACAAAGGATAGTAAAGTTGGCAGGATGGGGTCAATGAGTGTGTGAACCAAATTAATGAATTTGATTTTTTAAATGTGCTTTGAATTTAGGCTTTTGTTTTGTTTCCATAAACCAATTATATTTAATTTCACAGAGTAATAAACTCCATGGAACACTGAGCAAACTAGATAATAAGTACAAGAAAAAGTGCAGATCTCTTTTGTTTTGGAAATTTCAAGGTTTGAAAGTATATAAATGACACTTGAAGACCAGCCATGACTCTTAATCATGAGCATTTGTCTTAGTTTGTGGTGTCCTCATTCATTTTGGTCCCAGGCAAAACAATTTCTTTTTATTTTCTTTAAAAACATTTTCCTCTTTGTACAACTTTTTTTTGAGCTGATAATTCGGGTCATTAATTGCCTTTTACACTGGCTTTTATTTAAATCTAAGTCCCCTAGGTCTTGGAAGCCTAGAGTTTCATTTCCTCCATGATGAAGCTGTTGGGGTGAGTATACAGGTTGGCAATATGTTCAATATCACAGAAGACACAGTGGCTTGGTGTGAGAGGGAAAACAAAAGTTGAGATCTGGGACTGAGTTTACCCAAAGCTCAGAGGGTAAGAAATAGAAGAAATTATATCAAGAAAATAAGCCTCCCATTCCATGGTCTATTTTTGGCACATTAGAATTGGAGAGGGAAATTCCAAGACCTACTACGTAATTTCAATTTTTGCTCCTTAAACTTTGGGTAGCTGAATATCTGGAAGTTTGCTGGTATGTGTTGATTAAAATAAATACATGTGCTATGTCATGCTTGGGGGTAAGGAGGAGGGGAAAAAGGCAATTAAGATGTGTTGAGTACTAACTATATGAAAGACATTTACATTCATCCTTTTAGGAAATATTTATTGACTTCAATATGAACCACACTTTTTGAGGGTATTTAGTATAATTTGGTGTGCAAAAGTAGATATAGTGCCTGCCTTCACTGAATTTATAATCTAGTGGTAGAAAGTTCAATTAGATCATTTTACAAACTAAAGTAAAATTATAATTGTGCAAAGTGTAATAAAGGAGCAGACTTGGGGTTATATATTCTGTAACAAGATCTTCCAGGACTGAAACTGATTGAAAATGCTGCCAAAATCTATAGGTAAACTCCATCTAAGTCTAAATACTGCCATGCAACCAATGGTAAATAATAATAATCATAGGACAATAATTTGGGTTACTTTCAACAGCCATACTGGTTTTAAAATATTAAAATAGTTAAGAGTTGATAAATAGTTGATTTTCCAAATCTCTTAGTGCCTACCTTCTCTGACTACTATATTATCTCGCCAGGAATATCCTGGATTATCCAAACCCAGACCACAACACAACTCAAAAACTAATGGGTTGACACTTTATAGACTAGGGTCCCTAGGATAGTTCTCCAGTAGCTGGCTTATATTTTGGTTGACTAATTCCCATGTCTTACTGATTAAATATTTTTAATGTTACCCCTAGCCATATTGAAAATTTATAAAATCAATTTTTCTGAAAGGTCATTATAGCTTCTAAACAAAAAGCTCCAGCTTCTAAGCAGAGAAACTATAATTAGAAGTTAACTTGGAAATTTGAATGGTAAAAAGAGTACATAGAATAGAGATGCACAGATGCTATGATATAAAGGATCATTGTTTATATGTAGAATAGGAAAGTCAGTGTGTCTCAAGCACACAGAAGAATATGCAAAATGGTGGAATATGGCTTTAAAGCAGACAAGAGTTAGACAACATAAGGTCTTAGAAGTCATGCCAAATTTTTGTACCTTAAGAGAAGGAAATGACCATAAGGGGATTTATGTAATGGGCAGTGTGATGGCAAATTTTATACATCAACTTGACTGGATCATGGGGTGCTCAGATAACTGGTCAAACATATTTCTGGGTGTGTTTTGGATGAAATTAACATTTGAATCCATAGACTGAGTAAAGCAGATTGCCCTCCTCAATACTGGGTGGGCCTCATCCTATCAGTTGAAGGCCTGAATAGGACAAAAAAGGCTGACCTTCCCCTAAGTAAGACTGAACTCTTCTTGCCTGGCTGCTTCAAGCTCAGATATTGATCTTTTCTTGACTTCAGACTTTAACTGAAACATTGGTTCTTCTTGAGTCTCGGGCCTGCTGGCTTTTAGACTTAAACTTACATCATCAGCTCTCCCAGTTCTCAGGCCTTTAGACTCAGACTGGAACTTACCCTGCCAGCTCTCCTGTGTCTTTAGCTTTCTGATTGCAGATCTTGGGACTTCTCAGCTTCCATAACTGCATGATCCAATTCTTGTAATAAATTTTTATGTAACTCCATACACTGTTTTCTGAAAAAAACAGACAAATACAGGTAAAATAATCAAATTTGGCTTTGAGAATCAACTCTAGCTAAGCTACTGATTAATTAGAGAGAATAGGAGTGAAGCTGAAAAGACTTTTAGGAGGATAATGAATTAAGAATAAAGATAACTTAGTCTATAGAAGCAGTTCTCAGTGGAAGTGACATGCACTTTCCTGGACAATTTGGAAATTAATGACAATGCTCATGTTCTGTTTTGTTTTATTTTTTCAGAGCAGTGGCTATTGGCTACTGGCACGTATTGGTAAGTGGGTCCAGGTTTTCTAGGCATATTTTCAATGTGCAGGACATTTAAACTTAAAGGGACAATAGTCTGTGTCTCACAAAACTTTAGAATGGCCCAGTAAAAAGCATAGACTTTCATATAAATGAAAAACCTGTCTATAATCTAATTCAATTTTAGATATAAACACAGTATTTTTGCACAATTTAAGTGTAAACTAAATTTTCCAGGAATGCATCTACTATATAAATTGAGACATAATGGTATTTTAGTTTGTTTGAGAAATTACTACATTTTGGCCATTTTGGAAAGTCATATCGCTGAAGGTAATGCTACTCCTGGCTTTAGAGTCCAATACAATGGACCTGTATTTGTCTGCCTTTGTAGCTTTCAAATCCAGAATGATTCTTTATGTAGGTGCAAACATCTGACTCTTTCAGGTTTCTGGTCTAGCCATGTCTGAGTTTTACATGTTGAAATGCATATTATTATCATATAATTTCCTCTATTTAAACTTTATATTACAGTTAAAATATTTTTATTTTGTTTTGAAATTTTGTGTGTAAGTTTGGTTATATTATATATGAATTCATTTTGTATATTAAAGGAAGTATTATAAAATATTTTATAGGATGGGTTGATCTTAAACAGTTGGGAATCACTGGCCTTGAATTCACGTTTCTATCAGTAGAGATGGAAAAAGTAGATAGAGTCCAAAGATATTTAAGAGGTGAAATTAACAAAAAGTGATGAGTGATTGAATATGCGGGTGGGATGGGTCGGGAGAGAAGGAGGAGTCAAAGATGAGTCGTGGATTATGGTTTGCACAAATAAATGAATGGGAGTGCCATTTACTGTGTTAAGGGAAACTGAAAGATGGCCTAGCTTAGGATGATCAACATAAATTCAGTTTTGGTGCACATGCCTATGAGGTCAGACAGAATAGATGGGACTAAGTATCAGAAAAAAGGTCTGGGCTAGCAAAATAAATTTGGGAGTCACTTATGGCCAAAGTGAAGCCTGAGATGAGATTCCCTATCCTATCTACACCTGAGCCTTGGAGAATTCCAAGGCTTACAGACATTTAATATTAAATTCTTACCAAAAGGTGTTAGAGAGGCATTATTTACTAATCCCATTTTATGGTTGAGAAAATGGACCCAGAGATTACTCTGACTAAAATCACCAAGAGAGGAAGCTGCAGATTTGGGGATTGTGGATTGAAAAAACAAGGTCTAAATTCCGTTTTCATGCCTTATGAGTATATCAGCGAAGAAATAAAATGTCTCAGGGAAATGTACATTGGGGTAAACATAAACTGTAAGTATTATAGTTGGGAGATAGATAGTTCTTTATGGGTCTCTTAATTTCTGCACATCTTGCTAGTAAGGCTTTGACTGTCCTTTTTCTGGTTGTCATTAATATTTATACTGTGAACAAACCTTGGAAGATAGAGATAGTATCCCCCTCTGGAACAAGAGTAAGCATGCTTATTGCACACTCTAGAAGGACTTGGGTTCCCTAAACTCACGGTCATCTTTTGTAACACTATCCAGCGGGTGTGCAGGCATCCATCTGGTCTCATCCATGTCGCCCCCATGGGACTTGAGGCAGGGAGAAATGATGCAAGTATGCTGCTGTTCATGTGGCCTCGTGTATTATAAGTAATAAAATCCTTTCTCTCAGATGTGGCCTGAAGTCTCCTGCCACCAACCATACAAAGGCAGTAGGCTGACTTGTTAGGTTGCAAGTAGCATAAAAGCTTGAAAATTCTTGAGAATTATATGGTATGCTAACTACTTATATAGCATGCTAGAAGAGGATAAGGGCTATAGGAAAAAGAGGAAAGCGAACAGCTTAGGCGGGAACGGGCATCGTGAGGTGGGGTTGAAGATTCTAATTTTAAATAGTGTGGTGAAGTATCTCATGTTAAGAGGTGAGCTAGGACTTGAAGGAGTTGTTCTGAAAATACAGAGGAGAAGAATATGCCAAACTGCAAAAAAAAAAAAAAAAGTCAGTGTAGGTGCTCTAAGGCCAGAGTGCAGTCAGTAAGGAGCAGATGGGTGGGGTTTGGGTGGCAAGGTCAGTGAAATAGTAGGATCCACCTCAAAAAGTCTTTGTCAGGCGTTTGAAGACTTCAGTTTTACTTCTGAGTGGAATGGAGAATCCCTGTCAAGCAGCAGAGTAAGATGATTTGACTTATATGTTAAAAGACTCATGTTCACTGCTCTGCTGAGATAGTCTCAATGCAATGCTTTTACTGTTGCTTAAGGAAGTAAAAGTATTGCTTAAGCAATAATGAAAGCAGAGAGTCAATTTAGGAGACATCTGTACTTCATTATCCAAGGGCTTTATTATAGTGTCTACTTATATATATTTAGATTATGGGAAGGCAGGCCTGCTTTAAAAATATTTATTACTGGAGTATTTGTTCCCTACTGCTCAACTTAGAGTACATTTAAAATCCCCTCTTCATAAACTATGCAAAATTCATTATCATGAGTATCCAAGAGCAAGGACCATTTTTTCTGAATTCTTAGATTAAGTCATGATATTCAGGAGAACAATAAGACCACAGGCAACATAGACCAACACATTTGTTGAGGGTGATGATGGGTGGGGAAATAATAAACAGCATTTACCAACCAAGTTAGTGTTAACTATACCAGGGATCAGGCCTTTATTAAAATACTAATGACTTTGGGATGCTAATAGACCACATTAACTCGGCAGGTGCAATAGATGATTGTGAACAAGGGAATTGTTTTAATACAACCTACTTCTTCATTTTTTGCCTATTCAGACACAATATGATTGGGATTCCATTTGTGCGTGTTGACACCTGCAAGATTATCTTTCCTAAATACCACAAAATAGATTTTCTACTGCACTCCAACCAGGAGACTTCATTACGGTGCCCCTGAGGAGCCTGAAGAAGAAGTGACTTTAGTCACAGCGTCAGCACTCTGACAGCCGCTAAATAGTTGGTTCACTGACTAATTTGAACCAGAATTTCATCATCGTCTTACAGCAGATGTGGATCAAATGGTTATCGTTATTAAATCAGTGCATGTACTAAATGCAAGTCTGACTTTACCACAGAGACAGAGCAGGTGGCCACCTCGCCTCCCCACGCAAAACATTACTGGGAACAAAATGCAAAATGACCAGTGTGTGTGAGTCAAAGAATGGGATTTGGAAAGAGTAGGCAATTTCCAGTTTGCCTAGGGTAAGCAAAAATTCCACAGTCAACTGCTGACTAAATGGATTAACAAATTCAAACATTTTCAGGTTAGGGAGAGAGAAGAACTTGCAAATGAACTGACGATGGATTTAACAGGTTTTAGCCTGAGGTAGTTTAAAATTTTGAACAGCGCTTGCCTAGGAAATGGGGGCAATCTTGAAGCAAACACTAGTATTGAATCAGCTTTGCTATTACTCACAGACACCTTGGTTCACTGACTTTCCAAATTACTGTTGATTATTTCGGCATATTTCTAATTGGGTCACCAAAATAGGCATACTTCCTCGGAGAAAGCAATATATACCCATAGCATGCTCATGCAAATCAAATATGCTGTCTTCTGTCTTCTGTTATTCAGAATATTGAAATATGCCATACTCATGACACAATGGAAATATTCAAACTGCAAGGTGAAGCATATTAGAATATGGCTTAAAATGTCTTTAAGTGGCAGGTATATATTTCACAGAAAAATATATGTGTTCAAATACTAGTAAAGCTAACTGGATTTTCTACATTATGTCTCAGAAGCTTTTTCAAGGTATATTACTAGCCATAAACTCTCCATTGAACACTTTTGCTATTATACTGTATTACAGGCAAACATTCTACCCAAGTCATTTGAATAGGGGAGACTCCAGTACAAGTTTTTCTTGACTAAGCCTGTGTCACTCCCCTGAAGAACATGGTTTGTGCCTTCCACCTCTGAAGCCAGCACGTCATGTGCCAAGACACACATGGCCAGAGCTACAAGCCATGGAACTAGTGAAAATAGGCCCCTACACTAAATCTCATCCGAACTCCCACTTTGATATATAAATCCCTTTTTACAATGAAAAGAGTTACATCTTTTAACTTCAAGCAGAGGAAGTACTTTTGGGCCAACCAAGAACAGGATGCCTTGCGTTTGAGTGGGGCGTGGGTGGGATGGCACAGTTTGCAGAGGAGATGAAGCCTGCAAGGGGAGGAGAGAGCATAAGGGACTGTTCTCCAGCAGGAAAGCCCTCCCGTGTTATCTCTCTGTCACTCACAAAGGTAATAGGAGAAAGTGGATGTGGTTTTGGGTGAGAAGGCTACTTCCTCCACTGGAGCAGAGGTTGATAGGAAGTCACAGGGGTTCATGTCTAAGGGTCTGATTTTCTCGTAGAATTTGGAGGGAAAGCAGTTGGCTGAGAGTGAAGTAGGCCATGGGAAAGTCATAGATTTAAGAAAAGAATCGAGGGTTTAGCACTGCAAAAGCAGGAATGAGACAGTAACCTTTAGAGGGGACACCTTAAGATTGCAGGACAGGATCAACACTCTGGTGAGCTTCTTTTGTGTACTGCAAATAAGTTAGAAGCACAATTGCAGGAGAAGAGAGCTTGAGAAATATTTTGAGTACAATATCTGTATTTGAAAGAAGTATATAGTCTCTTAAGGTAACTACCTTGAGGGACAGCCCTTATTTCTATATATAAGCATTGACGCTCTTAATTTTAAAAAAACTAGGTCATTACATCTCATATAAATGCAGACTCTGGTGGTTACATGAATCTACGTATGTAATAAAATGACATAGAACAACAGAACTCTCACACATATTGTACCAACAACATCAAATTCTTGGTTGAGATCTTTTACCATACTTTTGTAGGATGTAAACTACTGGGTGAAAATGGGTAAGGGGTACATGTGCTGCCTTTGTAGCTTCTTGTGAATCTATAGTTATTACAAAATAAAAAGTAAACTCAAAACAAAACATTAACAACACCCTCCTCTTCATAGAGCTGATCATATTTTTTGGTGTATTAGGCAAGAGGACACAAGCCATGAGGTAAAACAGTAAAATAGCATCTGTTTCCAGGCTTTCTGTCAGCCACTGTAAAAACAAATATATACTTCAATGGTATTGAAAATGAGAACTCTAAGTTCCATGTTAAAAATATGGTACCAGGCTTTTGGTTGACAGCCATCTATAGTTGTTCCAGAGGGAAGTACATTGCCCCACTTTTATTAAAAGAGGTTTGCTTTATTCATGACAAATCAGGTAACAAGGGCCTGCAACCACCTTTAATTGATTAGAAAGGCGTTATTTCAAGTACATAAGGTACAAAAGAACATATAAATTGTTGCCTGAATACCAAGAACTATCGGTTACTAACTACAATTTGTGTTTTGAACGTGAGAAAAGCCTGGCAGAATATAACGGGACAACAAAGAAATATCAAGTCATCTTGCTACAGTCAGTCCCCTCCAATTCTAAACAGATAAAGTTAAGAAAGCTGAGAAGGTAATGTCACCGAGATTTCATCATTGTATCATCAACTCTACACATGGATGCCTAGAATAATACGCTAATGAGCAACTTATGTATGACTCTTTTAAAATTCAAATCTCCTAGAGTATGATAGAAAAGGTTTTCTTTGTTTATGTTGGATGGTTAACCAAATTCAGCTTTCATTATAATTACTGCTTCAGACCCGAATTGGTACAAAGTGTCCTATGTCTATATCTTAGACAAATTTTAGACTATGCGATGTTTTCAAAGCACAAAAGTGCTCCAGAGCACAAAATGGTGTCTAAAGTTGTCTCAAAGAGTCTATGCTTGAAAGGAATGTTTAATTGTTTAAAAAGATAATTAATTTTTCTAATTATTTTTAAAATCTTTTAAAATTAAAAATTATAATTACTTGATGTCTGAAGTACTTACTTACCCCACAAGTTAGATGCACATTCACTGAGTCAGACGCTTGATGTCTCCACGTGTGCTGAGTTGGTATGGTGGTCCGGTGTCATTTTATTCTCTGTTTTCTGATTTTGAGAGAGGAAGATACCATAAGTAACAGCTGGAATGTCAACAGATATAATTGCAGATAAATTACTAAACAGTGTGTATATTTCTATGAAGTGGCATGAAAACTGGGGAAGTTCCAAAATGTAACATAGAAAGAAAAAAAAAAACCCCTAAACTTAGCCTGAGCATAGAATAAAACAGTAAAACAGTTTTGTAATTTTAAATACTGTCTATATACTGATGATCCCACTGGCTGCAACCTCTCCTCTGAGCTTCAGATTCATGAATGCAATGCCTACTCAACATGTCCACTTGGATTTCTTTCTAAACACACCTCATGTCTAAGACAGATTTCCTGACATGCTCCCCAAATTTTCTAGAACTGCACTCTTCCCAGTCTCACTTGATGGGAAAATCACTGGTTGGGGTAAAAATCTTGAGTCAGTCTTGTTTCTCTTCTTTCTCTCGTAAACATTTCAGTCTCATTAGGGCATTGTCTGGTTTTACCTTCAGATATATCCAAAATCCTACCATTTCTCACCATCTCCACTGACGCCACCTTAGTTCCAGCCACCATTTTTTCTCACACAGATACTTGCAATAGCCTCTTCTTTTTTTTTTAGATGCAAAAATATTTTAATGAAAGAATCAGGCCAGCAACACCAAAACTCACAAAAAGAGGGACAACCAAATATTATATACTTCCTAGTAGATGTACACAACACCAACTATGATGTTTTCTTGAAAACATATTGACCTGAATGTGAACAGACTTCTATATCTGACTACCCATTTACAGGAAATATAGGAGACAGAATGGCATACTACTAACTGACACCATGGGGGTACAATCAGCAAAATCTAGAATGTGGAAAACTCTATAAGAATAGCAGTCTTGTTTCTTCAAAAAAAAAATTGCAAGGAATAAATGAGGGAGAAGGAACGTATGAATTAAAGAGATTTAAGAAATGTCAACCAAATGCAACATTGAACTTAGCTTGGTTCTTTTTTTTTTTTTAACATCTTTATTGGAGTATAATTGCTTTACAATGGTGTGTTAGTTTCTTTGCAATAGCCTCTTAATTGTCACCCTGCTCTACTCTGCACTCTCTTATAATTTCTTCTCAACAGCTCAGCCAGATCAATCCTTTCACTCCTTCTCAAACCTTATAGTAGTTACTGCTTGCATTCTGAAGCCAAAGCCCTCACTGTGGCCATAGCATCCTTCCTACAAAGTATGACTCTTCCATTACCTCCTTTTCCCTCACTGTGCTCCCGCCACGGCAGCCACACCAGACACTTCCATACACTCCAGCATTTTTTGTTCAAAGGTCTTTGCAGCGGCTGTTCCCTTTGCCTAAAGAGCTCTTCCCTTTCATATCCACATGAAAACATCCTCATATACTTTGTTTTTCCTCAAATTTTGTTCAAGTAAGTTTTTCCAGACCATCCTGTTAAACGACTAAAAATACCATTTATTGGTGAGGAAGTAGAGTAATTTGGAGGAGTATAAAATTATTTATACAATCTACCAAGAAAGTCTGAACAGACCTGTAACTAGTAAGGATATTGGGTAACTAATCTAAAGCCTATCCTTTCCCCGTTGTGTATTAAACAAGGCACAAACATATGGAAAAAATTCTGTGTTCATGAATTGGAAGAATTAATATTGTTACAACGTCTATGCTACCCAAAGTGATCTACAGATTCAATGCAATCCCTATCAAAATCTCAATGACACTTTTTACAGAAATTGAAAAAACAATTCTAAAATTCACATGGAACCACAAAAGACCCTGAATAGCCAAATCAATCTTGAGAAACACTTACACTGTCTGATTTCAAACTACATTACAAAGTCACTGAGATCAAAATAGTCTGGTACTGACTTAAATACAGATATACAAACCAATGGAATGGATTAGAGAGGCCATAAATAAATCCACCCATATATAATCAACTGGTATTTGACAAGGGTGCCAAGAATACACAATGAGGAAAGGATAGTCTCTTCAACAAATGGTGTTGGGAAAACTGATATCCACGTGCTAAAAATGAAATTGGACACTTATTACACCATGTACAAAAATAAACTCAAGGTGGATTAAAGACTTAAACATAAGACCCAAAGCTATAAAACTTGTGGAAGAAAAAATAGGGGAAAATCTTCATGACATTGGTCTTGGCAATAATTTCATATATATGACACCAAAGTACAGGTAACAAAAACACATATAAACAATTGGGACTACATCAAACTGAAAAGCTTCTGCATAGCAAACAATCAACAGAGTGAAAATACAACCTATAAAATGGGAGAAAATATTTGCAAACCATATCTCTGATAATGGGTTCACCTGAAAAATATTTAAAGAACTCCTATAACTCAAAAGTAAACTAATATACTTTCAAAATGGGCTAAGGACTTGAATAATGTTGGTGAGTATGTGGAGATATTGCACACTTACACACTGTTAGTGAGAATGCAAAATGGTGCAGCTGCTACAGAAAACAGTAAGGAGGTTCCTTCATAAATTTAAAATGAATTAGCATATGATCCAGCGATCCTACTTCTGAGTATTTATTCCAAAGAATTGAAATCCAGATATTGAAGAGATATTAGCACTCCTATGCTCATTGTAGCATTACTCACAATAGCCAACATGTGGAAAAAACCTAAATGTCCATCAACAGATGAATGGATAAAGAAAATGTGATAGATATAGAGAGAAAGATAGATTCAGAGAACAAAATTAAAACACTCTGATTCATCTCACATCTACAAATTGGTAATGATTAAAATGCTTTACTATAATAAGTCTTATAGGAATTTGGTAAGGGTATAATTGCTTAAAGAAGATAAGGATAATATTTGGAAGCCATTTGACATTCTCTGTTAAAGGTAAAAATGTCTAGACAACAATCTAGTAATTTCTCTTTTACACAAATATGGGCAATAAGTTCTTGTACATATACTTAAGAAGACAGCTCTGTATAGAAATATTAACTCCACCATTGTTAATAATGAGCACACACACAAAAAAGAAACTAAAAACAAAACCTAGCAGTTGCTTAAATGTACATAAATAAGTTCTCACAGAATTTTTTTAAAAGAACTACTGTGTTACTGGAGATACTATAAACTAGAAAGTAGATTATATGGGTAAATTAGATTCAAATCGAATCAAGTATAGATCATAGAATAGATCTTGAAAACAATGTAGGAATAAAGCAGGTTGTAAAAATTTTGAAAGCATGAATGAATATATAGAAACAAACTAATGCTATATTTTGTAAATGATTACACATGTGCACAGTAAACACATTAAAAAAACATAGTCTAGAGGGAAACACATAGAATTTACGATAGGAGTTGCCTCCATCTAGAGAGGAAGGGAGATAAGGAAATAGGACCATTCAAGGGACTAAGGAACTACCAACGTCTTCTTCAATATTTTGTATTACAAAATCAGTCTCAGAATAAAAGATGACAATATGAATATTGGTTTAGAGTGGTGAAAAGAGAGGTATCTCTTAGAGCATCTTCAGTACTTTTCTGTATTTCATACACTTTTCTAAATAATTTATTATTAAACTAATATAAATCAATTAAGGGTCTAACGGCTTCCATCAACACTTTAATGATTTACTGAGTCATCTCAGTAATGCAGTGATACTGTTTCTCAACCTAATGAAGGGAAGCTACAAAAATCCCACAGCTAACATCATACTAAATGATGAAACAATCTATGATTTCCCCCTAAGATCAGGAACAAGACAAGGAGGTCTCTCTCACCATTTCTATTTAGCCTTGTATTTGAGGTTCTATTCAGGGCAATTAGAAAAGAAAAAGAAGTAAAATACATCAAGATTGGAAAAGAAAAATTAAAACTATCTCTCCTTGCAGATGACATGACCTTGTATATTGAAAATGCTAAGGAATCCACTAGTAAAGTATTAAAACTAATATACCAGCTCAGCAAGGTTACAGGGTTACAAGTTCAATATACAAAAATCAATTGTATTTCTATACATTTAAAACAAACAATACAAAAATAAAATTAACCAAACAACTCAATTTACATTAGGAACAAAAATAACAAAATACTTAGGAATAAGTTTAACAAAAGAAGTACAAAAGTTATACCCTGAAAGTTGCAATAGATTGTTGAAATAAGATCCAAATAAATGGAAAAACATCCTATGTTCATGAATTGGAAGACTAAATGTTGCTAAAATGGCAATATTACCCATATGGTCTACAGATTTAATACAATCCATATTATAATCCCAGCTGATTTCTTTGTAGCAATTGACAAACTAATCCTAAAATCACATGGAATTGCAAGGGATCCAGAATAGCCAAAACAATCTTGAAAAAGAACTAAGTTGTAGGACTCACACTTCCTTATTTCAAAACTTCCTCCAAAGCAACAGTAATCAAGAAAGTGTGGTACTGGCCTAAGTATGGTCATATAAATCAATGGAATAGAATTGAAAGTCCACAAATAAGCCCATGTGTCTATGATCAACTTATTTTCTACAATGGCATCAAGAGTGTTCAATGCGGGAAAGATTAGTCTTTTTAAGAAAGTATCTGGGTCAACTGGATAGCCACATATAAAAAAATAAAACTGTACCCTTATCTCACAGCATATACAAAAATTAACTAAAAATGGATCAAATACCTAAATGCAAGAATTAAAACTATAAAATTCTTAAAAGAAAACATAGGGATAAATCTTTATAGCTCAGATTTGGCAATGAATTCTTAGATTTGACATCAAAAGCCTGAGCAACAGCAGAAAAAATAAGTCAAACTTCATCAAAATTAAAAACTTGTATGCTTCAAAAGACACGCTCAAGAGAATAGAAAGACAACCTATAGAATGGGAGAAAATATTTGCAAATCATATTTCTGATAAGGGGTTTATATCTAAAATATATAAAGAATCCTTTGACCTCAATAATAAACACCCCAATTTTTAAATTTGCAAAGAATATGATTGAATAGATATGTTTCCAATGAATAGAAATGTGGGAACAAAGAAACAAACATGGATCACTGATATTAGGCAGGCTGGATTGGAATTGCATGAAGAGGGCAGCATGGGCAAGTGAACATTTCTAGAAGGGCACTGGATCCTCCACAGAGGGAACAGAGGGAAGCAAGTAGGGCACTGAGGATGATAGGACACATCCACCAGCCTGATTATTTTGCGAAGGTTCAGCCTCGCTGAATGCTGTGAATGCTGATCCTATCAATAGCTCATGATGACTTTGCCTTCAGCTGCCCTAGATTGGTATAAACACTTGGTTATGTCCTAGCCTAACCACGAGTTACAATAACACTCACAGAAAGATTCAATTAGCTTAACAAATCATGGATTTGTAGAGTTCCTTGTACATGTAGTAACATGCCCACAAAGCATCTCTTTGTGATCCAGCAGCTGTCCCATCCTTAATTCACAGCTTCATTACTCATGTGCTCTGCTTGCTATTGTCTAAATTACAGAATCCTTTGAGATGGGGAAAACATTGGAAGGAAATGTTGCCTACACTTGAAGAATTGAAAGGGCCACAAATGAGAATGGGAAACATATTTTTGAATTGATGATAGGATATTGTTATTGTTTAATTACAATGTAATATAGCCGCATTTATACATATAAAACACCAGACCACCAGCATTATTTTTCACTTTCTTGTGTATTCTTTAATGCCTGTCAAATATCACAAACTAAATCAAAAAGGAAATACAACTTTTCTTCTTCTCAAAGCAATTTTATGTTTTGCACTTAGGGAAATTTGATGTCTCTATATGGAACACTACTACCAACTGATAAACCAAATATTATAGGTTAAGCTCAAATGCTCTGGTGCAGACTGTCAAGCAAGTGTGTTATTCTGCTTCTTGAGTTTGTCTTCTTTTACTCTTCTAGTAGGACATTATGAAGAAATTAGACTGAACAATTCGAAATTACCCCAGTGCCTACTTCTTTTCTACTCTGGCAAGGTGCCAATGTTGGAAGGTTGAAGTGACAAAAACTATAGATTGCCTGATTTGTTCAGATATCAGAAGGTATGAACTTCCAGAGGAGCTATTTCCTCACCCCAGGACTGAATCTTGATTGACCTAAGCAAACCCCAATTTGTTTCCCTGATTGTCACTGATTTATTTAGGGAGAGGAATGTGATGTAATTCTGGCCAATGATCTGAAGCCCCTGCTAGGGGTTTCTAGGAAAGTTATTCTTGCTCTTAAAAAGATGCTCAAGTCAAGGACAATTTCTCCTCCCTTTTTTCTGACTTTTATGATTGAGTGATGGCTGGAGCTACTGCAGCTGACTTGTAGTCACAGGATAAGTCAGCATGCTCAGGTTAGCTGAGCAGAAAGGTGGAAAGAACTTGAGTCTCACAGATGTGATTGAGTGGTTGAAATGACCCATCCTGAAATTACCCTACCTCTGCAGTTCTTGTTATGAGAATCAGTGTTAGTGGGTTTTCTGTTGGCTGTGATTTTTAGATTATTTGCACTTTATTGTTTTTTCCTCATTATAATAAAACAGTCTGGCACAATTTGACACATTAGCAATACTGTGATTCAGTGTCTATAAATAGAATTTAGAGGCCAAGGACTGGAGTTGGAATCCTCATTATAAGTTTCTCACTTGGAGAACTTGAGTCAGTTACTTAACTCCATTCATTTGTTCACTCAGTCAATAAGTCAGATCACAAACACTTATTGGCTCCATATTCTGCCCTCACTTCTATAGTACTCAAGGGTAATGAGAAGAACATACAGAGCAATAAAAGAAGCAGGCAGCTTGGATTGCTTCGAGCTCTAATATATTGATCGGAGAAAGAGAGAGAGAGTTCATCTTCTTGCCTAAGATCCCTGATTTCTGGGTTCTCTTCCAAATGAACAGTTGATACCCAGGTGGATGCATAACTAAATGATACATTTTTTAAGAGTGACTCCTAGCATTCAGTGGGAGAAGTAAAACTCAATAATGTCTAGAATATCTTTCAAACATACAGTTTCAGGTTAAGCATTTTGTACATAAGGATTTTTCCCCTAGTTGTGTGCTGGAGTCATCCATACAGATGAGGGAGAACAAATTGTACATCAATCAGGACTTTTTCTCTATTTTGTTCATTTTTTCTCAAGCAAGCCAGTCACATCTCATTCAATAACACCATCAGTTATCTGCAGCAAAACTCCTCTCAAATACTCCTGAGATTGTTTCATAAGCTGGAGAGAGCTAGACTTTGTGGAATTCACATTTCTTTCATTTACTGTTATTTTATAGTCATCAGTTAAAAAAAATAAAAATGAGGATCTTATCACCAGGACAACCAAGAGTAGAAATATGTGCAGTTAGCTTGCTCAAATTCCTTCTGTGTTTTTGTCTTTCCTTATTATGTGGCTAAAAGAATGCAAGAAATTCCAGTATTATTATTTTCTTCTGTTTCAGGTTTGTCTCTTTATCTCTCATCAAGTCTCACTCTGTCTCAGTGATTGACTGATTTGCACATATTCTCCTTTCTTAATACAAATATTTATACTATTTATCTTTTAAATCTATTCTCTCCTCTTATGCAATAGCATTCTCAGTAATGGGGTTGATCATAATAAAGATTGTAAAAAAATCTACAAGTTTATTGTGAAAGTTCAAGGAGATGCATATGTAAGGGTGTTTTGTTAACTGCTGATTATTTTTTAGCTACTAATTTTAACTATTAATAACTAAATTTAACTATTGAGAAGTCCTTAAAAAATAGAGCATTCATGTCTAATGGCATCAAGTTTTAATAGAAAAAGATAAGATTTTGAATGCTGTATTTTGTTTCATAAACATGTCTTATAGTCTTCTATGTTCAATCAAAATATACATAGAAATGAGAATTTTGAAATATTTCTCAGGTTTTATAAATATATTTAGCAGGATGCTAAATATTTTAAGTTGTCTTTAACAGCATGCAATGTAAAATAGTATATTCAATCCATGCCTAGGTATTCAAAAGAAATGAAAATGAGGACTCTGATACTTGTGTGCCAATGTTCATAGCAGCATTACTCACAATAGAAAAAAGGTGGAAACAATCCAAGCATCCATCAACAGATGAATGGATGAACAAAATGTGGTATATAGATACAATAGAATATTATTCGGCCATAAAAGGAATGAAGTTCTGAATCATGCTATAACATGGATGAACCTTGAAAATATTATGCTAAGTAAAATAACCTAGACACAAAAGAACAAATAGTTGATTTTGTTTGGATGGTTCCACTTACACAAAATATCTAGAAAAAGGCAAATTGATAGAAACAGAAAGTAGAAGTTACCAGGGTCAGAGGGTTGGAGAGGATGGGGTGTTACTGCACAATGGGTGAAGAATTTCTCTTTGGGGTGATGAAAAATTTTGGAACTAAAAAGTGGTGATGGTTGTACAACATTGTTAATGTAATTAACACCACTGAGTTGTACAGCTAAAAATGGTTAATATGGCAAATCCTACGTTATAGAGATGTTCCTACAAAAATGAAATAAAACAATGGTATGCATAGGTAGATGTATCTATTCAAAACATTTTATTGTTTTTAAGATATTACTTGTAAGGTGGCTTTTGTTAGTCTAGTGAGTCACTTGCACATAAAATCCACAGTTAATCTGAAAGTGAGATACAAAATATTCTAACCCATAGAGGTTTAATTAGTCTCTTACCTCTTCTGCTTTAATTAAAAACAGACATGTCTGCATTTTTGCTATTGGAGGTTGGGACCCTGTACAGTAATGAGCTTCAACTCTTAGTTTAATTTTCTTGCATCTAACCTAGATTTTTCCCCCTAAAAACTGTAGAGTTTGGCTCTACAACAGAAGTATTTCAAAATATTAACTTCTTCTACCTGTGCATTATAAAGATGAGATAAGCAAGATGCAAAAAGGACAAATGGTCCACATGGCTGGACCAGAGTGATCCTCAGCCCTACACAGACAACCTAGATGCTAATGACTAAGTTATGAGGCTCTAATAATTTACTCTTCTCTCATTGAAGAGCACATTTTCTCAACTGATCTTTTTCTCTGAGTTCTTTTATGCTAGAGCAGCATATTTAGGTACTGTTTCTCTCTATCTGCAAATATTAGCCTGAGGTTTAGATATGATTATATTGTCTCTCAGCCTGAACCGAATAACTAATCTCTACACCACATCCAACCCTCACTTAAAAGTAAAGTCAGCTTTGACAAAATTCGGAAAATAACCTTCATGATTACATTAACAAGAATCTCAAGTATTTACAACTTGGAATTTGGAAGAGGACATTGGTGGGGTGTCTGTAGTGAGGAAAATCCAATAGGGACCCTGAGAAATCTTGACTCATGAGGAAAGGGGGACAGCATGGCTAGAGCTTCACCATGAACAATTTTGTTCTCTACAAGGGTTTTCATTATTGGAGGGAGGAGAAGGAGAGTGGTTTGGAAGATCATTAGAAGTGGGCTATGAGATTACCAGGGCCAACTCAATTCTTGTGGCTACTAAGAGTCTGGATGCCCCAGAAACCATAAAATCTGGGCTTCAGAAAGACCTCATATCATGGAAAAATTATGTCACCGGTAACAAATGACAATTTCTACACTGACAGATAACATCAACAAGTAGTATCATCAACATATAGCTCATATGACATAGATGCTTCCAGTATTTGTAGGGTGCCAGAACAAAGAGAAAAATTAGTAGTGATCAAAACAGCTTCATTGAGGCCAAGAGGGAAGAAGCGGTGAAAATATTGAGGTATCGCTGTTTTATGGATAAATTCTAGGAAATGAGCTTCTTTATCTGGTTCTTGGATATTCTTCCAAGGTGATATGGGTAGGGAATACTTGATATTTCACTTGAGTCTAAGGATGGTTATCTGGACTAGAGTTTATTTACTGTTTTGTTATTTAGAAAACAAATGCACCAAGAAATGTGCATTGAGAATACTAAAAAAGAATAAGGGATTTGTTCATCTTTAAGGACAAGTGGGGAATCAGACAACTAAACAAGCAATAGCTATAGCTATACGGTGCAGTGAGTAATGTGATAGGAGTGCTTTGGGCATATGGTAATTTAGTCTAATTAACCACTTATTGTATAAAAATACATAATCTATTTTTTAAATTACAGAAAATTATAAAATGCCTAATTTTTTAAATTACAGAAAATTTTTTAAATTACAGAAAATTATAAAATTATAATATGCCTAATATTATAAAATTATAAAATGCCTAATATTAAATACAAAATAAAACAAAACAACCAAAACTTATATTAAAATGGTAACCTAAGTACATAGAAAAAATATTCATATCAAATACCATTAGAATAAATTCATTTTATCTAAACAGAAAATTAAAACATTAAATTCATTTCATCTAAACAGGAAAAGGGAACCCTTGTGTACTGTTGGTGGGAATGTAAATTGTTACAGCCACTATAGAAAACAGTATGGAATTTCCTCAAAAAATTAAAAATAGAACTACCATATAATATAGCAATTCCACTTCTGATTATACATCCAAAGGAAATAAAATCACTATCTTGAAGAGATACCTGCCCTTCCATGTTCATGGCTGCATTATGCACAATAGCCAAGGTACTGAAACAAACTAAGTGTCTGTGGATGGATGAATGGTTAAAGAAAATGTAGTATAAATATTTATATATATATATACCCAATGGCATATTATCCAGTCATAGAAAAAAGAAGAAAACCCTGCCATTTGGGACAACATGGATGGACTTTGAGGGAAATATGCTAAGTGAAGCGTTAGATAGAGAAAGACAAATACCTTCACGTGGAATCTAAAAAAGCTGGACTGAAGCATGGTAGAACACTAGTTGCCAGGACCTGCGAGGTAAGGGAAATTAACAGGTATCAGTCAAGGGCTACAAACTTCCAGTTGTAAGAGAAATAATTATGGGGATATAATGGACAGCATGGTGACAATAGTTAACAGTACTGTATTGTATACTTGAAAGTTGCTATGAGACTAGATTTTAAACATCCTCACCACCACCACAACAAAATGGTCATTGTGTAAGGTGAAGGATGTGGTAACTAACTTTACTGTGTTAAACATTGCCTACATGTACCTGTATCAAGCCATTTCATGTATATCTTAAATTTATACAATGTTATATGTCATTTATATCTCAATAAAGCTGGAAAATATAAGCAGAGAGAAATTCTCTTGGACCTCCAATTCTATGGCTTCTCCTTGTCTCATTATAACAATGTTTTATTTAGCGCTTAGAGTCTCCACCACCCACTCATCTTAAACACCACTTCCTTAGGCATCAGTCCCCTCCTAAAAACAGCTGCCAGGGCTCTTAGGTGCTCTCTGTGTTGCCTGATGTCTCTTTTTTTTTTTCATCTTCTTAGATGGAATAGTATCTCCCTCTCACTCACTGGTTTTCTTATGAGTAAATTTGTAGAGAATTTATGATGAAAAAACTCTTTATTACAAAAGTTATTCTTTATTTTAAATACTTACTACAGGTCAAGCATTACTTCATGTTCTATTTAGAACAACTATTTACTGTCATTAATATCATTTTTAAATAAGGAAACTAAGGCTTGGGAAAGTTATACTCTTTCATAATACAACAAAGTTCTAAAGCAGTAAAATCAGGACTTGAACTTGTCTCTTTTGTTTCAACTTAGGATATTAACTGTTAGGCTCACTGCTTAGTCACAACCACCATTATCCCTCAACCCGTAAATGCAACATAGAGACTGAAAACGTGTACTTGAATGGTTTACAACAAGATCATTGGTGATTTGTGGACAGCATTTCTGATAAAGTAGAAGTAGAAGACAGATTAGCATTACCATGTCTCCATGACCACTTTCAGTCTCCCAACATAACATACCTCAATTAAACTTATAGCAGATCTTTTAAATGGGTGAATAAAATCATTATAGAGAGCTCCCAATTAGATCACTTATGCATTAAAATTGCAAGGGAATTTATATAAAATATACATTGTGTTAGATAATACCATTAGTTATATAATCAGAAAAAAATGAAGAGAATTAGAAAAAATTAAAATGTTATATTCAGCGATGAGTCAAAACATTTGGATACAATCATGAAGACTTTGAAGGTATATATGCACAACACAGTCCTACAGAACTGACAGGTGGATGTTGCCAAAATGAAGATGATAAAAACAGGAACTAATGGAAAGAGACACCCTAATTTATGTGTTCCAAGAAACCATGGCACATTACATATATTTTTATTAAAATTTTATAGAGAAGAAAGATAAGGTAATAAAAATAAATTCTATGGGGAAGAAAATATTCAGCATTGCTTTACAATTCGCAGGTGTTTCCTGGATATGTTTTCTCTTCCCATCACTGTCAAGTTAATAATTTCCAGTGGGCCAACCTACAATAAAAAGTGAAATTAACTCTCAGAGACAATTGTTTTTTAAAAATAACAGTAAACACTAATAATAATATTAAGGGTAATGATAATAACAACAATAGTAATTTAAAAGTTTATTTTTATTAAGAGCTATTGAATATTTAGGTAGACTGAAAGGAGAATTAGGCATGTACTTACCATACACCTTCAAGGTTTTCCTTCCTTGAAATATCTTGCATCATATTGATTGGTAGTTGACAAATTGGTAAATACTCATGGAATAATAAAGAGGGAGTAAGAGCTAAATGAAAAATATCTATCAGGAGGTTAGAGAAAACAATATTTAGTGTCTCTACCATATACTTACATCCATCTATCTGTCTGGTGTAAAAGTAAATCCAGAATTCTGTTTGCTGAACCTCTCTACCAGACATCTGAATGTTCAATGGTGTCTTTATACTTTCTCCAATGACTCCAGGGAAGATTTGGCAGTAGGGAACACTTGTCATGTTAGAACACTCTGCGAAGGACATGGTTTTGCTGGCCATTTCCCACCACTTGCTAGAAATCTCTGAGAGTCACAGAAGGATCTGTGACAGAGTTCGATAAAACTAAGATCCATTGGGTTAAATATTTAGGTCAATCTTTATATGGCAATTTACTTGCTGGAGAGCCAAAGGGCATGACAACAGAGGGAAAATAAGTGAGCTATTACAATAAAAAAAAAAAAATCCCCCCATCCAGTCATTTTTAATAGAAGAGCTAAACTTGAGTTCAGGGCATATATGTCTACAGTAAGATTTCATTTTATCATGAAATGAACCTAAATGAGCCTAAATGGAAATTATTTAATGCAAGAACTCATAGGATAGTTCATGCAAATGGAGGAGGCAATCAGTTCAAAAGAGCTGTTACACTAATGTCTTCCAGTGACTATAATAAACTGAAATGTAAAACAGACACCTACAGAAGCTCCTAGTCTGCTTCAAATCACTGAACCACAGACACATCGTCTTAGTGAAGTGGAACAAGCATTACAGCATA
Organism: Balaenoptera acutorostrata; assembly: GCF_949987535.1. Lineage (NCBI taxonomy): Eukaryota > Metazoa > Chordata > Mammalia > Artiodactyla > Balaenopteridae > Balaenoptera > Balaenoptera acutorostrata. Next base: position 88,945,920 of record NC_080073.1, on the reverse strand, counting down.
TACTCCTTTAAGTTTAAGAGATCATCTTGATATGGAACTCATTTGATATGCTTTCCTTCTGTTCAGAAATCAAGCAAACAAAAAACAAATAACTGAAGGCCTATTTTACTTCAGAGAAATCTGATTTTGCTAAGAGAAAAATTTGAATGGGTTGCTTCAAAAGAATCCATGCAACTTAGTTCTAACGTGTCCAGTGATTTTTATAATGCATTGGTATCTTTATCTTGTATTTTGTAAAGATTAATAGTTTCTATTGGTAAAGTTCTTTGAAGCCCTTGGATAAAATGCTGACTAAAGTTCAATGTCTGATTATTTATCTTTTTATCTGGCATTGTGGTTTCCAAAACATAACTCTACAGATTGTGTACCATATGTTCTCAAGTATAGGACATTTTTGCAGAAGTATTTGTTTCTTATATTCAATAACAAAATCACTTGTCTGCTGGATACTGTGCAATTTTGTTATGAAATTAAAATAAACTTTAAGAGCTGACATTTCTCTCTTTTAGAAAGAATACTTTCATAAATGGAGAAAGAGAATATGTAGATTCTACTCCTTAGGAAAGAGAACTGTGCACACAACTATAAACATGACATAAGATGAAGTGCAGATTGATAGATTGGGTTAATCATGAAATGGGATCAAAAACGAAGGGTTTGACTTCAAAAAGACAACATGAGGAAATTTGGGGGGAGGCTATGGAACTGTCCAGTATCATGATTGTGTTGATTACAAGAGTGTATAGGAGACTTTAAACTCAGAACTGTATACACAGAACAAAACACTATAATACATATATTAGAGGTATAGAGGTGAATGTATGGGTGCATACATTTTCAAACTCAATGAACACCTAATAATAGGTGAATTTATTTGTATATAAATTACATCTAAGGTGGACTGAAAATACGATCTTGTCATTACCTATGTATTAAAACCTACAAAGCTGCAACCATTCTCCTGTCACAGAGAACAAATAATTATACAATGAACACAATCAAATAGTTTTGAACAACATCGAATATACAATTTCCTGCTTCAAAACATATTAGTAATTTTGAGTAAGACAGCTAAAATAATTGACTTGTGTTTAACTTTCTAATCTAATTGAAAATAGTAATCACAGTTTTTCTTTTTGCCAGAGTACACTCTTAAACTTAGTCTTTTGGCATTTCCCCCCATATTTCAGATCCTAGAATTACTATTGGAAAACAATCCCTATATTCAACTTTAGAACAAGAGTTCTATTTATATTAACAGGGTCTTCATTCACCTATACACAGATACAGAACTCAAGCAATGCATCCATTTATATTACGGCTATGTTACTACCTACTAGTAAATGATATATTTTCTTGCCTGCATTTTGTCTCTGACGACTCAGTTTTCTTCCACAACTTTTCTCCTTCAGAACTAGTGCAAATCATCATTTGTATGGGGCATTAGCAGGTCACTTGACGTCATTAATATTTTATGTCACCGAAGTTCTTTTTCTCATTTTACAGTACCTTTGGCACCTTTCTTCATTGCATTAAAGCATTTTCATATTGACATGTGAAAATCTAAATTTTTAAAATAATTTTTTAAATACAATCATAAAAATAAAATAAAATAACTTAAGAAACTAACTCTCATGACTATGCAAAAGAAAAACTGTGGGTTCCTAAAATAATTAAAGTGAACACAATTTCAGACAGAAGATGATTGTTAAGCAAGATGAGGTGTCAGTCAAAGGGCAATGTAGTCAAAATTACCAAACCAGTGGGGCCATGAAGTACATTTTGGGGAAAGTTTTATCTGCATAAATTTCTAGTTGGAGAATTATTTATCACTCGGCATGCACATTTTTAGGACTGTGTATGTCTGTATGGTCATTATATTCTTGTAATTATTAAATAACTATGATTTTACTTTTGGATATTTGTTGCTTTAATGATCTAAATTTGGCATTTCATTTATTCTTCTTTTGTTTGATTATTAGTGAAGCTAAACACTTTTCTTGTGTCTGTTGGACACTGTATTTCTTCACTGGTGAATTTAAATAATATTTATTGAGCATCTGCTGCAGTGAATAAAACATAAACATGTCTGCCTTCATGAAGCTTGCATTTCAATAAATGTTTAGTCAAATTACCTGATGATATTCTACTAGCACATTTATTATTAATATATTACAAGTTCATATGTGTCATTTTTTTTTTTTTTTTTTTTTTTTTTTAATTTTTATTTATTTTTATTTATTTTTATTTTTGGCTGTGTTGGGTCTTCGTTTCTGTGTGAGGGCTTTCTCTAGTTGCGGCAAGCGGGGGCCACTCTTCATCGCGGTGCGCGGGCCTCTCACTATCACGGCCTCTCTTGTTGCGGAGCACAGGCTCCAGACGCGCAGGCTCAGTAGTTGTGGCTCACGGGCCTAGCTGCTCCGCAGCATGTGGGATCCTCCCGGACCAGGGCCCGAACCTGTGTCTCCTGCATTGGCAGGCAGATTCTCAACCACTGCGCCACCAGGGAAGCCCCATATGTGTCATTTAATTTATTGTATTTTTTAACTTTATTAAATATATATAGTTTTAACCCAATCATCTTTCCCCAGGATGGTTTCTGAATTAGGGATTGATGCTTAGAAAGATATTCCTACATATATTTATCTTGTTATTTGTCTTTTTATATAGATATTTAAGTCAATTTTACCACAAGAAATATATGGATATAAGTTATGACATTATTTCTTTTTTATCTCTTCTAATATTGAACTAATTGTTAATGTCTTTTAATTGAATAATGCTCCCTTTCCCTATTGACTTAAAATGACTATTTTATCATATATTACATTATTTAAATGTGTCTATTTTGTATTTGTATTACTTGTATTACTTTGTATACTTTTCACTCATTTCTTACTTATTTAATTGTCAACTATTATTATATATATCAATATCTGGTCATACCTCTTTACACCTCTTTTTTTTAAAAAATTTATTTATTTTTGGCTGCATTGGGTCTTGATTGCTGCATGTGGGCTTTCTCTAGTTGCAGTGAGCAGGGGCTACTCTTCATTGCGGTGTGAGGGCTTCTCATTGCGGTGGCTTCTCTTGTTGCGGAGCACGGGCTCTAGGTGCACGGGCTTCAGTAGTTGAGGCTCTCGGGCTCTAGAGCTCAGGCTCAGTAGTTGTGGCGCACGGGCTTAGTTGCTCCATGGCATGTGGGATCTTCCCGGACCAGGGCTTGAACCCGTGTCCCCTGCATTAGCAGGTGGATTCTTAACCACTGCGCCACCAGGAAAGCCCTCTTTATGTCTCTTTAAAAAATTACCTTGGCTAATCTTGCCCATTTATAATGTCCATTAAACTTTTAAAACACTTTGCAATTTCCTAAGAAAAATTATTTTAGTATTTTATTTAGAATTATTTAAAACTATTTTAAAGGTGAGAATGAATTACCGTTATTAAAGTATTTTAGCATTCCCATCTAAGAACATGATACAGCTCTTTTTTAAATTAAGACTTTTAATATATCAATAAATTCTATAATTTCCTCATATATATTCTACAGAGTTTTAATTCCCTGATGTTTTATATTTTTGGTTGATGATACACATGGAGTTATTTCCCCATTTTTTTTTCTAATTGATTGTTAACACTTTTTTTGTGTTTAATTCACATGAGTTTTTCCCCACAATGGATTGAACTAATTGGATTTTGTAATCTTGAAATGTTTTCTCATGCTGATGTATTTCAGTATTTTTCTTCAGTAACTCATGATATATTCACTGGCTTTAGAAACTAGCCTGGTTTACTGTCATCCAAAGATAGCATTTTTCAGTTTAGTTACCAAGAAATGTTTTATTGTTTAATTTGAAAAATTTAATATTCCAATGCCTTCACACTGATAAATTTGCGCTACTGCTCAGCTTACAGATTTTCAGCCCAGATAGTGCAAGCTATTTATAAATGACAAAGCACTGCAACCAATTAGCCCATGTGATATATGTTATTACAAAAATTGGGATAAAGCTTTTAGGCAAACAAACAAAACGAAACTTTCCCTGGGCTTGACATCTCAAGTGCCTGCATAAGCTTAATTAAAGGTTTGGGGGGAGTGGTGCATAAACACACTTTTAAGGCTTTATTTGGGTTTCCAACTGTCTTCTCATTTTCCTCTCATATACGGACACAGTTACTCAAAAGTAAGGTGTTGAAAGTACAGCTAAAGCTGTGCAAAGAATTTCAAACATAATAGGAAATCAAGAAAAGCTTGGCTTCTTTTTTTCTTTCATCCTGTTTCTGCTTGGGTTCTCCCTCTGCAAAATTTGTTCCTTCGAGGTTTAAAAAAATTAATATTGCATTTTACTATAAATTCCAACTGAAGCAGACCTGGACCTATTTTTATATTGAGTCCCAACCCAGTCAGTTAGTTTCTCAAGGATCTTTATAAATAGGTTATTGAATAAATTAGTCTTATTGGAATAATTATCTTTCATCACACTCAGGCTCCTGTTCACAGAATCTAGGGACAAAGTTAGAACAAGGGCATATTGAAATGGAACCCAGAATGCAGCTTTTGGTTTATCTCAGAATAACAACCCTAACCTATGTCTGTTCAAAAGCCTAGGCTTTCTGTTAAAGCAAAACATAGGCTAGGGGGTGCTCTTGGCAATTACCTGACAAGTTCAATCACTCAACAGTCAAGCTGGATCATTCAGGGGAAATTTTGCTATAGGTGTAGTTTTCTTTGTTTTTGTTTGCTTGTTTGTTTGTTTTTGCTTTTCATAAAATCATAGCTGGAAGGGAGATTTCATCCACTCAGACCATATAATTCTTGAATGGTAATCTCTCTAACTGATTCTATGCTACATGTCTCTTCTATATAATGACAGAATTATTCACTGAGAAAAAACCATACAAAAGTAATAGATTTAAAAAATACACATATGTCATTTGAGCCCAGTTGTTACATTTAGTTTAACACTTTTCCTGCCCTGGCTTCTTTATTTACTGTATCCAGTCTCTCTCATGTTGAATTATAGTCTTATTTGGTCCACTTGATCATAGATTACCATCTCTAACTCTAAAATCAGCTTCATGACTCTTAAGAGCTGAATTGACTCAGCATCCCTTAAATCTCCACAGTTTCAATACCCTACCACTTCACCAGGTGGTAACCATTCCCTGGCTCTTATTTGCAAAGCTCAATAATTTCCAACTTGACTGCTCCAGTCACCTCACTTTGAATGTCTTATAATTATATAGCATCTTCCAACCCAGACTGCCCTAGTCCATTCAGCTAGGGAAAGGAAGTTTCTGATCCCTACCTAGAAAGAATGACCTAATTCCAAACTATTTGTTGACTCTAGACAATTTCCTAAACATGCACATTGTGGCCCCCTTCAAAGTAAACAGCTAAGAAAGAGCTAAAATTAATCCAGTAAGAATATATTTTATTTGTTTTTCTAAACTATTTTTAGGAATGAATTTTCAGTTATGTACAACTTTAAATAGCAATGAAAGTGAAAAATCTTTATTCCTGATTTAATTCTATTTTTCAATCATCAAGCTTTATAATACTATTATTTTTTAGGTCTAGGGGAAGTCAGTAAAAAATAACAATGTTTTTTGGTGTTACTTGTAAACTCATTCTAAATTAGAATTTCTGAACTGGGTTTGAAAAATGTAAGGTGTTAGAATAATTATAGAAAACCCAAAGTATTTTAATGAGGAAAACAAAAACAGTCTGTTGGGAAGTACCATACTGTATTTTAAAAAGCCCACCTTAGCCAACTACACCCCAGCAGCAATGAGCATACCTAGCTCCATGTCTTTGTTTCTAATTAATACCATTCTCCAAGAAAAGGAACTAGAGCCCCTTGGAGAAATGGCTGATTCTAGGAATGAGGCACAAAAAATACAAGATGAACTTGGAGTACCTTGTAGTGTCAGAAGGTTAGGATATGCTCAAAAACAAAACCAAACCAAAACAACTCATAATGATGAGGTTATGTCAAAGGAAAACAGGAGCCAACTGAAAGAGATTCCAATGGCCAAAGCCAGAACAATTTCAGTAATAAAATACAGTTTTATCAGTTTATAACCAAAATGTAAATTCATGGGTCATACTGATACAAATAAACAATTGAATAAATAAATAAATGGGGAGAGAATAGACAAATTTCCCTGTGGAAGAATTCCAAAAAACGTATGTAAATACTCACCTGCAAGGACGTGGACCATAACTCCCCACTCCTTCTTTGTTGGCTGTACATAGTGACTTGACTTCCTTCCAAGGCCTACAGTGTGGAAAGCAGGAGAAAAAGAGTGATTTCACAGTGTAGAAACCTGATAAACACTATTATTATTCAGATTTCCATAGTTTTTATGCAATGTCCCATTTCTGTACCAAGATCCCATTCAGGGTACCATATTACATTGATTTATCTTGTCTCCCTAGGCTTCTCTTTCTTGGCTGTGACAGGTTCTCGGACTTTGCTTCTCTCTCTCTCTTTCTTTTCTTTTCTTTTTTTTTTTTTTTGATAACTTTGACATGTTTGAAGAATGCTGGTCAAGCATTTTTAGAATGCCCTTCTATTGGAACTTCTTTAATGTTTCTCTTATGATTAGATTGAGGCTATGAGTGTTTGAGAAGAAGACCACAGATGTAGAGTGCCATTTTCATCACATGGTATGAAGGGTACATACAATCAGCATGACTTATCACTGTTGATGTTGACCTCAATCACCCAGCTCACATAGTATTTGTCAGGTTTCTCCACTCTAAGGTTATTTTCCCCTTCCTCCCTTTCCATCCTGTACTCTTTGGAAGGAAGCCATCATGTGCAGCCCACACTTAAGGAAGCTGATTGTTGAGTATACTGGAATTTCTGTACTATCTTCATAATTTTTCTATATATCTACAACTGTTCTAAAATTAAAAGTTCATTAAAAAAATCAATCAGCTCTACCACTTCATATAATAACCCCTATGTTGTATGAAAACTGATGAGAACATGAGTTCAACAGAACAGCTTCTGCAGAAGAAATATTATTAATTCTGTCTATCCAAAAATCTAAACACTTGCTACTGATAAGTGAATCAATGAAAATCTTTGATCACACTGGGTTGCGCTTCCATCTTACATTTAGCCCCAGGAAAATAAATCCTAAGCATGAGAATGGCAAATGAAGATTTGTTCTTAAAAAAAATGTTAATAGTGGCCTGAAGATTAGAGTAAAATTGATGTTTTTGATTTTATACAGGGCAGTGGTCCCTATGCAGAGCATTAATGTTGGTACCCACACCGTCTAAATTGCTAAGCATGATTCTTATTTTAGATTCATTTCATGTGATAGCATTCAATGGATGGAGATATGCCAGTTTCAATACTTTTGCCCAATAGCTATGCTAAGCTGCTTCTTCCTTTGAATGTACCAAGTTACTTAGCTTTAACCTCAGCACAAATGGAAAATTCGAACTTCTAAAAAGTGTTTAAAATGCAATGAATCTTTGCTCTTTCATCCAGAATTTATACATTTTAAAAAGCATATACAAAATGCTCCCCTCTCACAGCTATTTTGCCTGGGTAAAACCATCTCAAATGGAATCCTTTTCTAGTCAAAATTTTCAATTCACAAAGGTTAGCCTGTCTTTTCCTTTCTGAATGATCAGATGTCCTGAATCATCACTTTGCATATTAATAATTATGCTTCTAAGGATATGAAAGAGTAAATATTGTAAAAAAAACCCACTATTGATGTAACTGAAATCATTTATTCAAATAAAACTGGAAAGAACAAATATAATCTTCAGATTAAGAATCAGAGGATGGACAGCATGTTTCATTTGGTCAGAAGAACAACACCCTTTTAAATCTGGGACTTAGTTTTCTTCTCAGTGGAAAATTTACCTTAGAATTTGATCTAAAATAAAAGAACTTTGCAAAGTTTATACTAGCAAAATTTGAGGATTTTTAATCCCTAATTCTAGTAATAATATATTCAGCAATAGTACTTTATTATTTGTTTTATTATATAGTTTGTTTTGTAAGAATCCTTTGTAACACCTTCAAGATTAAACAGAACATAAAAAAAAAATTATTGCCAGAGTTCGTACAATGCATGCTGGAAGATGATGTGATGTTTTCAAGCTCTGAAATATCATATATGGTATTCTATGTACTGACATGCTTGAATGTGCCACTAAAAATGAGTATTTCTTAAATATAGAGTAACTTTCTAATCTTTTACACTCTAGACTATTGGAATGTAGGGAAAGTAGATATGAAACTAAATGATAATTTCCTACTATTTGTGATGTAATACTTGGGAAAGATAAATAATTCTTTTAATTTCCAAGTTTTTTTTCCTAATTCGTACGTTCTCTTTCTCACTGTCTATCCTGCATCTCCATGAGTTATAAAATATCTATTTATTTATTGTGTAATCTTCTATTTATTCATTTCATTTATTTTTTATTTAAGGAGAAGAGTATTGAAAAGTCTTCTAAAAAACAGTATGTTTTAAAAATTATCTCAATATGAGCTTCAATTTTTAAAAATGGCCCATAACAGGATGTAAAATGTGCAACATTATTTGTATTCCCATGCACTACTGATAACCAGATCAATGCTTTTTTGGAGAATGTAACTAGGACATGCAATGTATCCACAATCTCATTTAGCATCCATGAGCCCAAAGCCAATTTTTCTCTCTGGTTCATGAATTGACTATATCACATAATTGTGACAAACTACAGACATATATCATACATTTTTATGAAAAATACAATGCTTAAGGGAGCAGGATTTATCCATTTTCTGTGTCTTCTGTTAACAAGCATATAAGAAGTTGATCTCTTTGAATGAAAACTCACGTTAAAATAAAAACTTGTATGCAAATCTACAAATCACTTCAAATAACAATGAAACTTACCAAAATGAATTCAAGCTATAAACAAAATGGCCTTATTTATTAAACTTTACATTAAGTGAAGAAACAAGCTATCTGAGCTAAGAGACCCAGTGATCCAAGTGCTCTAAGCTGTAGCGCAAAAGACAAGGAGATATTGAAATGTCAGTGAAAATTCCATTTTGCAGTACTCCTGCTAAACAAGAAAAGGCATTTGTCTTTGGCATCGAATTATTAAGGAGTCAAGAGGCAAGGTAGGGAAAATAATTGACTCTATAAAAAATAGTGTAATGTAATTGACCACAGTGGCTATAGGGAGAAAGGCCTAGTAGCAGCTGAAGGGTCACATAGAGCCTCTTCAGTTGGATGTAGAATGGTACTCATTTATCCAATAAAGTTTGAGTAAAGAGCATTACCTCATGTAGAAAAATTTTCACTGGTTGGTCAAACAGGGAAGAGGAAAGAACAATCTTGGCACATTTAATCTCATTAATGTTTACATAGATTTCAGTAGTGATGGTTTCAGACTTACTGTAAAGAAGTCTTGTTAATTCTCTGCTCTAGACAATGTCAATGATCTCTTTGGAATCTCCAGTTTGATTTAGTCCCATGAGCAAGGGAGCTCCTGCTATAAATTTTCTCCTAGTCAGTGTAAGCAAAAAATAGAGTCACGCATTTCATTGCATTATTATAATGGTAGAAATAAACCTGTTTTAAATAATATGCAACATAATGTGTAATTTTTTTAACATCTCTATTGGAGTATAATTGCATAATGTGTAATTATCTGTATTGGGATATACAGTTGGTCACTTAAAAGTTCTACAGAATATCTACAGTATAATCCTATATCTATCTATCTATCTATCTATCTAGAGAGAGAGAGAGAGAGAGATTATGTTCCTTGAAAACATTGTTTTGAGGTTTGTAAATTTTTTTATTGTTTTCATTCAAGTGCTTACTGTTTTCTGTGAAAATACTCTTTTGTTACTTCTTATTTGCTTTTCCCATAATTTTTGACCTAAAGACATCAATCATTTATGCTAAAAGAAATTAAGCTGAAGTAGTCTCTAAATCCTCCCTTTAATTTTCAGAAAACTCTGACATTTCTTGAATCTCTAGATAACTGGTTCTTTTACAATTAGTGTAGACCATCCTTCTTTAAAAACTTACATGTCCCAATAAGGACTTCTTTCTTTACTGTTTAAACAACCAAATTTGAATTAGGGACTCTGTTGGCTATTTTAGAGTATTGTATTTTCTATGTACGAGTTGAATTTTAGAACTCAATTCTATTTTCACTGGCAAGTGATGCTACCAGTTCATTACTAAATAGTCCTTCAAGTCTTAAACTCTGCAGTGATTTTAAGGCAGAAGCTACAGAACCACTCAATGTTTGGTAAAAATCTATAAAATTAAGGAAGAATACCAAAAGGATCAGCATGCAATAGATGATCATAACATAAAACTGCATAACTGCTCGAAAGAGGAGACAGTGACATTTAACCAAGCTTGTGACAAGAAACATCTCTGGTTATTTAGTTCTAACACAAGAGTCCAATTGCAAAGTCAAACTGGGTTTGAATCAATGTACTCACACATAGAGATACACAAATGTAAGATCTCACCTTAGAGATGTGAAAATAACTGAAATATTATTGTCTATGTTCAGGGTACTATTTGAAGTTATTTAAAAACTGAAGATTACCAGTACCGATAGATCTAGCATTTCTGGTTCATATTATCCCCATTTATGAAGTAAAGAGGTGAAAGAGGCATGCAATAACTCTTTTTAGGATCTAAAATTCAAAATAATTCTCTGACATGTCAGGGACAGTTTATCTCTTGGAAAATACAAATGTATTCATTCTTTGACTCAGCAAAATTTATGAACATATACTCGGCACCAGTCATTCTTCTCTGTACTAGAATACAGTGAGGAATAGGACAAACAAGGTCCCTGCTCTTAAGGAGATAATGAAGAAAAACAGCAATAAACAAGCAAATAAATGATAAATGAGATAGATAGTTTCAGGCTATGAAAACTGCTATGAAGGAAATTTAAAAAAAGAAAACTGTACAAGGGGGTGATTGGAAGACTGTAACTTTCAATTGAGTAGTCTGGGGAAACGTTTCTCAACTTTAATTACACTTGCAAACCAAGGGAAGATTTTAAACAGCAGTACATAATATCATTTACTCTTTTTTTCTAAGGAGCACACTCATTGCCTTGGGGAGAGCAGATTGTAGGGTTCCGAGCCGGGCAAATGTGGCAATGCTAATGCAACAGATCAAGACTGGTAGTAGCAGGGATAAAGAAAAGGGGCAGAACTCGGGGTATATCTTGAAGGTAGAGTCAAGACAATTTACTGATGCATTGGACAGCATGGGTGTTGAGGGAAAAGACAAAACTAAGAATTATTTCTGTATTTAGCTATCATTTGCAACTGGGTGGATGATAGTACCATTTACTGAGAAAAGACTGGGGAAGAATATTCTGATTGAAGGTACCTTTTAGACATTCAAATAGTAATACCCACAAGACAGCTGATGATACAAACCAGAACTCATTGAAGATGTCAGGGCAAGATGTACCCTTTTGGGAGTTCTCTCTATATAGATATTTAAAGCCATGGATTGGCTAGTGAAAACATGTGACTAGAAAAGAGCAGATAGCGCAGAACTCAGTGCTGAAGTACTCCGACATTACGAGCTCAGGCAAGAATGAAGGAGTACGCCAGAGAGACTGATTCAAGTAGCCGGGGAGGCTGGAGAAAAAGCTAGCGTCATGGAAGGTCCATCTATCTCTTGATACCATTTCAAAACATAATGGATTAAAACAGCAATGCTTTTTATCAGTACGTCTCATGGTTTGGGGAGTCAGCTGTGCTCAGCTAGGCAGTCTTTGCTCAGGGTTTCTCTTGTAGTCAGACGGTGGCTAGAGCCGTAGTCATCCTGAAGCCATCATCAAACAAACCGCACAACCGATAGTTAATACTGTCTAATGGGGACTTCAGTGAGAACATTTCCATGTGGCCACCCCATGTGGCCTGGGCTTCCTCACAGCATGGGCTTTTGATGACATGCATGAAGTTCCTAACAGAAGGAGGCAAACATGCCTATGTTTTTATAACCAGACTGATGTCGTTAATGTGACAGACATAAAGAGAAGGGAGGGTCCTGGAATAACTGTCAGGGTGATTCCATCTCATACTTAGACCCTCAGCTGAAAACAGAATTTTATCAGAATAAATCAAGATTCCAAGGATCTTTCAGGAACTAAAATACAGACAGATAGAAAGACAGGATATTAGAGGCCTTTGAATTTCAACATTGGCCCTTTAGTCCTTTAGTCAATTAAATTTAAGGTCAAATTTTAAACTAATATGATTTATTAACTAATTAGCATGTTTTTGTTCTAAATGAATTGGGAGGTTTGAGATTCAGGATACCTATGTATTACATAAAACTTTTGCTATAACCTGAGAACCATCCAGCTTAATCACTCTGGGTCTTGTTTCCTTACCTGTAAAGAATTCTTTCTACAGTTACTTTTATCTCTAAAATTCAATCATTTTTCTAACCAGTCTTCTCTTTCCATTTAGCCAATTCTGCTGTTATTACGGCAAAGGTTTCTGATTCCCAAATTTGAACTCAATTCGAATGTTAAAGTAGCAATGTTAAAGTAGTTCTGGTATCCATAAATACTGACATAATTAAGGCTTTGACCTTTAAAAGATAGTGTGACAGACCAAAGTTTATTTTTGCTACCTACACTTCCATTGCACTGCTTTCTTTTGTGTAGAAATCCTTCTCTTCTTCTTCTCCTTTAGGCAATTGTAACTTATTATTACTTCCATATTCCTCCCATAAAATTCAACTCTGAAAAGATCAGATATTATTAAAACTAATATCTATCTATCCATCATCTATGGATGTATTCTCTACCTTAATCCAGAAATGACTCAACTGAACAAATAAAGCAAATCTATGTAAATCAGTGATTGTATATTCAAGGACTATTTTTAATTTTAACCCTAATACCTAACTGAAATAAATGCCTATTTTTCGTGGATATTGGATATCAATTGATGAAGTAAGAATGCTTTGAGATATTTGGGGAGGGGCAGAAATTTCTGGAATGACTCAAGCAGTTGGCTGCTATCTTTTCAACTTAAACAGGAAAACAGTCCTCTTATCTTCCTTAAACTCCTAATTGCATCTCACGTTAATTATGCTCCTACAGCAGCCCCTTAATACAGATCTTCTGTGCATGTTTACGTGTGTGTGTGGTAGCTAGTGTGGGTAGTTTTTTCTCCTCTGCATAATTCTGTGCGAGCTGCAGATTTAGGTTGAATCCTCACTCTATAGGAGGTAAGAAGAGATAATGAATTAGTGCTTCCAACAAAGAAGATTATTCCGAGCGTCTTTGGAATAGGCAGAGAAGTGGGGCAGTAGGCTAGTCTTTTATTAAACACATCATATCTGGGATCTTCCTAAAAATCATTTCCCTAGTCCCTGTAAATTTAAGAAGAAAATATCTAAAATCTGGAAGTCTGCAAATTATATTGTTTTCAGAGTAAGGAACAGATCACAGGAAGCTATGAATAAAACCCCTCTTTCTGCCACAAAAATGTCACATGGTTTATTTGCTTAAAAACACACAAGGAGGGGTTGTGTGAGGAATTAGGGTAAAATGCAAGGCAAGAGAAAAACCATGCCAGGAAGATAGTTGCCAATGACCTAAAAGAGATGCCAAGTTAAATTGGGGGCCAATTTGTCAAACATTCCCTTTGAACTGCAAACTTCAGAACTACAAAAATTTCAGATGGGAATTATCAGGCTGTCTCCAGGAAACGTCTCTCAGATAATCAAGGTTATAATTACAACGGAGGTGATGAAACATGTTCTATAATCTACACTTTGGCTGATGCTGTCTAGTTAATTCAGCTAACATTTCTTTTTTTCCTTTTGCCCCACTATCTTTCCAAATTTGCTGTAAATTTCTTGGACTAGTCAGTTATACCATGTTGCCCACACTACTGTATAAAAGAACATCAGTGCCAAGAACCAAAGAAAATTTGTTATCAGGGGACCGGCAGCCTGTGAGTGGCGGAAGCAATTCTTGCTGTTGTTAAGAAATTGTGTCAAAAGCACTTACAATGAAGTTCAAATATGCTAATGCTACTAATTCAATTTGACATGCCTGGACCTCAGAACCAGCACTGGGGTATACAGAGCTATTTATCTGTTATTTTAGTCATTCATTGGCCTAAGACATTTTATTGGAAAGCTACCGATTAAGGTAGGAATGGGAAGGTGGGAGTCAGGGAGTGGCGGTGAGGCTCAAATTAAGATGAAACTGTTAGTCATTCCTAAGACACTACCTTTAGGTGAAAATGTGCTCAGGGTAGTTAAAAATTGCAATGTTTCCATGGCAGAGTTTGATAAACAATTTTGAATTAATCAAAAGACTGACTCTCTGCACAGACCCTCTGTTCTCTACAATCAATCCCGCTTTAAAATAAGGAACAGAATGCTGATCTTTCAAATCTGGGATAATTCCTCCTAATTCTTCAAGCCAGGATTGTGCATAGATGGTTCTGTTTGTCCTAAATGGGGTCTACACTAGATGAGGATGAAATTGTGGACTTTGTAGCCAAATGATACTATATACATATAAGGTAATTCATCAATAGCATAGACAATATAAAATGCTTGCTGGAAGTACATAGGCAGGTAGGGGAGAGAAGAAATGAATATTTATTAAGAACTTGCAGCACTCAAGACGTTTTATATGTGAAATACCTAGCTCAGATTTTAACTTAATCATCCATTCTGATCTCAAACCCTATTCTAAGTGTTTGTGATACAGTAGTGAGATAAACTGCCAAAAAACAATAGAAATTCTGACCCTGATGGAGTTTGTTTCCTGAAGGAGAGATAGACAAAGCAATAAATATAATAAATAACTAATCTAAATAGTAATGTTAGAAGCCAAAAAGTGCTATAGGAAAAGAAACAAAAACTAAAATAGGCTAAAGGGAATGAAGGTAGAGAAATTGCAGCTTGAAATAGGGTGTCAGGGCAGGCAGCCTCGAGAAGGCAGTATTTCAGCAAAGGCATGAAGGCGATGATGGACTATCCATACAGCTGTTAAAGGGAAGAATATTCCAGAGGTAACAGAGTGCAAAGGTTCTTAGGAGAGGTTGTGCCTGGGAATATTGAGATACTGCAGGAAGACGAGGGTGGGTTGATTAAGTGTGGGTGGGGAGGGAGGGAGGGAAGGGGATGAGATCAAAATGAAATAGGGTCCACGTCACATGAGATTTTGTAGACCACCGTGAGAATGGTGGGGTTTAGCCTGAAGAAAATAGGAAACTACTAGCTGGTTTTCAGATCTGGCATGTTTAAGAGGCTACTCTGTGAATCAGGGACTGTATGTAAAGTGGGAAGGATGGAAAGAGCAACATTATTCCGAAGCTTTTGAAAACACTGAGATGAGAGTTTACGGTGACTTCAACCAGGATATTAGTGGTGGAAATGGTATGAAGCAGTTGAATTCTGGTTCTGCTTTGCAGATAGAGACAGCGGGATTTCCTGATTAAAGTCATGTGCAGGTGGGAGTTAAAGGGAGACGTCAAGCATGACTAAAGGTTTTGTCCCAGGCAATTGGAGGGATTAATTTTTTTTTTTACTATTTACTGAGCTATGGGAACAAATTTGAAAAAAACTGAGGGTTTATTTTTTCAGTGTATTATATTCGAGAAACTCACTAAACATTCTGATGGAGATGCCAAGCAACTTGTTGGATACATAAGCCTGGAATGCAGGAGTGATGGCTGGGCTAAAGTTATAAATACAATAAATAAATTAAATAAAATTGTACCATGAACCTGGATGAGAGAGCCAGGGAGGGAGGTTAGCTCTAAAGGAGGAGAAAGCCATGGATTAAGCCTTGAGCCACTCTGAAGATAAGAGGTGGAGGAGAAGAGAGGATTCAGAGAGAGACTGAAAATAAACCGCTAGGAAGATAGGAGGAAATGCCATAGAACCCACTGCCCAGAACACCAGGATAAGTATTTCGAGGAGAATAATGTGATGAACTCTATGAAATGGTGCTGATAGTTTAATAAGATTAGAATTGAGATTTGAACACTGGATTTAAGTGTAGTAGAGATCACCAGTGACCTTTATAAAAGAAATTTTAGAGGAGAGGAGGGGGAAATCTTTGACTGGAGGAGGCTTAAGAAAGAATGGGAAGAGGGAATTGGTGAGAGCAAATAATGACAACCATGTGGAAGAGAATTTTTACGAAATGGTTCAAAATCGGGGCTCCCTGGAGGGGGAAGTAGAGTCAAAGGAAGTTTTTAAATTTTTTTTAAAATATAGGAGAAATGACAATATTTTATATGCCAATGAGAATAATCCAATACACAAGCAAAAAATGAGAAGGTAGGAAGGAGAGAAGAGACTGGCAGGAACGATGTCCCGGAGGAGATGAGCAGGATTTAGTGGACACGTGGGGAGGCTGACTTTAGACAGAGTCACAAAGAGTTCATCTGCGTTACCTGAAGGGAACACACCGTATCCGGGTGAAGATGCTGGTGGGTAGAGTGGATGTTGTGTTGAAAGTCTGTGGACGTTCTCTTCTGGCTGCTTTAGTTTAACAGTGAAGAAGGACCATCATCACCTGAGAGTGAGGATGACAGAGGGGGTTTCAAGGAAAGAGGAGAAAGTGGAAAATAGTCATTTAGAAGAGCCCAAGAGTAAACAAAAGTGTGAAATATAGAACGAGCATCTGGACCAGCAAGGCCCACCTGAGACTGTTGGTCGTGAATTCAAAGTTTAACCAGCCAGCAAGGTTTGCCTGTCTCTGGCCATGTTCAGACACAGAATAAACAAAATGTGCAGAGAATTCTGTGATCCTTATTTTTCTAATATTTAATGTGGCCTTTTGCCAGAGCTCATACTCCTTAAAGCAAGAAAAAAAGAGTAACTTTTATTTCTGTTCAGTTTAAATGGTTCTGTCCCTTCCAAATAGTTAGCAATCCATTTAGATGGCGAAGGTTGCATGGGATAAAATGCCTCTCAGATGATATTCTCCCTGCCTTTTTTTCTAAAATGGCCTGGTGTACAGGGTGTATTTTATTTAATCTCTGGGCAGTAGAGAAAATGTGTGCTCTTCAGCTGAGTTCTCGTCTCATTCCAGTCTCTAGTCTCCTGGGTTGTCACATGCCCTGAATGTAATGATGGCCTTGCCCCGCACGCATATGTAGGCAGGGGTGACCGTGGGGGGCAGTCTGCACTTAGCCTGCATTATAGAGCTGGGTGTCACACTGCAGGTGAGGGGTGCTGTTTCTCCTCATTCCCCATTTAGAACCCTGGATAGTAACCATCCCCCAGGCTGTGCCGCATCTACCTGGAAGAAGGTCACAAAGAAGAGGGAAGTATGGAGGTTTAATTAGTCTTCCTGAGCCACTGCAGGGTTCCTCTTGACGTGAACGCCTGTTTGGAAACAAGTGGGTCACCCACAGGACCGTGTAGCAGTGGAAAGTGATGCTGTAGCAGAGGCTGGTGAGCGCGGGCCAACGGGTTGGATGAGGGACAAACCAGAGAGTCTGTGGTGCATCCAGCAGGAGCCTATGTGAGGCTGACTCAGCCAGGAGCACGGTTAGTATCTGGCCAAGCATAGGGAGAGAGTAGGCTTCTAGAACCTTCAGCTGCAAATGCTGGCATTCACCTGTTGTTTGCAAGGAAAAATCTGTGAATAATAAATACATGCCTGGGGAAGGGGTGCAAAAGTAGAGAAGGAGGAAATGGACTTTGGAAGAGTTTACCAAAGTGATTAGTGATACTAATAATTATAACCTATAGATGAATAGTACTTATTTTTTGGAGATCTTTTTCATTACGGTCCACTTCCTCCCATCCTTCCCCTGCATCTTACTAATTTAAAGCATAGCACTGCTTTCATGGAGTTTTATTTTAGTGTAAATATAGGTATAGTCCAGTGAATTTTCTTTTTAACATCTTTATTGGACTATAATTGCTTTACAATGTTGTGTTAGTTTCTGCTGTATAACAAAGTGAATCAGCTATATGTATACATATATCCCCATATCTCGTCCCTCTTGCGTCTCCCTCCCACCCTCCTTATCCCACCCCTCTAGGTGGTCGCAAAGCACTGAGCTGATCTCCCCAATGAATTTTGATTAGGTAAATGAACAAGTGAATGAACGCTTCGGAGAAGATATAATGGAAAAGTCAGCATTTTGAGCTAGACTCTGAAGGATAATAAATAGCAATGAATGAAACACAGCCACAGCAGCAGCAAGATCACTGGAACTAGACAGTATGGGGCACGTTGGAATAATAAGTAGTCTGCTACTTGCATAAGGTCACAGGACTTGTAAACCGACTTTGGTACAAATCTTGCTTCTTTCATTTATTCTCTGTGCGAACCTACAAGAGATACTTAACCTCTATGCACCTCAGTTTCCTAAGTAAAAAATAAAAATAATTTTACATTATCTTTCAAGATTGTTGTTAGGACTAAATGAGATAATTTATACATATATATAATTTAGCCCCAAGCAGGTCTTCATAAATGCTACATGAGAATTAGTCATGGAAATGGGGTTTGATGTAAAGTTTGGAATGAAATCAGGGCAGGACTTCAAAATCATGATAAATATCCAGACAGGATGTTATGCCACAGGTGATGGTGATGTGGTGAAAGTTTACGAGCTGAGAACGTTACCTTGATCTCAGCCAGAGACCACCACGAGCGCAGCTTTAGTTTATTACTCTTTGCAGTGAACGACTATGAGATGTTTCAGTAAGAGAATGTTAGAACTTATAGGATTTGAGTTTGGGTTAGGTAATTTTGGGGAGGAAGCTGGACTTTTCTCTGGATTAAATGCTGTCAGGAAGTGGGGGTAAGATTGGGTATCTTTATGAATATAACCTAGAGGGAGAGAAAATTAGAGCAAGGATAAAGCTGTAATAGGCAAAGAACTGTGGTCACACATATTAGCCAGTATATGGGCTGTTTGGTCATTTTTGCAGTTTGGACCATACTAGTGTTTTTCCCTGTGTTGAGACAAGATTGCCAAGATTTGCCTTGATCCTCAGTGTCCAAGAGTAGCCTTGTCTGATATTGATGTTCTATGAAGTTGTATGTGTTCAACTTCTGTGAACACGTAAGATCTAGCTGTGAAGGCCAGATCAGCATCCAGCAACACCAAGACCTAACAAATAGCACCAGACCATCTCCCAGAGGTCTGGGCTGCTTTTTCCTTCTCAAAGGTAAGGTCAATGATGTGTGTTTTAGGAGACATAAAATTGGTAGACAGGAGAGAAACCAGAACTAGATCCTCTTATACCAGGTGAATGAAAATGAGAACTTTAGAGA
This sequence comes from Balaenoptera acutorostrata, assembly GCF_949987535.1. Lineage (NCBI taxonomy): Eukaryota > Metazoa > Chordata > Mammalia > Artiodactyla > Balaenopteridae > Balaenoptera > Balaenoptera acutorostrata. The sequence goes on along the minus strand of NC_080073.1, from coordinate 88,926,608 downwards.
ACGTATGGGAGGACAGCTATTCACCCAAAACAGCGGATTACTTATCTATCAGAAACAGTTTAAATGGGATTCTTGGGATGTGTGGTTAGTTGAGCAGGAGTTCTAAATTGTCTTCAATGCTTCAGTTTCATAGTTCTATGCATTCCTTTAACATAGTTGATTAAAGAAGAGTTTTCTATTGTGATGGTGGTTTTAACCACTTGGAGCCATCCATATTGTCAGTTTAGAATAATACTTATCAAGCCTCTTTCTCCAGAACCCAAGAGTCATGCAAAACTTCCTGAGATACCACCTCAGTCAGGCAAGGGGAAAAGAAATTATTGGGGTTTTGCCCTCTTACCTGATACCAGCCATGAACAATCTCCCTTTATTTCTATCATATATCAAGTTTTTTGTAAGATTTTATTTAAAAAAAAAACAAAACAGGCACTGCTTCCTGACATTTCAAGGCATGTGTAATCTAAAAATTCCATCCTGTGCAGAGCTAATTGTAGGCAGGTCTGGCTGTTGCTTCCTACCAGGCTGTTTCAAATGTAAATGTTTGTCCCGACTGTAGGCAGTCTTTGCCTACGGTTATAGCAATACTTTGTTGAAAAGTGAACAATTATTCAACCTCAGCACTCACAGCAACCATCACTTTGATAGCTTTTCACCTCATTATGTTCCCAGTTCGCTCCATTATTAAGCAAAATGGTTTAAATGAAGAAATGATTACAGCAAGGGAAATGGCTTTTCGGTAGTATTTGCTTTATAAGTCTCTTGGTCTTCCAGCTTGATACTAATATTTTATCTATTAAGAGATACATCCAGGCAAGTAGACTTCTTGAGCTGTGTATAAATGGAACTAGGATGTTGGTTTTCATGCTTTCATATTACTAACACTGAAAATACATAAATTTTGTGTAGACAGAAGGCAGTCTCTCTACTGCTGATCCAAAGTGCTATGTGTTCATATCAAACCCTTGCCCCTGCAGTGGAAGCACAGAGTCCTAACCACTGAACCGCCAAGGAAGTCCGTTGTGCATAGCTTGTCTACTCTAGGTCATCTGCCAACATAATCTTATGTGCACATTATAAATATTATGTTGCTTTGGGTTATTTACTCCTGGTGTTTATCATCAAGTGCCTACATTATTATGAAGAACTTGACAACTGGACCATATTCTCCTTTCATCTAAAATCAGTTTTGCTTGTATGTATATGTGGGCCAATATTTATATAGTAACTTTGGTGCAGTTTCTGGCAACATATTATATTTAAAAAGATACTCATGTTCCCATTTTAAATTCTTTCAAGGATTTGTCATAGGTTCTAGAATAAAAATTGAACTGATTAATGATACCTATGAGGTTATCTGTGATCTGGGCCCATGATGTGTTTGATCAGCCTCACACCCCTGACATTCTTGATCACCATCTAAAAGGTAAGCTCAGTATTGGGTCACCAATATTCTCTTCTCTTATTACCCTAGTGACCTAACCCAAGTCTCCCTTGACTTTGTATTTCATTGCATCCTTCTTTCTTAATGCCTTTCCTTTAAAACTCCTATTGCCTTATAAATGAATACCACTGCATTATTAATCTATTCAAAATGTGTATCTCATATCTACTAGCTTTAACTGGCACATGACAATGGAAAGCGATTTCTCTCTTGAGTAGAGGCACATGCTTTCTATATACCCATAAACACCTGCTTACAGAGGTCAGTTCAGTGTCCACCTGACCAGGACCCCATTTAGATCTTCACTTCTTTAAACTAGAACACCAGTCAGTGTCTGCCAGCGCCCAAACTCTGCTTAGAAAATTGCAATTCCTACATTTTTTGCAATAAAGCAGCAACTTTATTTAAAATCCTTGTGCTTCTTTTTCACATCTGATTAAGTTAAGGGAGGCCACCAGCTCCAAGAGCAGTCAATTTATGGGTAGATCAGAGACTGAAGATATAGATAGAATTAAAAAAAAAGAAAGGTCAAGCAAATTCCCTCTCTGAATAATTTGAATGATTCATAGAAATCATTGGAAATCCAGAGGGTAAGAAAGCAATTTAAATGCCTAGCCTTGGAAATCCCTGCCTCTAAGAATAAGGAAATCAAGGAGAAATTGGCGAGGTTTGAAAATTATGCTTTTGTCTTACCATCAGGAGCATGGCCGGGAATGAAAGAAAAATAAAGCTAGACAGATTGATGAAGGTGGAGAAAGAGCTATGTCTGTAGAAAAAAGTTTGAGATTTGGGGAGACTTGCAGAACAGATAGGTAGAGAAAAAGGACACCTTGAATGCAAAACTGGGCAGAAATATAAAAGCAGAACAGAGATGCATGTAGGCAAATCTAATTCTGCTTGAAGAGAGTGTCAGGAAGGGGTGAGCTGATTTTGTGGATATTGAATCAGGAATTGAGACTGGGCCCCCAAAGAAATTTATCAAGAGAAAGACAAGGAATCTCCATTAATAACCTGGAATTACTCCCCAGAGGCAATCCAAATACAGGAAACAATTGAGAGCCATTCTCGTAAGGCAACTCAAAATAAGAGCTATCAGGAAACCACCCCTTTAAGACTGGGGATCTATTCCAAGTGGTTATATAATATCTGGGATGATTTGAGAAGTAAAGACAAATACCAGTGTGGAATTATTAAAGCATTTATTTGCAAGCTTCAAATATTGTATATGGGGATGTAGCTATTGCCCTAGACGAATACATTGTAGAAATGTATGGAATCAGGGGTTATAAAGGCATAGAGAAGATTAGATACATTTTTTTTTAAGGTGATGAGTATGGTCAATGCTAGATTGAGTCTAGCTCTTTTTGGATGTTAGCCTAATGGCTATTGTACTTATAGGATGTTAGTTCTATATGTTGGTTCCTATGTGGTGGTAGATATTTATAAAATGTTGAATAAGATTAACGCTGTATATGTAGGAATTGAGTCCACATTCCAGGAAAAAAAGTGGTGAAGGAGTGGTGGGCAAAGGACAAATAGAGGAGGCTTGTTTTGTCTGTCTTTTTTGAACCCTTACCCTATAATATCCACATACATCTTTTTAGCGAGAACTGGGTCTCATGGCCAGTCTTGCTGTGAAAGATTCTGAGAAGTAAGTAGTTTAGCAGAATTGAGGTTCTATTAAAAAGTAAGATGGGAATAATGGATATTATGTTATAGTAAAAATTGTGTGAACAATGATTGATTTTAGCAAAATTAGGACTCGTTTATTCCAAATTTCTCACTGTGAATGATCATACAAACAAAGTCCTAAGAGTGTGTTAGCAAAAGAATTTCAGGGCCAGAAGACAAGGAGCAAGAAAAAGATAGGGAGACACTGAGATCTACCAAAAAATGCCAGTCCTACATGAGGTCAAAAAGTAGGTTTAAGTATCTAAAATCCAGCTGAGCTTTCCTCAGAGGAATAAGGACTCTATGGGGAAATTAGACCATTGGAGACCTATTTCACTACTGCATAAAAGTATGTACCAAAAAGAAATCCTAAAAAAAAAAAAAAAAAAGAAATCCTTCTCAAAACCCAAAACATGAAAGAAAATTAAGTAAAGAAGTGTCTTAAAGAGCAGATAGCTGAGTTATTGATAGTTATCAGGGCTCCAGGGGCATTGGTTTCATAACCATCAAGAACAGCTTCCTTGAAGTAATGGGCTGAGGACGCTTCTCCAGCTGTGGGACTGGGGAAACTCTGCCTTGGAGGCTCAAAGCAATTATATTGCAAGAATCAGTGGTTGCAAGAGCTGTGATGAAACTGGAGTAAAAATGCCTTCTAATCAAGAAAGTGTGGGGCAGGTAGTGGGGAGATTGTTACCACACAAATCTCATACCCAGTACAGCACCAGGTTACTGGCTAGTCAATGTTCAAAGAAAAACTACAAATTAAGATATTTTTAACGTGCTAGATGAAAATAAACCCTGAAGAATGGGACTGCCGCCACTGCACATTTTGAACTCCCCAAGATCGCAGGATTATTCTAATGCTACCCACTGAGAGAGAAGAACTTTTCTGCAAGCTGGAGAATTTAAATAGTGCCATAATTAAGTCCATGGTGAGATATTTCTCCTTACTGAATTTTAATCCACAAGTCTTGAAGCCTAGACCCCCGGGATAGAATAATTGGCAAAGTGGTGAGCCTGAAATGAAGAATTTTCTTGATTTTATCTATCCTCCATTGCTTAGATACCATTAAGCCTTAAGCAAGAGTAACATGGGTCTAGTTTAATTGTGTTTTGGGAACCTTCCTTTTGCTTGGGATAACTGCTATCAGGCCTGGGGATTGGCTTATTGTCTTCATTTTGTGAGTGTGTGGCTTAATGCTAAGATATTCCTTTGTTCCCAATGTATACTTTAGACTTTTTACAAATGGGGGCACATAAGAGACTTGGCAGGAATAATCCAATCTCAGAGGCACTGCAGAGCTACATCCTTTCCAGGGAGAGACAGACAGGTTGAAGCTGTTGAAATTCTTCAACTTCACTCTGGCATCTGATTTAGAATTCTGCTCTCTGGCTGAGAATTAGCAGGATTAAAACAAAAAAAAATTGGCAGTGATGATTTCTGGACTAAAATGAAGATTTTGGACTACCTTTGAACTTAATATTTAACGGCAAGATAATTTTGTTTTGGAATTGGTTTTAGTTACATATTAACCTGAGAATTTTGATCTTTGATTTCTGTGGACTTAGATATGTAGGAACTTATTCTTGGCATTTTTGTTTCTCCCAGGTATATGATAATGAGGGGTGTTTAGATTTAAATTTGGGATATCTCTGTATTGCTGACATCTTGGTATTAGAATGTTTTTATGCTGTTATTTGATTTAACAGATTAACTTATGGTGATGTCATCTTATACAATGTGGCTGGGCATACTTTGAGAACAAGTACACTGAGAATAAAGAATATTTTCTGCTCTAGGGGACAGCAGCAGCTTCACTTAACATGTGGTTCTGACCCATCGGAGACCCCCGTGGAGGCAAAAGCTAAATTTCTGGAAGTGGAAGGAAACTCAAACAGCAATAGTGGGTATGGAGGGCATGGACTCAGAATAGATAAATGGAGAATTCCCTGGTGGCCCAGTGGTTAGGACTCTGTGCTTCCATTGCAGGGAGCACAGGCTTGATCCCTGGTCGCGGGGAACTAAGATCTTGCAAGCCGCGTGATGCAGCCAAAAAAAAAAAAAAAAAAGATAAATGGAATGGTGGAATGGTCTTCATAGCATGTTGCCTGCTTCTTCAGGGAGGAATGTCCACAGCCACTGGAATACAGACCCAAGAGTTAAGTCCTATCAATTAAGAAAACAATTGAAATGTAACTGTAGAATTTCTAGTTTTTTCACCTCATTTTTCAATGTGGGAGGGCTTCTCTAGAGCAGGGGTCCCCTACCCCCTGGGCTGTGGAATAGTACCGGTACATGGCCTGTTAGGAACCGGCCACATAGCAGGAGGTGAGCCGCAGGCGAGTGAGTAAAGCTTCATCTGCATTTACAGCCGCTCCCCATCGCTCGCATTATTGCCTGAGCTCCACCTCCTGTCAGACCAGCGGCGGCATTAGATTCTCATAGGAGCGCGAACCCTACTGTGAACTGCACATGCGAGGGATCCAGGTTGCGCGCTCCTTAGGGGAATCTAATGCCTGGTGATCTGAGGTGGAGCTGAGGCGGTGATGCTAGCGCTGGGGAGCGGCTGCAAATACAGATTATCATTAGCAGAGAGGTCTGACTGCACAGACACCATAAGAAATCAATTGCTTGCAGACTCCTATCAAAACCCTATCAGTGAGTGGCAAGCGACAATTAAGCTGCATCTGGTGGCAGGTTTTATAGTGGCAATTGAGTTGATGTACTTCAATTGTACAGCTGCATCTGGTGGCAGGCCTTAAGTCAGAATCCGACACTTATTTTAGTCTGCGCATGGCCCGCCCATTATTTCATTTACCACTTCTGTCCGCGCCTCTTTCCCGCACTGTGCACTTGTCTCAGTCACAGTTTTGGTAAGCCCACAAGCTAACCTTAGCCAAAATGAGTAAAAAACAAACGTCGCTGGAGAGCTTCTTTGAAAAGGGGGAAAGACCCAATGATGAGACAGCATAAGACTCTAAGACTGCCCACAAAAAGAAAGCTGCATTTAAAAGAAAATACCAAGAGTCCTACTTAAATTATGGGTTCATTGCAACTGGTGATTCACATTCTCCAAGCCGCTTTGTATAATATGTGGCAACCAGCTATCCAATGAAGCCATGAAACCTTCAAAACTGCTTCGCCACATGGAGACCAAGCACCCTGCATTAAAAGACAAGCCTTTGGAGTTTTTCAAAAGGAAAAAACATGAACACAAAGAACAGAAGCAATTATTGAAGGCTACAACTTCATCAAATGTGTCTGCACTGAGAGCATCATACTTAGCGGCTAGCGGCATTGCTAAAGCTAAGAAGCCCTTTACTATTGGTGAAGAGTTGATCCTGCCTGCTGCTAAGGACATTTGTCATGAACTTTTAGGAGAGGCTGCAGTTCAAAAGGTGACACATCACATGTTCTTCTTTCAGCTAGCACCATAACTAGATGAACTGATGAAATAGCAGGGGATTTTGAGACACAATTGTTAGACAGGATTAATGAGTCACCGTGTTACACAATCCAGGTTGACGAGTCTACTGATGTTGACAACAAAGCAACGGTGCTTGTTTTTGTGTGATATGCTTTTCAGGAGGTTGTGCATGAGGATATGTTATGTGCACTTTTGTTGCCAACCAGCACCACAGATGCAAAACTATTCAAATATTTGAATGATTACATATAGGGAAAACTAACCTGGTCATTTTGTGTCAGTATATGCACGGACAGAGCGGCTGCCATGACTGGACGGCTTTGTGGTTTCATTACTCGGGTCAAAGAGGTCACTTCTGAATGTGAGTCTACGCACTCTGTCATCCATAGAGAAATGCTGGCTAGCCGAAAAATGTCACCCGAACTGAACAGTGTTTTGCAAGATGTGATTAAAATTATCAACCACATTAAAGTACATGCCCTTAACTCACGTCTGTTCGTGCAGCTCTGTGAGGAGATGGACGCAGAGCGCACATGTCTTCTCTTATACACAGAAGTGAGATGGCCAGAGTTTTTGAGAGCCACTCCAGAGATTTCTTTTAGAAAAACAGTCACCACTGGCAGCACATTTCAGTGACACATAATGGGTCGCAAAACTTGCTTACTTGTGTGACATATTCAACCTGTTCAGCGAACTCAATCTGTCACTTTGGGGGAGAATGACAACTGTGTTGAAGTCGGCAGATAAAGTGGCTGCATTCAAAGCCAAACTGGAATTATGGGGGCGACAAGTGAACATGGGGATTTTTGACGTGTTTCAAACATTAGCAGAGATTTTGAAAGAGACTGAGCCAGGGGCTTCTTTCTCCCAGATGGTGTGTAATCACCTATCTCAGCTTTCAAAAGAGTTTGAGCATTACTTCCCAACCACAAAAGACCCTGAACTGGGAAGGAATGGATCCACAACCCATCTGTGAATAAGCCAGGTGAATCGACTTTGTCCGTGCTAGAAAAGGATCAACTGCTTGAGATCACAAATGACGGTGGCCTTAAAAGCATGTTTGAGACAACTTCAAATCTCCATACATTCTGGATTAAAGTCAAGGCAGAATATCCTGAGATTGCCACAAAAGCACTGAAAAGCCTGCTTCCATTTCCAACATCCCATCTTTGCGAAGCAGGGTTTTCTGCAGTGACAGCAACCAAAACGAGATTACGGAGTAGACTGGACATAAGCAACACACTTCGGGTGTCACTGTCTCCCATCACCCAGATGGGACCATCTAGTTGCAGGAAAACAAGCTCAGGGCTCCCACTGATTCTGCATTATGGTGAGTTGTATAATTATTTCATTATATGTTACAATGAAATAGTAATAGAAGTAAAGTGCACAATAAATGTAATGCACTTGAATCGTCCCGAAACCATCCCCCTCCCCCGGCCCGTGGAAAAATTGTCTTCCACGAAACTGGTCCCTGGTGCCAAAAAGGTTGGGGACCGCTGCTCTAGAGTAACACACCTGGTCTAGCTCTCCAGCTCTTAATTATTCTCCTTCGTAAGACAAATGAATTGTATATTTAGGGGGTTTAAAAGAAATATTTGGGCATGACTAGCCCAGCTTGTAGTGCATTGAATAGTACCAGACCCTCCGATTCATGTCCCCCAGAATCTAAGAATGTGACCTTTTTTGGAAATATGGTTGTTTCAGATATAATCAAGTTAAAATGAGGTCATGCTGGATTAGGGTGGGCCCTAAATCTAATGATGACGTCCTTATTAGATGAAGAGAGGGCACGCAGAGACATCAGGGAAGAAGGCCATGTATTGATGGAGGCATAGCTTAGTGGGATGCAACTACAAGCCAAGGGACACCAAGGATCGCTGGAGACACCAGAAGCTGGGTGAAGGCAAGGAAGGAGTCTTCAGAGGGAGCATGGCCCTTCTAACACATTGATTTCAGACTTTTAACCTCCAGAGCTGTGTGGGAATAAAGATCTGTTGTCTTAAGCCATCAAGTTTGTGGTGATTTGTTACAAAATTAATGAGGTCAGCAACTCTATTTCCAAATATCTTAATTGCTTCCAGACCCGTTGATATTAAATAGCTTTAAAATTTTGAAATGGAGCCCAATATTTCCCTCCACTCTCCACTAACTCTTCAAAACTTGAATACTATCTAGTGACAGGATAAGACATTCACCATTTCAATAACACTTAGAGGCAATATCTATTGATTTAGCTTACAGATTTGACCTCATATTCACTAAGAATATACTGTAAGGTGAATCACTTTATCCTGACTGAATATAAGGCAGCAGGATTACAAAAGTTACTGTCCCATTTATGCTATTTTTTGTCCATTTTCTTTAACCTAAAATGTTTTCATTTATGAGGGGCAAATGGGGAAGGTTAAAACTGATATAATACCTCCATAGATGTTCCTATTTAAAGCAAAGAAGTCACTGCTTATAAATTTCATAGGACACAATTGAGGGAAAATAATCTCTGTAAAGAAAATCCACTTCCCAAACAGGCATACATTTAAATATGAGTATTATCTGCTAAAGGGAGGCATCATCATGAGTCTGTGCCAGGTTTATTCTTACTAATGCTTATAACAAACAAGGATGGACTGCCAGGTGACCTAACAGGGATTGACTGGTTTGTGCCTACTAAGTGAAGTCCCAGAAATGTGCACTAAGAGAATGACGGGGATAATGAGATAAGTAAATTGTTTGGAGATCGGAAAGCACGATAATTTTATCAGGGCTGGAAGAGAATAGTTATATAGGATATCAAAATGAAGAATATTAGCTGAACAGGGGCAAATCAGCTAGGAAAACCAGGAAATGAGAACATCAGAACTGCTGATCAAAAACCAGACACACAGGATTTAAGGGGATTTCTATGAACGACAACTGAAAATAGTATAAAATGGTGGCTAAGCTACCCGAACAACTATGAATAGGGACTATTAGGATCAGGTTAAAATAATGCTGAGATTCTCATGGGTTATATCCACCACTTCCATGTCCCGTAGCAGTGTCACAATTACTTAGTCTTGTCTCAATCAACAGACTAACCTTCATGCCAACATCATATAAAAAGTGGCCATTGACTCCCTTTGTTCCTAGTTCCGCCTTGAGTCCTTATACTGACCCAACTCTCCTTCAACTTTCTGTTCTGTTCCTCATGTTTCTGAGTTCTGAACTTGTAACTCCCTTGCCAATTACAGTTTCATTTGTTTCCAGATTTAACCTCAGCATCACTGCCAATGCTATCCTTTTGTTTTGTCCTTTACCAGGAGATGGATTTCTTCTTCGTCTCAGCTGCCATGAGTCACTCTGTAAATAACCTGAATGATCCAGCCAGGATGTGAGACCTTGTACTTCACCACACACCCTTGAAGACACGTGTGCAGGACATTTTCAGAGGAGCCAGATCATGAGGGAACCCTCAAGTCAGAGCCAATTTCTGGGTAGAACTTCTAACTTCAAACCCGAGTCCCACATTTATGATAGTGATAAGGATATGGTAAAGACTCCTTTTAATACTCTTTCTTTTGGTAAAAGCCCCACACTTCTGCTCTCACAAGAAGGCCCAAAGCCCATTCAACTCTTCAAATTAATGCATAATCCATAATCATTTTGCTCCTTTTATTGAAGCTATAACCTAGCATTCCCTTCCCAGTTGTATCTGGATGGGAAAGGTGTTTAGTGGATAAATAAGAATAGTTCTTTTTCTTGGTCTCTTTCTAGATCATAGGAAAGGGTGCTCTTTTATAACATCTCTATCATTTCTTGGAGTTGTTATCAATCATTTTTCAATCCCTCAACTTTACATCCTTGAAATCTTTTAAAATATTTCCTGAGAGTTTGAGGTGAGAGGCAAAGGTTAAGTGTGGGGAAATCAAGTCATATCTCAGACCAAGTGGTAGTGTCAATATCATTATAATGGCTTTTTGGATCATTTGATTTCATACCGTCCAGAAAAGCCACTGTTTCCTTTCTGATTCCTGCTGGCCAGTTGTTCAGCTTCTGCTTGCACTTACAACTATCATTTTTCTGGTATCTAATTAATTTGCCACATTCACTGTGGAATAAATGGTGGAGGAAGGAGAAAGGAATGGCCATAGGCTTCAGTTCTAAAACATGATCAATTGTAGACGGTGAGGAACATTATTGATTTAATATTAGTTTTGTGTGTGTCGGGGGGTACCTTATGAGACACATTTTTTTTTCTTTTTTTTTTAAGAAATTCACGTTCTTTTATTTATTTATTTATTTATTTATGACTGTGTTGAGTCTTCGTTTCTGTGCGAGGGCTTTCTCTAGTTGCGGCAAGTGGGGACCACTCTTCATCGCGGTGCGCAGGCCTCTCACCATCGCGGCCTCTCTTGTTGCGGAGCACAGGCTCCAGACGCGCAGGCTCAGTAATTGTGGCTCACGGGCCCAGTTGCTCCGTGGCATGTGGGATCTTCCCAGACCAGGGCTCGAACCCGTGTCCCCTGCATTGGCAGGCAGATTCTCAACCACTGCGCCACCAGGGAAGCCCATGAGACACATTTTTAACACAGATTTTTTTTTTTTTGGCCACTCTTCATGGCATGAGGGATCTTAGTTCCCTGACCAGGGATTGAACCTGTGCCCCCTGCAGTGGAAGTGTGCAGTCCTAACCACTGGACTGCCAGGGAATTCCCCAACACAGATATTTTAAGTGTGAAAAAAAGATCTTTGAATGGACATAATGTAATATCTGCAAATTGTTTATTATGCTTTACTGGGTCAAGCACTGTGCTAGACACATATTACATGCATTAACTCATTTATTCTTCTTGATAGCCCTGTGTTGAATTCAATTTTATCCATTTTGCAAAGGAGAAAACTGAGTTTCTTGTACATAATGAACTTGCTCAAGATTACCAAGCTAGTAAATGAAAGTCCTGTGTTCTTTTTTTTTTTTTTAATTTATTTCTGGCTGCATTGGGTCTTCGTTGCTGTGCGCAAGCTTTCTCTAGTTGCGGCAAGTGAGGACTACTCTTGGTTGCGGTGCGCGGGCTTCTCACTGCAGTGGCTTCTCTTGTTGCAGAGCACGGGCTCTAGGTGCGTGGGTTTCAGTAGTTATCACGTGGGCTCAGTAGTTGTGGCTTACGGGCTCTAGAGCACAGGCTCAGAAGTTGTGGCGCAAGGGCTTAGTTGCTCCGCAGCACGTGAGATCTTATTGGACCAGGGATCGAAGCCGTGTCCCCTTGCATTGGCAGGCAGATTCATAACCACTGTGCCACCAGGGAAGTCCTGGAAAGTCCTGTTGAGTTCTATAAACTCAACACCAAGCTCATGTTTTCTCTCCTGGCGCTGTGGCAGATGAAACATCCTCCCTACTAACCTCAGGGCCATTGGATGGGACAGGAATTTAGATGACTTCCTAATCCAGCCATCTTCCAACCATCTTCCCCAACAGCCTCTAAGTAATTCACCCTCAATATTATCCACTTTCATTGCCAGAAATCATTTAATCCTCAAAATTTGAATCTAAAGTTCCACGGAAACCACAGCATTTTGTTTACTTCTCTTGTTTTCTTAATATAACTACACACTTTTATTATCTCCCAGCCCCTTGAAACCCCTTGTTTCCTTTTCATCTATGCCCATGTATGTCTTCACTTTCTTTTCTACTGAACTTGAGCCCACTCACCCATCTCCGCATGTGCTCTTTCACCAGCAGACTTTGCTCTCTCACCCCTCTGTCCCTCTATTTCACTAATTCAATCCCCAATTTGGAATCAATCTAATCATTTCTTGCTCTGTCAAACACTGTGTTCAGAAAACCATGCAACAATTCCGACTGTATCCATTACAAAAGTTTAGTGTCCACCAACCTAACTGAGCCTCCAACACTGCTGAGAATTTTTTTGTACCCTCCCTAGTTACTTTCCTCTGGCATGTATGATAGTGTTTCTCCCAAACTCTAATTATTTTCATTAGTTCCTTACTCCAAGCCTGCTTGATTCTTAGCAGATGACCTTGTTTCCTACTTTCCAGAGAAAATAGAAGACAGAAGTCCTTTCGTTTCAAAACTCATCCTCCCTCATGTATTTATGTCAGTCCCCCTGGGATATGTACATGACTCACTCCCTCACCTCTCTCAAGACTTGGCTTACCTTTCAATTCCAGCCACCCTATTTAATTAAAAGCATCTTCTTCCTCTGCTGACTTGGTCCTCAGGATTCTTCTTAAAGCAATCACTATCTAACTTACTCTCATTTATTTATAATGTTTATTATTATTGCTTATCTCCCTCAAGTAGAATGTTAGCTCCAATAGGAGCTTTGTCTATTTTGCACACTGATGTGTTCCAAGCACCTAAAACGGTACTTGGCTCGTGGTAGGTACCAATACTTATTTGTTGGATGAATGAACAAACATGAACAAGTATTCTGGTTGCTTGCTTTCTTCCCTGTCCTCCCAAAGGAAGAAGTTACTTAACTCATCTCTAGATAAGACGGATCATGATAGCTGCTACTGCAGAAGAGATCAGGAAGATGATATGATTTGCTTGTTTACATCTGAGTTATGACTTTGTAAGATAGCGCTAAGGTTGCATACTTGACGTCCGGTATGAGAAAGCTTTCTTCACTACTCCCTCTTCTACCTAACTAGTTCAAGGGCAAGGAATGCATTTGCTGACTCCCTCACCTCTGATTATCTCTCAGTAAATCTGGACAGAACACATATCACTGCTCCACTCAATCTCTGTCATTAAATACATTCCCAAAACAACTGGTCTCCAGGTTGACCCAAAGGGACTGACTTCTGCTGTATTTCATTTCCTTGGATAGATTTGGCCAATGTTTTTGTCATTGCAACTGAATTTTGTGCCGATTATAGTCTACCAGAGACTTCACTGACACCAGCAAGTATATTTCTCTTTGGAACACAAGTTGAACTTGAGGTACAGTCCCCAGTGAACAAGAATAGTCGAGTGTAGAGCAGTAATATAATCGACTATCCCCTCTGGCTAAAAACTGTTTGCCCGGAATCCACAACCTACTGGAAAATGCAATGCAAACACCTGCTATTTACCAATTTCCTGGGATAAAATATGATTGCAAAAAATACTTCATCAGATAGATAACATTTCCAAATGTTGAATTTCCAGGCTTGATCAAAGAAACCCTTCTTAGAAGATCCATTGCATTTACCCTGAGTGCCTAAGTCCCACAGAACAAATACATCTTTTCTTAATGTTTGAAAATGCTATTATGGCATGCTTTCTCATTCTCCTTAAAAGAAAAAAATCATAATAGTTTTGTTCAATTTATTCTTGTGGTTGTCTTTAGTTCTTGCATTGATTCTTACCCTAACCTGGAGTTGGCTTCATTTTGTCTGTGTCAAAAGATCTTTTTGTTTTTAACGTAAAATGTTGCAGGAAGTAGAAACTTGTGTTTTTCTGTGAAAATAGTCTATTTTTTTTTTAAAAAGAGTGATGATTCACTGCAGCTTTTATGTATTGCTTAAAAGGAATGAGTGCCATCTGTTTGTCTGCTATGAGGGTAAGGGACTGAAGCAATTTGTGGTTAAATAAATTAGGTATGGAACTGCTTTCTTTATTGTTTCCACTGAAGGAGTTTTTTCTAGCTCTTTTTTTCCTGTTTAAATAAACTATTGGATTAGAGATCCCACTTCACTTAGGATGTGACAAGGCTGAACAAGCAGTCAGACTCCAAGTCACAAAGGGATTGTGTCGCTAAAATGTGTTTGTTATCTTCTTTTTGTTCTGTGACTAATAAATTTTTATGTAGAAATTATATTCCTACACTAGTTAATGTATGCCTCCTCTCATGATATTTTTTTTTTTTTTTTTTTTTTTTTTAATGAGGATCTTGAATCAGATGCGTATGTTTGATTGATTGATTGATTGATTGATTTTGGCTGTGTTGGGTCTTCGTTTCTGTGCGAGGGCTTTCTCCAGTTGTGGCAAGCGGGGGCCACTCCTCATCGCGATGCGCGGGCCTCTCTCCTTGCGGAGCACAGGCTCCAGACGCGCAGGCTCAGCAGTTGTGGCTCACGGGCCCAGCCGCTCTGCGGCATGTGGGATCTTCCCAGGCCAGGGCTCGAACCCGTGTCCCCTGCATTAGCAGGCAGATTCTCAACCACTGCGCCACCAGGGAAGCCCTCATGATATTTTTTTATGTGAGAAATGAATAGAGGGAGATATTTCAGTGTTTTTGCTCTTTCATATCTCTTATTATTTCAGTTTTTCTTTTTCACTTTCCTTATACTTTCTCTTTGACCTTTCTGAGACTTTTGTCTTTTGATTCCTCCAATTTACTCTTAATCTCAGCTCTCTTGAGTGGCTTCACTTCCTTCCCTAGCAAGCGTTGACCCACTTTTCCGTCAACTACACACATTAACAATTTCAGATTCTTTGCATTCTGCTACAAATGTCTATCAAGTCACTATTCCTATATTATCTGTTCTGACATATTTTTGGTCTGATCTTCTTCTGCTCTTTCACCAACATCTCATGGACCTCACATCTGGGAATTGAAGTTGGCATCCTCCTGACCTCCATTCTGGAGTCTACACTATTTCCCCTTCTCCATGGAGTAAAAACCCTGCTCTTTAGTAATACAATACTCTTTGGTAATCCTCTTCCAAATTTTCACAATTTTCTTTAGTTCTTTTGCCTCATTCCCACTCCCATTCTTTTACTCTCAGCAGGAAATTTCTACATATTCCTTACAGAGAAACTAGAAACCACTAGGTATGCATTCCCTACACTTGCCACTAATATAAACATTTGTCCTTATCTTATTTCCATCTCTTTCAAAGGAAAAGTTGTGCTTCCTCTAACCAAGTTTAATCTTTCCACCTATCCTTTTGTACTTTTTCCTCATCCCTCTTAAGCATCTTTCTCTATCACTAATGGATGAAACTCTTAATTTTTATCTACTTATTCTCCATTAAACCCTTTCTGAATTGTCTTTAAAGGTATTCTTTGTAAAAATAAAGAAATAAAACAATGCCTAAACATTTCTTTACATGTTCTCTTCTTTTGTTCATTTCAATCAGGCTTCTGAAAGATTAGTCCAGTGGTAGAACAGTTTCAGGAGAAGTCGAGTTCTGGGATATGACTATGGGGATAGGAATGTAGAGTGGAGGTGAAATGAACAGGACAAGAAAGGTAAAGAAATTGAAAGGCTATTATGTTAGATGGGTTGTCAAAGTGAAGTTTGAAGTCACCTAAAATAAAGACCCAACTTAACCAGGAGAAAAAGACTATGACCAGGCATTAAAATATTAGTAAGTGAGCAAGAGTGATCAGAGAGTCTGTGGATGATTTATGAGGTGGATGAATAAAGATTAGCATAAGCTCCAATGAGCAGGATTTTTACTTCATGGAGAAGGGGAAATAGTGCAGACTCCAGAATGGAGGTCAGAAGGATGCCAACTTCAATTCCCAGATGTGAGGTCCATGAGATGTTAGTGAAAGAGCAGAATCCAAATGAAAGAGTTGCAGGAGAAAATGGCTTTTCATGGCAGACTCATGAAGAGTGAGGAATTTCAATGAAGAACTCACAAATGAGGGAGAAATTTGTAACTGTGAATCAGGGTCTCCAACAGGTACATAGTGGGTAAATACTCAGCAGTGAGGTCAGATCAAGGAAAACTGAGCCTGGAGCAGCAACATGTATAAGAATCTAGATTACAGATGAGTAGAAAGGCTCAGATCTTGGGCAATGAGCAAGGATAACAGACTTGAGTAATGGCAGACTAAACCGGCCACAAACTCCCAAGATTTGCTGTAACAGCTTCCTATTCATTTGGGAGAGATCAACCATGGCTTGGGTAACTATAATTATGAAGGGAGGGGTATTCGATGAGGAAATTCTGACTTGAGTTGATTGCACTGGCTCTGATGTCAGGCTCTGGGTGTGAGGTTCCTACACAGAAACTCCCTCCATGGCAGTGTATGTGCTGTAGAGTGAGGGTGGAGATCTAATGGTCAGAGGTGTAGTCATAGAAGCTGAGAGAAGCTCATAATTAATCCAAGCTTTATAAATCCACAGGAGCCATTGACCATCAGCATCTCCAATAGTAGTCCCCAATTCTGTATTAATTGATGTGTCACACAGTGTTACCCAGTATTCTATCCAGAAAATGCAGGAGTTGTGATTGCTGCACATGCAATTATAGAAATGCTGATCATCCCTTTTTTTCCCCAGTAGACACATATTTTTGTTTAATATACAACCATTCCATGAAGTTACTTGAATCTGTTCCTGATGCATTTACTGATGGAAAACAGAATTGGGCTAACTTTACTTCTGGGTTTGATGTGCTTTCCAGACTTGTTAGGTTTAGCTGGAAGTAATCCTACTCCTTATAGTGTGAGATGTTTTAAGGTGCTTTGCTGCACCTACAGAGCAAAATTTTTCACCGTGGCTAATCAGAAATAAGCAAAGGGACAGATATAAAGTTAGCAAAATGGAGAATATAAATGAAAGAGCTCTACTTAGCTAATCTGAATATGGAAATAAAGTAAAACCAGGATGCACAGTAAGGATAGCCGTGTTAGAATTTCCAACTTTCATCCAGATATTGTATCTCAAGTAGACCCAGTCGCTAGTATCAAACATGCTAAAAGCATATTACAGTCTATCTCATCTGCAAATTATGTTCATGCAGATGTCATGTGCCTTATGATGGAAAGACTTCCAAAGGGGAAAGTGATTTTCTTCACGTCAAATGCAGTAAACAGAAACCAGGTAAGTCAGCTTCGCAGCCTGGAATCCTATTTGTTTGCATTAGGTTGACTTCTCTCATATATATCTTTCACCAGTAATATCAGACTGTATATCCATTCTGATGATGTATACATGGAAAATTTTCAGTGCAAAATCACATGGGAACCTCCACAAGATCACTCTGACATGCTTTTTCTCTTATTTTTTCCTGCTGTGATTTTGGAAAGCTGTACTTTTCTCCTGTTAAAATGATTAGTGCTTTAAGTGAATGAGATCACTTACTGAAATAAAAGTCCAGCCAACCCATATTCTCATATCGTGATCTCATACGGGCTCAACCTCAAGAGAGGCCCCCTGAGAGATTTTGCAAAATTGTTCATCCAATTGTTGTATGCGGCCTCTGTTCAGAAAGGAAACATGGTTGACAAAATCTAGTAAAAAGGGCCCCTGGATGCCAAAAACAATATAAACCCATGTGTGCCTTAATATAGGCTGCTATCTTGCAAAAATAAACTTCCTCTGTTGTACATGTAAAGCCCGTGGAGCATGAAACACCTGAATACTTATGTAATCCTCACTCTCTGTGTAGTGAGAAGCCCAAGATGCTGAGCTCTGCATGTAGCCCCGTGCCCACAAATGGTCCACGGAGCATCTGGGGATGCTGAGACTTAGTCTCCAAGCTTCACTTGGCTTCAGAGCTTTTGAGTTGCTGTTCCTCTGACACATATACCTTTTGATTTCCCACTGATGAAACACTCACAACTAGGGACAGTGGTCACTGAACATGTCTTATATTCTAAGTAGATCCAAAAAGTGATCATGAATATGTGAGATAAAGTAGATTGATACCTGCAGGATCAATCTAGAAAATACTGCAGGGACTTCCCTGGCAGTCCAGTGGTTAAGACTCTGTGCTTCCACTGCAGGGGGCACGGGTTCAATCCCTGGTCGGGGAACTAAGATCCCACATGCTGCGTGGTGCAGCCAGAAAATAAAAAATAAAATAATGATAAAAATAATAATAAAAGAAAATACGGCAAAATAGTGCTTACCACTTTACTGAGCTCTCTCTTGGTCCTCCCCAACTTCCTTCCTCGTCAGTATTTTTCTTCCCTCTCTGACTTCCCTCTCCAGTCACCTTCCTTCTCCTCACTTGCTCCCTCAAATCCTTCTCTTCCAAAAACAAAAAACAAAAAACAAAAAATGCACTTCATTTTGCTTATAAATCTCTATTTTTTTTGTTTTGAGGTAAACTTCACACAAAGTGAAATATACCAATCTTAAGTGTACAATTTGATAAGTTTTAATAAATCTACATACTTTGTCCCACCTTCATCAAGGCACAGAACGCTTCTAATACCAGAGAAAGCTCCCCAGTTTCCCATCATCAGTTCTACTCCCATAGGCAACTGTCGCCTTGATTTCTGTTGTCATATTGTCATAGTTTTGTTTGTTTTTGAACTTGTAGCAGAATGGACTTGTATAGTATATACTCATTTTTTCTGGCTTCTTTCAATTAACGCAATGATTTTGAGATCTATCCATGTCGTAATGTGTGCACCAGTAGTTGACTTTTTATTACTGCAGTGTAGTACTCCATGGTAAATATCCCATAATTTGTGTATTATTCTCCTGTTGATGAATATCTAGTGTGTTTCCAGTTTTTGACATTACGAATAAAGCTGCTATGAAAAAAAAATCTTGTGTAAGTCTTTTGGGGGATATGTTTTCATTTCTTCTGGGGAAATACATAGGAATGAAATTGGTGGTTTTGTTTAACTTTATAAGAAACTGACAAAGAGTTTTCCAAACTGGTTGTACCATCTTCCCATTCCACTAGAAACCTATGATATTTCCCATTGTTCCAGGCACTCATCATGTTTGTCTTTTTACATCTAGCTCTTCTAGTGGATGTGAAGTTGTATTATATTCTGGTTTTAATTCCCTGATAATTAATGATATTGAACACCTTTTCATATGCTTATTGGCCATTCATATGCCTTCTTTTACCAAGTGACTGCCTTTTGCCTATATTTATAAGGGAAGAGAGGTTGTTTGTATTTTTACTGATTTATTGGTGTTCTTGTATATTCTGGGTACATGTTCTTCATTAAACATAAGTATCTCAAGTATGTAGTCTCATTTTATGGCCAGCCTTTTGTACTTTTTAATGCTGTCTTTTGATGAACAGATGTTATTTTTAAACTTTTTTATTAAGTCTAACTTTCAATGTTTTATTTTATGCTCAGTGATTTTTGTGTCCTCTCTAAGAAATCTTTGCTTACTACAAGGTCATTAGGATATTCTCTGTTTTCTTCTAGACATTTTATAGTTTTAGCTATCACATTTCTAATACACCCCAAATTAATTTTGTGTATGGCATCATAAAGATGCCAGATTCATTTATTTAGTGGATCATTTTAATCTAGTTGTTAAAGAGCAATTTTTATAACTATATATTTTTAATTGAATTGAGTTAGTGCCTTCATAAAAAAGTCACTTGACATTTATGCCAGGTCCTAATATTGAAATATCTTCCATTTTATTGGTCATTTTGTCTACACTACATCAACACCATACACTCTTGATAACTAGCTTTATAGCAAGTCTTGAAATCATATAGCCTAAGTCCTTCAATAATATTCTTCAAGATTTCTTTGGCTATTCCAAATATTTTGCTTTTCCATATAAATGTTATAATTAACCATATAATGTTATAATGGTTACTATATGGTTACTTATGGGTGGGGGAGGGATAAACTGGGAGATTGGGATTGACATATACACACTACTATATATGAAATAGATAACTAATAAGAACCTGCTGTATAGCACAGGAAACTCTGCTAAATACTCTGTAATGGCCTATAAGAGAAAAAAAATTTTTTTAAGAGTAGATATATGTATATGCATAACTGATTCACTTTGATATACACCTGAAACTAACACAACATTGTAAATCAACTATACTCCAATAATTTTTTTTTAAATCAATGTAATTCATCGTATTAACAAACACAAAAAGAAAAGATAAAGTAAAAACATTTGACAAATTGACTCCTGTTCATGGTAAAAACTCTCACTAAACTAAGAATAAAACAGAACTTCTTCAACCTTAAAGTTAACATAATACTAAATGGTGAAAAAGTGCATGCTTTTCCCTCAACATCAGGAACAAGGCATAGATGTCAACTCTCACCACTTCTACTTAACATTATGCTTAACATCCTAGACAATACAAGAAGGAAAGAAAAAAAGGTATATAGAGTTAAAGGGAAGGAGAACAAAATATTTACAAATGATATGACTGCCTATGTAAAAACTCCTAGGGAATCTACAAAAAAAAAAAAAAGATTCAAGAAATAATATGTGAGTTTAGTGAGGTCTCAGGATACAAGATGAATACACAAAAAATCAATTGTATTTGTATATATTGCAAATGAACCATTGGAAATTGAGACAAAAATCCAAGTTATTTGTAATAATGTAAAAAAAGTGAAATATTTGGGGGTATATTTTTTAAATAAGTGCAAGATCTGTAACTAAAACCTAAGAAATATTGCTGATAAAAATCAAGACAAATAAATTTAGAGAGATGCCATATTTATGAATCAAAATGCTAAATATTGATGCAATATAAATTCTATAAACTGATTTTTAGATTCAGTACAATTCCAATCAAAATGCTGGCTGTCTTTTTTTTGTAGAAATTGACAAGCTGATTCTAAAATTTACGAAAAAACATTAAAGGACTTTTGAATAAGAACGTATTTGGAAGACTTGCCTGATTGCAAGACTGATTATAATGATACAATCATCATGAGAGTGTGGTGTCAGTTTGAGTATAGACATATAGATTAATGGAACAGAATAGAGAGTTTAGAGAGAGACTCACACATATGTAGTAATCGGTATTCAACAAAATGCTAAAATAGTTTAATCGGGAGCATATAATCTTTCTAACACATGATGCTAAAATAATTGGACAACCTAATGATAAAGCAAAAATAAAGAAAAGAAAAAAACAAAACAAACAAAAACCCAAACCTTACATTATACATATATACTCATTACTTCTAACTGGATCATTTAAATGTAAGAGCCCAAACTATAAAACTTATAAACATTAACTTAGGAGAAAAATGTCCACAAACTTAAGAGTTATATTAATTAGATAGAACAGATAGAACATTAACCATAAAAGAAAGAAATTGATTAATTGGACTTTACTGAATTTAAAACTATTAAGAATATAAAAAGACAAGCCACAGGCTGAGAGAAAATATTGGCAAAACATATATCAGATAAAGGACTCATTTGCAAAATATAGAAAGAACACTTACAAATCAATAATAAGAAAAAAAAATTTACAAAATGAGACAAAGATTTGAATAGACATTTTCCCAAAAAAGATACAGAATGGCCAATGAGCTCATGAAAAGATGTGCAGCATCACTAGCCATTAGGAAAATGCAAATTAAAACCACAATGAGATACCACTACAGACCTATTAGAATAAATAAAATTAAAAAGCCTGACTACATCAAGAATTATATAGAGCAATTAGAATCACTGTATATTGCTGGTAGAAATCCAAAATGTATAAATTACTTTGGAAAACACTTTGGTAGTTTCTTATAAAGTTATACACACACTTAGAGTAGGACCCAACAATCCCACTCTTAGATATTTACCCAAGAGAAATGAAATACCTATTTACATAAAGATTTGCGATCTAATTTTCATAGCAGCTTTATTCATAATAGCCAAACAACTATTGGAAACAATAGTGGAAACAACTTGGCCATCAACTGGTGAATGGACAAATAAACTATGGTATGTACAAATAATGGGATACTGCTCAGCAATAGAAAGACACAAGCTACTGACGCTATGCAACCAAGTGGATGCATGTTGAAGGCATTATGCTAAGAGAAAGAAGCCAGACATAAGTAATTACACAGTCAACGATTCTATTGAATAAATTTCTGGAAAATGTACAACTACAGTGACAGAAAGTAGATGTGTTTGCAAGTGGCTGAGGGTGGGAGTAGCAGATTGACTCCAAAGGGGCACAGGATACCTTTTGGGGTGATGGAAGTACTCCATATCATTATTCTGGTGTTGGCTACTTGGTTGTATGCATTTGTCCAAACTCATTTAATTGCACTCTCAAAATTGGTGAGTTTTATTATATATGAATCAGAGCTTGATAATGGTGATTCAAAATAATACAGTTCCAAAATTGTATAAGAAATATTATAAGGTATTAATTGGCAATGCAATAATGCAAAGAATAAAGAAAAGACAATTTCTGCACAGCATATCCAAAACCTGAACAGTCTCTTCAGAGATCAGTGACTTAGAATGGCCTCAAGAAGTCCCTGTTTTAAAGGTACATGAATTTTAATGGGAGATTCTATTTGAAATTCAGGTAAGGGGTGTGTGTGTGTGTGTGTGTGTGTGTGTGTGTGTGTGTGTGTGAGAGATTGTGTGCATGTCTGGGGCTGAAGGACTAGAGATGGAAAAACTGAGATATCAAGGGAGCCAATGGAGAAAGGATGAACTGGACCCCTGCCCTAGAAGGGGAAGTGCCAAGGGGCTGGCCAGGTAGGCTCCTGGAGATGCTGGCCAGTATCGCTGTGAAAGCTCTTTGCTTACAAGTGCTCCTTGTTTACATGTAGTAATCCATCACCACCCATAACATACTCTGTGTGTAAGCACCTTTCCTCAGGAATAGAGAGGCTACAGATTTCCTGTTAATATGCAAAGTATTCCATTTAGTAATGGCTTTCAGTGGGCTCATTTAAAGCTCTCCAACTGCTACAGTAATAGATCAATTCTATAAATTGCTAACAGTCCATGTTTGCACTAAATATAATCAAATGGCAACGTATCTCTAAAGTAAACAGATGAGTTTTTATTCTGTTCAATTTTCTCCAAACAAAATTAATCTTACTACTGTTTCTTGCTGCAAGTTATCTGGAAATGATATTTTCTCCCAATCTGCTTGGAGGCATTCTGAGAATACCAGAGGCCCCTGTATTCTGTTTCTTGCCTCTTCAACAAGCAGGAAATTCTCATAGAAGAGACAATTGCAAGAAAAAGCCCTGGCCTCCACGCATCACCTTACAGCAGCCCCTGCTTGGTCCGTGATTCAGTCCATCCCTTCTTTGCTCCTGGAAACAAATATTCATTATTTTACTTCAAAACTTTGGGCTCAGAGGATAAACAGAAGTGGGAAAGGCATGGCGGTGAAACAGTAGAGCTAGTTTAGAGAATATTTATTGGTTTTCCCAGAGGCAAGTGGTGGGATGGTTTAAGAAGTACAGACCACTAGGTATAAAATAAATAAGATATGAGGATGTAATGTACAGCACAGGGAATATAGTCAATACTTTATAACCACTTTAAATGGAGTATGACCTATAAAAAAATATTGAATCACTAGGCGGTCCACCTGAATCTAATGTAATATTGTAAGTAAACTATACTTCAATTAAAAAAATACATACATAAAAAAATCCACATACATTAAAAAAAGAACTGTTGAAAGCAGTTGAGATAGAAAAGGTCTGATGTTAATCTTATCCTTTTCCATTCCACAGCAGAAAGCAGCATACAGATCTGGCTTTGTGTGGCAACCTAGGGTTTGTACATATTTGCATTTCATTTCATCTGTATGTCCCACAAATATGCCCTAATGGCTTCAGACTAGATGGTATCCTCCATCAACATCTATCCTCTTCCACCATAAAACTGAACAAAAATAAAAACATCCCTTCCTAGTAAACTGAATAAAATATATTTCTTTCAATGTTTGAATCAATATATTTCACATGCAGTTGAATCTAGTTAATTGTACCAGAGAGAATTAGTGTGCGGCACCCTGGAATTTACATTAGTGTGACAGAGCCTTTATCTGGAACACACCTAACTACCTCCAGGTAACTATTGCCTTCTTCTGCCACTTGTGTAGCCCCATTATGTGTATGCAAAACAAAACCAAAAACCAAACAAATTAAAAAATATATTGTGATCTAAACATGCTTAATATAAATATTTATTTCTCTTCAAAAACCTAGAAGACCCTACATGGCAGGTGGGAGGTTCTTGATCTGTTTTAACTCAGAGTGACATTTGAAATCTTCTGAAATTTTCCAGGCTAAACAATCAGTGTTTGGGGGAAAAAAGTTCCCTGATGATGAAATTATAGTCGTTGAATTTTACAGCATGTAAGGATCATCAAGAACAGGTCCAACCCCAGAACAGCTCAAGAGAATTTTAATGGATTTGCCCTTGAACTTGTACCTTGAGCCTGGCAGAGTTGGGGTAGAATTCTAGAATTTTTATTCTCAGTACAGTGCTTGTCCCACTGCACTAACAGTGGAAAGCAGGGCAATAAAAACACTCACTGCATGTACTGATAACAAATATCTAGTATATGTACACGTATTCTCTACTGTAGCTAGTCAGAGAGCTTTGTGGAAAGCAACCTGTTTCCAACATGGGCGTTGAAAATAAACCCAAACATGGATGATGCCTCTTATATTCCCAGCCACATCAGTAAGAGAGTGGTCCAACACTCACAAAATGATTTGTCTTTGATAATTCACTGGCTTATCCCCCAACTCCAAATCCTCTTTGGTGGTTTAAATGGATCCCTGGAGTCTTTTGCATTCACAGTCTCCTTTCACCTTCTTGTCATAACCTATAGAATTTAAAAGTGCTCCACATTTAACACACGCTTATGAAGCACCTGGCATGTAACCTGCCTCTTGCTCGGGACTGGCTGCACAGCACTGAGCAAACCAGTCTGCCCCTGCACTTGTGTTGCTTAGAATCAGGCTTTCCAGGAACAGCAGCAGATGATATGGTGTAAGCTCTGAGACTGCATCTCCAGGGATGCTGATTGAATAAAGCTAGTTAGGTCCAGGCATCTGCATTTTAGCAGCTATCCCAGGTGACTTTTAACTAAGTTTGCCTGAAGAAGCACACGTTCTGCCACCTGCTCAGGCAGCTTGGGATTGTGAACCTTGAGAGCCATGATATCCACTAAGGTTGCCTAACAAAATACTGTAGATGGGTTGCTTAAACAATAGAAATGCATTTCCTGAAGTTGTGGAGGCTAGAAGTTCAAGATCAAGATGCCAGCATGGTCAGTTTTAAGTGAGAGCTCTTTTCCTGGCTGGCAGATGGATGTTTCCTGGCTATGTACTCATATGGCTTTTTCCGGGTTCAAGTGCACAGAAAGAGCAAGCAAGCTCTCTGGCGTCTCTTCTCATAAAAGCACTAATCCCACTGCACCAGGCCTCTACCCTCATAACCTCTAGAACCTAATTACCTCCCAGAGGCCCTGACTCCAAATACCATGGGGCTTAGGGATTCAATATATGAATTTCGGGGGACATAATTCAGTCCTTTGAGGCATCTTGAGCATATTCACCCTTTGTCCCATTTACCCTCATTATCATAGAACTTGGGGAACCCACCCTTGGTGCTCTGAATAGTCATAACGGACTATTATGGCAACTTAATAGTCTTAATAGTCATAACAGGCAACTTAAACCTGCTCCCAGAGACTCCTGATGTATTTTTTAATAAAGTAATGACTGATTAAAAAAATAAAATTATAGTCTCAAATTATTTAACTTAAAGTAACTATCAGATGACATTAATGTGTGAATCTATCTATATATATGTATATCTATCTATATATTATATATGTGTGTGTGTATATACATATATATACACACACACACACACACACACACACACACACACACACATATATCCCCCTACCACCAATTTGATGTCTTCATTTAAGAACTCTACACAGTGAATTTCCTAAGGGGAACAGGTAGGGAACACTGTGAATTCTAACAGTATTTTGCATTCCATAGAAACATCTAAAATCTCTGCAAACATATTCTCCAAATTCATATGCTCTGAATCAGTCAGGAGGTAAAGACAATCAAAATAAAAGGGAATGATACCTTGCTATTTTATACCCCTCCCCCAGGCCTTTTCCTTTCCTGAGAATTACAGCTAAAATTCTCTGTCCAGTGTTGAAACTTTACAGGTTCAGTGCAACATCACACACACACAAAAAGAGTATAAAGGTGTTATACTTGTTTAGGAGCAAGAGTCGGCAGAGTGCTGTAAGTATTTCTAGACATTATACATTTCAGATTGTCTTTTCCAATTTCCTAGGGTTTTTTAACAGCTTTATTTAGGTGTAATTGATATAGAAAAAAAAATCTGGACATATTTAGCATACACAATTTGATGAGTTTGGAGATATGCATTCATCTGTGAAACTATCAAAACAATCAAAGTAATAAACATATCCAGCACCCCCAAAGGTTTCCCCCCACCCCACTGTGTGTATGTGTGAGTGCGTGTGTGTGTGTGTGTGTGTGTGTGTATGCACGCATGTTAAGAATACTAAACATGAGGGATTTCCCTGGTGGTGCAGTGGTTGGGAGTCCGCCTGCCAATGCAGGGGACACGGGTTCGACCCCTGGTCCGGGAAGATCCCACATGCCGCGGAGCAGCTAAGCCCGTGTGCCACAACTACTGAGCCTGCACTCCAGAGCCCGCGACCCACAACTACTGAAGCCCACGTGCCTAGAGCCTGTGTCCGCAACAAGAGAAGCCACCACAATGAGAAGCCTGTGCACCACAATGAAGAGTAGCCCCCGCTCCCCACATCTAGAGAAAACCCGTGCGACAATGAAGACCCAACGCAAACAAACAAACAAAAAAACTAAACATGAGATCTACTCCCTTAACAAATTTTTAAGGGAATTGTTAACTATATGCACCACGTTACACAGAATATCCCTAGAACTTGTTCATCTTGCATAACTGAAACTTGCCTGGGATATTGTAAAAAAAAGTCTAATAGATGAAAACAAACAAAAGTTTTGGCATCTTTATATTGAGACATTACACTTGTGATGAAAAATGTGATTGTCTTACTGGTCTCCAAGCGCTTTCTGGATTAAGACCTCTATTCATACTGACATCTGACCCCTCCCTCTGAATTTTTATACTCTGTTCCCTTATCCCAATCACGTGGTTTAAGTCAATGCCACTTCTTTATTCTCTATTATCTCACTGAGATAGCAGTGTCCACAATTTGGTGTTTACTTTTTGGTTGATTCTAACATAATGTCTGTAGTGTCAGCTTTGCAACATAAGCTTGTACTTCTGGCACGCAGCAGGTGTTCAAAATATATTTATTGAAAGCATGAATTCACTGCATTGATAGGCAATCTTGACAGATGTGTAGGGCATGGGTGAAGAGATTTGTATGCAGTTTTGCTTAGTTGTGTGTGTGTTTTCTCCCTTGGAAATAGAATTTAAAAAGTATATTAATCCTTCCCATTAAGAACATCTGACATCATATAACACTTCAGCATGTGTGATGTCATGTTTAGTAAAATTAATTTGTTTTTTAATCAGATTTTTAAAATTCTTGCACACTTCCCAGTGTTTATAAGACAGAGAGAGAATCCAGTGGACTTGATATTCCAGGGAGTGTTTTTTTTTATTTCCTACATATTTTTCTATGCTGAATGAAAGGAAGATGTGTGTGTAATTATAGGTTATTTCAATGTGATTTTTCAAGTAACCACCATATAGGAGAATCACAGATATTTTTCATTCCTTTCAACCACAACATATAGCAGTTAAATTCATTTCAAGCCAAACCCTTTGATACAAATATAAAATATTTTAAAATATATTGGTTCAAAATTCCGGTCAATTTGCTTCTCATCCCTCCCAAATTATCCTACCCTATTCTATTCAGGCCTGTTGGAATTACACAATTTCATCTCAAAGAAAAAAATGAAATGCAGAAAGTGTAACAGAACCAATCCCAAATAATATCATCAGTCTTTACAGATAGGTACATAAGGACCTAAAGGCAGATAATTATTTCTTGGAAACGTACAAAGAAAGAAGAATATTGTCAGTGTCCCTTACAATTAGGGTGAATGTATCCCAGTTTGTCCTGGCAACATTATTAATAGTGCCTCTTTTTACTTTCAAAAATGTTCTGGTTTGAACAATAAATTTTATGAGCATCTTATGTATGATTTAAGAAGAACTAAAGCTTGGAAAATCTAAGAATTTCAAAATGTATCTAACTAAATAGCAGCATATATTCCCTAGAATTGAGTTTTTTGTCATTTTAAAATATATTTTGGAAGAATAATTGTCCTGAAATTCAGACTAACAAACTCAATTCTTTTTTCTCACATCTGACTGTGACAAATTCTCTGTGACAGTAATGCATCTTATGATAATCATACTTTGAAAAGGTGTGCCAGGTCAAATGTAGGGCATTGAAACAGTGATAAGTCACAGGATAACTATGGAAAGCACTCTGGATTTCTGCTCAGAGAACCTGGATTCTGGTCTATACTCTACCATGAACCAAATTTGTGGCCTTGGTCCATTCATTTAACTTTCTAAACACAAATATGTAAAAAGAGACTAATTTAACAGTGTTAACACGATCAAATAAGAAAATACGTGCACGTTATTACTATCATTCTATCCCATTTAAGGCAGGCTTGAATGGCACCTTAGCTGAGAAAATGGAAAACTGTAAAGGGGATGAGATTTGGAATGTGGTTGGTTTGCTACAGGTCCTGGCTTACCAGGTGTCTTACCTTGGGCAAGCTATTTAACCTACTTAATTCTTAGTTTGTTCATGTGCAAAATGGGGATAATCACTGTATTAAATTTATTTTCTCAGTCTTGTAAGATAACGCAAAACATTTCACACATAAATAGTAGCTATGGTACTTCAGAGCAGCGCTGCTGTGATGATGGTTTCTTGCAATATAAAATAGTGTGGTAGAACCTCCAACACTTCCAGAAGTCTGAAATGTGTCTACACATGTATGGCAGATGACAAAATGGTGGAATGGAGGTGAATCCAAATTATTTTGGAAAATAAAAAATAGCAAACTCCACAGGTTTTATGTGTTAGGAGGCTGGGTTACCCATTTAGTTCCCTCCATTCTTCTATATCTTATTATAGCCTATATCCTCTTAAACTGAAAATCAGTTTGTAATATATTTAAACAAAGTTGTTAACTATGAAGAAAAACTCATACAAAAATAGTCACCAAAATGGAGAAAGCAGAGTGTTAATGATTATAGAACTTTATGGGATAGAGTAATAGATGAAAAGACAGCTAGGATATTGATCTGGAGAGACTTAGTGTGATCAGGAGAAAAATAAAGAAAGTAGCAGGTGGATTTCCAGCAGTATGATATTCAAAAAATGTCACTGTGATAAGAGCTTGATAACTACAGTTGAAAACTGTAATAAAACTCAGCCACAGTTATCTGGTTTAGCCTGTTTCAAGCCTTAGAACACAGAAGTTTCACAACATTCATTACAGAGAGGAAGTGATTGCAGATTTACACACATTTCAGATTAATTTTTAGAGAATTGAAGAAAGGAGGGACAGGATACCAAGACTCATTGCTCAATCAAAATTTTTCTAAACATGCAACTTGTTTTGTAGCTTCTTTTTAAAACTTTGTTCCAGCTCTTCATTAAACAAGATTTGAAAAATTTTGTGTACCATATGTTAAACATTAGATCTTTGATCATTTCCTTTTATGATCTAAGAATGGAGAGGAGAAAAATACTAGAGTTAAAGGGGTAAATAATTCAGTTTTTACCTCTCTGGATTGTTTGGAGGGTATTCCTAAATTAAAAGTTTATTAATCCAGAGATTGACAAATTTTGATTGAGTTTCTCTCACTATTTTGCCTTCTCGAATAGTAGCTATTATCAATACACCCTCCAAAATGGGCATAAAAATGAGAGAAAAACTCAACTTGGCAAAAAAAAATAATAATAATTAAGGGGGAAAAATCACTCCTATGTGTAAAACCTTATAAATTGTGAAAAGATTACTCATAATCAAAGTGTCTGACTTTCTCTTTATGCAAATATTATTGAAAATCATGCATATGCAAATAAAGATGCTTCTTTATGACAGATTAAAGACATACAGTACAGTGATTAGTATTCCTTGTATACATTCAAATACAGCAAGATTGATATGCAAGCAAAATGAATTACAATCAGGAATAACACTCTATTATTATCATATCACTCAAAACCAGTACCAAGCAAGTAATACAGCACTCAGGGAAATGTGGGAATATGCAAGGCTTAGCAAGAGACAGGAAAGTTCCTCTTCCAGGAATGTGATTTTATATCACTCATAATTTAAAAATCTATAAAGCTACAAATGAAATAAAACACAATGGAAGGTATATAGCAGCATAATTATTTATGAAACAAAAACAGTCTTGCATATATTTGCAGACCTCGGGCAAGACTGCTCTTGTTAGGTCTTAGATCATGAAGATCAACGCTCAACTATTCGTAAAAATTTTCATTGTGGAGGAAAACTATAACCGAATTCATTATTTTAGGGGAAAAAGGGATATTAAATCCAAACTAGATATTCAATTTGGAAGTTGTTTGGGGAAACCAACTCTTTCATTAGGTCAATGATGTTTTCAAAAAATTTATGCATGTCTGTTAAGAAGGAACAGTTATCCAAAAGCTTTCAGAGTCACAATTTTATCATGTGCCAAGGTTAACATTAAATATAGTCATGTAGTATTTCCTTTTGAAGATTGAACCACAATAGCAACTAAGGTAATAATAATCTATAACTATGGATTAATAAGGTATCTTTTTCCTAGATGGTTAATTTAGAATTTTGCTGAAAAAGAATAAATATGGTACTTCTGAAATCCACTCCCTTTAGAAAGGCACACACTGTGAAAAGTAGATTGGTTTAATTCAAATCTATTACCAAATAGTTTAAAATCTCCAAGATTCCCCATAACTTAATCTAAATGGTGCTTGAGTTATTGCACCTACTTTTAAGAAGCTGACAGATCTATGCTACCTGAATGAATCTCTGGTTCACCTCTGACTTGGGATTTGGAAATGTTGAAAGTGTCGCGTGCAAAGGTGGGAGTGTAATAAGAATTATGCCCTTCATCCTTGACCGTCTTCTAGAGTTGTCAAAAAACAAAAACAAAAACCAACAACAACAAAAATAATACATGACCTTAGGAGCCGGGTGATAAAGATAGAAATAAGGAAGACTATAAAGGTTTAATAGAGTAAAACAATTAAGCATCTTAAATCAAAATTGTATTGCTGAGTACCTAGGTTTTAAATTCTGCATTGTCTCTGGAAAAATTTCACATTAGGAACTGCCCAATCCGGTGAACCAGATTATTATTGCCACCTGTCTTGATATCTGTTCAAAAGGTCAATATATTTCCTTTCCAAATACTAGAAATAATTAGTACTTAACTTCCTACTTGGATGATGATGATGATATTAACAACATCAAGAACATAGTTGTATAGAGTTACATAATCTTTATGAATTACCCTATTTGATCACAACAACACTGAAAAGGAAAAGGTTAGATTTTACCATTAACCTTAGTTATCTAGGGTGAAAGCTGAGATAAATGACCCACCAAGGCTACAAAATTATTATTTTTATAATGTGCAATATCAGCTAATATTCACTATATGATGTTTCAGTTTGGAATCAATATCAAAACTGAAGTTTACTTGCACTTAAAAAAAGATTCTATTTTTATGAGAACCATTTGCAAATGATTACTTTTTGCTTGACTGGGTTTTCTTTCCCACATTAATGTTGTTTGCGTTTCACAGAAAAGGCAAAAAAATACCAGTCGTCTCCTTTGTGTTGAAATCAAGTTACACATATTTACTAAAATATGAAGTTTTTTAATGGTATTGCTCAGTTAATTTAATTCATTTGTATTTTTCCCAGTTTTATTCAGATATAAATAACAAATAAAATTGTATGTATTTAAAGTATACAGTGTGATGATTTGATATATATATACATTGTAAAATGATTACCACAATCAAGTTAATTGAAATAAATTTTAAAAATTAAAAATAGTTACCACTTTTTATTTTTGTGGTGATAACACCTAACATCTACTCTCTTAGCAAATTTCAAATATATTATTAATACAGTACAGCATTATTAACTATAGGCACAATGCTGTACATTAGTTTGTCAAAACTTATTCCATCAGCAGATAGAAGGTTCATCCCCAGCCCAAGAGTTCCAGCCTGCCCCTCTTAATGAACTACCCTAAGGATTTTGGACTCTCTTAGACAGCCCCATTACTGTGTGGGTACACCCTTCTCCAGCCACTTTGAGTGTTGGCTACTAACACTCAGCTGTACTTTCTGAGAATCACCCTCTATAGACAGGAGCTACCTAGCCTGCTACAGCTCACTAGGAGGTTGACTTCTCCTAGTGGATGATCTTCTCACCCATCACCCCACCCATACAAATCCTTGTGATTATATTGGGCCTCTCTAGATAATCCATAATAATCTCCCTATTTTAAGTTGAATCATCTAAATTTGTTCATATGATTTCTGGTCCAAGATAGTGACATAGGAGGCACCTGGACTAATATCCTCCCACAGACAAACTGAATATATAGCTACACAAGGATCGATTTCCTCTGAAAGAAAGTCAAGAACTACCTGAGAGACTCCAGATGAGATGAATGAGAAAAAAACCCACACCAAAACATGATTCAGTGCAGAAAGCAGACAGAAACAGCCATCTCCAAGTCTTTCTCTGAAAGAGGATGACCGCAAACCTTAAAAATGCTGCCTGAATGTCCAGTGTCTAATCAGTCTGCACCTACGTGCTGAGATCCTCCCCTTTGGGTCACTGAAAGGTCATGGCAGCCCCTCACATACTTGGAGATACTAAGAACAAAGAAGGAGGCTTGGATAAGCACAAAGGTTTGAGAGACAACCGAGAGGTTGGGATGAGCTCAATGATAAGATTTGTCATCCATATGCAACCACTCTGTCAAGACTGGGATGTATGGCTGTTATATCCAACGTGCAGAAACCAACACAGAGAGTAAAGGAAAATGAAGAAACAGAGGGTTATGTTCCAAACCAAAGAGCAAGGTAAAACTCCACAAGTGGATCTTAATGAAAAGGAGATAAGTGATTAACTTGCTAAAGAGTTCAAAGTGATGATCACCAAGGTCAGGAGAACAATGCATGAAAAAGTGAGCATTTCAGAAAATTTTTAAAGTACTAAACAGAAATCACAGAGCTGAGAAGTGCCAGATCTAAATGCTTTGATATTAGGTTGAATAAGGAAAGAATATTGTGGAAAAGTAAAATACATGGGGAAACCAATGGAAGATGAAACTTATTTGGACAAGGTCTGTTTGTACAGATTTCTCTCTACCTCGACTGACTCCCATCTCTGGTATTAAGAGTGTTTCTTCCCTCCTGGTCCAGGGAGGGCACCTTTCACATGTTAGTTTTATCTCCTGCTTTCAGGAAAACAAAGGGGAGGTCAGAACAGTCTTCTTGCTTTTGCTATTTTTCAAGTGCCTTTTGCTCAAAACAATCCTTATGTCAAAGTGGCATATTTGGGGGTGGTGCATTCTGCCACCCTTCACACAGCACACAGTGAAAACTTTACAATTTATCAACTTGTGGATAAACTTGAATATCAGTAGGAGATGTAAAGGCTGTATTTATAGTTAACTTATAAAAGATATATTAAATTATTTAACTGTATATAACCTATATTTTAATAGTCTGATTTTTCTTTCATAGTGATTCATTCACTCAAAAGGAAAGGGAAGAAAGTAATGAAAAATCCTGATGGAGAGATGGTAACCATAGGCAGGAATGGGCTACAAAATCAGAAGAGTGTAATTTTTTTGAGAAAAAAGAAACTAAAACAAGGTATACATGGGAGTAATTTGAGTTTATGTAACTCCTTGGAAGCGGTTTTGTGGATCTGGGTACTTGAACTTATGATTTCAGAACCAGTTCCATGAATGAGCAATGGATAAAATAGAAGTTGAGGAAGATATAGTCATGTTGAATCTTTAGCTTTGTCTTAAAATTATGAAAGGGTTCCTCGATAATGAAATGTTTTTATTGTTTATTTGATTGTATTTCTTTTTGTTGTTGTTTATTTCACTTCTTAACTAATTTTGGTGTTAGGTCTCTATATCATGTTTACTAGAAAAGTATCAATTTACTTCTTGTACTTGACTAAAACACGTAAAACTTTTGATGAAAGAGCAAATGGGTAGCTTGTTTTTTGGTTTCTGGTTTTTTGTTTGTTTGTGGGTTGTTTATTTGTTTGGTTGGTTTTTTTATTAGTTTGTTTTTTGGTAATGTTCTAATTCCAAAGTTTTTCAGCTCTTAGGAAAACCTAAGATATTTAATCATGTTACATCATACAAAGAATCACCACTGATTATATAGCAGTAACAACTTAGGAGCAAGGGAAAAGTAATAGAAAGAACTAAACAAGCTCCTTATGATTTGTCTGAAAACTTTGCTTCTATATTGGTAAGTAAAACATCCCAAGGGAGAAAGATCATAAAGCAAATGGAAAACAATGATAAATATTACATGTCTGATGTTAGACCCTAAATATGGGTCCACTATAGCATATTATAAAATCTGATCTCAAAAAACAAACAAACATTAAAAAAGAAATTAACCATTCCTATTACTATTCAAAGGATTTGTGTGTTAAAAGATCTATAAAAGCTTGAGGGGGTTTTATGAATCATATAGTAATACATATAACTGAATTAAGAGCTAGGAATGATAGTTCAGCAACAGGGGGATTACGCTTGTGATTACCAGGTATATCACTTTTACAAGTGTATTTTTATTTAGTTGTATTTCAGGCCTTATCTTTAACATTTGTTGGAATAGATTATTATTTTTAACAGCTCTGCAAAGAGAGAAATCAAGTAGAGTTTTATGATTGGCAAAGTATTTTGCTGTAAGAAAATGAAATTTCTGAAATCCAATGTTGAAAATGGGCTTGTTGACACTCTTGAATTAATGTAAGGAAAATCTATATACACTCAAAATAATTTGAATAATCATTAGCTGTACTTTTTCTCAGACTTCAAAATGGGGATGATGATACTCTCTACTCACTTCTTAGGATATGATGAAGATTAATTCAACCTTTTAAATAAAAATATCAAATATTTTAGGAGTTGGGGTATCAGAGAAATGTGTACAATGTTTTTAGGTAAAAATATATTATTCACTGGGATGCAGTAGGATTTTATTCTATGAAGTACTTTATGGCTGTAGGTAACAATAATCTGCTTATAAACTTTAGCTTTTAGGCCCCTTGACAAAGATTCTAACCATGTGTCAAATTCCCTCTTTTTTAACAAATTCTCTTTCATTTCAAAAAACTCTGAAATGTTCACCTTCACTTTAATTCATTGATTGATAGAACCTTAGAAGATCCTCATTTCTGTGTACAAATTTATAGTCTGAATGCAGTGTTGGTCTTCCATCTGTATTTACGGGAAATTAATTTCTGAGATGGACTGATTCAAGGTAACTTTGTGTACTCAGCTAAGGGAAATAATAAAATGTCTTAGCTACATTATTTTCCATTATGTAACCTTATCAAGTAGCGAGCAAATATCCCTGAGCCATTCAAAATCACAATTGGTTTCTATTAAATTCTGGTAATTCACATCTTATTTATTGGGATTAGTATTGATTGTGTCTCCTCAAAGTAGCTTCAATATAAACTCATGATCTGTTGATGAGGCAGAAAAGCAATGACCACATAGCTAACTCTTAGAGGTCCTTGACTTGAAAGTGTGGTAATAAAGCCACCTCTAAAACTCAGCTTATACATTTTCTAAATACTCATAGTTAGAGTCAAGATAATAAAATAAATCATTTAAGTCAATGTGTTGTTAAATTAGAGAGAAAATGAGGGACTAAAGAATGATAAGCAATAAACACAAAAATAGTTTAAATGAAAATCAGGGCCAGTTTGAATGTTGAATTTGACAGAAAGCAGCAACAGATCAAAGAGGTAAATGAATTTTTTTTTAATGTGCTACAAAGAAAAGAATTATTCAGGCATAGACTGAAAAAAAGAAGTTAAAAATTCTCAGAAGACCAAACATCAAAACACAAAACAAAACAAAAACCATACACACAGAAGATAAAGGGGGCAGAAAGAATTATCCAGAGTTAAAAGAAGAAGAAAAGAAAAAAAGAAAAAACAAAGTACAGGAGGTAATTTGAAAAGTAAATTAAATAAGGTTTAGAATGGTGCAGCCTGCAAATGAGAAACTGATACAAAGAAAGGAATTCAATAAAAAAACAACAGAAGTAATTGAGGCAGGAAAAAAATTCTACTTTAAAAAAGACATGCTATTAGCAATAAATACATTTAGCTTGACTTACAATAACTAAAAGACTAGTGGTGAAAATTTTGACCTCTTATGGTTTTATGTACTGAGTTGGACAGGAAACTTGTTTCATTTGAACGATCTACGTGAAGTGAACACTTAGATGCTTAATTTATTATTCTTTAATGAAGACTAGGTCACAGATCCATAACAAGTCAATAATCCAGTCCTAACTCTTATTTTAATTTACCGATTGCCAATGCAACTTAATTGATTTACTCCTTAGCCAGAGCTCCTGTACAGCTATCAGCAAGAAAACATGTAAGTACTTTTCTCTCATAATTTTATGAGGCCAGAGAAAATAGCAAAGGTGCTACTGAAGCTTCTTAGAAGGGAACCGTGCATTAATGGTTCATTAATGTTTTAGTGTTTACTACTTCTTAAAAATTTGAGGGGGTAGCCTACCATAAAAGCTATAAATCCAGAACAAAGAAACAAGGATTTTAAAAAATAATAACACAAAGCACAATAAAGAAAAATCTTTCCTAAATCCTGAAGCTATATATAGCTCTAAGCACACATTTATGACACTAACGTTTGAAAACCACTGGCCTCCATGCTGAAGCCTTTCCCAGTAGGCAAGGCTTTCCCAGTGTCATCTTCACTGATAGCACCGTATCTTTTGGGATACCTTCCTCTGCAACCGCATCTGTATTTAGACCCTAGGTATCAGCCCCTCTGACCTCTTACCTTGTACTTCCATGTCCATCGTGCCCTTGACCAGGCGGATCCCTCTGCATGAAGGCAGAACCCCTTTTAATTTTAATCAGCTGAGGAATTTCTGTCTTACAGAATTCTGGGCTAAAGGTATTTCCTCTCTGATACTTTTCCTAATCATTCTAGATAGAGTTAGTAATGGTTTTCATATCTGTCTTCTCCATGGCCCATTACCTATATACACATCTCTTAAGAGTTATTGGAGCTTATATCATATTACTAAGTTCTTGGCTGCTAATTTTCCCCACTAAATTTTTAGTATCTTAATGATTGAGATTTTAATTGTCAACAAATATTTGACATGAATTGGTAAGAATGTGTAAAAAGTGTCAGAGTTGATAACTAAAACCCAAGTTTCCTGATGACTATTCATTTTAGTTTTGCGTATGCTTCCTCAAAGTTATTTGCTGAAGAGATGTCCCACACAATTTACACTTTGACAAATGATTTATGAATGACTAAATAAACATCTAAATAATTTTTAGTGCCATTATCACCACTGGTTTACTTGCTGAATAGAAGATTAAATGTGGAAATCTATTATTCTAAATCAGAGACATCTAAGAGAAGAGGGTGTAAATAAGTAAATAAAACAAGTAGAAGTAAATACAACACAATACAACTATGGCAGATACTGTAAAAACTTAAAAGACATAAACATATTCTACATGACTTTTTATATCCTGTAGAACATCAAATGGTTTGATTTAATCAAACAAACAACAAGTTAAGAATGAAAGAGCATGCCCTGAAGAACAAGAAGAGCTCCCCGGAAGAAAAGCCAGTAATTTTTGCTTAAAAAAAAAATGGTAAATACCTTCCTCCCAAAATAGAGCAGGATGCTTGTGTTACAGTCCCCAAGCCTTCTGTTCTGATGTTGAGAGCTATATTTTAATTTAGCTGAGGTCCAGGAGACTATTTAGCAATGGAGACATCTTAATGTACCAAGTATTTGGTAGAATATTTAACCAAAATTTTATTTCAAATCAATAAATATACACTGGAGTCTGAGAATCAATTTTAATATTCCTATGACCTACTAGTTTTTGTATAAAATTTGAACATCTAACTAGTTGTATAAAGTCTAAACAAATAAGTAGTTGTATAAAATCTGAATACCTAGCTTTCCAGTCTACAGTAAGATTATATGATTTACACTTCTTGATTTCCTTTTTCCCCTTATTCCCCACTCCAGATTTCTGACTGGGGCCCTGTATTAGAATCTTATTAATTCCCTTCTTCTTTGTTATCCCTAATTATAGAGCTGTCAATCTCAAAACCCACAAAAGAGGGAAATTTGAAAACATTCTGGATTTGTATTATACTATTGAATGCATTGTGAGTTTTTTCACATAGCTGGAAGGAGAGAGCT
The DNA here is from genome assembly GCF_949987535.1 of Balaenoptera acutorostrata. Taxonomy (NCBI): domain Eukaryota; kingdom Metazoa; phylum Chordata; class Mammalia; order Artiodactyla; family Balaenopteridae; genus Balaenoptera; species Balaenoptera acutorostrata. Next base: position 88,887,864 of record NC_080073.1, on the reverse strand, counting down.
TTAAATGAACTTTTCACAGGGGAAAAAAATAGGTGAGTGTTTAACAGGAAAAAAAAGGAATTGACAGATATATAATTATTTTAGTGTCTCCACTTTGTTTCTTTCTTCCCCTTTGTCAGCTGCCTTCTCTCTCGATTCACCAACATACCCCCTGAAAAGTTATTTCGTTTCAGTGTTCTTTTATCACATGTACAAAGCAGACTGAAGAGGAATCTGCTTGGGTTTTCTTCTTCAGGTAAAGCATGCATCGTTGAGCTCCAGGAGCTTAGGGACTGAAATCTTTAGAATCATGTGGGATTTGGCCCACCTCAAGAGCAATAGACTTTAAAGATGTATGTATACAGAAAAACTGCCCTGTAATTACCAGTTTTTAACACAAAAACTATTCATGTCAGTATAATCCAGGAGGATCCATTAAAAAAATCAACTGAATACTATTAGAAAGGGACCCCAAAATGTACATAAGTTAAAAGTCAGAAATGAGTTTGACTAGGTATACATATCACATCCTTGTAATCCTACTGGCATCAATAATCATCATGATTCAGGTGAAGGAAACAAAAAAGTCAGAGGTGATTTGTAAAAACAAACAAACAAACATGTTTTACAAAATTAAAGGGAAAAGACAGTAGAAAAAGTCAACTAGGGAATTACTCTCATTTTATGAATTGTAACCTCTCAGCTCTATGTATGGTGGCTGTTTCTATGATTTGAATCTACAGTGATATCATTAAAATCCAATAGGTCTTATAAAAATATGCATGCTTCTAACATTTAGAAGGCTGCCATTTTTTTCCAGGAGATGTCCCAATTTGTTTTGATATCTCATTGTCAAAAACATAATCACTCTTCTCCCAAAGCTTCTAAAACAGAAAAACCAAAGCAAAACCAAAACCTGTTATATATTAATATATATATATATTTTTTTGAAATTGATTATTTATAAATTTTATATAAATAAAAGCATACAAAGTCAATTATAAATAATGTTAAATTATGACTTACTTGGAACTGAATTATATTATCACAGATATTAGAAACTACATTTCGGATCCATTGCATAAAAAAAGGGAGGAGTGATGGACTAGAAAATTCCTTTAGGAATAGTATCATCTTTATTTAAAGAATTCTTACCTGGCATTATCCTTTGACATTTCACATGCACCTTATGAATAAATATTGATACGAGTTCAGATGAGATACTTCCATAAAATCCTGTCTGGTGGATTGCTGAATGGATTTAGTTATATATTGGCTGAAATTGGCCAAATGTTTCCTTATTAGTAGGATATCTAAAATAGTATATCATGACACATTATTTAATTCATTACAATGACTGCAACTGTGAAAGTTTTGTCAAAAATCAGGAGATGAACTAATTCTTTTAGCATAAAAATAATTATAGTATAAGCTCTTCTGAGTGCAGATAGACTCATTCCTCTGGAAGCCTGAATTTGGCTTAATTAAGGAAAATACTCCCCTTTCCTTCATAGGAGTTGAGATCATTTATTTCATCCCATCCTTCTTTTTTTTTATTTATTTTTTATTTTTTTTATTTTTTATTTTTTTATTTTTTTTTAAATTAATAGCTACTTTATTTATTTTTGGCTGTGTTGGGTCTTCGTTTCGTGCGAGGGCTTTCTCTAGTTGCAGCAAGCGGGGGCCACTCTTCATCGCGGCGCGCAGGCCTCTCACTATCGCGGCCCCTCCCGTTGCGGAGCACAGGCTCCAGACGCGCAGGCTCAGTAATTGTGGCTCACGGGCCCAGTTGCTCCGTGGCATGTGGGATCTTCCCAGACCAGGGCTCGAACCCGTGTCCCCTGCATTGGCAGGCGGATTCTCAACCACTGCGCCACCAGGGAAGCCCCCATCCTTCTTTTAAAGGTTACTGAATTCCCTTCTCTTGTTATACTCTAGTGATTTTTCAAGTATGCAAAGTGGAGTTTAAAGACTTTGATTCTTGCAACTCTAAAACCATCTCACATTTCTTTTATGACATGGAAGGTAACACATTGCAATATGTGAAAGGTGTTCTTATTTCAAAAGGAACTGAAATGAATGTCAGATTTATCTATGGGAAAAAAATATTATTGGTACTTTATATAAATCTCTCCTTCTCTCCCCAAAATGCAAATTAGTTTAATATTTGGTAGCAACTAACAATGATAATAAATGAATTATGACTGCTGGTCTAGTGATAATGTCAAAACATGTTTTTTTTCTTCTATGACAAACAGATCAATCAATCAAACTACAACAAATACATGTGATTAATAAAAGTGTATTTATCTCTTCCAGCTTCAAAATTCCAAATCTTATTAGACTACGGGCAAGATTCAATGGTAGATGCTCTACGGTTCCAAAGTTCCTTTTGTAAGGCACAAGGAGACAAAAAAAACCCACAAAAAAACAAGAATTCACTTTAAAGATGTATATGATAATTATAGCTGGGTTAGGCTAAATTACTGTTCCAAATTATTCATGCCCTTCCTCCCCTTCACTTTGATGAGGGGATATACTTCCCTGCTCCTTGCCTTTGGGTTCAGCCATTCCATAACATCTTACAGAAAAACCCGAACAAACTTTTTGGCCAACCCAATACACTGCTTTGGCTAATAGAATGTCAGCAGTCATAACACAAGTAGGGACTTCAAATGTTTACTGTTTAGTTGTACCTGCCCTCTTTTACCTCTTCCAATCACTATCTTTAGAACATACTCTAGGCAGCCCACTTGCCCAAGGAAGATGAATAACAAAGGAGCAGGATGACCTTGGCAATTTAGAGACCTGCAGCTTGAAGAAGAGTTGCCCAGAAGCACCAACCCAGACCAGGCAGCTACTGGCCGCTGCATAGACAATTTAGTGATCCAGCTGAGATTAACAGAGCTCCTTCAAATAACCCACAGACGCATGAGAAATAAGAGCTTCTGTGTGATGACGCCTTGCCGTCTTCATTTCATTTCTGATCTGCTTTCTTTTTCTTTTTTTTTAATTTTTATTTATTTATTTATTTATGGCTGTGTTGGGTCTTCGTTTCTGCGCGAGGGCTTTCTCTAGTTGCGGCAAGCAGGGACCACTCTTCATCACGGTGCGCAGGCCTCTCACTATCGCGGCCTCTCTTGTTGCGAAGCACAGGCTCCAGACGCGCAGGCTCGGTAATCGTGGCTCACGGGCCTAATTGCTCCGTGGCATGTGGGATCTTCCCAGACCAGGGCTCGAAACTGTGTCCCCTGCATTGGCAGGCAGATTCTCAACCACTGCGCCACCAGGGAAGCCCGTGATCTGCTTTCTTAAACTCTTAAAGTTTCTAGTGTATCCAGCTATGACTTCCTATCAGTCAGATAAGCCTGTTGCTTTCCATTTCTTTTTTAATAAACATCAACATAAAGAAACCAAGTTTACTTAGTTCTACTTATTAACAGTTCATGAAAAACACAGACTGAGTGAAAAGCACCCAGAATAAGTTTCTACTGCCACAAGTAGCTTAAAGGACAACGTGAATAGTCGAGTTTACAATTTTACACGAATACAGATGAGGAATGACGATAGGAAACTTTTTCAGTGTGAACTGGATTACATTTCTGAATGAGGATGTCGAACGTGCTGTGTTTTCTTCCATCTCCTCCGCAGCTGCCCAGAGCCTCCTCCCCTCCTCCAGCCCCCACCAGCCCCAGCCTGTGAAGTGGGCTGGGCTGCGCTGGCCTGATGAGAGGGAGAATGTGCTCTTCCCCTGGCAAAGACAACAGAAACTGACATCTTCTTTGAATTCTGGCTTATAAAGAGGGTGATTATTTTTGCAGCTGCCTTTAGTCTTTACTGAAAAAGTGTTTATGTCTCCAATGCCCACTTTTAAATTATGCGGTGGTTTCCAACTAGGGCAAAGGTTGTGTTTTTCTTCAGTCACTTCTCTGTTCATATTTTTCATGGTCTTCTGATGGTTATAGACAGACTTGTTTAATTTTACTTTTTGCTATATCTTAAGTGCTTGTTAAATATTTAATGATTCTTATCCAGGAGTTGCCAAATACAGTCCTGAACTCTGTGTCTCTCCAGATCATTAAAAACTAGCAGTCCAATTGCTTTATTTTTTTCTGACAAAACAACAATAACAACAAGAAGAATTATTATAAACAGCATACATAATCCTGAGTGTTTTTGAGGGATTAATTTTTTTGGAGTGCTGAGTCTGTTTATTATAATGTGAATAAAGAAATTATGAGTAACATTTGAGAAGTCTTGATATTTAACATGAAATTTACTGGGTGCTGTCTATCCACTCAGTAGTCAGACCTTGGTTAACCCCTTTCAAGATCCCTGCTTGCTTCCCCCAGAAGTACAGCTAAATCAGCCAAATCTATTTCGGTCAGTAGTAGAGAAAATTTTAGAAAAGTTTAAAATCTTAGGTTGATGAGAGTTAGATGGACCTGGAGAGTGATCAAGTCTAATCCTCTTTATTTTGCTTAAAAGCTACATAAATAATATAATAAATAATAATAAATAAGCTACAAGGATCTATTGGACAACACAGGAATATAACCAATATTTTATAATAATTATAAATGGAGTATAACCTTTAAATATTGTGAATCACTATGTTGTACACCTGTAACATATAATATTGTACATCAACTGTATCTCAATTTTTAAAAAAGTAAAAAAAAATCCATTTCATCTTTTAAACTAAATGACCATGATAAGGAGGTCTTGGGGCATTGGGTTGAGACAGTATTAATATTAGATGAAAAGAAAGGAGGAAAAGAGAAGGGAGATTTTCACCCAAATTGAATAATGTCTATTTTTTTTCTTTGTGAAGAAGGGAGATTTGAAATTCATGTTGGAGCTTCTTTCTGTTATATCAGGAAGCTATAGGTTGAATAATCATATATTAATATTATTACTATAAACAGTATATTACAGATTTTTTTTCTGAGAATTTTTTTTCCTAGACAGATCAAGGATTTAAATACCAGGTAAGCAGCCCTGTCTAGTCCTTTCCAATTAGGTTGCTGTCTGAAACCTGTCCTAGGTCTAGCTTTATCTCCACATTGCAGGTTTAACTACACCACAGGCATCCCTCCTTCTATCTGCTGGGCTAAGCAGGTCATCAACACCCCTCCATAGGCAATCTCTCTTCCCCCTGCTGCCAATCTTGTTAGAAGCTGGAATAGCTAATGAAGACAGGCATGCTTTCATTTGAGGAAGCCCTACAAGCAGTGGTCTATTCAGCTATTTGAAGGCTTTGCACCTTTCATCATCTCTCTAGTTCCTAGCCCCCTACTTCAACTCCACCAAAAATAAAAGTTCCTATTAAAGAAAATCTGTCATCGCTAGTGTCAGCCAATGAGGGGGAAGGGGGGAAAAAAGCATAAAGGAAAAAAAAAAGCCTGGTTATTCCACAATCTGCAAGTTGTATAATTTAGGGCTTTAGGGTACCTTCATTATAAATGAATTCTAAATAGATTTATAAAGTTTAATAGGCAACATAGAAAAGTCAGGGGCCACAAAATTTGAAAAAAATATTGGAAAAAACCCCCTTAGAAACAGATATCTATATGGTTTTGAGAACATCTTCTAGGGTTCTTAGGGGTGACCCTTGACTCATGAAGGGCTATGAGCAGCGCTAGCTAGATATATTCTTCTCAAGCTCTAAATATGTTATAATTTCCTATCTATACAAAAGAAAACTTTACACTTTTACAACAAGGGATTGACACTTTTGATGTTCAATCTTGCATTTTACTGGTTGTCTCGTACATATTCATCTTTATTTCCCCCTCCTGCTCAGTGCCAAAGCTGTGGGAACCCTTTGGGTACTATTATCCTCACCACACTGTTGTTCATCAGTGTTTATCTTTTTGAAATGCTCTCTCCCTTTCTCCTTTGCCTATTTCAATCCTTCCAATATTTCAAAGCCTGACCAAACAGCTACCCCTTCTATTCAGCTGTCCTTTATTGATTTGTGCTCCTATGTCATTCTCTGCTTCTCGGTATGATCACAGCAATTAAGTTTGTTTTTTTTTTTTACATCAAAGTTTAGCACTGGGGCACTGGCCTTGTTGCTTTGTTCTCAGATTCCAGGGAGCCTCTCTTCTGTTGGCGTAGTAGGAGTACACGATAGCAGCTCAAGAAGAAAGTATAGGTAGTATTTACTTCAAGATAAATTTGATTTTTCAAAAATTAAATATGGCTTCTAGCTGACAGTCTCCAATCCTACACATTGATCACGACCTCGATGTAGACCACACAGGCTTGAGAGTCAGACTGCCTGAGTTTGAGTTCCAGTTCTACCACTTAAAACCTGGCATGTCAGCATTGCTGTACTTCAGGTTCTTTATGTATAAAATGAGGATGACAGTAATACCCACTTCATAGGGTTGCTGTGAATGTTAAATGAATTCATAAGGCAATCAGAATGGAGCCAGGGCCATGCATGTACTCAATAAATATTAATTATTATGATGATCACTATTCATGAAAATATTTATTGTCACCCCCAAATAGCTCTTTAGCATGCAGATAATGAAATCACCACAACAATACTTTAACACATCACAGTGCTGGATTCAGACTTAGAAGCTGAGATAGGAAGTAATAATAAAGAAGAACCCAACCCTTTCATTGAGCTAGGCCTTTAAAATGGAATAAGCATGATCTCTATTTCCTCGGCTAAATTAAAAATACTATAACACAATATGGACCTTTTAATATGCATTTTTGCACAGCCAAGATCAGTGGTCAGAAAATGCATAGAAATCACCTAATTCCTTTAGGAAGAGAGAGGGAAAGGATTTCTAACCAATTTAAGGGCCTTGCAAAGTCTGAAGCATATGATGGTCTATTGCTTCTGGTATTCACTTAAACTAGTAAATATTATGGGAAAGTGTATCACAGAAAAGGAAAAATGGAGGCCTGAGTAAAAATGTAAGCACCATGAATATAACTGAAGCAAGGATGAAAGGATAAAAGTTATGTCCTTAGAAAAATAGATGCTTATTATACAGTTCTAGGAAAATTTTTTTTTCCTTTTCAAAGTAATTTATTTTGGTTCACTTTTCAGTTGATGGAATTTTATCTTCTAGTAATTTTTTTTTACATAGTTACGAAAAATTTGTTCCTGTGAGGATGAGAACTTTTAAGGTGAACTCTCCTAGTAACTTTCAAATATGCAATACAGTATTTTTAACTATAGTCACCATGATGTACATTACATCCCCATGACTTATTCATCTCATAATTGGAAATTTATACATTTTGACCCCCTTAACCCACTTCTCCCAACCCCCAACCCCCAGCCTCTGAACCACCAATCTGTTCTCTGTATCAAAGAGCTTGGTTTTTTTAAAAATTTGTTTGTTTTTCTGTTTTAGACTCCACATATAAATGAGATCACACTATATTTGTCATTCTCTGTCTGACTTATTTCACTTAGCACAATGCACTCAAGGTCCATCCACGTTGTCGCAAATGAAAAGATTTCGTTATTTTTTTATGACTGAATAATTTCCATTTTATAATTTTACGAATATATATAACATTTCTTTATCCATTCATCCACTGATTGATTGACTCTTAGGTTGTTTCCATAATTCCATGTCTTGGCTGTTGTACATGGAATGAACATGGGGTGCAGATGTATTTTCAAAATAGTGATTTCCTTTTCTTTGGATAAATACCCAGAAGTGGAATTGCTAGATCATGTAGTTGTTCTATTTTTATGTTTTTGAGGAAACTCCATACTGTTTTCCATAAAGGCTCCACCATTTACATTCCCACAAACAGTGCACAAGGGTTCCCTTTTCTTCACATACTCACTAACAATTGTCTTTTCTTGTCTTTTTGATAATAATCATTCTAAGAGGTATGAGGCGATATCTCACTGCGGTTTTGATTTGCATTTCCCTGATGATTAGTGACGCTAAGCATCTTTTCACGTACCTGTTGGCCATCTGTATATTTTCTTTGGAAAAATATCTATACAGAACTTCTGCCCATTTTTTAGTCAAATTTGTTTGTTTATTTGTTTTGCTACTGAGTTGTATGAGTATATATTTTGGATGTTAACCCCTGATCAGATATATGACTTACAAATATATTTCCCATGCAGTAGATTGCCTTTTCATTTTGCTGATGGTTTCCTTTGCTGTGCAGAAGCTTTTCAGTTTTACATAGTTTCACTTGTTTGTTTTCGCTTTTGTTGCCTTTGGTTTTGGTGTAATTAAAAAATCATTGCCAAGACCTATGTGAAGGAGCTTACTGTCTATGTTTTCTTCTAGGAGTTTTACGGTTTCAGGTCTTAACGTTCAGCATTCATTTTGAGTTAATTTTTGTGTATAATGTAAGATAGTAGTTCAATTTCATGAAAATAACTTTTAAATGTTCTGTAACTACGACTCTCATCAGATACACACAAGGACACACACATCACACTGAGATTTTTGCTGTACCCTTAGTTCATCATTTATATTTTTTTATATGAAGTTATCATGTAATTGAAAATATATTATTAATATTAAAGCACCCTCATGGGCCTGTAATTTACTAAATTCTTTAAAAATCAGTTTAAATTTTTTTAAAAAGGTGGGGGGGAATTCCCTGGCGGTCCAGTGGTTCGAACTCCACGCTTTCACTGCCAGGGGCCCAGGCTCGATCCCTGGTTGGGGAACTAAGATCCCACAAGCTGCAGGGTGCAGCCAAAAAAAATCAGTTTAAATAACTGCAGCCCTGCCCTATAGGAATTTACAATCCAAGATGAAAAATGCTGATGTTGTTATAGAATAAATACAATGTATATAGAAAACAAACAGAGGAAGGGGAGGGAAAAATTATTACCTCAATTCTAGAGAGAAATCTCCAAAGAAGAAGAGAGAGTGGACAGAGCAGAGAGCTAGCTAAGAATAAGTACTTCAGCCTTCCAAATATAAGGAGAGACCCAGAATAGGCACAGAATTGTGATGCAACCATTGGATGAAACAGGTTTCTGACACTTATATCTCCTTTCAGGCTAGTATCTATGCTTGGAATTTCCCACTCTTTTTATCTTATAACTGCTGGACTTACCTTAAAAAAAAGTCTGTGATTTCTTTTTTATAAATTTCAAAATAGAAAACACTAACCTATGGTAATAGAAATCAGGATAAGGGTAAATTTTAGGAGTGTAGTGATTGAAAAGAACAGGCAGGGTTTTGGGGTTATAGTTACATTTTGCTTTTTTTGCTCTGTATGTCTGTATGTCTGTTACACTGGTTTCCATTTTCTTATACATATTCACTGAGCTGTGCATGTATTATTTGTGCACTTTTCTGTATGTATGTTTTGTTTCAATAACATTCATATTTTTCAAAATGTCAACTCACATCACCTCTTCTATGAAACTTTTCCTGCAATACCTTTCCCATCTTATTTCTCCTTTTTCTAGCCTTCCTGTACTGCCAATATTAAGCTTAGTTAAAAGCAAGAGACCATATATTTTTTCTTGTTTTATCACCAGCAACTAAAAGAGGATTGTTATTAATCTATGCTTAATCAATTACCAATGACAGACAATAATTAAATGAAAAATACATAAGATTTGCATGATCAAAATATGAGTACCAAGAAAAAGTAACACAATTAAAAATTGCTGACAACCAAGATCTTGAAGCAGACGGTAAGGAGATTCCTTAACTTATATGGAAATGCTTAGTTAGCATGTAGGTGCTGATTACCATTATTTCATACCCTACAAATTTTAAATTAATATTGAAGTTGAAAATTATTCTTGCCTGTAATTATCTTACGTCTGTATTTTCATTAAAAAGGCTCTCTGTCAAGGAGATATGGTCAAACCACGTTTAGTAATTTACAAATAGAAACTTCCTGATAATAATATCCTTGGATTTATTTATTTATTAAATACCTACTGGGTTTCCTCTATTTGACAGAATTTTCCATATTCTGGAGATACATATCTAACTAAAATGAGTTCCTTTCCTCAAGGCACTTACTGGTTAGTGGTAAGACAGAAATGTATATGTAATAAAAGCTACACTAAGAATTAACACAGAGTGTTGCGAAAAGTTTTACAAGAAGCTACACTTCAGATAAAGAAGCAGCCCAGACCTGAAACTTACCTAGAGTTTCAAACTAAGTAGATCTCTTGCCCTCATAGATTTGCCTTAATGTGAGTTGTAATGTTATATATTCCAAGGTCATGAGACCAGAGCACTGGTGGGAAAAGAACAATTTGGACCTGAGGATATAGGATAACCTTAGCTGTTTGAAGGTGGTGGGTGTCTCATATTTCCTGTGAAGTTGATGACAGAGATATGGTCCTTAGTTCATTACTCTATCACTTATGGTAATTTTTTTGTAGCTACTGAATCCATATTTGTTGATTTTTGAAATCAGAGATGTTGGCTATGACCTTTGGTTTCACCTCCAGCATGTTAAGATCCTAGAAATCATCATTCTCAACCTCACAACAAGAAAAAGCTAAACAAAGTGAAAATCAATGATTTTTCTTAAACCCATTAGAGAACCACTATCTTAATATCTAGGAAGAGAGGGAAGTGCATCCAGAGGTACAGCTGAGATTTTCTTACCTGGAGCAGAAGTGGCTAGAGCCATAAACTGGTAGGAACACTTACATGGTAATTTTGATGAATTGCTGAATGTTGAGTTAGAGTTTTAACTCCTGGAGGGCTGCAGTCTTCGGGGGTGGTCCACATTTGCATGGGCTTTATTTCTAGGAAGATACATGGAACATCCCCTGTGGCTCTGGCAGGGCAAGGGGATGAGTAAACGTTGTAAAATACACCTGGAGCCTTCTCTGTAACAAAAGTCCATTCTTCAGGAGAAAGGATTTTGCCAAAGCTGTATCTCAGCAGGAGGAAGAAAATTTCTTCCACATCAGCCTCCTTCCAGCCTTCTTGTCTCAACTAAGGGGAAAACAAAAACCAGAATCAACAGGTCAGAAAATCAACTGACAATGTTGCAGCCAGGAAAGTGAGTAGGAGGCAGAGGGATACAAATGTTTGTGAAGGTCATGGCCCTGAGACACAGGCCCACGAAAATTCACAGATTTAATCCAAGATTATAGAATATACCCCCTCCTCACTTTCCCGCCACACTAACACAATCCCAGCTTAATAAAATGGATTCCATTGAAAGAATTATAAAACACAGGCTCTCTCTGAGAAGGAGCACTTATGGAAGCCTGAAATAAAGAGGGAAGACAAAAAAACAAGGACACTAGAGGAATTTAAAGCCTCTGGCATCTATAGCAAACATTAAATACAGCACAATTCATTGCCAGATTAACAAAAATCCTCAAACTAAAGGCCTATTTATTTCAGTTCCTATTACTTGATATAACATGTCTAGCTTTTGACATGAAATTATGACATTCCAAATGGCAAGAAAGAAACACAATATAAAGAGATATAGCAGTCATCATACTTAGATATGACAGAGATTTTGGAATTATCAGGCCAGGATTTTGAAACAGGTATGATAAACAGGTTAAAGGTTTTAATGGAAAAAGTAGTCAATATGAAAGAGAAGATAGGTAATGGAAGCAGAGAGATGAAAGTTCTAAGGAAGACTGAAAAGGAAATGCTAGAAGTCAAAAACACTGTGATTGAAACGAAGAGTGTCTTTGATGGGCTCATCAGTTGACTAGACATAGCTAAAGAAAGAATCACTGTACTTGATGACAGGTCAATAGAAACTTCCTAGTCAGAAATGCGGAGAAAAAAATAATTTAAAAAAGCAAAAAACCAGAATGTCTAAGAACTGTGGGACAATTTCAAAAGGTGTAACATAGACATAATGGCAACAACAGAAGAAGAAGAAAGAAAGGGTAAAGCAGAAGAAATGGCCAAGGATTTTCCAAAATTATTGAGTGTCATCAAACCACATATTCAGGAAGCTTAGGAAACAATAAGCAGGATAAATCCCGAATAGCAGTGATGAAATCCCTCATGTCTAAGCAAATCATATTCAAATTGCAGAAAACCAAAGACCAAAAAAAAAAAAAAAAAAAGTAAGGGAGAGGAAAACAAATACCCTATCTCTACAGGAACAAGGATAAGAATTGCAGTGGACTTCTTGTCAGGAATTATACAAGCAAGAAAAGAAGGATGTGTAATCATTACAGTGTTGAAAGAGATGTTGGCATGGCAGTATAGTTAAAAATTTAACATTAATAATGATAACCTTGGGAACTACTTAGAAATACAGAAAGCTTTCCCCAACCTCAGAAAATTCTGACCGAGGGACTCTCGTGTGAGATCTGGAGAAATGCATTTCAGCCATGAACTCCAGGTGCTTCTGGTCCACATACTTTATGGATCACATGTTAAGAAACACAAACAAGGTTGCAAAGCAAATGTCAAGATGGGATTAGACATTCAAGGGTTGCATTAGGGGAAAAGCCTATGAGAGAAAATGGAGAGGAAGCCAGTAAGCTTGGAAACTTGCATCAGGCCACCATGCAAGTTTAATCACCAGTGAAGGAGAGAGAAAAGGGAGGTTGAGTGGAAGCATCCTAGATTACCATCTAGGCTAAGGAAAATTCAATCAGGTTGCTGGAGAGTCCTTGAGATCAAGCAGGCTGTCATAGAAGTCCCTTGTCTCCCAGAAACAGGCCAACCTTAGTGTTATAACTTAAGCACAATCTTCAGTTTGGAGCAACCCATGGGCAGTATGGCCTCAGTGCAAATGCTGTGATGGATTTCAGAGCAGAGCATCTGCCGTTGTGTGTCTACAACTGTCGTTGTGGTCTACTAGGTATATTCTCATGACTGTCACAGTACGGAAGATAAATAATTATGTCACGTTATATTTTTATAATTTAATAATATCCTCATGAGGTAATTAACTCTCAGACACGTTACATAATTTTCCAGTGATCACATAATGAGTAGACAATTAGGACCCAGGTTTTCTTATTCTTAGGCTAGGATTTATTATTTCTAATACTGGTACTATTTCTATTGTAAAAAGAAAATTGAATCAAAGCATAGAATTTAGAAATTTTTTAATACGGCTAGTTTATATGTGAGGAAGGAAAAATAATTGTCAGAATCAATTTTTTTTTTTAATTGCTGAGAGACAATTATTTCCAAAGTAAATTAGGAAATAAATTCTACAGGAAAATATCTGCCAAATTCTAGTTATTGTTTCTCAGCACCAAATCTACCTTTCTATCTTTTTATAATGGAAATGGGATTGTAAAATCATTTCTGCTTGGGCTTCTAGCTCCCTGTAGGCTTTGTCAGGAGGAGGCAACAGGAGGTGTCCACATCACAAGTTGGGAGAAGGGACTTGCCCATCATGTTTGTTTCCTGCTGGTGCTCTGCTTTGTTTTCACCTGTTTCTTGTCCCTGTGTCAGCCCAGCAACGCTGCTTCACTCCAGCAGCAGCAGTTCCTGACGGTAATAGCAACTGAACCTGCAAGAGTTTTTACGACTCTTGTAGAACCAGCCTCATAGCCCCCACCCTCACCTCCGAGCAGCACCAGCCAGCCAGTGCCTCCTCCTCAGAGGGGAGAAAGTCTGCGTCCCAGTCCTCTGGCCCTTCCTCTAAGCTCAGGGACACTGGCTCAAATCAGCAGTGCCTCCCCCTCCTCTGAGGAAGTGATTCCACTCCATTGGTCTTCTCGAAGCTTCTATGTTGTAATAATTCCAGCCTCTTCCTTCTGTTCCCTAGCCCTAGGGATGGAGGCTACTTCCTGAAATACTACCTCTGTTATACCTAGTATTCTTTTCTTACCTTTTGAATTCTCTATTAAACCACTTTACACCCAGTTAACAATTCTTATATTGACAACAAGCACGGTTTCTGTTTCCTGACTGGACTCTGACTGATAGGATGGAAGAAATTAGAGAACAGATAATCCCATACGTCTGATACATAACATTAGATTACACCTGAGTTAGAATTATAAGAAAGTTGAGATATTTTCAAGCCAAGCAAAAATAGGCATTAGGTAGGGTGTAAGAAACAGGTAAAGTCACAAAGATTCAGACTACATCTTTTGAATATGTGTGCATTACAAGGCTGATGGAAAAAGTTCATTTAGTAGTGAATAAACTTTGTTGACCATCAATGACCCACTTCTCAGGGTTATCTCTTTATTCTCAATTTAAAGTAATATTCCTCCAGTTAACCTATACCAGTGATTCTCAATGACGTTGAGAGAAGTCTAATAGAAAGTCAGTTTAAATTATCTAGTTTGAAAAACATGCATAGAGTTGAGATTTACTGTCCAGGTTTTCTCCATGCATCAGTCAGATCTGATAGAGCCCTGGGCATCCCAAGAGTTTTGCTGAAATTAGATCAGTAGATGTAGAGGTGTGATCTCAGAAACAAGATTATGAACTTGTGCTGTTTACTATGAAATGTTGTTGAGATTAGGCTTTTTATTTTTTTATTTTCTTGGTAGTTATATTAGTCAAGATACGCTAGCTTTGAAGTAGGAACAAGCACAAAAGTTTATTGATCACGCACACAATGCTTATGTGGGGTTAGTTAGTAGCTCCATGGGGAAGCTATTTTCAGTGACTCAGGGATCTAGGCTATTTCCCTCCTGCAGGTTCTGTGATCTTTTTCTCTATGACAGTGAAAGAGAAAGGAGAATTTCAATGTAGTTCTTAAATTATCTCGCCCATTAGAGACACACATGAGTTCCAATTATGGCTCATCGGCCAGATAATGTATTCACATCATCCTAACTTTAAGGTGGTTAAAAAATGTGGAGGAAGCATATGGATATTCAATAAACAGTGAGTGTCTCTGTCACGTTAGTCATCACTGATTCATGATAATACTTGCGGAATCATGCCATAAATATATTTCTAAATTTTCAGATGTGCAAAACTCTTGGGGCATCTCTTAAATGCCAAGGGTCTACTACAAAGAGAGGAAGAGAGGCAGCTCAGATGTTTATCATGAATAGATGCGTCGTTGAGAAGGAAGAGTTTTTCTCACAAACCCATTTTGTTACCTTCTATTTCGACAACCTTAGAAGGACAGATTTTTTTTTTCACATTTAATTAGTGGAACTCTGGCAGATATTGCCATTAGAACAAAAGAACAGATTTAAATCTGTAACATACAGCTATAGCATTGCTTTAGATGTGGCAATTAAAAGACATCTGGGGGATGAAATGAAATATTCATGATGATCTTCATGATAGCTGAGGTCATACATGAAGCTTGATTTCTCATGTGTGGTGTAATCTTACATGTACTATGCAAAAAAAATATCCTAAATGGTGGCAGTTGTTAATATGAGACAATTATGAGACTTCAGACATTTTACCAAAAACAAAAGTCATAAATAAAACACCCCACTTCTTAGCAGGCACTGTTAGTTGAGTCTTTTTGGCCAATGTATGTTTGTTCTCCCTAGAAGGTCATTATTTTAAATAGTTATTGATAATTACATTCACTAGAGAACATGTATGACAAATTTAGGTCAGATTAATTTCAGGAGAAGCATTCTCTCAGATAAGGAGCTAATGGGTGGGGGATATGGTTGTCTAGAAAATACAGTCAACTGCCTGGCTTTGTATAAAATTAAGCAGGGTTTCTCTTGTGAAGGGCTCATCCTTTGAGTTGATTTTTGTCATCCTTTGGGTTTCACAGGAGCCCCGTATTCCAACATTTCTTTTACTACCCATAAGGCAGAAGAGCTCTGTGTGCCCATAACAAACCGACATTGTCTTTATTCGTAGCAAATTATGATTGAGATTAAAATGCAATTAATTTCTTTTCTGGCTCTCTCCTTACTGTGCTGTAAGGTTACCTAAAAGAAGGAGTTGTGAATGCTATAACTGGAAAGAACTTTAAATTCCGCTTCTCTAGCCTAGTTTCTTCATTTAACCAATGAGAAAACTGAGTACCAGAGGAAGAAGAGGGCTTACAATGGGTCATGTCACTTAACCTACCCTCACTAACCCTAACTGTAAAGTGGAGATAAGAATTCCTTTCCCACCTACTTCTCAGAATCACTGTAAGAATAAAATTAGGTAACATATGCAACATTTTTGAGAATAATAATGTAAAAATAATAATAGTAATAATCATAAAGATAACATTTATTGAACACCTGGTATGAACCACACACTGGGATTACATATATGATCTCACAAATCATCACAACCTATCACAGCAGTGCATTTATTACTCCAGTTTAAAAATGAAGAAACTGAGGCTTGGAGATTTGCCCTAGGTCATAAGCTAGCTAGTAGTGGAGCTAGGAGTTAACCTAGGGAGTCAAACATTAAACATAAGCTCTTTGGCTTTCCTTATAACCTAAGGATTCACAGTGGACTCCATACTGGACCACAATTCTCTTATTCTCAGGGTTTTCCCATTGTTATAAGTTAGTTCCATAAAGTTCTCTTGGAAACAGAGAAAATGGAAACTGTCTATCCCTTTCTAGGCTTAATTTGATGTATTATTTACCTTTAACACTGGGGTTTTCACTAAGAATGAAAAATAGGCAACTTTCTGACACTACTATACATGTTTTCAGCCCAGTGCCATGGTTTCCTATTTGCTGTATGTTTTGCTAATTGAGCCTCTAAGTGTCCAGTGCAATCACTCCAAACAAACCTCACTTTGTTCTGCTTCCTTGCTGCAATAAGCATGGAGCTGTAAACTACCTATCAGGAATGTAGAGAAGAACCCAACGATCATGGCAAGTGTGTGTGCGCTGGACGTGCATGTGCCTGATGATGTTAAAATGCTGCCACCTCCTGTTTAGCCCAAGTGTTGCTGATGCAACTCTTTCCCACAGCTTCCCCGAGTCCTCTAAGCTGATTTATACTGATCCCGAATTGCACTTCTGCAATATATAACATGACAAGTTAAACGAAAAGCCTGCCAAAAAATCTTGATAGGCTCAGCTTTCGTGCTGCAGCACTTGAAAAGACCATTACGACTGCCATCCCACTAAAGTGTGCTCAGTATTTTTGACAGTGAATTATCTAAGCAGCAGTTTATCTCCGCATTCATGGGGTAGGGGTGTGGGGCTTGCCCTTTAAAGATTCCAAAGAGGGAAGATAAAGGGGGTGCCGGTAGGGATATTTTCCATCTCTCAAGTGGTAGTGGGTTACTCCAAGGTTTTCCAGATGTTGCAAGGGCTTTAGGTTTATACTCAGGTGCATTTTCTGCTGAAACACTCACGAGAAATGAAACACAGCATGGACAGGATCCTAGATTTGTAAACGAGGGAATAGCGCCAGCATCTGAATTTGTCTCCAAACTGAGAGGTTGTATGAAAGAGATACTGTGCGCCTGACCCCAGTAAGCTGAGCCTCGGGCAGCTGGCTTATCAAGGACAATCTCCTCTTGCTTTATCAGCATTGAGCTATTGTTTACTCCAGGACAAGAGCCCTGTAGCAATCACGGACACCATACAGTGATTCCTTCCACCTGGAGCTCTGCCAGCCTGAAATCCCATCCCTAACTTCTCCCCACAAAGTGAGGGCGGGACTTCGTTTTATCTCAGTCACTCAGTCCAGCAAAATTAGCTTTGCCCAGGATCATTTTAATAACTAGCACATGACCACCTCCATCCATGTGTATACACTTAGGTCTGGGTGATTTGGGTCTCTTTATATCATCCAAATACCAGAATTGTTTAGTAAAGCTGGAAAGTCAGGAATGGAAAATAGTTTTAGAACCGTTTTCTACAGGCCAGAACTGTCTAGTTAAGTGCTTACTGACCAAATTTTTATTGACTAAGAACCCTGTGCTTAATACATCTATGGTTACACTCAAATCTTCTCTTCAGTCTGAAATTATCTATTTATGTATCTATCTATCTATCTTTCTTTCTAGTTTTATGCCTGTCATAAGACATAAAAAACAAACAGAAATATATATATATTATTTCTTTCTGAAGCCTTATAGAAAAAAAAAATCACTTACTCTCCCAATTTTTCCTTCTAAAATAAATAATTTTTTTTTATGTTCTTACTTCTTTTACCTCACTTATGCAACATTTTTCTAGAAATGCTTTTCTATATGTTAGGGGTCTTACATATACTAGATGCTTAACATTAGTTGGAGACAATCTTACTGATCTTCGACCTTGCAAGTCCCTAAACTAATTAATAACTTACTTGCAAATATTTTCCAGTATAAATTCAGTAAAACAGATTTTCATATTTTTAGGGGAGAATTCTGTGCTCAAGAAAAATGAACGTCAGTGCAAGGGTGCTATGGAATCCTACAGTGAACATGCATACAGATAGTAATCTCCCTCCAGCCTCGGTGGAAATGACATCAGCAGAGAAATTCCTTGAGGGTAGAGCCCCAGTACTTTTCAAAGTTTAATGCCCAAGAGTCAGGCACCTATACTGGGCAAGGACTTAGGAAAACTCAGATGGACCTAAGGTGACAACAATTCAGGCGAATACAATTTCCCCACGCACTTTTATATCTGGACTCCCATACCTTTTAGAAAAATGTTTTTCATCTTCAATTTCTTCAAGTTGAGTGAATACAAGCACTACTTCCTGGTGCTCTGATTTTATTCAAATGTTGTTTAACAACAATCTGTCTTCTCTTGATAGTTAAGCTTTAATCATTTCCACTCAATTTTACTGACTAGCCCAGAAAGAAAATCACACAGCAACTGTGCCCGAAATCATACAGCCTGTAGCTCTAGTACCTTCTTAGCGATCTTGCACAGCATCTAAATTATATGACTGAAAGGGAGCTAGGAAGACAGGCAAATCCAAAGGCAGGAAGGAAGGAACTCACAGAAAATCAGATTAAGAGAAACAAAAGTGTTTCAAAGCTAGATTGGGCAGGGGAAATCTTGATCCAATACCCTCATTATGCATGAAGAAACTGAAGTACAGAGAATGACTCAGCCATGATGACAGAGCTAGTTTAGCTTCAAATATACCTAGAATCAAGAGACTAGCTGACCTTATCTTTTTCGCCGACATCAATTCTCAGATATTAGTGTCAACTGACAATTCAGAGATCTTATCTGATATGAATATTTCATAGAGTAAGAATCAACGTACTTGCGAACAGACGCCTTCAAAACAGAGTGGTAAGGAGCTCATCTCAGAAAGGTAACAGTGAAGTTTACAAGCCTAAAAGCGGACATTCAAAGAGCTTAATTCTCATTGGTTAGGGCCAGCGGGTTACTTAGGCCGTGGCTGATTGGCTACAATGTGCTGAGTCACTATGAGAAGAAACTAAAGCTCAAGCTTCTGCCATTTAAATGGATACTTTGGGGAAAGGGTACTTACCCAGTTTTGCCGAACTGGATGTGGGCTATTTCCTCAGAGGAAGGTGGGTCACGGCCTCTATTCTGATTTTTACTTCACGTTTGTGTGCACAAAAATCATCTAGGGAATATGGTGACAAGGCAGACATGGGCTCAAGCTGAGAGTCTCAGAGGCATTAGGTCCCACTGTTGCAGCAGGAGGAGCGAGAGAACCGTCACACCCCAGGTGATGGGTGAGTCCCTGGGACGGGTCACCAAGTGAGAGTCCTTGGCTTCACTCAGGAAGGAATTCAAGAGCACCCAACGGTGAAACCGAGTTTATTTACAGAGATACACACTCCGTAGGACTAAGGCGGCCCAGCGCCACCCGACCCCCGGCTGCGGGGCGTGGTTAGTTTTTATGGGCTGGGTAATTTCATATGCTAATGAGTGGGAGGAACTATGTAGGGGAAGGGGTGGGGATTTCCAGGAATTAAGCCAACGCCCACTTTTTGGCGTTCTATACTCAGCCTTGGAACTTTCATGGCTCTGGTGGGTGTGTCTTGTAGCTAATGTATTATAATGAGTGTATAATGAGGCTCAAGGTCTACTGGAAGTCAAATTTTCTGACATCTTGGGCCTAACTGGTTCTAACCCATTTTTGTTCTATGCTTAATGGCTGTGTCATTCTTTTAAAGGTTGTGCCCTGCCCCCTTCCCTCCTGTCTCACCATAAAGTCAAACAATCTGTGTTTTGAATGGATTTTCTAGGTGATCATGACACAAGTAGTCTGAGCTTGCTGCTTTAAGAAAAGCTGCATTACATCATGCAGTAGTTTCTCATTTATTACTAGAGAAAAACTTGTGGAATCAAAACTGAGGAAGTATTCAAGTGTCTAACCAAAAGGTCACCAAGGTCAAACCAACTCATATGAGTTAACCTGTTTCCTGCTTCTGCATACTTAGAGGATTTGCGCTGATTTCTGGGTGAAGAATTGTGAGGAACAGAAAAATGTTTAAATGTCATCTATGCTTAATTGACCTCCATATTCTCCCACAGCCCCTTATCAGTAGGAGAAGATATGGCCAAAGGCTTCCTTTCTTTCATTGGTCTCTCAAACCTTAAAAGCTTCAAGTAGAATAACAAATATTTTCTTTCTACAAAGGGCTCTCATTTATAAACTGATCTAAGCAGTTTTGTGAATATCCTTAACAGAAGCAAATTCGGGGTTTCTCTTATCAGGGTCAAAAAAGAGTGCAGATGTGGACATTTACATAAATTGGATTAAATTACAGAATGGGCTAGATGGAGTCAAGATTTGAGATTTTGTGATTCTGGAGGCCCCGTGACTTTTCTGCTGTATCAGTATCTCTCCCACAAAGTACCAGGGAAGGATGAACAAATTCATGAAGACCATTCTGATCTTCAGCCACTGGCGGGCCTTCTCCCGCTAGAATGGACTCCCAAACATCAGGCAATAAGCAACAGAAGAGCAGCTACCTGCTTCTCTGTCCCTTTCTCCCACCCCCAGTGAGCTGCAGGCAGCAGAGGAAAAGAAGGAAAGTAAAATTGGTACGTTTCTTTTTCTTTCTGCCGAAGACAGGGAGCTCTGGCCAGCCTCTCCACTAAAAGTGGGAGAAAAGGTAGACTCGTCCTCTTTGATTAGGACTGTCACCATCACACAGTGGTTGCAATTAGTCCATGCCAGGCTTATTCAGGCCTTGGATTCTTTTCAGAAGTGAAAAAGGGAACACTCCAGGTCTATTGAATTGGAGCGTGGCATCTGCCGCAGACCGAGGGGAGAGGTCGGGGGTCAGTGCTTGATTTTGATAAAGCGTGCCAGATTAATTGTCTTCGGTAATCCTGTTTGTCATGCTAGATATGCAGAGGCGTCTTTGTGGCACAGGCTGACATATGGGCCAGCCTGCTGCTTGCCTATTCAGCCCCCCCAGCACATGCTCTCCACAGTTGGACCGGTTCCCAGGGCCTTGTTTGCCAGGGGAGTGGGGCCTCCTGCTCCTCCCATTCAGCCAGCCCCCATCTCCACAAACAGGCTTCCTAATCTTCAAGCCTGCCTGGGCTATTGAAAGAGCCTGCATTATTCAAAAAGGCCTAAAGAGAGAAAGGGAGAGGGAAGGGGGGCTGGTGAGGAGAGAAAGAAGGGGATTGCGGGGGAGGGAGAAATCCAAGCACCAGAGATGGGAGTGAAAGACTCTCCAGACTGGGGAGGGGTAGGGGGGAGGGCAGAGAAATATAATTACAAAAAATAGCAACCGTGTACTTCAGGCAGAGCCCTTCAGGAGGCTGATTATAGCTCCTCTCCAAATCTGAATCTATCACCAAATTATACCCTGCCTCTTTTGTAAAATAAATGTTAATAAGAGGTAATTTGGGCCCTGCTGATTGTTAAGCTCAATGGAGATAGAAAATTTTTTTTCTGCCTGTGTGTGTGTGTGTGTGCGTGTTTGTGTGTGTGTTTATTGTACTATCTGGAGGGCTTTTTTGTCTTCCAACCAAAATGTGTATTCAGCCACAAAAGATGAAACAAACGTTCAATGGCCTGACACAAGTGCCAGAAAATGGAGAAGAGTTTGAATTTTATGATAAAGGATGAATGTACTGATTGGCAATTGGCCCTTAATCTACTAAAGGGTGCAGTGGGTGTGCTCTGGAGAGAATGTCCCCTGGATTTTAGAAGAGAGAGGAGCGAGGAGGGAGGAGGAGGGCCGCTAAGCCCTGCCTGGTGCAGAGCGGAGGGTTCTTGCTCTAAATAGCTTTGCCTTTCTTTGGTTTAAAAGCAGGATTTTTTTTTTCATTTACATAATCATTATTTTGAGTTGCTGACAATTCCTTTGGGGGCTTTTACATGTAAAAGCACAAAAAATAGAGATAATCCTGTGACAGAGCTTTGGAAAATGTTCCTGTGATGTGTATTTACGAACAGATCCAGAAATGGAGCAGTTAGAAACAATGAATAATAATCTTCTGATCAGACAAAAGTGTGGAGATATTAAAATATAAATCCTTGATTGTAATCTCCCTGAAGCAGTCCTTCCTGTATCTTTACTGTTCTGTTCTTCTCATGCACAGGGTAGAGATGGGGGACAATTCAATCAATAGTGTGTCTGACCAGAGACTGCTTCGACTCCAGTTATGATTTCTTACTTAAATACTCTGAATACTGTTTTTTTGGGGGGGAAGATGATAATTTGACAATGTCATCTATCATTGATTTCAAGGGGAACATAATAGATTTTCAAAATTTAAAAAATTGAACTAAGAAGAAATCATTTAACCCCTTCTTTATTGTAGATATTCAAAGAAAAAGATTTTGTCCCCCTCCCCAAATAGTTGACTGCAGTACTTACTGCTTTTCTGGGATATGTATTTCAACATTTATTTATTCTGCTTCCTGTAATAAAGCAGGCATTGGACTCAGCAACACAGGGCTGGGTGTGTAGTGGAAACAGAAACAAAGTAACAAAGTTTCTGTTTTCATAGAGCTTATGGTGTATGAGGGTTTTTGGTTGTTTGGCCAGTGCATAGAACAGGGCCAGGAACATCTCATGAACTCATTAAATTTTATTTATTCAAAAAAATTACTGAGTAAACAAGTAGCAAAATTTTTGACATTTCCAAGGTGGAATGCTTGCTTTAACTTATACATGATGCTATAAGGAAGGAGAAAGAAATGAAGAGGAAGAGGAGGAGAAAAAGAAAAAAGAAATAACACTTTTTGAGCACATAGTTTATGCTGGGTATATACCAAGTGCTTTATAAACATGATCCCTTGTAATCTTTAACAGAACCTGTGGGTGGGAAGGGCTGGTAGCTAGTGCACGTGGATGCCTCCATACCGGTTATATAATTGAATTCACCTGATAACCCTGTAAAACGAGTTATAGCTGATGCGCAAGCATCATCACTGAGAACCTCTGGGGTGAAGCCCAGGAATCAGTATTAAAAAAAAAAAAAAAAGTTCCCAGGTGATTCTAATGAGAATCCAGAAATGAGAATCACTGATTTTAAGTCATATTTTTCCAACTTTGTTGTGCATGCCAATCTCCTGGGGGTCTGGCTAAAACGAGGTTTCCCAGTAGGTTGGTTTGTGGTGAGCGCCTGAAATCCTAGAGCTCTAACAAGCCCTCGGGTGATGCTAGTAGTATTGCTGGTCTCTGAACTTCTTTTAAGGAAGCAAGGCTTTCAAGATGAAGCAGCTTGCACAATGGCTGACCTGGATTTCACACCTTGGTTTTTCCAACTGAAAAACCTGAGTTCCTGAGCCCTGTGATCCTCTGCCTCTTACAGAATGAAATCCAGCCTGTACGGAAGCATGGTGTGATGGGAAGAACGCTCATCTGTGAGTCTGGTGATCTGGGGCTTATTTATAGTTCTTTCACTGCCCTTGACTTTAGGTCTTGCCTCCTAGGGTCTCAGTTTTCTTCTCTGTAATTTGTAGGGTTTGGACTTGATTATAGTTGCTGTCCTTGGATTCTCAAAGTGTCACCTATTTAAATGTCATCCATGAGATCAGACAATCAGACATTTCCTGTAGGGAAAATTCCACTTTAGGAAGAGATAAGAACTTATTTCTTTTCTTTTTTCTTTTTTTCTCTTAGTGAATATGTGGGTTTTCATTATCTGCTTGCTGGGATGAAAAAGGTAAAGAAGGATTGGTATTACTGACAAGGGTCCTTTGTTCAGCAGCATGCCCAGAACCACCCCATGTGATGTCCTTTTACTTTCCCCATTTTGTTTACCACTACTTGGGCATTTTTTCATTAAAGAAAATCAATTAAAATGGAAATCTGTGAAGAGATATTAATTATTTACATCTTAGCAGGACCTGGTGCTTTCGGAATGCCCTGAGGCTATTTGGATGGGAGCTGGAGAAACAGGGACAGATACAGGTGATATACAAATGGGGACATTATTAGCCAGACGTACGATACCTGTGCCTGGATGGCTGAAACACAGATATAAAACAGATTCAGAAAGGGATAAATACCATATCTTGCTTTCTTTTTTGGCTGGATTTCTGGGCAGATCTGTCTCAGGGTCTTCCAGCCTTTGCAGAGATTGGCACCGGGACCATTCCCCTGAAGGCAATGGAAAATGACCAGCATTTAACTGGCCTGTCCCTCCTTCACCTTGGCATCGCCTGAGCCAAACCCTTTAAACCTGCATGATTAGGCTCAGTAGGAGCCAGTTCCCTTTCTCTGTTCATGAGGCCAACAGAGGCAAATATTGCTTGTCTCCTCTCATGCTCTATATGCGATTATAACACAAAAGTATGCCTCTGGATTCCTAAGGTAAGCTTATAGAGAACCTGTGTCTCCTATACCTGGGCTGTAGGAATGAGGTAGAAACTAGGCTTTGGTCTTTCAAGAGAAGCATGACATTCAGGAAGGTCCAAATACATAAGGAAGCAACACTATTCTCATGTTTTTCTTCTTTACCTTTATTCAACATATTTGTGTCTTAATTTTTTTTAAACATAAATTAGTCAAAAAAGGCTTCTTTGTGGATTTTCAAGTCAGTGTGACAAGTGAGCCTCAGAAGATGCCTAAGAAACAAGTTATGAAAAGGAACAGCCCCCCATCCTAGACCTGCCCTGTCAAACAGACCATGACTAGCTTTCACATCTCTTCTTTATTTCTACTCCGGAACAAGCTATAGCCTTGCCCACAATGCTTTTGCCGAATTTTACAAGGTCAAAAATTATGCAATGGGGGAAAACAGTTTGAGGGAAACAGGAGGAGTAAATCATGTTTTATTCAAAGGGTGGCTTCCTTTGAGGAAAGCATTATTCCTTTCAGGGCTGCCTTTAATGTTGAAGTTTAAGGAGTCTTGAAGCTTAGCATGAAAACTTTGCTCATCTTTTCAGCTTTCCCAAGTGGGCTAAGGACTCTTATGCTGGTTTTAATGCTTTTTACTAATTCAATAATACTCAGACTCCTAATGGCCACTCATCCTGCAGGCTGTCAACAAGAGCAAGTCAGGATGTCAGAGGACTGTGTGATTCAATCAGGTTACTTATATAAGATCTATTTCGCATCCTGAGATAATACTGATAAATAATTATCACGTCTACCAAAAAAATAGCACAAATAGAGACGTTGCCCGTTTTTTCCATGGGCTTATTTAAAACCAGGTTAAGGAAGGAAGTGCTTCTTCCCTCTGTGCTCTGTATCCTTCTCTAGGGGAAGGGTAATTAATCATCCTAACTCTTCTAAAATCTAGTTGTTAGCCTGCCCACTAATAGTTTTCCAATGTGCTTTAACAGTGATCTAGCATCTTGGAAGTGAAAGGATTCTGGAAAGATAAAAAGTGATGGTTTGCCTTATCTGCTGCTCGACTTACTTTATCAGCTCTGGTGATTCAGGTATTCTTGAGTTATTTAATTCCAATGTCAACTCTTTTCCTCCTTTCTATTTTTATTCATCATCCTACTTTTTCCAAGAACACTCAGCCATTTACTGTTACTACTACTACTACTACTACTACTACTAAAATAAGAAGAAGAAGAAGAGGAAGAAGAAGAAGAAGGAGAAGAAGAAGGAGAGAAGAAGAAGGAGAAGTAATATTAAGAGCAGTTATCACCTGCTCAGTTTTTATCTCACTTTATACTTACCCTCAAATTCACAGGTAGGTACCACTATTTCCTCCACTCACAGCGGAAGAGATTGAGGCTTAGAAAATGTAGGTAACTTGCCCAGTGTTCCACAGGCTACCAAATGGTAGTCAGACTAGAAGTCTGTCCTTGACCATGATGCAGCAGGGCTACAAAGAATCAAATAAGCAAGCACTTAGAAGACACCTGCAACATTTAATGCAATGTGTTAGATATAAAGTAGAATAGAATAGAATAAAAATAAAATAAAATAAAATAAAATAAAATCCTGCCCTCAAAATTCTCCCAGAGGTACTAGGCACCTGCAAAACCTAGTGTCTCTTCTCATAGATGTGAAAAACTAGATAGTCGCTGCCCTCAAAATGCTAGACTCAAGGTAGAGATATGACAGAAAAACAAAACCTCAAATAACTTTATAAGAATTAATAAAACATTGAAGGGGGCAATAAAGATATCCCCCAAATCACAAAGCAGTTCTGATGAAATGCCAATGAATGACATTTCTAATTTACGTGCTATCAATTAAGGGAAATAATTTAGGATCTGAGAGCAGAGATAACAAGAGCAATGGAGACTCCATTCTGTTGAGTTGAAAGGTTCACGTTACTCTGGCTATTTTTTCATATAAATATTTCAATATGTGGTATCTTCTTTGAATTGATCTCGGTGTATAGCTCTCCCTAAAACACTAAGAGCTAAGCCACTGAATGAATACCTTGATAATTGAATTTCCAAGGATGCAAGCTTCTTGTACTCCTAAGTACCAACTGATTGGCCAGCTTGTTTGTAGAAGCCTCAAGTTTTAGAATTGATTGTGAACATTAACACTAGAGATTATGAAAAAGTAGTATTAAACAATGCAAAAACTGGTTCATAATTATTGCGTTGCAAGGCAAAATTCCAAGGATTTTACAAGTTTTAATCTATGTTAAATGTCGCAAGAACACTTGAGGTACAGAATTCTGGCAGAGCTACTAGATATTCACCAAAGCCTGATTTCTTGTTTTCTGACTACATTTTGTACTCTATCTTGTAGTTACTTATGTCTTTGTGACTGACTTTAGACCAATGTAATGTGAACAGCTGTGAAATTTTCTATTTCTGATCTAGGACCATGTACACCTTCCATGCACAGTCCTGCATGCTCTTTTCTATTTCTGGCTGGCTGAAATGGTGACGCTCCCTCCCCTTTCCTCAACATACACACATGTGCGCGCACACATGCAAATACACAGGGTGGCATCTTTGGGATCTACATACTAAAGAAGATAACACCGCAAAATAAAAGGAACCCATTTACAGAAGAGCCATCCAACTGGGGATATACATTAGACTGTAGAGGGAACAAGATATACTGTTTTAATTGGTTAAGCCACTGACAGTTGAGATTTACTCGTTAGGGCACCAAGCCTACCATAAAGTATGCATTACTATTTCTCCCATTTTTACTGAGGCTCAGCGAGGTTACGTAACTTGCCTAGGACCTTTTAAAGAACCAAGATTTTAAGCCAAGCGATCTGATTCCAGAGCCCAAACACTTATCTACTATGCTAAGTTGGAATTTAACTCATTCCCTTCTTCTTAGATGTGCCATTAGTTACACTTCTGGTTAAAACTAAGTTAATAATGATACTGTCGGGCTTCCCTGGTGGCGCAGTGGTTGAGAGTCCGCCTGCCAATGCAGGGGACACGGGTTCGAGCCCTGGTCTGGGAAGATCCCACATGCCACGGAGCGACTAGGCCCGTGAGCCACAATTACTGAGCCTGCGCATCTGGAGTCTGTGCTCCGCAACAAGAGAGGCTGCGATAATAAGAGGCCCGCGCACCGCGATGAAGAGTGGCCCCCACTTGCCGCAGCTAGAGAAAGCCCTCGCACAGAAACGAAGACCCAACACAGCCATAAATAAATAAATAAATAAATAAAATTTAAAAATAATGATACTGTGCAAAATAGTCACTACGATATTCTTTAGAGTAAGCAAGCTCTTTGAGCCAAGTAAAATTTTAAGCAGCAGCTAGTAGTTTAAGAAAAATGTGAATTTTCCTTTGTTTCTGTAGAGCCTGTGCTTATTGTTTCTGCAGAGCGTTTTAAGTTTGGGAGCATATTCAGTCATACCAACTAAAGGTTGGAACTTGGGGTACACAAAGGTAGATGCAAAGTTAGTGCTCCCCATGAAGTATCAGCTCTGCTGTTGCATGGCTGTGTGCATTTTGTGAGAAATGAACCAACCAACCAAAGAAGAAAACACCAAAAAAGTTTCAATGCAGCATTTATCCTTGTTCTGACCTTTAGTGTTCTTGAAGGGAATACTAACCAGTAAAACTAAACGTTGGAGTAGGTTTTTAAATCGCTATAATAAAATTAATGTAGATGGGATTGCAAGTCAAGAGTGGATGACCAGAGAGTACTTGGGTCGAGATATTAAACTAGATTTATAATTCAAACTTCTTGGTCTTGGCTGGGGAAGATTGTCAAACTCTCCGCAAACATAAGGCCATTCCTTCATACCTCTCTGTCATCTGGGCTATTTCTCAATCTCTGCTGTTTTTTTCTTCCCCCACAATCATGTTTCCCTGCCACATGATCCAAGTTCCTGGATGGCTGGGGAACCGCTTTTATGCATATTTTCATGCCTTATATTGTCTATTGTGGTGTTTGCTCAGAATAAGCTGTTCAATAAACATCCCCTAAATCAATGAATATCTTAATGGTCTTTAATATGAAATGGGATTTAACGCTTGAGTCCCTCACCAGATATAGCACAGATAGTTATAATATCTCAGGAATCTACTTTGGTAAGCTAAATATTACCCATTCCTTCCCAGATAGCTGACTCTATGCCTAGATGTTCATTTTAAGTCCATAAAGCACACTGATTATTCACGGTGTGGAAATGAAAATAAAATTTTAACCATTAGGATTTCAAATTAGCACAGAGTAAAAGGAAGAGTTGGTGGACCATGTCTGAAAGTAAAAATTAATGCAAAAAGATACACAAAATTTGAGGGCATGCAAAAACTGGTAAAATCTGAGTAACTGCTGGAGACCAGTTAATTTTGCTGTGCCAGTAAATTTCCTGAGTTGATTATGCATTTTAGTTTTCTATGTCGTCATTGGGGGAAGCTGGGTGATGGGCACGAGGGGCTTCTCTGTGAAATTTTTGCAACTCCTGTGAGTCTATAATCATTTCAAAATAAAAAAGTTTAAAAAAGCAGCATAAAACAATTCAGTGATAGAAGAGGATTATCAGGAAATACGTCTACCCTTTTAATTTACAGTGTTCATTTTGTGGTTAATAAAGGACATTTGAGAAGTTTTTTCATTGAGAACTCATATTAAAGTCCCTTGTATTTCTGGCTCGTTTAGTCTAATCTAGCCCTTCTGTTAATGTAGAGTGCCACAGATTATGAGAAGATATATTTTGGTAATAAATAGTTTTGTTTTTGGCTGCTGAGTATGGTATCTATATAGGAATAATTCACACGTTCACATTTTATGCAAATTATGTTAATCTTATAGTCTTCAAACTCATTTGATACTGCTTTTATTGTACTGATGGCAGTGTTTACTGCTTTGTTTTAAATATGCCCTCACTGATTACGGCACTGGAGATTTCTGCCATCTCAATACTAATGATATAATTTTATGTTTGTAATACATAAAATTGAAACATACGTTCATTGAAACTATATCATACAAAGAGGCTAAATTGATCAAATAAAATCCACCTCATAAACACACAATACAAACATACATACACACAAATACAATATTCCATGAATTTAGATGCATTCAATTAGAAAAAGCAACTTCTATTTATTTCTAGAATTCTCAAATAAGCTATTTCTTCATATTGCTTATAATTTATTTTCCTTAGACTTATCCTTCATATATTAGCTTAAAAAAAACTTTGGTGACATTCTCAGGACAAAGTGAAATAGAATGTCCTTCTATAACTAGATTTTAAAGATGGAAGAGATTTATAAATAATAAAATTCAACTGGCTTATTTTAAAGAATAAGAAACTGAGGGTCAGCCATGCCATGTGGCTTAGTGGCACAGTCTGGATTAGAAAACAGTCTTCTAATTTTCAGAATAGTGTACATTTCAGTGTCTGACCTTACCTCGTGAGAGAGAATGTGGAAAATTCAAAATCTTAGGGATTGAATGTTCCACTTAGGTAATTTTGTCACATTATTACCAGATATATGAGTGGCCTGGTGTTGACATCTAAGATATTTATTAATACTCGTGCGTATTATGGCCCTCCTCTTCCCTCATTCCAATTAATCAGGCTACAGAAAAAAAAAAGAAAGAAAGAAAAATACCTAGGAATTGCTTAGTCTGGGAATGTAGGGAGAGGAAGAAAGGGGGGGGGGTTCTTTTTCCTCCAGTGTCATTGTGCTGTATTGATGTGAAGAATTGCCGCCAAAAAGAATCTCTGTTTCATTGTCAGTCTGGCAAACTGCGTTAGGCATGTGTTGGCATTCTGTGATTGGTGAGATATCCTACTGTTTTTATGCTTCAGAATTATTTGCCATGTTGTTTAATTACCTAATTAGTCTTTTTTTTTTCCTGTCTCTATGCCATTTCCTGAACTGCAGTCATTTTGGAAAAGCAGAATTATAGCCTTTTTTAGTCTCTATGAATTTTCCCTATTCACTTATCTTTGTTTTGTGAGAGCTATACTGAGCTACTGGTACAGAGAGAGAAAGACGGATATATGGATTGGGAAAGAGGAATATACTGATTGGAACTTAGAAGGCTTCTTTTGCCCACTCCCTTCACTCATTCCACCAACACTGATGGTCTCATCAGGCTTCACCTTCCCTCTTTGTATGTTTTCCCTGTTCTTGTCTCCACTGATGTCTATTATCATATAGCCAATATGGAGAAGTTAAGGAGATGATTGATCTTTGAGAGTATCAGAAAAAAATGTGAGGAACTCTGAAAATGGATCAAAATGATTACTGGGTATCTTCAACAGAAAACTATGTGTTGAGGGGTTTGCACCTTTCACTGTGTTTGAACTGTTTTCCAACTCTCTAAGTTGCAGATAACTCTTAGCAATGCAAATAATTACTTTCCATTTGCAAATGAATTCTGTCCAGAGCAGGGACAATTGATTTCCCTCCTCCTTACAGAAAAACCTTTATATCTATTTGTAAGTTCATTTCAGCATTCCTGTTAGATCTTTATAATTGTGGTCCATTGGATTCTCTTTCAAACTGATTGTAACATTTGACTGGTCCTCTCATCAATTACATCCAAAACAAGACATTAGGTTTACTATAGCCCTTTAAGTACATTCTTCTAAAAGTAGAGATTGTTGTTACACAAAATGAGCTAGTCTGTCTATTCAAAGTTATACGCTCAATTGTGACTCATTACAACTTCATCATCACCACTGTAATTACCAGTGGGGTATTTGGCAGATTGGGAGAATGAGACAAGGAAAGACAGAGACAGAGACAAACAGTCAGATACCCACTCATACACCCCACACCCCTGCCACACACACACGCAGAGTTCGTTTCAAGTTCACTTTATAGGCTTCTTGGCAGAGTCAATGCAAATGTAGGACTTCTTCTTTAATTTTATAGATTTAGGAACATTATTTTACCAATATATCATAGGATTTTGGAAATAAATTCATATGAACTAATCACATTTAATTCCAGACTGGATCATGTAAACCAGAATTTTAAAATTTTATCCTGGGAACTAAATGTGATGGAATAATCATTTCTGGTTATTTGAAGGACCCAAAATGTGCTATATAGTGGGCATAAATTTTGAGTATTTTTAAGAGACTATCTGGATGAAGGTAACATTATTTGGCAAATTAGTGTCATCAACTGTATTTCAATCTAAATAAGCAAACACATCATTGAGGCTAAAATCTCTGAACAGCATCTCGGGACAGTTTTGAAAGGATACTGAGAAATTCTGTGTACACAATCCTCTTTTTCTATCCTTCTTATCAGACACTGTTATCCTCTATCATAAAAATGTACTCATTATGTATAATTTCCTTTATATTGTTTTTTATTAGCTACATTTTATGTTGACATGATCCATTCAAGGAGGCACCCTTGGCCCATCCCACGATTTAGGAAGCATTTTAGTTTTATCTACAACGTACTTTCAAAACACCTATTATCTAATTTTTGTTTTGATAGCATTTACTTCAGTAGTTAATCTAATTTTATACGATTTTTTTTTTGGACTGACTTTTGTTTTAGGGTAACCTTATCTGTTCTTTTCCTTATATAGAGGAATTATATTTTACTTGAGCAATTTGCACTTGCTAGCATCAGTCAGAAATAAATATTATTTTTAATAAACTAAAAAAGGGGGGGGGCTTAGTGGTTACTTTCTCTTCTAGACATTAAACCCCAGATCAGGATTTCACGAAGATGATTTCCAAGTCAAAACCAAAGTATAGATCTATGGAGCACATAATAAAGGTGGCCCTAGAGCCTCTGGCCTTTTCAAAGATGAATTAATGTCACAATCTCCCAAGTAACAAGTGGAATCATTGAATGATCTTTCATTTGTCCCTAGATCTATAAAAGCTCTAGAATATATCAAATAAATGAAATCTCGAGCAAGGATAAGAAGCTAGAAACAACAACTTAGAGAGAGGCTATGTCCATTTTTGTTGGGAAACACCTAATTTAATGCAAAGGGAATTTTTTGGTGTTTTCTGGTGGAGGATCACTTTGTTGAAGGACACTGGTGTCACGTAGAGGAATATGTGTCCACTGCTGATGTATTACTATTTCTAGAAGATGCACATTGATCATCACCTAGCAGAAAGAAACATAAAAATTTATTGCATGAATGTGAAATTTGGCTACATGATTATACACATAAGGTCTTAAATCATTCGGGAATATCACAAATATGTAAGGAGTACATGCACATATGCTATAAACCACACACAGTACATTATGATGATTTTTACCTTAAATAGTCAATAGTCTTTTAAAGAAATTATATTTCTACTCACACATACACAGTGGCATTTAACATGTGTAGTAAAAACAGACCACTTCTATTTTATCTGATATTTATCCTTTCTGGTGTCCACCATTTATTCCTGAAGGGCTAGGTTCCCCCCTGTATTTATTTTCCTCCAGCCCAAAGAGCTGCTTTTGTCATAAGTCGTCATATAGGTCTGTTGGACATCATTTTCTCAGCTTTGGCTGCCTAAGAAAGCATTTATTTCACTGTCATTAAAGAAGAACATTTTTGATCAATATAAATCTCTAAGCTATTTTTTTTTACTTTCAGTACTTTAAAAATGTTAATCAATTGTCTTTCTGACCTCCATTTTTTCCTGGAGTGGGCAACAAACATTCATATTGTTGTTCCTCTGTCTTGAATCTTTTACTTTGGCTGCTTTTAAGATTTGCTTTTTTTTAATATTTGGTTTTCAGCAATTGGATCTGATTTTTTTATCTCCTATGGTGTTTACTGAACTTCTTGATATATGGCTTAACATTTGGAATGTTCTCAGTCATTATCTCTTTAACTATTTCTGTCCCATTCTTCTCTTGCTGTTTCCTTCTGGGACTCCAATTATGCATATGATAAACTGATATTTTTCTAGAACTTGGATACTCTTCTTCTCCTTCTTCTTCTTCTTCATCTTCATCTTCTTAAATCTTTTTCTCTTTTTGTTTCAGGCTGGGTATTTCCTTTTGATCTTTCTTCATGTTTCCCTATCCTTTGCCATGTACAGTCTTTTCTTAAACTAATAAACTGAATTTTTTATTTCTCATACTTTACTTTTCATTTCTTTGGATTTTTTTTCATTGTTTCCATGTCTTTGCTAATTATCATCCCTTTATACTATTGTTCATTTTCCACTTTAACAGTCAGTTTAAAAGTCTGATAGTTCTAAGAGCTATGCCTTTGCTTATGCTCTTCCCATTGACAATTTCTTTTCTTGTGTATCTTTTGATTTTTTCTTTCTTTCTTATTTGTTTTTGATTTTAATTGCTTGCTGAGTGTTTTTATAAAGATATGGTAAATAATATCTATCTCCAGAAAGAACACACCCCTTCTCTGTCAGTTTGCTAGAGTGGAAACTGAGTCAATACACTTGGTTTTTGAGGTCTGGGCTTTATTAAAATGCCAGTTTAATTTGGTTCAACACTGGACTCAAATGTTTTAAGAGTAGGCTTGGCTTAGGGTTTAGGCCTCACTGAAATTATGGAGAGCTGCCTGTGTTGTTCTGAAGATGAGTCCTTTTCTTCCTCAACTGTGAGGTATCCCTTCCTGCTTTGCAACCTGCTACCACCATTTTGGACAACTGAAGAGTTGTCTTTGCTCTCTAGCTCCACCTGCTGTGTTAAGAGTGGTCTCCTTTGGCTCTTCTGAGACATCCTTGGCTTTCTGAGTTCAGCTGTGGTCAGCCTATAATCTGTGAAGCTGGTATTGCCAGGGAGTGTGTATGTCTCAGCAACCTCCTTAGCTGAAAGTTCTAAGTACCTCAAAGGCTTTCTTTCAGCTTTCTTTCCCTGATCCTGTTTATGATCTACTGATTCTAGCACTGGGAGTGTCTAGGACTCATCTGGGTTTGAATTTACCATGTCAGCTTACACATGACCGTGAAAAGACTGATGTGTCGTACCCTTTGCTTCTTAATCCCATCTATGGCACGTTCTTTATCTCCACTCTGCTTCAGTCTGCAATAAGAGCAGCTGAACATTTTCTCTATGTTTCTTCTAGGAGTTTTGTAATTTCAGACCTTACACTTAAGTCTTTAATCCATTTCAAGTTAATTTTTGTGAGTGGTATAAGATAGGGGTCCAATTTCATTTTTCTTCATGTGGTTATTCAGTTTTCTAACACTGAATAAGAAGAGACTATCCTTTCCCTATTGAGTATTCTTGGTTCCTTTGTCAAATGTTAGTTGACTGTATACGTGGGGATTTATTTCTGGGCTCTCAATTCTGTTCCATTGGTCTATATGTCTGTTTTTATGTCATTACCGTACTGTTTTGATTACTAAAGCTTTGTAATCAAAAAGTATAATGTTTCCAGCTTTTTTCTTCTTTCTCAAAATTGCTTTAACTATTTGGGGTCTTTTGTGATTTCACACAAATTTTAAGATTTTCTTTTCTATTTTTGTTAAAAATGCCACTAGAATTTTGATAGGGATGGCATAGAATCTATCCTTTACCTACTTGGTTAAATGTATTCTTGAGATCCTTTATCTACTTGGTTAAATGTATTCTTGATCACTTTGTTGTTTTTGATGCTAATGTGAATGGCCTGTTTTCTTTATTTCCTTTTCAGATATTTTGTTATTCAAATAGAGAAACACAACTGATTTCTATATGTTGATTTTTCTATCCTGCAATTTTACTGAATTACTTTATTAGTTTTAAGAGTTTTTGGTTGAGTCTTTAGGATTTTATATGTATAAGGTCATTATGCAAAGTGAAAGTCAGACAAAGATGGTGAAATATTACATGATAGCACTTATATGTGGAATCTAAAAAAGCCAAACTTGTAGAAGCAGAGAGTTAGAATGGTGGTTACCAGGGGCTGGGGGGTGGGGGAAATGGGGAGATGTGAGTCAGAGTACAAACTTCCAGTTAGAAGATGAATAAGTTCTAAAGATCTAATGCACAGCATTGCCATTATAGATAACAAATCTACATTATATGCTTCAAAGTAGCTAAGATGTTGAAAGTTGCTTAAATATTCTCACCACAAAAAAGAATTGGTTATTATTGATGGAGTCATTAGCTTACACTACAGTGATAATCATAGTACAATATATGTGTATCAGATCAGCACATTGTACATCTTAAAGTTATATGATGTTATATATCAAATATATCTCAATAAACTTGGAAAGATATTTTTCTAATAAAAGAAAAGGGGCAGACAAGATTTTTTTTCTCCTTTATAAAGGTCTCATTACTCTCTAGAATTTAGTTCTTTTGGGCTTGCATTGGTCTTATTCTCTCTGATGTGTTTTAAAGCTATGCTTATGTAATCTGTCTGACTTGTTTTAATTTTAAGGATGAGAATAGTGACCTTTTGAGATAGCAGCATCTGAACCAGAAGCACCAATAATGATTTTTAAGTCTTTTTAGCAACCTCCAGCACCTAATATGCAGTGCTATAAAATAGGTGCTCAATAAATATTTGCTAAATAAATATGGATAAGAAAGGAAGCAAATTTATTCTACTTTGCACCAGAGTACAGCAGAACTAGGAGCAAGGAATGAAGTTATAGAAAGGTAAATTTGGGGTCAATATAAAAGTTTACTGTTTAGGAAATATAGCTAACCAAAAGTCAAGCAGACTTACTTGTGAAGTAGTAAATTCCAAGTTATTCCAAGTGTTTAAGTAAAGATTTTAGGGTATAAATAGAGGTATACGTACTGCCTGAGTGCTTATCTTTAGATGACTAGTTAGGTCTTTATAATTTAACAATTCTATATTATTGCAGAAAGAGCAAGTTTTATATTTGTAAACCATGTGAAAGGGGCTAAACATTCATACACACTACACAGAGGTACAAAGAAACTGTGGTCTCTCAGTTTTTTCAATATAATTTTCTATACCAGCTCCCATACCATAGGGTAGATGGGACAAAAGCAAACAATAAAAATGTTTAAGTTCCCCAATCGATATGATCTTAATTTCCAGGGGATTTAATAGACTCTTGAATGACTTTGTCGCTCTTGTTGAAGTGTTTTGTCTTTCAAACTCCCCGACTGCCTGAGCATCTTCATGAAATCTGGATAAGAGCAACAGGTTGGTCTTTGTAATGCCTCTCTCTGGTGCCTTGTCTTATAAGGTACCTGCATCTCACCTGCAGAGGTGTGACTGGTCCCATGTGGCATTTGGAGCATTTTATGGCATAAAGTGGAGACCGCTATCTTCCCATTACCCTTAGGCCATGAAATTCCCTGGACAGTTGGCCTCTATCTAACCCCACAGCTTTCTTCTGGTTTACCATTCTTCTCAACCTTCCTCTAGGCCCCATGTGGACCCTGGGAAGCCAGATGAACCAGACACACATCCTCTCATCCGTTCAGGTATTTATTTTTGAAGTGGCTGCTGGAAAGCTTGACTTATGGCCTTTGGGAGTTATACCATTACCAGTCCCTCCTCCAGTTTGAGGTTTCCCCCAACAAAGGAACAGTGAGGACTGCATGTCTGACCCCTCAACCCTCAAACTCCACTTATGGCTTCCTTCTATACCCCTAGGCAGAAGGAACGGCCTTCTGTCATGTGGGAAACTACTTTGATGCAGTGGTAGCCTCTGAGTACATGACTAGGCGGGTTATACTCAAGTCGTGTAACAGGAAAGCTCACAGGCCAGATTGAAATGAGTGATTCACATGGTTTATTTAATTTGGAACGCAAAATGAGAACCACAAGGAATAATTAAAAAGTCAGTTAACCCACATTACCTGAATTCTAGGTTATGCAGTGTTCGTGTATTCAATCTCTTTCTCTGCTGGATAAAACTTCCACAATGATGGGTGTGCTTATGAGGACCAGAGTTGAGATTTCACAAGGGACCCCAACAGATGGTAGGCATTGGGGGCCAACACAAAATCTTGACCTATCAGAGACAGACCTCACGGGCAGATACATCTAGTTGTGGCCCATAGCTATAGTTTGCCAATGACCTGCTGAGCTGCCATGGCTTTTTACTTGGGTGTCTCAAAAAGAGCACGCTTAAGGTCAGTATGAGTATCACCAATGGGTTCTGATTTAAGACTTCATGCATATTATTTCTTGAACCTCATGTATATTTAGCGCATCATCAATATTCACTTTGTCTTTCCATCTCTTTCTTTTTTTACTCACACACATATATTTTACTTACTTTATATTTGTCTGACATAAGCAAAGGTATATAATTTAAGGGAAAATTTAAATATCTATTTAGTATTTTAAAACATAATCCCAATTAATTTTAACATATTAATTATCATTTTCTGTTGTCAGAAACAAATTAATGATTAATAAATTTATTGATATTTATCATGAGCCTACTTAATGTCTGACACTATACTGGGTATGTAAAATGCAGCTGTGAACTAGAATGTTTTTTAACTGTTAAACAGTGCTAATACTTACACAAATGTTCCCCAGTTACATAGATGATCCACTTAATTGAACTGATAACCTTAAACTTTCTAAATATCACAATCTGCTCTTAAAGGGATATTAGACATGGTATTGTTCCTCAAGGAGCTTACAAAATAGCATATTTATTCTTTCATTCATCTATCCTGAAGAATATAATCAGGCACTGCATATATTATGCTTTTTAAAAAATCCTTATTTGACTTCTGAATGGATTCTTAGGCTAGGCAATATTGGAGGGGCAGGGATCTGGTATATTCATATAGAGGGGTCAGTTCTTAGATTTTTTAAACATGCAAAACCTTAGCACAGCATGGATAATACACACATAGGAATTTATGATTGATAGTCACATTTTATGTAGACAGTCACCTTCTAACTAACAAATTCTTTTTAATTGTGTGTGCAAATTTGGGGAAGGAGAAAGTGGTGCCTAAGAAATCAATCAATTTACCTTCCAAAAAGAAAAAAAAAAAGGAGGAAAGGAAAGAAAGAAAAAAATACATATATGAGTTAACACATAGCCAGTGGGAATGCATGAAATACTAGAAATGGCCATATCCCAAGATAGAAAACACCTATTAACTCACTGAGATGTAATATTCGACTCTCTGCCACATGGGGAAATTTGGATAAATTCTTAGTCACTATTTCCAGGCTGCAGTGTTGACTCTCCTGCTTCTGGTTTTATGTGCTATCATTCTTTTTGCATTAACATATTCATAGCAAGCCATAATTTTCCATTTATAGATTATTTCCATGAAGTTCAATGGCTGTAAGTTTCCTAATATATATTGTGGTGTCTTAATCTTTTCAAATAAGTGGTTTCAAACCACAGCACTCTTCTTTCAGCTATGTAGTTATCTTTGATAACCTTCATCAATACATCATTATTTGATGAAAACAGACCAATCAAATGCTGTCTGTTTTTCACTGTCCAGTCTTTGGATCTCATGGTTTTGCCAGCTTTCAAAAGCTACCCTGTTCCCTCTGGCTTCCCTGAAATGCCAGGTGATTAAGGAAATCTGCTGTGCTTGAATATAGCATAATCAAGATTATATTGTGTGGTGGTGTAGACTCTCTTTCTGCTGCTACATTTATAAAGCCATTGTATTAGAAGTCTATTCTGTGTCTTACTCTTGTTTAAAATAACCTTAAACAGTACTGATACTTACACAGATATTCTACAGTTACATAAATGTTCTACTAAACTGAATTGATACCTTAAATTTTGCTAAATATCACAATCTGCTCTTAAAGGGGCAAAAGTGATAAGTAAGTAAGTAATAAGCAGCTGTTTGGTTTGCATGATGGTTGTACATGTTGATAGGTAGAAAAGGAAATCAGCCATTGACAAATTAGATACATTCAGAGCATATTATTTCACCCCCAGTGATAACTGTACACTTTTCCTAATAATTTCTGGGTCAGTAGGCTTGCAGTCCAAAAGAGTATGGAACACAAAGTCATTTAGAAGCTAGTTAAACATAAGAATGTTTTTTAGGAATTTCTGCCTTCTCTGAGATAAAATATATATATACATGTATAAAGAATGCAGCATTGAATATTTATGCTCACTTTTCATAATTACTGTAAAATCATACACAGTCCTACAGTGATTCCAAAGTGAGACTGGGAGATATGGGACACAAGGTCTCTGTATATGTAAATCCTGTTTTAAGCCAGGGGTACTGAGATTGCTTATATATGCCAATAAAATCTCCACATGTAAGCAGAGGAAGCTCTTCACTGTTATAAAATGTAAATCCTTTCTTAAAAAAACAACTGACTTGAAGTGCTTTTGTATCTGTGGATCATGCTGTCAGGATTTTAGTGTTCTAATAACCTAATTCTAATGAGTTCTTATGATTTATTCAATAAGCACGAAAGGTCTTTTATGTGATCGTTACCTTGATGGCTAATACAGTAGGATAAGTATTCCAGTTAGTTATACAGTTCTACATAGAGATATTATTTAGCTCTCATCTTTGAGTAATTAAAAAAATGTTTTAATTGCAATTCCGTATTAAATAAATCAGTTGTCAAAATTATTTTTATTTCTTAGTTTGGAAATCTCTGTTTAAAATTTGCCAGAAAAATCTGTAAAGTATAATCTCTCTTCAGTTAGATAAAAGTCATTTTAACTATAAAGCATGGTCACGCAGATTAAGTAATAGTTATGGATTCCATTTCTTTCCAAGGAATTAAGTTAATACCTTTAAATCTACCTAAAAACCTGCCACCAGATTTATAATTAGAACATTACTTACATAGAGAGCTGTTTCTAATATCACATTTTGTTTTATATTCCATAATTAGACAACCAGTCCCTTATTGACAGGTAGGTAGGTGATTTCTAACCTTTGCCATTTCAAACTGTATAACAATGTCCAAGTATTTAAATTTTTCTATTATTTCTTCCTTGATGAAATAGTTGAATTTTATGGTATGTAAGTTGTATCTTAATAAAGTTGTTAAGAAAGAAGACAATAAACAAACAAAAAGAGTTAAATCAAGGTTGTTAATAGTCTTGTTTCCCATGTCTTTATCAAGCTTGTCAGCAAGACCTATGGATAACTGACAGAATATTTTTTAACTTATCCCTATAATTCTATACATTTTTTGCTTTATATATTTGGTTTTATCTTGACTTTTTCTTTTCCTGGTGTTTAATGAACTAGCAAAAGTTAAAAATAAGCTTTAGATCCCCTCCTGTTTTGGAAAGGTCCTAGGAGAGCATTAAGTAGATGAAAGCTGAGATTTCATCCAATTGGCTGGACTGAAAAATCCTAACTGTTCTACAATATATCCCAGGGATGAGAGTCAGCTGGAAAGTCACAAATGTGGGCCAAAAAATAATGACAGCAAACAAATAAGGAGAAAAGGAAACTCTTCACACATAAGCCCTAGGGAGATTGATAGAAGAATGAAATGTCTATGGGCGTCTTTGACTTTGAGAGTCAGCACCACTTGCCCCTTGAATCTAATCTGATCCCAGATGGGGAGTTTTACTTATGCTTGCTTCCAAGTCGCTAAGAGAAGACACTACAAGTTTCAGTGAATTTTTTAAAAAATTACGTTGTGTTCTGGATTCTTATCAAAGAACATAAGATATATCGGGATCCAAGAGGTGATGACTCTTGTATTAGTCTCAATTTTCCCTATATTTGCAAAAGGCATACAGTAAATTTTGCTACATTTTAATAAAGTACTTAAGAAAAGTCACTGAATTTTGGGTAAAAACAAGTGAATTCTACCATTGTGTCTGCCAAGAAACACCACTGTAGGCATATTAGGGTATAGTAAAATAAGGTATTTAGTTTGATCAGAGTCTCAAACAAGGGACCAAATCAAATCCACCCATAGAGATGTTTAATTTGGGCAGCACAGTGTTTGTGGAGGAGATATGGGGATATATGTATATGTATAACTGATTCACTTTGTTATAAAGCAGAAACTAACACACCATTGTAAAGCAATTATACTCCAATAAAGATGTTTAAAAAAAAAGAACATATTTAAGCTATTATAAATTTAAATAAGAAATAACATTCAAAAAAAAAATTAAGTTCAATTTGCCCTTAGGCAGACCTGACATTTCAGCTGACTGTGGGCACTACTGCTTCCAAAGTGCTTCATAGCTTCTGCCACTTCTGGCCCCTGGTGATATGTGGATTTCCTACCTCCTATTTATGTGCGGGATCTGTTCAAAAGGATAGTGGTAAGAGCACCGAACTCCATGAAACCCATAACCAGTACAATTAATGAGGTAGATGAGATTGTTAGCTCTAATTCTTCTTTCCCAGTACGTGTCTTCTGCCCAGAAATGTCTTGATGACATCCCTCTGTGAGTAGGCTTTGAATTTAGGCATATGACACGCCCTCCCAAATAGAATGACACAGTCATGATGGTTTGCTAATGCTCAGCCTAGACCTCAAGAAGCCTTGAGTGTTTTTCTTGCTTTCTTGTACCTCTGTTATTACTATGATAACAATATGACTCGGCTAATCACCAGTCTTAGGAGGAGGTAGCATACAAATAAATATGTTATGAATGTGTATTTAAAAAATATTCACATGTTCAAATTCACTAGAAGTCAAACATTACAGGTTAAATCCCTGAAAGATGACATGTATATCAAATTAGAAATTTAAAAAAATCCTGTATGCCCAGTGTGCTTAGGTTTTGGAGATGGGAGTGAAGATAATTGTACTAATACATGTTTTTGCAGGAGTGTAGATTACCTCCACTTTTCTGGAAAACAACTTGGAATACAGTATCAAAAGCAGTAAAAAAATTCATTAGAACTTTTTACCTAACAATTCTACATGGAAGAATTTTTTCCTAAAATAGGATTGTACAGACCCCAAGTACACAAATCTTCATCAAAGCTTTGTTTGTAGTAGCAAAACATTAGAAACAACAGTAGATAATTGAATTTAAATGACAACATAAAAGCATAATTTAATTCTATAAAGCTATTAGGAATATTGTTATAGAAGTACATGTACTGACTCAGAAAGAAGTAGAGAAAGAAGTAGTTTAATTACAAGGAAGAGAAAGTTAAAAAACAATATCCAGAGTACTATCTCACTTTTGTGCAAAAATATTCAAGTACATTTTATATAAAAGAAGTCTATACTGCAAAATGTGAAACAGGTGATACCAATTTTCTGATTTATGCTTATCTGTATGTTCTAGTTTTTTTGTCACTATGGGTTGTTTGTGTAATTAAAAAGTAAATGACAAATGCATCCCTCCCCGCCCCCCGTTAAAGTAGTTGATTCAATATTTTAGAGAATCTAAAGTACAGATCAAGCCTCCTGTTCACCTGTAAATTAAATCTTGAATTCCATTTCTACACTGTTTTTCCTGTTTTCAGAATCTCTCTTCCTTTGTGGCTCTCTCTGTTCTTGATCCTACTCTATTTTATGTTTGACTGGAACTGTCTTGGGTTACCTGGGTCTTGGTTTTCCCTACTGCCATCACGGCTGAAATAAAAAGGTGAAAAAGGCAATGTGGATTTTTAAAATTCACCATTATAATCACAGAAAAAGTTTTCACTTATGTTCCTTTTCTAAATACTCATATTTCAACTTTTCCTAAATTATCCGTGTTAACCTTATAATAATTTCATCATCTACAAAGAAGAGCCTTAGAATGATCATAAATTTAGCAATAAGCTTTTGGCAGTTTTAATCATTGAATACTTTTCACACTTCTTATTGACTGTTGTTAACATTATGAGGTGAAAAGAAGCAATCCGACTCCGCTAATGACCTTGAAAATAAGGAAATTCATTTCACAGTTATATTTGGATTTCTAATAAGAGGTATTGAGTCAAAAGTTTTCAGCATTATCTGACCCAACCACGGCAAAGAATCTCAGGTTAGAATACAAGGGCAAATCAAACCTGAGTTCAGTAATTTCCTCATTGTTCTTCCCT
The DNA here is from genome assembly GCF_949987535.1 of Balaenoptera acutorostrata. Lineage (NCBI taxonomy): Eukaryota > Metazoa > Chordata > Mammalia > Artiodactyla > Balaenopteridae > Balaenoptera > Balaenoptera acutorostrata. Next base: position 88,844,428 of record NC_080073.1, on the reverse strand, counting down.
GCTGTGAAATGTCAATGTCCAATCTTCTACAATAAGTACAAGAGTAAGCCAGTTCCACTCAGTGCTTTGCTAAACACAGGAGTTTATTTTGCTTAGCGCTTTTGTTTTATCAGATATTTATCAGTTTTACATCTTTTTGTTAAAAGGGTCTGTATTTACTTTAATTGCTCAACCAACAAAACAATTTCTTTTAACAAACTCACAGTCCTTGAGCTTAGAAACATTTCCCTTCTTGCTCTTTTAAAGAATCAAAGTACAGATGGAATCTGGAGTCTCTTTGATAGCTTTAGTTTGTTTTTATTTTTTTCAGTCATTCTCAGAAGAAAATAAGCTTTAAATGTATAAAGTAATTATAGAAAGCTTAGAAAATCATGATTTCTGAGTCTCTTTAAGAATATCAACAAAATACTAGCAAACAGAATCCAACAACACATTAAAAGGGTCATACACCATGATCAAGTGGGATTTATCCCAGGGATGCAAGAATTCTTCAATATATACAAATCAATCAATGTGATACACCATATTAACAAATTGAGGAATAAAAACCATATGATCATCTCAATAGATGCAGAAAACGCTTTTGACAAAATTTAACACCCATTTATGATAAAAACACTCCAGAAAGTGGGCATAGAGGGAACCTACCTCAACATAATAAAAGCCATATACGACAAACCCACAGCAAACATCATCCTCAATGATGGAAAATCTGAAAGCATTTCCTCTAAGATCAGGAATAAGACAGGATGTCCACTCTCACCACTATTATTCAACATAGTTTTGGAAGTCCTAGCCACGGCAGAGAAGAAAAAGAAATAAAAGGAATACAAATTGGAAAAGAAGTAAAACTGTCACTGTTTGCAGATGACATGATACTATCCATAGAGAATCCTAAAGATGTCACCAGAAAACTACTAGAGCTAATCAATGAATTTGGTAAAGTTACAGGATACAAAATTAATGCACAGAAATCTATTGCATTCCTATACACTAATGATGAAAAATATGAAAGAGAAATTAAGGAAACACTCCCATTTACCATTGCAACAAAAAGAATAAAATACCTAGGAATAAAGCTACCTAGGGAGACAAAAGACCTGTATGCAGAAAACTATAAGACACTGATGAAAGAAATTAAAGATGAGACAAATAGATGGAGAGATATACCATGTTCTTGGATTGGAAGAATCAATATTGTGAAAATGACTATACTACCCAAAGCAATCTACAGATTCAATGCAATCCCTATCAAATTACCAATGGCATTTTTTACAGAACTAAAACAAAAAATCTTAAAATTTGTATGGAGACACAAAAGACCCTGAATAGCCAAAGCAGTCTTGAGGGAAAAAAACGGAGCTGGAGGAATCATACTCCCTGACTTCAGACTATACTACAAAGCTACAGTAATCAAGACAATATGGTACTGGCACAAAAACAGAAACAAAGATCAATGAAAAAAGATAGAATGCCCAGAGATAAACCCACACACCTATGGTCAACTAATCTATGACAAAGGCGGCAAGGATATACAATGGAGAAAAGACAGGCTCTTCAATAAGTGCTGCTGGGAAAACTGGAGAGCTACATGTAAAAGAATGAAAATAGAACACTCCCTAACACTATATACAAAAGTAAACTCAAAATGGATTAGGGACCTAAATGTAAGACCGGACACTATAAAACTCATAGAGGAAAACATAGGAAGAACACTCTTTGACATAAATCACAGCAAGATCTTTTTTGATCCACCTCCTAGAGTAATGGAAATAAAAACAAAAATAAACAAATGGGACCTAATGAAACTTAAAACTTTTGCACAACAAAGGAAACCATAAATAAGGCAAAAAGACAACCCTCAGAATGGGAGAAAATATTTGCAAATGAATCAACGGACAAAGGGTTAATCTCCAAAATATATAAACAGCTCATGCAGCTCAATATGAAAAAAACAAACAACCCAATCAAAAAAATGGGCAGAAGACCTAAATAGACATTTCTCCAAAGAAAACATACAGATGGCCAACAGGCACATGAAAGTCTGCTCAACATCACTAATTATTAGAGAAATGCAAATCAAAACTACAATGAGGTATCACCTCACACCAGTTAGAATGGGCATCATCAGAAAATCTACAAACAACAAATGCTGGAAAGGGTGTGGAGAAAAGGGAACCCTCTTGCACTGTTGGTGGGAATGTAAATTGATACAGCCACTCTGGAGAACAGTATGGAGGTTCCTTAAAAAACTAAAAATAGAATTATCATATGACCCAGCAATCCCACTACTGGGCATATACCCAGAGAAAACCATAATTCAGAAAGACACATGCACCCCAATGTTCATTGCAGCACTATTTACAATAGCCAGGTCATGGAAGCAACCTAAGTGTCCATCGACAGATGAATGGATAAAGAAGATGTGGTACATACATACAATGGAATATTACTCAGCCATAAAAAGGAACGAAATTGGGTCATTTGTAGAGACGTGGATGGATCTAGAGACTGTCATACAGAGTGAAGTAAGTCAGAAAGAGAAAAACAAATATTGTATATTAACACATATATGTGGAACCTAGAAAAATGGTACAGATGAACTGGTTTGCAGGGCAGAAATTGAGACACAAATGTAGAGAACAAATGTATGGACACCAACGGGGGAAAGTGGGGGGGGGGTGGTGGTGGTGGTGGTGTGATGATTTGGGAGATTGGGATTGACATGTATACACCGATGTGTATAAAATGGATGACTAATAAGAATCTGCTGTATAAAAAAATAACATAAAATTTAAAAATTCAAAAAAAAAAAATCATTGTTTCCCTTTTTGAAATCACCAAACTAAATAAAAATAAAAGTCCATGATACATACAAATAAAAACCATTTAGAGAAGTCAGGCTCTTCCATAACAATTTTTTATACTTTATTTTGTATATTTATTTTTTATACAGCAAGTTCTTATTAGTTATCTATTTTGTACATATTAGTGTATATATGTCAATTCCAATCTCCCACTTCATCCCACCCCCACCACCCTCCCCCACCCACTTTTCCCCCTTGGTGTTCATATGTTTGTTCTCTACATCTGTGTCTCTATTTCTTCTCTGCAAACCGGTTCATCTGTACCATTTTTCTAGGTTCCACATATATGTGTTAATATACGATATTTGTTTTTCTCTTTCTGACTTACTTCACTCTGTATGACAGTCTCTAGGTCCATCCACATCTCTACAAATGACCCAATTTCATTCCTTTATATGGCTGAGTAATATTCCATTGTATATATGTACCACATCTTTATCCATTCATCGATGGGCATTTAGGTTGCCCTTCCATAATAATTAATAATAGAGATGTAGGAATTTATGTAAGGAATACAAATTTTGATATTTCTTTAAGGAAGTATGAATCAGATAGCTGAAGAAAGCATCAGATATAACTAGATTTTAATTTTTTTTTTAACAGAAAGGGACTTTTTTCTGTCAAAGTTGAATTGATATTATATATCAAATAATTTTATTTTGCCAATGAAAAGTAATTATATATTCACTCTTGTCAAATGACTATCACCACTTAACTATCTGTATGACTTCCAAGTTACTAACATCCGCAATTCCACATTTCCAAACATGAAAGGTGTTTAAATATAACCTCAAGTATTCATTCTGCATGAATGCAGATATTCATTTATTCTGTCCTTCATTCCACAGTCATTTTAGAGACTGTTTATGACAGACCCTGGAGATAAAAACAATGAACAAGAAAGGCATAGTGTCTGCCTTCTCAAAGCTTACCTACTGATAGAAAAATCCAACCCTGAAAACAATTGTAGAACAGTATAAATGGTAGGGTAAACCAGGGTTCCATGAGAGCACTGAGGAGGGGCAACTGGCCCACTATCTAGGGAAGGCTTTCCAGAGATTCTTGATTAAGACCTTAAGCTGGAGTAGTTATGGCTGGTGCAGAGATGTGATAGTATCTCTCACCATCACTTCTAACAACTCTTCTGAAACAATGATCCCCTAACGGACAAGCAAAACTTAAGTGAACAGGATCACATGGAAGAAAAGCCATATCCATCTATACAAAATATGGCTAAAATTAATCTGAAGTGATAGTAAAGGGAAAGGTGATATTAACATACATCTCTTCCACTTTTTCTCCCCTTTGTTCTGGACATTTAGACTACAGCTGACCCTGGAGGTCTGTGTCTGAACTTGAAAGATACACTGTTTGAGGTTAGTAGGGGAGCAATATTGGCATTTCTCTAAAAGGCAAATTGATGATGTCCAAAGTATTTATATATTTGATATAATATGTCCATTCTAGGAATTAATCCTCAACAGGTGTATATATATAGACATATATGTATAATCTATATATATACAGAAATTTATGCTCAATGATATTTACTATAATGGCAAATGTTGGGAGAAAACTCAATAATGGGGGAATAAAAATAATCAAGATACACAAAATTAAAAATGCTAAGCTCAGAAAATTAGTAGAGATAACACAAAAAAACACCCCCTAATGGACTAGACAAAGCTTTTCGACAGCGAATATGTATTATTTTAAAAGTAAGAAAAATATAATTTATTCTTTTTAAAATTATATTTATTATTTTTTATTGAAGTATAGTTAGGTTATAACATTATATTCATTTTAAGTGTACAATATAGTAATTTGATATTTTCTAGATTATACCCCAAAGTTATTATAAAATATTGACATAGTCCCTGTGCTGTACATCACATCCTTATAACTTATTTATTACATTTTATAACTGGTAGTTTGTACCTCTTAATCCCCTTCACCTATTTTGCCCCTCCCCTGACCCTCTCCCTTCTGGTAATCACTAGTTTGTTATCTATATCTGTGAGTCTGTTTCTGTTTGTTATATTTGTTCATTTGTTTTGTTTTTTAGATCCCACAAATAAATGAAGACATCCAGTATTTGTTTTTGTCTGATTTATTTCGCTATATATAATACCCTCCAACCATGTCCTTGCAAATGGCAAGATTTTATTCTTAATGAGGCTGAGTAATATTCCATTGTATGTGTATATACCATATCTTTATCCATTCATCTGTTGATGGGCATGAAATTTTTATTTATTTTTATAACACATATACACTATTTGTACCAGCTCATTCTGTGTATGTGGGAGCTATACCCACTTCCCTAATATTCTAATCAAAGTACTTTAGTTTATAGTATCTCACTGAGTCCACTTCACAAGCTTGAGAAAATACTGGTGATATTGGTAGCTTCTAGAGTGGCAGAAATGTGTAGAATTGGGGGGAAAATGAATGCTGAACATTTATTGAGGATTTAAGTATCTAGAAGATACAAAGCTCAGCAATTTGCGTCCATTATTTTCTTTATTCCCTTTGCAACAACAGCGGCTCTGTGAGCAAGGTGATATTAATCCTCTTTTTACATTGAACAGCCTGAAATTCAGAGACATCAAGAGACTCTTCCAAGGTGAGGCAGCGTGTCTGTGACAGGGCTGAAACTTGAAAGCAGAATGCGTGTATCTATAACCTAAACTGTTATAGAAAGTACAGGCATAGCTCGTTTTATTGCACTTCACTTTATCTGGCTTCACAGACAGGTGTTTTTTTTTTTTTTACAAATTGAAGGTTTGTGGCAACTCTGAGCCAAGCAAGTCTAATGGTGCCATTTTCCCAGCAGCATTTGTTCACTTCGTGTCACGTGTCACATTTTGCTAATGTCCATAATATGTCAAACTTTTTCATTATTATCATATTTGTTATGATGATCACTAACCTTTGATATTACCTTTGCAAAAAAATCATGATGCACTCAGATGATGGTTAGCATTTTAATTAAGGTATGTACACTACACTACAGTGTAAGCATAACTTTAATATGCCTGGGAAGCCAAAATATTGGGGTGACTATTACGATATTTGTTTTATTGTGGTGGTCTGGACCTGAACCCTCATTATCTCTTAGGTGTATACCTTTATGCTAATGCATTATGATGATACCCATCTTAATTATGAAGAAACCGAGATTCTTAATCATGAAGAAATTGAGTGACCACATCCAACATACAATGTCACACATCTAATAAAGCGGCAGCTGATTTTCAAATCTATGTGTTCTGATGCCAAAGCCTGTGCTTTTTCTCCACTACATCATGTCTGTATGCATGGGATACACTGTCCTTTCAGCTACCAGCAATAGATGGATTTTCAACCTAAGTGTGAGGGAAGAGCCTGAGGGAAAAAATGTTCTCAGTGATTTCCCTATCAGCATTCCTAACTCCATAACTTTAACAAGTAAATATGCTTGTGGTTGGTTTGCCCTGAGGCTCTGAAAGCCTGATTTCATCCATTTAGGCTTAGTGCAAGTCCCTACCTGATTTCTTCTTTAGACCCTACTTCTGTGTCATCTCCAGGGCTACAGGGTGGCGCCACCTTGGGTTCTGGATCTTTCTCACCTTCAAATTCTTAGGGCAGATGTCAGTAATATTAAAAATATATCTGGTCTGATTTTATACCAAACAAGTTGAAATAGGTTTTTGAACAAACAAAAGCAAATAAAAACTCAAACAGTATCTTACCTAGTTAGTTAGAAATAAAACAACAGCAACAGCAACAACAAAAAAGACCTTACCTGTCAATTTTTCAATTGTCTTCTTATCCAATTCACCTGGAAAGCAGAGTTTTCACATAGAAAGGTGACAACAACATACGACATCTGATAAATAAAGATAATGAGTTTCCTCTGCTTGTTGAAACTGGGCCATCCACAGCTCAATCATCACTGAAGTGAAAACCGATCATCACTCAGCCTGCATTAATGTCATGATATTATGATTGTGATTCACTCAATAGCCTGCTGCAGACAGCAGTTCTTATAAATAAGCCCCCTCATTCAGAATGCCACAGAATGTAGTCAGGAGACTGGCAGAGGCAACATAAATATTGATCATCTCCATAATTGTAATTTATATTGGCATAATGTCCTCCTTATGAAGCATTTAAGTGGCTCTGGATATTTTCCACAAATTTGTCCTAATTCAAATATAGATGTGACCTGTGTTTGTCTATGCCATGATATAAAAAAATATATAAAGGTATGAACACCATTTGTGTTTGTGAAGGAAGATGATGTCTAGCTTACTTAGGAAACAAACTGATTTTATAGTACCTTGAAAAATTACTTGGCAGGTAATATAATGTGGCAGTATGTGTTATGTTAGTAACAAATTATTTTTATTTTCTCATTCAAGCATGTAAGGCTGTTATTCTCTTGGTTAGAACTCCATTAGCCCATGGTTTGAACCTTAATAGTATTTATTTTAAAATATTGTACAAATCAACCTTTTTTCTTCTGATTCTCCTTTCTCTCACTCATCCCAAATTTTGAAATATAAACTTCAAAATAGCTTAAAAAAAAAAAGAAACTTGTATGCTGTTTTCTAAATGTAGCTTATTCTATATGCCATACCATTATTTCTATATCGTCTCTGCCCTGGGATCCGCTCATCTGTGTCATTAATGTTCCTTTCTCTACTGGATCATTCTCATCATCATACACACACGCTCCAGCGTTTCCCATCATAAAGTAAACAAACCAACCTTGACTGCAGCATCCTCCTTTCAAATGCCAATTCCCTACTTACAGAGAATTTCTGAATTCACTTCCTTATCTTCCATTCTCTCTCCCATACTTTCCAACGGCACTATACCAGTGTTCTTCTCAAGGATATCAAAGCCCACTGAACTATATATTTCATTATGCTTATTGGGCACAGCTTCTCAGCAGCTTTTGCCATAGGGGCTGATCCCTTTGTCATGACACTTCTGTCTTTGTCTTTCATGAAAGCATTGTTTCTTGGCTTCCCTCTTACCTCTCCAGCATCTCTTTCTCCATCTCCTTAGCTAATGTCTTTTCTCAAAATATTTCTTAGATTACTTATTCCTGTTTCATTATGTTGTTGTTGTTTTTTCCTGAGGCTTTATCTTCATCTTTCCTCTGGAGCATATTCCTCTGGTTCCTCATTTTTCTTGACTCCCTGTGTTGGTTTTTATGTATTAGACAAAATAAGCATGTCTCCCAGTCTTGGAGGAACGGCCTCCTGTAGGAGATGAATCTGGTGGTCCAACCTTGCCCTGGTTGTCTCTGGAAGCTGCCAGACCCTCAGGCAGCAACTCATAAAGTACGCAAATATACACAGTCTTGTGGGACTGCAAGCGCGAGCCGTGCTGGCCACCAGAGCCTGATGATCCGGAGGTGTCCCCTGGGTGGTGGCCACAAAACCTGGGCTACCGGATGCATGAGAAAGCTCCCCTCCAGGAGATACTGGTGCTCTGGAGTGTGGCCGGGGGAGAGAACAAAGATAGTTCCTGCCCTGAGATCTCTGGAAAGGACTACAGTCAACCCTTCGACTTGCGTTTAATTAGAAGCCTGCCCCTCGGGCGGCAGCTCTGATAAGCTACTGGGCTATTTTCACAGAAAGACTGAGTTCTTGGGTCCGTTGCTTCTTGCTGGGCCCTGGGGGGTAGCCACGTAAGAACTCTTTCTCCATTGGTTGCGGTCCTGTGGGACCCATGAGTGCAAAGCCCACTGGCCACCAGAGCCAGACAGTATGGGGCTGTTCCCTGGCAGCAACTGCAAACATGGAGGAGCCGGACAAGGGTATACACTCCTTTCTGGGAGATACTGGCTAAATGGAGCAAAGTGGGGGAGGGCTCAGAGGCTGCATCTCCCAGCCTCCGCTCCCCGAGAGCACTTCTGTAGATCCCTAGACATGTGCCGTGCAAGGAGGCCTCTTTCACAGGAAGACTGGGGGTGTGTTTCACTCTGCTGTCTGTGCAGTGCCTCGGAGGTGGTAGTTGGCCAAGACCTGTTTCTCTGATTGTTACAGTTCCTTGGACCTCAGGATTGCAAGCCCTCCACCCCACACTCCTGCCTACAGAGCCAGGTCATCAAGGGCGTCCCCTGAGTGGTAGCCTCAGAAAACCTGGGCACCAGACAGTTGTAAAAGCTCCCCTCTGGGAAATACTGGTGCCTTGAAGCACGGCAGAGGGAGGCCATGAAGATGGTGCCCACCAGCCAGCGGGTCCCAGACATGTGCTGAATTAGATGCCTGCCCTCTGCCGATGGTTTAAGATTACCACATGAGCCTTATTCACACCAAATCTGGACACCTCTGGACCAGCTGCCTCTGTGCTGAGCCCGGGGATGGGTGAAGCCACAAACAAGTCATTTCTCAGTTTGCTATAGTCTTGTGGACACAAGCCTCACTGGTTTCCAAAGCTAGATGTTTTGAGGGTTTGTGTCTCAGGTTCGGGTCTTAAAAGTTGGGATGCCCACTGTGGGGTTCAAACCCTTCACTCCTTAGGGAGAAGCTACAGGTTTTGAGTCTCCTCCTGATTGTGAGTCTCTGTGGGGGGATGGGGTTTATGGCGGGATCGTGTCCCCAACTCTCTTATCCCCCTGGAGGTGGGCCTTCTCTCGTTTGCCTGTTGCGTAGAAATTGCTCAGATTGTTTTTAGATCTTATTTTCAGAGGAAGTTGTTGCAAATGTAGCTGCAGATTTGGTATATCTGTGGACGGAGTGAACCCAGGACCCTCCTATATCACCATCTTGAACCAGAGCCCCCCCCCGCCCCCGCAAATATTACTTAATTGTTGTACTGTCCCCAGGGCTCTGGAATAGATCCTCTTTATTCTTCTATATTCCCTCCTGCCTCATGGCTTTGAATATTATCTGAAAAGACTTCTTACTCCTAAATCTCTATTTCCAGCTCTGACCCCTTCCCTGAGTTTCAGACTCAATTTCCCAACTGTTTACTGGGCAACTCTATTTGGATGTCCAATAATCATCACAAACTTACCATTTACCAAACTAAACTCTTGCATCTATAACCTCCCTAAGTATTTCCTGCCTCACTTCAGTAAATAACACCACCATCTGCTGACTTTCTCTATCCAAAAGATTTCCCATGAATCCCTTTAGAAAGAGTGAAATTTACCTCCTAAATAAGTCTCAGGTTTGTCCACTCTTCTTATTCTCCAGTGCATGCCACCCTCCTGTCTCACCTAAGCTTCTGCAAATCCTACTGTTGGTCATCCATATCTGACCATGACATTCCCTCCAGCCATTCTTCTTACGAAACCACAGTGAGCTTTTAACAAAATTTGAAACATACTGGTTTCCAACTTAAATCCCTTTGATGACTTCTCATATCCGCAGAATAAAACACAAAGTTCCAACATGGCACTTCAGAATATTCCTTTTCCCATGTATCTTGTATTGCTCTCACCACTCTTCCTGCTATTCCCTCACACAGACTTTCTTTCTGTAGCTTGAGCATACCAAGAGTTTTTTCTGCCAAGGATTCTGTTGCTTAGAAGATTCTTCCCGTGGTACTTTGTCTTCTTGTCTCAGCTCACAGTTGACCTCCTTATAGCGTATTTCCCTCACTACGATACCCAAAGTACCCCATCTGCAAAACTCCCCCACCCACTCGATTATTCTCTAACACATCATTATGTTTACTTCCTCCATAGCACTCATTTATTCTGCTTTGTAATTATCTTGCGTGTGTTTAATTTACTTATTGATCTAATAGGAGCATTCATATTATGAATTCCACCAGAACAGGAACCTTGTCATCTTTTTACCATTTTTTTCCTCACCACCTAGAAAAGTGCCTGTCACGTAGTAGGTGTTCAATAAATATTCACCAAGTATACAATAAGGCTATTCTCATCACATTTTACTTAACCTTAATATGTCCATTCACATGTATTGAATGAGAACTTATTATATGTCACGGTTGGTAAGGAATTAACATCAATCATTTTCTAGATCAGACATCAGCACACTGCAACCTGAAGGCCAAATCTGGCATGCTGCCTGTTTTTGTAAATAGAACTTTATTGGAATACACCCATGCCTATTTATTTTATATATTATGTATGGCTGTTTTTGGTGCTATAAAGTCAGAGTTGAGTAGTTGCAACAGAGACTATCTGTCCTGGCTTGGGAATTCTAAAATGTTTGTTTCCTGGTCCTTCACAGAAAAAAGTTTATTGACTTCTGCTCTAGAAAATACCAATATTCTTATTGCTTCAATAGAAAATCTTCTTTAATTGGTTGGTTTTTAAAACCAACAATCAAGCAAAGAATATTAAAGATAGCAAGAATCCATCCTACGCAAGATCAAGATCAGTGTCTATTCTCTGTCTTGATCTCCACGTATTTATAGTCCTGAATTTCCCATCAGGTTTTAGGTGAGATTTATCCATTAACATTTGACATTCAGCAAGTTATGAATATTTTTTAGTTTCAGTTGCATCATCTGTGAGATGAGAAGAATAATACTTGCTTTGACTCACTGAATTCTTGAGAGAGTGAAGTGTCACACACCTGTGACTGAATTTTGTTTTTGACTCTTTCTGATGATTCCTTAAGTAAGAGCGCTTTTCTAACTTTCCCCCTCTTTCTGTTTCACTTCTGGGGAAGGCTCTTTAGAATAGAGGTGCCAGAGAATAAACATGAATTGTGGAATTAGACTGTTTGGATTTGAATGCCAATTCAAGCACATGAGTTTAGTATTTTTTTTATTGAGGTATAATTGGCACGTAACATTGTACAGGTTTAAGGTGTACAACATATTGATTTGATACTTTTATATTGCAATCTGATTACCATTTTGTGTTAGCTAACACCTCTATTGCATCAATAACTATCATTTCTTCTAGTGGTAGGCACAATTAGGATCCAGTCTCCTAGTAAGTTTAATGTTTATAACAGAGTTTTGTTGTCTATAATCACTGTATTGTGTATTAGATCTCCAGGATTGATTTATTTACCAGTTGCAGACTTTGATAAGTTAATTAACCTCTTCAAGTCTCAAATTCTTATTAGTAAAATGAGAAAGTAAGAGCTAATGTTCTTATCGAGGTTACTGTGAGCTAGGTAGTGCTTTAAGCTCTTTAGATACAGTAATTTATTTAATATTCTCAACTACACAATGAAGTCAGGGTTATTATCCTACTTTATAGAAAATAAAATCGAGGCGTTGAGAGGTTAAATACACTCGTCTAAGATTACTGACCCAGTAAGTAGCAGAGCTGAGATTTGAACCCAGTCCCTGGGCTTAGCCTTTTATAGCATCAGATGCTTGTTAGGATTAAATAAGGGAAATGATGAAAACTTCTTGATGTTCTTGCATTAGAAAGCATATCATAAATGTTAGTTTTTATTTTATCCAACCTTGTATAGATGTCCATTCTGATGGGAGAAATGGTCCACTCAGTTTTTTCAGGATTACTTTATTTCTGGATAAATTAAATTGAAATGAATATATTTAGTTGATCCATTTGCGTGATACCATTTAAACAGCAGCAAAACTCACCTTTAATTTTGTGTGTATGTGTGTGTGTGTATGTGATGTCACAGCCTCTAGTGAAAGACCTTATTATGCAGATAAAACAAATTTCTTGGTAGCCCCTCTATTTCCACCCCCATAATCATGACAAAGTAAAAATTTGCTTTTAACTTCAACCTTGGGCCTCTGTCTCAGAGATGTCTGCAACACATAATAGACAAGGAGTTAAAATCTGGAAAAAATAAAGTGAAGTGAGATGTTCTAAAATTTGCATTTATTAACTGAATGCTTTTTTAAAATGAGTGTTTACCAGTATCAAATTCATCATTATGGTAAGCCATGGTCAGGCTTTCTTCACTGAATCCTCAAGTAAGTCCAGTGATATATTGTGAACGAAATCATGGGAGAAACTAGGTTAGGTAACAATGGCACAACAAAATTATCCTCACAGTGTAATAACAGAGGAAATAAAACAATTTGGACAGTCTTCTTTTTGACCTTTATGAATTCTGGGATTCCATTTCATTATTTTACTGCAAATTTGAATACCTTACTTTGCATAGCCTTATTCTCACCACTGCAAGCAGAGGGATGGTATAAGCTTTACTGTGGAGAAAATTGACACAGATGCAAAAGGGAAAAGTATATATTTTTAAAAACTTTCCCAATTGTGCCTGTGTACTTTTGAGAGAACATGTTTTAGATTACAAGGAGTAGTACTTTAAAGCTATGTATGATACATAGTAAATTGGTGAAAAAGATGCACCTTCTCAGATTCTTTTTTCCCCCAAATAGTGTCTATATGATCCTCTTGAAATATGGAAGATGATATCTCCTTTCCATGCTTAGTGCTGTTACTCCTGAGTTCCTCAGAAGAAAACTTGTGATTATCCACATAATGGATGGTAGTGAAGAAAGTTCTTCAAATTGAAAAAATAAGATCTGAAATAGACAGTGAGACTATTGTATGAGACAAGGACAGAGACTAGTATGAATTTGAGATTTACTTTCTAAAGAGAAGAGGTTTAATGCAGAGGGAAAGTAGAAAATACTGTTGACTGAGTAGATAGAGGCCCCAAAGCATAGGGCTTTGAATACAGAGTCAAGAATTTTGGAGTAGTGGGGAACTATTAAGTATTTCTCTCATAATAACGTTATTATGGCAAAAGGACTCCAGCATTTTTAAACACTTGTCAGCACAACATGTTACCCATTTTGTTCAAAGACATAATTGCAACAAAAGTCATGGATTTGGGTTTTCTCCTTTGAGCCTAGAGGGGGCTCTAATATCATAGCTTTATTAATAGAGATCAGCAGTTCTCAGGATTTGGGGTTTCAAGACCACTTTACACTTAGTCTGCTCAGGATGTCATAACAAAATACCTCGGACTGGGTGGCTTACACAACAGCAATGTATTTTCTCACATTTCTGTAGACTGGAAGTCCGAGATCAGGATGCCAGCATGGTCAGGTGCTGGTGAGGGCTTTCTTTTTGATTTGTAGATGGCCTCCTTCTCCTTGTGACCTCACATGGCCTTTCCTTGTTGTGTGTGTGTGTGTGTGTGTGTGTGTGTGTGTGTGTGTGTGTGTGTGTGTGTGTAGAAAGAAAGCTCTCTCCCTCTTCCTCTTCTAACAATGCCACTAATACTATCAGATTAGGACCCTATCCTTAGGACCTCACTTAACCTTAATTACTTTCTAAAAAGCCTTATCTCCAAATACAGTCACATTGGGGATTAAGCTGCAACATATGAATTACGGGGTGGGGGGTGGGGGGGGGAGGGGACGACACAATTCAGTCCCTAGCAGTACTCTTCAACATTATCGAGAATACCAAAGAGCTTTTGTTTATTTGGGTTATATCCACTGGTATTTATTATATTAGAAATTAAAGTTGAAGAATTTTAAAAACAGAATACACAGTGTACATTTCATTAGCTATCTAGAAAACTCCTCCTTTTACTCATGGGAAATTAGAGTGGCAAGGACTCATAGCACTTTAGTGTTGCTATGAAAATAGTTTTGACCTCACAGTCACCCTAAAAGGATCTCGAGGATTCCCAGGAGTCCCAAACAAACCTTGAGAACCATGCACATAGAAGAAAGTTGAGCTGCCTAGATATTTTTTAAATATATAAATTTTCCAAAGAGAAGGCGTTATATAATTTTGTGTGTGTTTCGGGGGGCAGTTATCTCAAAGAATCTCCTTTTTTCCCCCAAGGTTAGGATAATACACAAAAATTATGGGACCAGACCCCCCTTCCCTCATCCTGCCACCACCATTTTCATACACAAACCCAAAGGCAGTCATAAGTTTTCATTCTTATTTTATGACAGCCTACTCTTCTCTTAGAACAAAGCAACCTCAGAACTGTGCTCAGGGCCAGACAGATAGTTATTTTACCAGGAATGGCAGAATGCTTACATTCTCATTTTCTCTTTTGACATCAAACTTTTGTCATTCTTAAAGTCTGATGTAAACACACACACACACACACACACACCATCTTGATCTTCAAACATAGTAAAGCATTAGTTGAAACTATTTTAATATGAGAAGACCTGTAGTATTGAATTCCAAATTTGTAAATCACACTGCTTTCTGTAATAACTCATTTTGTCTAGTACTAGCAGTGATTTTTCTTATTAAATGTCATTGAATGCTTTGTCACCAAAGATTTGGCCCTATTTTCTTACAATTTTACGGTAGCTCTCTGTATTTCTTTCAGTGTCAGCAATTGAAATACTTGGGGCTGAGCTTCATTCTAGAATATTATTCTATTCTTAGATATTGATGTTTTAAACAATTATAAAAACCACTGCACAGTTAATACCAAGTCACTGAAAAATGTCTTTCAGCAACTTGATATGTGGGAAAAATACATACTCCTTTTGTACATCAGAATTTCAATATTAACTGACTTTTAAAGACCTAATAAAAATAAAGTTTAGATTTTGACAACTTGAGTGAAAATTAATCTAAACAAAATGCTTGAAGTGAAGTTGTTTTAATAAATTCATAGCAGGGCTTGGGTTAGGGAAGGCATTCATTCTCAATATAAAAGAACACAAATATGAAATCACAAATATTCCTATTCCCATTTTAAAGCAGATATTAAGATAAATGGCCTGGCTCCCCCAGTCTATTTTATGATCATATCTTTAATAAATAATTACTTCCATGTAGTCAATATTTGAGTAACATTAAGAAGAATTCACCACCTTAAGAAAGGCTTTAGAAATGGAAATTGTAGGGAGTCTGGAGAAGAATGGATGCGTGTATATGTATGGCTGAGTCTCTTTGCTGTGCACCTGAAACTATCACAACATTGTTAATCAGCTATACTCCAATATAAAATTAAAAGTTTAAAAAAAAAGAAATGGAAATTGTAGATATTCAATAATAAAAAGACAAACCATTTTGTGTGAAGCTAGATTTTCCTAGATATGTGTATCTTATTCGAGAAGTCAGGAAATACAATGGCTGTAGACAGAGAGTGACAGAGGTAGTAACTGTATAATCAAAATCACATGTTTTTTAAAGTTTGGATACAATTAGTAGTGTGTATGTTAAGTTATTGTTTAAAAAAGAGAAATCCTTCATTAAGAAAACAGGTAACTTCACTACAATCTTTGTGGTTGGAGAATGGAAAACAGATTATAATTGGTATTAATCAGATTATAATTGGTATTATTTTTATTTCTCTTAATACAGTCTTGCTTTATGTTTTCTGCCTAATTATTCTAAGAAAAAAGTATTTTTTTCTTTCTAATATCAACTCTGGTTGGCAGAGAATAAAGAACCATGCAAAAGTGAATGAATAGCTCACTGGTTCTTCTAGCTCACTTTAGAATATTTAGAAAATTAGAGACATCTCCTTCAAAACCTAAGTCACTTAGATTCCTTCCACCTTGAGAGACCAGTTAATTTATGGTATTCTGTTGTGTTTCATTGGGCAATGTCCTATACTCTGAAATAACATTCTAAAGCATTATTTTTAATGACAGAATGAGGAAAATAAATAAACACAAAATTATCTGTCCCATAGTTGCAAAAGGATATCGAGTTCAGAGAGATGGGATCTATCAATAGGAGAAGGCAGTTCTGAATGCTAAATCAAATTACACCTTTTCCTGCTGGGATTTCAACATCTGCCTCCATGTAGATTGATTAGAGTAAAGCAGGCCATCAGAGACCCTTTGTCTGTGTTTGACTGGGTGAAACAGCTGACAAGTGGCCATCAGATTACCCACAGAGGGGCAGCTGCGAGATAGGAGTTTGACAGCTGACTTCATTATAATTCCTACACTGCAGACTGCAATGGATTTGTCCTTTAATTGAGCTGGGCCAGCAAACTGCCCAGAGAGGAAATGGGAGGGAAGATGGCTGGATACTGATAACAGAAAAGTAGCAGGTAAATCCCACTCTAAGACAGAACAGGGAGTATCAGCAAAGAAATGTTTTGGTATTTTGGGCACTTCAATCACTTTACTTGAAATTGAACTTAGCTACTGGAATGTCTTCAAAGTTCTTTTATTAATCAGGGACTTCCCCCAACCTTAACAAGCAATTTCCAAAATATTTGCCTATCACTTACTTTGCCGCATGCTTTTGAATGGTATGTAGCAGAAGAAGTTGCTTCAAAAGTGTACGAACAATTATATACAAAAAAGCGAAGAAGGTCTGCTATGGTTAATAAGATTCTGGAGGGGTTTATGACAGAAAAAAACATTTTTTAAATATCAAATTATATAGTTTACCATGATTCAGTATGTATAAGTATATTCGGGAACATAAAATAGTATAAGGTCAAATAGTCCTAAGTGAAATCTTGCAATCTGAAATATCAAAGGCAATTGGATTTAATGAAACACATGGGTCAAAATAATCCACTATGTCATATTAAAACAAAGACAGTTTAAAACTGCATACATTGTGAAGGTGTTATAGATTTTCACTTTGGGAAAATAACTTTGCAGTAGGCTTTGGCATTTAAATATATGTGCTTCTGTAATTTGTCTTCATTTGCTTCTGGTAGACTTTTCTCTGTTCACAGTAAGAATCAGTATGAAATAAGCACTAAAAAAATTCATGCTGGTCATGAATAAAATAATGCATATTGTTCAATGTCACTGTTAGAAATGCTTCTTGTATTTCCATTTCCATTATTATCATTGTACTTTATACATTGAAACTTCTATTTAGAACTATAGGATTAACAGAATAAATTAACCAATGATTATTAAACCATAATTTTTGTCTAATATCTTCAGCTTCCTTTCCCACAAAATTTTTGTGAGTCCACTACAAGAAGACTCTTTACATTTATATTACCATGGTTCACTCTTCTGTGTATGAATGCAAAATCAGAAATGCAAAATAGTTAAATAAGAAGCAATCAAATGAAAAATCTAGATGAATGATATACTGATTATTGTTTTGAGAATGATAGAATTTTTTGCACTCAGGTATTTAATAACCATTTACTGAAATAACTCAATTCTTTTTGGTGGGAAAGAAATCAATGTAGAGGGTGGGGTGACTCATCCCAAGACTTACAACAGAGATTTTCTAAACAGAGGAATTTGAGATCTGGTTTATTGGTTCGGTTTATTGAGGCCAATAGTTGAACGTTACTGTCTTGCTCTTCACAGAATGTCAAAACTTATGACAGACATCCCTTTAATATAATATTATAGTGGTTAAAATATGGTCTCTGAACTAAACTGTCCGAGAGCAAATTTCAATGGTACCGTCTAATATTTATGTATTCTTGGGCAAGTCACTTTTAAATCTCTTCCTCGGTTTCCTCATGTGTACAATTAGGAGGCTTATATTACCTACCTTTATAGTATTACAGGCTTTCTGTGTGTGTGTGTGTGTGTATGTGTGTGTGTGTGTGTGTGTGTGTGTGTAATGACTAAGTAATACATGTAAAACATTTAGAGCAAATATAAAATAAGCCTACTATTAAAGGAACTGTTAACTATGATCCACGTTACCCTCTCCCAGTTAGCCCCATTTTATTTGTTTACATGCTAATTTCTTAGAATATAAGCAAATGAGGAATACAAAAAATACTCATTTATGAAAAGAGCATCCGGTAATAAAATTTACAAAATTGTCTACACGTATTACTTGAGCAAATAAATATTACAGAAATAAGATTTCCAAGTCAGAAAAATCAAGTCTAAAAGCAGTTTCTGATTTATTCTTCTTGAGATTTTGTTTCTTTGGTTACAGCCTTTTCTTGCAGTGGTTCCCAGGGTCACTAACACTGACCTCCAAAGGAGAAAAAATGGAAAAAGAAAAAGAGAAAGAATACTAAAATCCTTTTAGTATCCTATGATATATCTGATATATCTCTTATGACTATGGCAAGTATGATATATACTGATATATCTCTTATGACCATGACAAGTATGCTGTAGGTAAAGGAGGCCTGGATCAATTTTATACCCTTGTTTGAATTTTGGCCATAGGGTTCAGATGCTATCTTGATTTCCACCACGTGGAATCTGGTCTTTCTAGATTTCTTACTTCAATCAAATACTAGTTTTAAAATTCATCTTATTCTGTTGGATTTCTCCTTTATCTCCGATATAGAGTCATTATTATTTCCTCTCTAATATTAGTCCTTTAAACTGTAATTTCCTTTAGCACTGATTAAGCTGTATACCACAAATTTTGATATGCTTAATCATTATCATTCAGTTTGAAATACTACTAAATTTCATTTGTGCTTTCTTTTCTGACCCATGGGTTATTTAGAAGTGTCTTGTTTAATCTGAAAAGATTTGTGGTTCTCCTAGATATTTTATGGTTTTTGATTTATAATTACACCCCTTGTGGCCAGAGAACATACTCTGCATGATTTAATTAAATTAATCAGGGTTTGCTTTATTTTCTTGCATAATTTCTGTCTTGGTGAACATACTAAGTGCTCGTGAAAAGAATAGGTTTCTCTAGTTGTTGGGTGCAGTGTTCTATAAATATCAGTTAGGGCAAGGTGGGTGACACTGTTACTAAAACAACCTATTGATTTTTGTTTTTGTTTTTGTTTAGGTGTTCTATTAATTCCTGAGAGAGTGGTGTTAAAATCTCTAATGGTAAGTGTGAAATTGTCTCTTTAATTCTGTCAATTTCTCCATATGTTTTGAAGTTCTGTTATTAAGCACATAAACAATTATCTGTTATCTATAAGAATTTCCCTGTTTACCTCTAGAAATACTTTTCTCTTAAAAATTAGATCATCTGATATTAACATAGCCACTCTGACCTTCTTAGGCATACTGTAAGCATGGCATAACCTTTTCCCATCCATTTGCTGTCAACTTATCTATGTCTTTATATTTAAAGGGAAACTCGTGTAGATAACAGATAGTTGAATCTTGTTTGTTTCTTTATCCATTCTGATAATCATTGACTTTTAATTAGAGTGCTTAGTCCATTAATAGTTAATGTAATTATTGACATAGTTGTGATTTATATATATCCTTTGCTATTTGTTTTCTGTTTGTTACTTCTATTTTTTTGTTCTTCCTTTCCTGCATTTTTTGGATTATTTAAGAATCATTAGAATTTCATTTTAATGTATCTATCAGCTTTTTTGGCTTGACTTTTTACATTATTTTTAGTGGTTGCTGTAAATATTACAGCAAACATTCTTTATTTTTCATTCTACTTAATGTTAATATTATACCATTTTATGTACAATAGAGAAATTGTGCAGCCATCTTTTATGCTATAATTGTCATATATATCACATACACATGAAAATATAAGCTCCACAGGACAATGTAGTAATGTTTTCTTTAAACTGTTCTGAAGAAGTCCTTTAGCGTTTCTTGTAGTGCTGGGCTGCTGGATATAAATTATCTTAGTTTTTCTTCTTTATTTAAAAATGGTTTCATTTCACATTTATTCTTAAAGGATAATTTTTTTGGAATATAGAGTTCATTTTTTTCTTTAATAACTTTCAAGATGTTGCTTCATTGCTTCCTCACCTGTATATTTTCTGGGGAGAAACCATGTTATTGTTCCTCTGTAGGTAATGTGTTGTTTTTCTTTGTCTCCTTTCAAGATTTTGTCTATATTTAGCATTTAGTGTTTTGACTGTGATGTGCCTTGGGCATGGTTTGCTTCATAATTATCCTGCTTGATGTTTGCAAAACTTAATTCCTCTTTAAATTTATATATTTCACCACATGAAGACAATAACGGATATTATTTCGGCAAATATGTTGTCTGCTCAATTCTCTCTCTTGTCTTTTGCTGGGACTCCAATTACATGTATGTTAGATCTTTTGATATAGTTCCACATACTCTTGAGGCTTTGTTTTTTTTCAATTTTTCTCTGTCTTTTTTCTCTCCAAGTTGACTGACTTTCTCTCATCCATATTATTTGTTGGGTTTATTTTTTAAATTTTTCAGATATTGTATTTTTCATGTAAATAGTGCCCATCTGTTTCCTTTTATAGTTTCTATTTCTCTTCTATTTCATTGTGAGCATACTTTCACTTATATCCTTGAATATTTTTATAATTGCTATTAAAAATACTTGTCTGCTAATTGTAACACATGGATTATCTCAGGATTGTCTTTTCTATTCAAAATGGGTCAAATCTTTTTGGTTCTTCATATGCAGAGTAATTTTGGATTGTATTTTGAGCACTGATATGCTGTGAAGGCTGAGAACTCTGTCTTATTCATTTGAAAATATTTAAAATTTTGTTATTTTAGCAGGTGATTTACTTCTAGGAATTCAATTCCAAATTCTGTGTCTCAAATCTCAGTTTAGTTTTTTCTCTTTATCCTTATCTGGAGGCTATCAGAAGCAATGTGTAGTTCAGGAGTGAAACCAGTTTAGGCAGAGTTTATACACAAAATATAGGGATTTATTTCTCTAGTTCTCAACTTTATTGAATCCCTCTCACTTTTATTTTTTAATTTAATTTTATTTATTTTTATACAGCAAGTTCTTATTAGTTATCTATTTTATACATATTAGTGTATATATGTCAATCCCAATCTCTCAATTCATCCCACCACCACCCCCCCTGCCACTTTCCCCCATTGGTGTCCATGTATTTGTTCTCTACATCTGTGCCCCCTCACTTTTAAATAGCTGTTAGTTGCCTCAAATTCTGTTCTCTGGTTCTTCAAGGCACAAAATTCCTAGGTTTTCTATCAAAATTTTAGCTGCTATGTATGCAGCTAACTTTGACAAAAAGCCTTAGAAATAAAAATCATATGAGCTATCCCTTTTTTCCAAAATTTTTACTCCTGAATTTGTCTGCTGTTGTTCACTTTTAGCATCATTATTTATTTTAAAAAATTGCCCAGAGTTTATAATTCTTATCTGCAGTAGGATTAGATCCTGTAGAAGATTTCTTGGTTATACCAGAAGTGGGACAGTGATCATTATTTCTTAAAACACAAGAAATGCCAACAATCCAAGAATATTTGAACTTTGGTGGCCGATTACCTAGTTCTCTAAATAAGTATAGTTGCCTAGTTATCTTTTCCCTAAATTTCCATCAATAAATGGAACCTGAGAAACAAAGTCCCTCTGGGGCAATACGAATGCTATAGCCATGTATAAATACCCAAGGAAACAGAGAAATTGCAATGTGTATCCTTGCTTTAATTCTAATAATAATGAACCCTATAGAAATATGAGAAATGAAGGGGGAAAATTTGCCTGTTTATGGATATTTCTGAATTAAACTCCTTCTCATCCATCCACCTAAATTGTTTGGTAAATACTGCAAGGTCCTGTATCATAGAAGATATGGTACAGCCTTTCTTACATAAAGATTGGACTGTCAAGAATATAATTAGAGCCATACTTTCTGATCATAGTGATACTTCTGATACTTTTGAGCCAATCATCCATAGTACCTTACTTAGCAATTTAACTGATAATAGAATTTGCAGAATTGATTAGTAAAACTAGTTGCTGAAAAAACTAGACGTCACAGAAAAAAAAAAAAAGGTAGCTGGAGCAAAAGGAATTAATTTCAAAAATAAGATTTATGTTAAATACATGGGAGAATAAATGGTATGGACATATATAAATATTTAAGCCATCCCTATCTAAAATGCTTATCAAGTATATAAGCTACCCAAGACTTAGGACTGCACTGAAAAAAGATAGATATATGTTTTGTCAAACAAAAGATAAAAAATGTATGCGGACAATATTTGGAGTTTTGAGAAAGTATGTGTGTGTGTGCACACAGGCAGATATGCCTGTGTACATGTGCATAAATTTTCACTGAATACTTTTTACGTGAAAATTCTAGTGGAAAGGGAATCTAACTAATGTCATTCTTTTCTGTGGCTTCTTCCCTACTCATGTCATTCTAATTTACCAATCTTGCTGAGTAGTTTAAAGACTAAGGTTTAGTTTCTTACTGAATATTATTTTCATTTTTATTATTTAATCTAATGAATTTTTATTAGCCTTGCTGAATTTTAACACCATTTTTCTGCAATATGCTGATGAGTTTTCGTCACTGTGGGGCACTGTGTATTGCTATCAGATTAGTAGGTGGAGCACATGCTATCAGATTTCCTATAAGTAATGCATATTCACTTATGCCATATCAGTCAATACTGAAAATTATTTCGTAAGGAAAGTAGAAGTTATCATGTTAAAGAATAAGAGAATTCAAGCTGACAAAGAGAGAAAGGAGCTGAACTCTTGATCTCCTAGACTAAGAATTTCTGCTGAGTGTTAGAACACTCTGGGTAAATATTTCCATTACACTTTGATATATAAATACCGAACTTCATATTCAAATGCTAGTCAGTTAGAGAGTTTTTCATGAAAGTTGTAGTGGAAGACACATGACCAAGCTACCTAATAACCTACATCTCTGGGTTTTATTTTATAGAAATTAAATAGAAGTGGCAAAAATGACAAGGCTCAGTGCTGGTTAGAGTTAAAGACAACTGCTTTTTCACTTACCATCAATGAAGTATAACTTTTCTGATGGGCAATTGGGCAACATAAACTAATGCTATAAAAATTATAAATTTGATTATATATAGTAATTCTGCCTCTAGAAATAAGCATTTCCTTGCTTATCCCAATGAAATAATTAAAAATGTGATGAGGCATTAGACATAGAGAGGAATGTCAAATATGGCACAGGGCCAGTTGTATCAGAGGAGACTGTGTCTGCTCCACTAATATTTTTCTGTGACTTTTATAAAGATCAAGGCACTCTTTCCCCAAGAAGGCCATCTGATAGATGGGATATACATGGTACAAGGAGGGAGCAGGCAAGGTTGGAGAGTGTTGAAAACCTCTTGTGTCCCATTTCATAGCTCTGTTCTCAGCTGCTGGGGTTTTTTTGTTTTGTTTTCATTTATTTGTTTGTTTTGGAAACATAGGTTGTCACTTGTTATTTTGAAAAATGGTGGGAAGAAGTGGCAACACTGATGGATACAAAATGACAATTTATTTCCAAGATTTCTTGTGCAAGATTTTGAGTATTTTCAAAATTATGAACAGTAGGTTACTTTTATGTGTTCAAAACTTGTTAGGAAATAATTTTACCAAATCATTTTACTAAAAATGCCAAATATAAAGATTCATTAAATCAGAAAACTCATGTAATGATCTCTTGAATAACTACCAATTAATTTTACTCCTGGAGAGTAAAATTTAGTAATCAGTGTGAAAGGTTACATACTGACTTCTGATATATCTTAAGCTTTTCTCTAACCATTGAGGGCTGAATGGTTATACAACTCCAGGGCCATCTTCCAGATTGTAATCTAGGTGAATTTCTGCCTGGATTTGTGCAATGAGAAAAGCCCTCCACCAACATCTGTTTTGAAGAATTCATAGCTCTTAGTTTATTTCATTATCTTTCTAGCAAAAACTGAGCATTTCAGGACTATTAAAGTCATAGCTTTAAATACATTACCAAACCATGATTTAAGGTCTGCTACAAGCCCATATATTAGGGGAGAAAAACCAATGGGGGAATATTTGGCTCAAGTTCCCCAGTTGAGATCATGGTCAGAGGTGTGATACTTGCCAGAAACCTCGGAAAAACATCACACATCTACACATCACTCCACCCTTCACCACAAGAAAAAATAAGGCAACACAAGGCTAATATCTTTCCACCTTTCCCAAAAGTCAGGGCATTAAAGCTACTCTTTGCAGACTAGATTGTTAAGTTTCATGTCTGAATGCACAAAGAAATGCCATAGGTCATAGGTGAGATACAGCATCCTGCAACCCATTTTAAAAAGTGATTTTTCATGTGACATTCTCCTTGTACCAGACTTGACCATTTTTAAACACAAAAATATACCGGAGTATAACTGCCAAAATACTTAAAAGCATATCCTTGAGGAAACTGAGTGGATTATTATTTCCCTCTAGATCAAAACTTAAAATAGAATTTAAAATAGTCTTCTACTCCAAGACAATGTGGAACTTAATTTCTTGCTTTAATTTACTGTGAAGTTTTAACAACATTTGAATAGACTCTGGAAATAATAATAATCATTATTATTATTATCTTTTAGGAGGACATGGAGAGAATCAGATTAAACACTACAACCATTGTTTTAAAATGTAATCTCATCATTGAATCATTCTGTCCTGGTATTTTCTAACCATTATATTATTTTTAATAATATAAGAAGCACCCATGAACACACCACTTAACACAAAAACTAGGATCTTACCAATAAAATGCAGTTAACCTTAGGGTCTTCTCACAATGCATACATCTAACTCTCTGTACTGGGGTAAGCATTCTTCCAAATATATATTTACCTTTTCTTACTTTCATTTTTTTCACAGCTTTATTGAGATGTAATTGACATAAAATGAACTGCACATTCCCCCCCCCCAAGTTTTATTTAGATGCAATTGACCTATAACATTGTATAACTTTAATGTGTACAAAATAATGATTTAATATATGTATATGTTGTAAAATGATTACCATAGTAGGTTTAGTTAATATCCATCACCTCAAATAATCACAATTTTTTTCTTGTGATGAGAACTTTAAGACCTACTACTCTCTTAGCAACTTTCAAATGCACAATACAGTATTGTTATCTATAGTCACCAAGCTGTGCATTACATCCCCAGAACTTATTTATCTTATAACTAGATATTGGTATCCTTTGACCACCATCACCCATTACTCCCCAAACCCAACTTCTTGCAGCCACCAATCTGTTCTCTGTTTCTGTAAGTTTGGTTTTTTTAGATTCCACATGTGAGATCATATAGTATTTATCTTTTATTGTCTAATTTATTTTACCTAGCATAATATTCTCAAGATTCATTCATGCTGTCACAAATGGCAGGATTTCCTTCTTTTGATGGCAGAATAATATTTCATTATATGTGTATACCATATTTTCTTTATCTATTCATCCATTGACAGACACTTGGCTATTGTAAATAATGCTGCAGTAAACATGGGGGAGCAGATATCTCTTTAAGACAATGACTTTATTTCTTTGGATGTATACCCAGAAGTGGAATTATTGGATCATATGGTAGTTCTACTATTAATTTTTTGAGGACCCTCCATACTTTTTTCCATAGTGACTGCACCAACTGACATCCCTACCAACAGTGTACAAGAGTTCTCTTTTCTCTACATCCTCACCAGCACTTGTTATCTCTTATCTTTTTGATAATAGTCATTCTAACAAGTGCAAGGTGGAATCACTTTGTGGTTTTGCATTTCCCTGATAATCAGTGATGTTGAGAAACCCTTTCACGTGCCTCTTGGCCATTTGAATATCTTTTTTGGAAAAATGTCTATTCAGGTCCTTTGCCGATTTTTAACCAGATTATTTGTTTTTTGTTTTGTGTTTTTTGGGGTTTTTTTGTTTTTTGTTATTGAGTTGTATGAATTCTTTATACACTTTGGATGTTAACCTCATTTCAGATATGTGCTTTGTTTCCAGACTTATTCCTAAGTATTTAATAGTTTTTGCTATTTTAAATGGTGTTTCTTAAAAATTCAAGTTCTGATTTTTTTTATTAGTGTTCCTGATCTTAGGGAGAAGGCATTTAATATTTCTCCATTAAGTATGATGTTAGCTATGGGTTTTTCATAGATATCCTTTTTCAGGTTGAAAGAAATTCCTTATACTCCTAGTTTTCTGAGAGGTTTTTTTTTTTTTTTAATCAGAAATGGATGTTAGATTTTGTGAAATGGTTTTTCTTCATCTATTGAGATAGTCAGATGGGTTTTCTTTTTGAGTCTATTAATATGAGAATTATATTGATTAATTTTCAAATGTTAAATCAACCCTGTATTCCTGGGGTAAATCCCACTTGATATTAGTATATTATTCTCTTTCTCTCTCTCCCTCTTTCTCTATGATTCCATTTGCAAAAATTTTGCTAATAATTTTGCTAAAAATAAAAACTAGTTTTCTTGTAATATCTCTGGTTTTGCTAATATTATTTTTTTCTTTAAATATTTGATAAAACAATGTTGGGTCCATATGGGCCTGGAATTTTCTGTGGGAAGATTTAACTACATCCCCAATTTCTCTGATAGATACAGGGCTGTTCAGGTTATCTCTTTCTTCTTGAATGTGCTTTGATGGTTTACATTTTTCAAAAATTTGTCCATTTTTCTAAATTGTCAAGTTTATTTGCATTAAATTGTTCATACTATTCCCTTATTATTTTTTTATTATCTGTAGAATCTTTAGTAGTGGCACTTTTCTCATTCCTAATATTGGTAATTTTTAATTTTTTCCCTTATCAATCTGGCTAGAAGTTTATCCATTTTATCCATTTTCTCAAGAGGCTTTTTTGTTTATTTTTATTGATTTTTATTCTGATCTGTATTTTTCATCACTCCTGCTAACTTTAGTTCAGTTTGCTTCTCTTCTATTTGCTTAAGGTGGAAACTGAAATAATTGTTTTGACACCTCTTTTTTCCTAGTATAGGCGTTTTGTACCATAAAATTTTCCCTTAAGTATTGCCTTAGTGGCGTAACATATTTTGATGTATTGTATCTTTATTTTCATTCAATTCAAAATACATTCTACTTTCCCTTTTCATTTCTTCTTTGACATATGAGTTATTTAGAACTGCATTGTTTAGTTTCTAATTATGTAGGAAGTGTTTCACTATCTTTCTCTTATTCATTTCTAATATGATCCCACTGTGGTTAATGAAAATACTTTGTATAATTCAAATCATGTGAGATATTTTAAGACGTGTTTTATGGTCCAAGATAAGTTCTTTTTGATAAATATTCAGTGTTCACTTGAAAATAATGTGTATTTTTCTATCATCAAGTAGAATACTCTAAAGTTAATAATTAAGTAAATTGGGTTGAGAGTATCGTTCTAGTTTCTACATCCTTACTGGTTTTCTATCAACTAGCTCAATCACCTATTGAAAGAAATGTATTGTTATGTTATTGTATTTATGGATTTTTCTATTTCTCCTTGCATTTCTATCAGCTTTTGCTTTATATATTTGAAGGTCTGTTATTAGTTACATAAGCATTGATAACTTTTATGTCTTCTTGATGAACTGACTTCTTGATCATTCTGAAATGAATTTATTTCTGATAATATTCTTCTTTCTGAAGTCTACTTTGTCTGATGTTAATGTAACACCTTCAGCTTTCTTTGATTAGAGTTAGGATGGCATACATTTTTCCATTTTAAAACATTAACTCATTTCTGTCTTTATATTTAAACTGGGTTTCTTATAGGTACCATGTGTTGAGTCTCACTATATTATCTAAGCTAACAATATCTTCCTTTTAATTGGGATAATTATACCATTTACCTTTTATTTAATTTGAATACAGTTGTTTTAAATTAAACTTAAAAATTTTTGAGATAGTTGTAGGTTTACATGCACTTATAAGAAATAATGGAGATATTCTACACCCTTTACCTAATTTCCTTCAACAATAACACTTTGTAAAATTATAACACACTATTGCAACCAAGATACAGATATTAACATACTTAAGAGACAGAACATTTCCGTCAGTACAAGGAAGCCTCATTTTGCCCTTTTACAGCCACAACCATTTCTCTTCTGCCTCTTCTTTAACCACTGGAACCCACTAATCGTTTCTTTTTCTGTAATTTTTTTCATTTCAAGATTATATGTACATAGAATGAAATAAGAACACTTCCTAACACCATACACAAAAATAAACTCAGAATGGATTAAAGACCTAAATGTAAGTCTAGACACTATAAAACTCAGAGAGGAAAACATAGGAAGAACACTCTTTGACATAAATCACAGCAAGATCCTTTTTGACCCACCTCCTAGAGAAATGGAAATAAAAACAAAAATAAACAAATGGGACCTAGTGAAACTTAAAAGCTTTTGCACAGCAAAGGAAACCATAAACAAGAGGAAAGACAGCCCTCAGGATGGGAGAAAATATTTGCAAATGAAGGAACTGACAAAGGATTAATCTCCAAGATATACAAGCAGCTCATGCAGCTCAATATCAAAAAACAAACAAACCAATCCAAAAATGGGCAGAAGATCTAAATAGACATTTCTCCAAAGAAGATATACAGATTGCTAACAAATGCATGAAAGAATGTTCAACATCACTAATCATTAGAGAAATGCAAATCAAAACTACCATGAAGTATCACCTCACACTGGTCAGAATGGCCATCATCAAAAAATCTACAAACAATAAATGCTGGAGAGGGTGTGGAGAAAAGGGAACCCTCTTGCACTGTTGGTGGGAATGTAAATTGATACAGCCACTATGGAGAACAGTATGGAGGTTCCTTAAAAAACTAAAAATAGAACTACCATATGACCCAGCAATCCCACTACTGGGCATATACCCTGAGAAAACCATAATTCCAAAAGAGACATGTACCACAGTGCTCATTGCAGCACTATTTACAATAGCCAGGACATGGAAGCCACCTAAGTGTCCATCGACAGATGAATGGATAAAGAAGATGTGGCACATATATACAATGGAATATTACTCCACCATAAAAAGAAATGAAATTGAGTTATCTGTAGTGAGGTGGATGGACCTAGAGTCTGTCATACAGAGTGACGTCAGAAAGAGAAAAACAAATACCGTATACTAACACATATATATGGAATTTAAAATTTAAAAAAAAATGGTTCTGATGAACCTAGGGACAGGTGAGGAATAAAGACACAGATGTAGAGAATGGACTTGAGGACACAGGGAGGGGGAAGGGTAAGCAGGGACAAAGTGAGAGAGTAGCACTGACTGACATATATACACTACCAAATGTAAAATATATAGCTAGTGGGAAGCAGCAGCTTCACACAGGGAGATCAGCTCGGTGCTTTGTGACCACCTAGAGGGGTGGGATAGGGAAGGTGGGAGGGAGATGCAAGAGGGAGGGGATATGGGGATATATGTATACATATTTTTCACTTTGTTATACAGCAGAAACTGACACAACATTGTAAAGCAATTATACTCCAACAAAATGTTTAAAAAAAAAAGATTTTATGTACATAAACTGTCCATTACTTTTTGAGATTGACTCTTCTAATGCAAAATAATTATTTGGATATTCATCCAGGATGTTGTGGGTGTCAATCAATAGTCCATTCATTTTTACTAGTGAATGATATTCTATATCATAGATGTATCACAGTGGCATATATAAGTGGCTGAAATTCATTCTTTTTCATCTTCTTTATCCATTTGTCAATGGACACTTAGGTTGCTTCCATATCTTAGTTATCGTAAATGATGCCACTTCGAACATTGGGGTGCATGTACCTTTTTGAATTCGTTTTTTTATTTTCTTTGGATATGTTCCCATGAGCGGAATTGCTGGATCATATGATAGTTCTATTTTTAGTCTTTTGGGGAACCTGCATACTGTTTTCCACAGTGGCTGCACCAATTTACTTTAGCACCAACAGTGTATGAAGGTTCCCTTTTCCCCACACCCTCACCAACATTAGTTATTTGTAGACTTTCTGATGACAGCCATTCTGACAGGTGTGAATTTATATCTCATTGTGATTATGATTTGCATTTCTCTGATGATTAGCGATACTGAGCATCTTTTCATGTGCCTATTGGCCATCTGTATGTCTTCTTTGGAAAAATGTCTATTCAGTTCTTCAGAAAAGCTTCAGCTTTCACAGTTGAGTATTATGTTAACTGAGGGTTGTATTGTCACACTTTTAATTTTTACCAGTTGGATTGGCATAAAATGGCATTGCATTTTGGTCTGGATTTGCATTTCATTGACTTTCAGAAGGACCAAACTATTAAACATATTGTCCTCTTCTTAAATATTATCTCTCTCTATATCTTAATATATTTTATTTTATTTGTAGAAGCATTTCAAAACAATTGTTAGATTCCTAGATATTTGTTATCCTTGGATGCTATTGTAAATAGATATAATTTCTTTAACTACATTTTCCATTTGTTTCTTCCTATTATGTATATTTTATATTTTTCTATGTATAATACTTATAACATAGGTAATACAGATTTGATACATAAAATATAAAAATTAGGTATAAATATATATCATTTATATAAAATATAATTTATATGAAATATTAAAGAAATTATATTGATATTTCTTTAAATTTTATATATGTTTTATATCCAACTTCCTTATAAATAAAGCTTTTAATTTACTTTTATACATTTCTGTCACCTGACTCTTGGTTTTCCAATAATTACAGCTATTCGGGCATAACTTTTCTGAAAGATTCTCTTTTTCAGACTTATTTCTGAGCATGTTAGTGCTCAGTTATTTGCTAGAAAATGATAAAGAATAACTACTGTGGTGATATTGCTATTAATGCCTATTAATCCTTCAATATATTTTGGTGTTTTATGGTACTAAATATAGCACATTGGTATATATGTATTTGGATATAAGGAAAGAGTAATTATATATGTATTTGGCAAACCTCCCATATCTGATAATTCATTTCTTCTCTGAACATATTTTGGCATTGAATAGTATTAGTTTGGCCTAGGAAGCTGAATATAATAAAAACTCCTAAAACCAGAAAAAACAATGAAGTTGTTAAATAGTGATTAGTTTACCAATAACTACTGAATTAAAGAAATAGATCTGCGACATGAAAGGGATACATTCCATCATGAATTCATTTATTAATTCATATTCTCATTCTATTCCATAAAGATTTATTTAGTTCCTCTTTTTTGCCTAGAAATGTGCCCAGGAGTGAAATGCATGAAAGATGCTCTAGACTTGGTAAATCACTGCTGTTTTCTCACCAGGCTTACTGAGTTTATTTCTGGGCATCAGAGCAGATTCAGAAGAGATATCTTGTGTTTTTATAATTAGTCAAAGATATATTTACCCCGTAAATTCCAAATTCATTCATTTGAAAAGCAATATATATTATCAGTGTGACAGCAAGATAGATTTTTAGAACCAAAGATAACTTAGAAATCACCTTGTTCAATTCCTCTATTTTTTTGTCTTTATGATCTGCTAAGTTACAGATGGGTTAAGAAAAATAGGCTGCCTGGGTATAATCTCAGACTCTATCATTTATTTTCTGTATTTCCTTAGACAACTGACTTGGAAATTAAGTCTTAAAGTCTCAGTGTCCTCACCAAAAAATAGGAATATCATTTTACCAGGACTGATACTAAATGGAATGCACTAGCACCATGCCCAGCACAGAGTAAACGAACATTACTTATTAAAAATGAGCTAAATATTACCAGCAGCACTGCTAGTTGAACCCACTTTTTTGATTCAGCCTCCAGGGAAAAACCTGACTTCAAATTTTTTTGTGTCCATGAAGTAATAATCATAATCTTCTACAATGGGCGATGTGTGTCAGATTTTGTTATTGTTCCCCATTACGTTCTTTCCCTTCTTGTGAGAGAATTATATCTCCCTGAGACATGGATGTCAGACTGGCTTTGGCCAGTGAAATGTGAATGAACCTGACATATATCACTTTCTACCAAAAGTCTTAAGAGCAATTGTGTGCTGCTTCTTTTTTCTTTTCTTTCTTCCGTGAAGCCAAGATAACTTGGTAGAGGCCGAGCCTTATGTATTAAGAATGAAGACTTTTGGGAGCAGAATCTCAGCTAACCCATGATGAATACATATTGTGGTCAAGAAATAAACTATTGTTGTTGTACGGTATTGAATTTTCAGGGTCTTTATTACCACAGAAATAACATTTTTTACTACAGAATAACCTAGTAAAAGCTGATTAATACAGGGAACTACATACATTTTTTGTGCATTGTCTTGCTATTTATTTCCATGGCAGCAATGTCTACAAACCCTGCCAAATATATGGTTGAATGTTGTGAATTTTATTTGGCAATTTTCTTTTTAAAGTGCTAATCTTCTTTCTGGATTCAAGGGGAAAATATGAATGAGGTTTTTCCCCCCAGTTTTCATCCCAGATGTTTGGCAACATACAGACAGAATAGAATGCTAATGGTTTTGAAATGAAATTAAGCTAGAATGTTAGTCTCATCAGAGAAAACTGTATTTTAAAATAGGAGGAATAGGAATTGTCTTCCTGAGGGCAGCACCTCATTCATTTATTAAGAAGCTTCTTATTTGTCATCTAGTCTGAGGACAGGTTCATTCAGCTCAGCTGAAGCAAGTTAACTAGATGGATTTTTTAAAATACTAGTCACATAATAGCAGTCAATAAAAAATATATTTTGAGGCTTTTGCAACACTAAGTATTATTAAATTCAAAAAAAGCAGGATGAATATATTATTGATACAAGTACCTTAAAAATAAGAACACTGTAAGATTACTTAGTAGAAAAACATAATCACCAGAAATCAGAAATTCCTTACAATTGACCAGTGAAAGTAAGCCTTTATAAAAACATATTTATTAGGTTATCTGCTTTGTTTAATTTTTTTTTTTTTTTTGATAATGCATCTAAGGAGAGAAGCAATGGGGACTTCAAATACCATGGTAGAATTTGTTTCATAAACTCTGTGTTGGGTATATTGCTATTAAATATCTTTCATACATATTAATACATATTTTTTATTTCTTCAATATTTAACAAAATTTTAAAGAAGAGAAATCCAGTAAGTAAAAAAATGGAGAATATCTGTTTGATTTTTGACATATAAATTGTGTAATGATATAGCAGGAGCTATAAGGAGAAGTGATGAGGTTTTAAGCCCGATTGGAGATGGTTGAGAAAAGAGCAAAAAGTGATAAAATGAAGACACAGATGGTGCATAACAACTTTTTCCAGAAAGGAGATATGGTCGTAAATGGAAAAGGAGGTAGTTTAGAAAAAGGTGGTTATTTGACTTTATTTTAGTTTGTAGTAATAAAGGGCTTGACACCTGTTCCAAAGCCAGTGGGGAAGATCAGTTGAGAGAAAGAGGATACCAAAGAGAGGAAGGGATATACCACAGCAAAATGTACTTGAGAGGAAGGGAAGAGTGGAATCCATATTGTCCACAGAGGAAGTCACCTTGGATTGGAAAAACGCACGGGCCCCTTTATTGTAACAGGAAGGAAGAAGAAAAGGATGTGTATTCTTTCCAGAAAGCTAGGAGAGAGATGCCTCTTTTCTGAATGAGGGAACTAGCAAAGAGAGTGGAATTGGTGAGTGCAATCAAGAAAAATTTAGAAAATACTAATAAGACTTTTTTACCATTTAAATGTTTTCTTGGTTGGGGGGGACAGCATACAGGGATAAAAGAAGAAAACGGGATTAGCTGGACTTCTGGCTTGAAAAGGTTTGGGTGGAGTGTAATGCTATTTGTTATTATCAAGCTCTAGGAAGATGTGTAGATTAGAAGCTAATCTCAACTGAGGTTCAGACCGGCACAAAAACTCCCAGAAACACAGATCAGGACAACCACATTGTGAGCGCTACCTCACCAGTGTGATGGAATGGTCAGAAGAACCAGGAGTCAGAAGACGTGAACTCTCGTCTGGTTGCACCATTACATTACATGGATCTGTGCACACCTTTGGGGATTTCATTGTCTTTATGAGACCATATCAATTTTTGATCCTTTATAATATTTTTCTGAGCCTATGTTTGCGAACATCTTCAGAAATCCAAACTTCTGACTTTTCTTCTAGAGGTATATGGTGTTTTTTGGATTGAACCTGGTTATAGCAAGATAGTGGTAAAAAAAAATCAATTGTTTTTGGAGCACAGCTCTTAGATTTAAACAGTTTCAGTATTCATTTTATCTTTCAATAAGAATATGTTGAACCCCTACCATATGCAAAGGGCAGTTTTAAATACTTAGCACAAGTAAGTGAAGCTCCTCCAACCTGCGGAGGGGGAAAAAGAAATCTGAGCCTTCAAGAGGCTTATGTTCAAAAGAGAAGAAAAAGCTAATGAACAGTAAACATAATAAGTAAATGATAAATAAAGGAGGATAACATGTTTGAAAGTGGTAATTATTATGCAAAGATTAAAAGAGCAATAAATGAGAGATCTGGCATGAAGATAAGCAGTAATTGAAATATGATTATCAGCATGGACCACATTAAGAAGGTAAGAGTTGAGCAAAGATTGAGGGATTTAACCATTTAGATATTTGAGGGAAAAGGGAAAAGCTAGTGCAAAATGCCAGAAAGAACATGACATAGAACAAGAACACCAGAGTGACTGGATCAGGGGGACCAGGGGAGAGTAGTAGGTGATGAGGTCGGAGGGATAAAGAAGTGACAGTTCACTGGCTGCTGCTTCTGAGTGAGATGGGGAGTCACCAGGGTAATTTAAGCAGAGGAGAGACATGACCTGACTTAGGCTTTATAAAGATCACTTCATCTGTTGCGTTGAAAGAGTTACTCTATCTGTGGGTGAGGGAGGAGGGCAAAGAGTCCAAGAAGAAAGCCATGCTAGTCAAGGTAAGAGATGACAGCGGCTGAACCAAGGGGGCAGCACATTATGATCCTGTTTTAAAAATGAAACAGAATTTGCTGACACATCGAATATGTGTGTGAGGGAAAAAGCAAAGTCAAGAGTAACTTCAAGGTATTTGGCCTGAACAACTAGAAAGATGGAACTGCCATCAGCGGGGATGGGAAGTCTGTGGGTGGAGTAGGTAACCAAGAGTGTATGTACATCAGGAAGTCAGCTCTAAATGATAAGGTTGAGATGTCAAGTAGACCCTCTAGAGAGTTGCCAGCATGGAGCATGTTGTCAGTCTTCCACCTGATATCGCAGCTCATCTCATTAGTATGTGAATAAATGACTCAGCACAGTGTATTTGTGCAGAACATATTACATATTTAATGATCCGTTAATATTCAAATTCCTGA
Source organism: Balaenoptera acutorostrata (assembly GCF_949987535.1). Taxonomy (NCBI): domain Eukaryota; kingdom Metazoa; phylum Chordata; class Mammalia; order Artiodactyla; family Balaenopteridae; genus Balaenoptera; species Balaenoptera acutorostrata. Next base: position 88,808,732 of record NC_080073.1, on the reverse strand, counting down.
TATTCTACCAAAGTTGTTTTTGTTTGTATGCATTATGGTGGAATAGAAATACCTTAGGATATCCAAAAAGCTAAGTTAGATGGAATGGAAATAGATCAGAATGTCCAAAAACTGATTTAGTCAGTTCTTTCAAAATGTTTAAAGTGCTTGATTCTTGTTAGGAGAAACTCTCCATGTTAGTTTTTTTTAATGTAATGTGGACTTTAATATTGCTCTGAAATCTCTATCATTATTTGATATCCCAAATTTATTTTCTTTCTATATTGCAAATTTCTAAAATAATTATTCTGTCATTTTGTGGTCAAGAAGAACATTTCAGTGTGTCATAATATAATCATAAACCAGCTTAAAGACTCAGCCTATCCCATGTTTCTCTTATCCTCTAAGTAGGTTTAGATTCTTGCAACGAAGAGGTAATTTCACACATTCAAGTCAACAATGATTGCCAGACAGTTTATGGGATGGAAATGCTTACAGATCATACAGGGACCCTGATTGCAGAGTGATATAAAGTATATTTGCAATATTCTCTCTTAGTTATTTTTATCTGCTAGGCTTATAGACCTGTAAATAAAAGTGGCAGATTTCCCCAAAGAATTAAGTTTCAGCTTATGAGTTTATTTTATGGAGCCTCTATTCTACCTGCACAAGTACTTCAAGTGGTAACACAGGCAAATATAAAGCAACATCCTATTTTATTTTATTAGTGTATTTTACCACAATTCTGCAGATACACAAGCTTCAGAGATCGTAAACACCCAAGGTCTTGAAGACTTTACCTTCCAATAAAGCGCTTTTTGAAAAGTGGTACTGCCTTCCAACCTATAAATACACTGCTACCCTTGAGGGAGCAAAGATTTATCTCTTCTCAATTTACAAGTAAATCCATTGTTAACCCACCTCACCTCTTCACCAATAAAGGGCTGATTTATGGTCGACGGTCAATGAGTCCATTTGAGGCGATTTCTACTAAGGCTAAGAAAAGAAAGTATAAGAAAACCTAGTAAATTGTGCACCGTTTAATGTAGATTAAATGAAGTGAGCTATATTATATTGCTCAGCATCAATCCTAAGGAAGCACTTGACTGTTGTATATTATACCTCCAGGATGAGAATAATGATGCAAGCCAGTAATCATTCTTCCAATAGAACATTGTTCATGATGCTTGGGGATTGTGGCTATACCACAGCTGTCTGATGAATGAAGTCCTATTTATAAACTGTCACTTGCCCACTGTTTCTTGCATTTCCTCCCAAATAATTTTGGAGTCCATTTCATTGTCTACCTGAATATATTATTCCATGCTAAAGAACAACAATAGCAGAAGAAAAAGAAATAGCACGTTATATATTTATAAAGAAGAAATGTTAAAATTAATAAATTGAAATAGGGATGTTTTTCGTGGCTAACAGAAAAGTTCTTGATATTGGAAAGAGTAGTGTCTGGAGTTATAGGGGCTACATCTCAAATCCTCCACCAACTCTTCCTTAAATCACACTTTCCCTGGGGTGTACAGCATACTTGTATCTTCTTAAAATATATTTTCTGGGGTGTCAACCTCCTAAAAGATCCTTCATTTTTCCTCTTTCTTAGAGAGTGAGCAGCCAAAGAACCGCAAGGAGGCTTTTTATGTGAACCTAACCACGGTCAAAGGACCTTACAGTTTGAGACCTGGGATAGATCTTAGTGAGCACTTTCCAGTGTTGTCCGAGAAAAGAACACTGAGGAATACAGCATCCTGTATCCTCTTCTTAGAGGTTTGTAGAGCACATTAGCATTTAAATGCTTTGAGAAGTTCTGCAATAGAGAATTCTATTCAACTTTGCACGGCCCACCCTCCCTCAAATATACTATGTTATAGATTTTTGTTGTTGTCGGGTGGAAATAAGATTCATTCACACATTAGTAATGTTAATCTAATCCCACTTCTTTCAAAATGAGGAAACTGAGACCCAAGAAGGTAAATGATATGACCGCGATCTCTCTGATTCTGTCTGTCACAGACTAAACGGGACCTGAGATCTGTTGATTACCAACTTAGTGCATCCTGGGGCTCTAAAAACTTTGTGAAAAGACTGAGCTGTATATAAGATCAGGGAAAACTATAGAAAAACAGAAAAAATGTCTTTGCTCAATATTTTGAGAAAAAAAATATTTTGAGAAACCTCTTGCACGCCAATATTTTCTTTCTTTCTACTGTTATATAAAATGGTTTGAAATGTATTACCTCATTTACTTACCTTCACCTGACAATAAGTTGTTATCCTTAGTGCATTATCCAGAAACATGAATTCTTCGTTTTTAAACTTAGAAAAATTAAATTGTATTTTTCTATATTAGTCTGTTTCAGCTGCCATAACAAAATACCACCGACTGGGTGGTTTAAACAAGAGAAGTGTATTTTCTCAAAGTTCTGGAGGCTAGAAGTTCAAGATCAAGATGTTGGCAGGGTTGGTTTCTGGTGAAGCCTCTCTTCCTGGCTTCTAGACGGCTGCCTTCTTGCTGTGTCCTCACATGGCCTTTCATCTGTGTGTCATAGTCCTGCTGTCTCTTCCTTTTCTTATAAGGATATCAATCCTATTGGATTAGAGCTCCATCCTTATGATCTCATTTAACCTGAATTATGTCATTAAAGGTCTTATCTCCAAGTGCAGTCACACTGGGGGTTAGGGCTTCAACATATGAATTTTGAGGGGGACACAATTCAGGCCAAATCATTTCCATTCCTATATGGTATTTTCTGCTATCATTTGTTGTTTCAGAGAACATTCCTTTTTCATCCCTATTCTTTCAGTTTGCCCCAGGTTAGCTCTTTCTTTCCTGTCTCTAAACTTTCCAAACATATTTTATAACTGAAAAACTGAAGTTTTGGGGATAGACCCAACAACAGTCTTGAAGATTTTCATTACCTTCAACTTTCGTAGACTTTATTTTCTTGCACAGACCAGTCCTTCTCCAGGTTCTCAGTTTGGGAATCCTGCTTCAAGGCATCCCCTGCTGTCCTTGCACTTGTCTAACAAGCCCATGGTCCTTCCACAATAATTAGACCATCAATTGTGGTTTTATAGAGTGAGCTGTTGGGCAATATCCCATCTAGGAGATGAAACTTTTTGTTTGTACCAGCACACTAGTAGTATCAATTTGTTGAATCTTTTCTGTAAAACAGTCTTATATACATGAAAGAAATAAGTATGGTTGCATTGATGTTAACGACCATTTCTAACATTCTGCTAGTTATGCAGAGCTAAAAGCACGGTATTGGCTCTGTTTCAAATTCACTGCAGCAAAAAGAAGGAAAATATGTAACAAACAGACCAACCAAAAATAAGTAAGTTGCATTTGATCACTTTTATAACAACCTTTACATTGTGCATTATTACTGCATGATTAAAATAACATCTCCATATTGTTCTCAGTTGTGCATTTTTCTTGCTCCTCATAATCATTTGCAAAGCAATAAACAGACATTAAGTAGTTATATGACTTAGCTAGGATCACACAACTATTAACCTCTTGAACCAAACTTATACATAACTGATTTCAATTGATTTAGACTGAAATTCAGCAGTTAATTCAATCAACACTGACTGCATGCCAGGCTCTGGTTACATAACGGTGAGCAAAACGAGTCAGAGCTTGGATTTAACCCTGCCTTCCAGAAGCTGGTGGAAAGACAGACACATTTAACCTGAACAGGAGGGGTATCAATCAGGCTTTGATTGGCCACAGAAATTAAGAAAGGGTGCAGAAATAAGGTCATATGGAGGACCAAAGTAGCTAAGTCAGAGAAAAGCATTCCATTCACAGAAGAGGACCAGAGAATGATGTAAGAGGTAAAATGAATGAATGAATGAATGAATGAATAAGATGCTTAGTTTGACACAAAACAGAGGACACGTCTATGACTGATTATTGGAAATAATTTCTTATCCTTTTTAGTAATTGCCATTACAATGAGAGTTAATCATAACACACACCCAATTTCCAAAAAAAAATTATGGTTTGAAACATATTTTTATTTTTTATTAACTCTTACTCTTTTGCCTCAGTCTAAGAATCTAAGGAATATTGCACTAAATCCAGACAATGAACTTCAATAGCCAGATTTTGATGTCTGATTTACGGCTACAGAATGCGTGTGGGTGTGTTCACTCCACGCCATCAGCCTTAAAGAGTGAAGAACACACCCTAAACTTTCCCTTAGTAGCTAATTATGGAAAGTTAGATCTAAAAATTATACCCATCTTGGATATATTTATATTCACTATACCTTGAGATATAACATTTCTCAAATCATCACTCATTTACTATTGTACTACTTTTGTTTATTTCCTGTCGTAACTGTTTTCTTTAACTATCAAGAGTTACCTTCATTCCTATGCAGTTGTAACATTTGGAATCTAAACACTTATTTATTGTCTCTATATCATGTACATTTTTTAGACATATCAGTAACATTAGTTTTCATTTTTACCAGAAAAGCCTTAGCTTATTTGATGGTCTCACAGTTTACCCAGGAACATATCTATTATTTTCTTTCAGATACAGTTCTATGTTCAACAATAATTTTATGATTGTTTTGTAGGAGAAACATCAGCATATTTCTTTATAATTACTTTATACTTACATTATTATTACTTTAAGTTACCTTTCAAACCATCCATTCGATATAATGTTAAATACCTACTGTGTGCCATCTATTATTCATATAATTCAGCAACATGTTGATTTTTTCCTCTCTTTTAAAGGAGATTTATTTTGTCTTGCCATAGGAGAATCCAGAAAGATTAAAGGCCCATGTATGCTAGCAAGTAGTTACCAGAAAAGCTTTTTATGATACATGATTCTAACATGCCAGAAGAAAACTGCATTGAAAATGATGTAGTCTAAATAATAAGAAATACGTTTGAAATTGAAAATTAAATATACTTTTGCACATCCTGATACGCTACTGTGCTTGCCTCATTTGCATGCAAATAAGGGTTCAATAACTATTTTAATTGCTATATTCTCCCAAAAGCAAGGAAAGAAGATTCAAAATATATGTATTATTTTGTATGGGAAAGAACGTTAATATTCACCAAATAATTACCTAATTTACATAGTGATTAGGCTCATCTGCAATAAAGTATTTTTATAAATATACAGAGGCAACATTAGATGTTGTGAAATTTGACAAGTGAAATAACAAGCAAATCTAATAAGCAAAATTGTATGCAGGTGAAAGACTTCTAGTACATTCTTTTTAATATAACTTTATTACTAATGTCAGAATAATAAGTCAAATCCTTAAGCATTCTATGCATCGTATTTGGTAGGTGAGAGGGGAAAAGCAAATATAATATAGTTTAAAAAATATTGAACATGATCAAGCACATCTGAAAGAGAGAAATTCCTCAGGGAAGAATTTCCACCTACATAATTTCAAGTGGAGTAATCTATTTTCTAATTAGCAAGGAAAAAAATCTTCTGTATATGACCTTGAATTCTAAAATATTAGCTCAGAGGGAATATTTACAATCCAGAGGCTCAGATGCATAATGAAAATACGGACATGACTTTTACTGTTGTTAAGATTCTTTTTAAATCATTCTTAGGCATAATCTGCCTATGTTGACTGACATTTATAGTATGGAAATTAGCTGGAATACAAATGCAGTGGCGTTTGAAATTAGAAAACACAATACTGAGAAGGCAGGTTAAATATTTGTGGTGTTTAAAGCCATTTTTCTTGGTAGAACCAATATCTTTTTTCATTTTGATCAAACATATATTCTAAATGAGTTTTACATATTGAAATTATTTTAGTTCTCTAACGCGACTTCTTTTGTCATTTTATATGTAGCTGTTATTCATTTCAGAGAAATGTATTTTTCAGCTTTCAACATTTTAAGTATGATAAAGGAGGGAAGACTGTAAAATTTAAACATGGAGAATTTGTTAGATAGAAATGTGTGCGAAATGAACAAACATGAACTTGAATTAGTGAATGAGCAAACTGACCTGATTTTAAGCAATCTATTCACTTGTTTGTTTGTGGGTTTAAAGTGATCAAGAAACAATAATTATAAGATGAAGTGAGGCTGCACAGATGGATATGAAGAATTAAGAGACTTGATGAAAAACTGTAGTTTATGACCCTTTTCTCCAGAATCTGGGACAAGATAGAGATTCCTGGGCTTCTGGGAGAATCCTGAACTGCTGTCTGCGCTGAATTGGAAACTAAAATTATAAGGGCGAGAACACCACCGTGCAATGTATCTGAATTTTGGTGTCAGCCAGACCTGAGTTGGAAACCTGACTCCTTCATTCATACATTACCTGATCCTAGGAAATTACTGTTCAGAAGTTCAGGTTGTGGGATGAGAATGACAATCATTTCTGTCAGGGTTATTGTGAGGATTAAATAAGATTGTTAATGAGCATCAAGTCTGTAGAACATGGCCAATTTAATAAATAATGGCAAATATAAGTGTTATAAAAGGTCCAGGAGCCTAGAATCCTGGGATATTTCTCCCTTCAGCAGCTGACTTCCCTTATCCTTTTGAGATACAACGATTCTGCGTCTGTGAGGGTTTCTCTGGTATATTTAAGAGATCTGACATGTAACATCCACAAGGGCACAGACCAATCATGCAGGTATTAAAATCAATGCAATAATGAGAAATAAAACTATATGATTATAATTTACTACTTTACAAAATGTATATTTATCTAAAAGTTCATTCATATGTGTTCATTGTCCATGAGATCATGCCAACCCTTGGTATGAAGTTTCACTGTACCTGATACATACTAGTAACTGAAATTTATTAGAAATGCAAATTTTCTGAAAGTAGAGAATTTAACAAAAGTCTGTGAACTTCAGAGTATTCTAGGACACTGAAGAAATTCCTATCATGGGAAAAGGACAAGAAAGATGACATTCAGTAGAGTAATCCTGTACAGATTCATCCAGAGAGTGAAAAATACCTCCAAATAATTTTATAAGGCCTTTATAACCTTGATATCAAACTAAAAAAGTACTTTGCAGGTCAAACAAAATACTGGCAAGGTGAATTCAGCAGTATGTATGTTGTGAACAAGTTGAGTTTTTCCAAAGAATTCTAGGGAGGCTAAGCATTAGAAAAATCTATACTCTCCATATAAAAAGATTAAAGGAGATGCTTAAAAAGCCTCTGATATTACCTAATACTTATTTGTAATTTGAATTACTTGCACACTAACACCGTAGTGTTCACTGCAGCTCTATTTACAATAGCCAGGACATGGAACCAACCTAAGTGTCCATCATCGGATGAATGGATGAAGAAGATGTGGCACATATATACAATGGAATATTACTCAGCCATAAAAAGAAACGGAATTGAGTTATTTGTAGTGAGGTGGATGGACCTGGGGCCTGTCATACAGAGTGAAGTAAGTCAGAAAGAGAAAAACAAATACCATATGCTAACGCATGTATATGGAATCTAAAAAAAAAAAAGGTACTGATGAACCTAGTTGCAGGGCAAGAATAAAGAGGTAGACATCGAGAATGGACTTGAGGACATGGGGTAGAAGGGGGAAGCTGGGGCGAAGTGAGAGTAGCATCGACCTATACACACTACCTAATGTAAAATAGTTGGCTGGTGGGAAGCAGCAGCTTAGGAGATGGGCTCGGTGTTTTGCGATGACCTAAAGGGATGGGATAAGGAGGATGGGAGGGAGGCTCAAGAGGGAGGGGATATGGGGACATGTGTATGCATACGGCTGATTCGCTTTGCTGTGCAACAGAAACTAACACAGTATTGTGAAGCAATTATACTCCAGTAAAGATGTATTTGAAAAAAAAAAAAGGGAATTTTCTTAACCAAATAACTAGTACCTATTAAAACCTCAGTACAGAAGGAACCATTCAAAATATAGTGTTAGGACAATTGTTTATTCTAGAAATCTACATTTTGAAAGGCCTGTTTATTCTTTATATTTATCATGAAACCCAGAGCAATTGTCATAAATTGTCTGTGCTCAGAATCATAATCTCTATAAAGGGGATGTTGCCTGACCCCTGTCTAACTTAATGAGATGAATTCAATTAAAGGAGAAAGAAGCTAATCTATGCCTATGCTCATAGTCAATGTAAAAAACAAAAAGGATTGTTTTTTCATGCACTTATGTTGATATCGGTTCTGTGATCTTGCACCTCAATTACTCTTGCTGTCAAAGCAGATAATATTGCTTTAGCCCCTGGTACTCTGAATGCAGTGGGAAAACAGGCAGCCTCAGCATCACATGGGAGCTGATTTAAATATGCAGAATCTCAATCAGACTCCACCCAGACTTACTGAATCAGAGTCTGCATTCTAGCAAGGTCCCAGGGCATTTATCTGCACAATGTAACCCATGAGAAATACTGCTCTAGGCTACTGATCTTCCTGCCTTCAGAAACACTATGAGGATCATTAATCCCCAAGAAGAATTTTACTTTTGGCACAGAGTATATGATATTTGCAAATATTTTGTGATTTTTGTGTTTGTTTTATCTGAAGGTATGGGGATTTGTTGGCAACTTTCCCCATCATGGTGATAATAATAGATAACAATTGTTAAACTACTTAACTGTCCAAGGAACTGTCCTAAGCATTTTAAGTGCATTTATTCTTTTCATTTTTCCACCTCCCCTGTGAGTTGCATTACTCCATCGCACAGAAGAGGAAACACAGACTTTACATAACTTGCTCAAGATGAAAGTTGTTAAGATCCAGATCTGGTTTCGGAACTAGGCAGTCCAATTCCCTGGCCTGCAACTGTTAAAGTCTCTTAGGCTGTCTCTCTGATACCACAAATATACTCTTAACTTTTGATCAGTTTATTTAATATGTTCAGTCTGTTCCCAACATATATCAGTATATTTAATAAAATTTAAGAGGTAGCACAAGATAAATTTTTTTAACTGTATGCTAATCACTCTTTTTAAGCATCCACATTCATTTGCTCATTTAGTTTTCACAGCAACTATGTGAATTTCATTGTTTTGTTTTACAAATGAAGAGTTTTTAAAATTCTTTTTAGAGATGGGGAAAAAAACCCCAAAAAACCCCTGAGTCCCAGAGGCATATGACTTGCCCAGCATCAGACGACAAGTTAGATATTAAAAAGTAAAAATTCATAAAGTCATGAATCGCTGTGGAGGTAAATTCAGAGTGATGCTTCTGTTCCAGGATTTTCTACTTGGCATCCTCTTGAGCAACTCCATGAAACAATGTTTCCTAATACTGAGGTCGGGGTGGGGGATGGGGGGTAACAACTTCTCAAAAGTAATTTTAATTTTAAAACCCTTGCTTGTCCAACACCCTGTATCTATCTCCTTAGCTGCAGAGCCTGCCCTAAGGCGAAAGCTACTTTGAATGCCAACATGTTGGAGACGGTATAGGATAGAGGTGGAAGGTAAGCAGGAAACATCAAATTCTCCAACAGTGCCGTCCACTAGAATTACAATGCAAGCCACACCAGTCATCGTACATTTTCAGATGGCCAGATGGAAAGAAGAAATAAGAAGCTGGCAAAGTTCATTGTAATCATATATTTTATTTAAGCTGCCATGTAAAAAAATGTTATTTTAATATTGTCAATATTAACATTTATGAAAGAGATACTTTGCATTTTTTATGCTTTGTCGTTGGAATTGGCATATATTTTTAAGTCACAGCACATCTCCTTCTGACTGGTCACCGTTACAATGCTCAGTGACCGCCTGTGGCTCATGGACACATTGGTGCACTGGACATCATGGTGCTAAAGACTCTGAGTGACAAAAAACACAAGTGTGTATGTAAATAAGGAAGGGATAAATCAATAAGTATGTGTAACATCAAAGGAGTAATCTATAATGTCGTCATTACTAACACAAAGTACTATTCTATTTCCCTGCAAGGTTTGTGCAATTTTATTTTTCATATTTTTCTTCTTTTAAAAAATTGGTGTAAAATTATATGTTTTTATTCTGATTTTTTAATTTCAGAATTTAAGCATAATTTTATTCCATCAAAACTTGTGTTAAGAAATGATCTTAATAATTAAATATTCTGTATGGATTTTTGACCAATGTTTAATAGAAAATCTCTGACCATTAGCATCTGGTATTAATTTTCTATATATAAACAACGCCTTGGTGAAGTCCTGCTACAAAAAATTTTGTGCTCATACCTGATTAGATTTACACATTTGTAATGACCTCCATGATAGGATCAAATTGTTTTCCATAGAATAATACCAATGGTACCCATCAGAAGTGCTCCTTTACCACTCTGCCCAACCCTACTGAAATTTAGGAAATATCTTTGCCACTTTAAGAAACAATATATTGCTTTTTACTTCTAGGTTGTGTTTCTTTAATTACATGTTAGGAGAACGTGTGTGTGTGTTTAGAGGCCATTAGTATTTCTTCTCATGCATTTCCTGTTTTTCACCTTGGACCAGTTCTTTATATATTGAAGGGATCGATTATTTTTTTCTTCAGATATGAGCAAATATTTCCTAGTTTGGAGAAAGATATTGGATGATTTATGGTATTTACAATTATGTAGTTATTATCTACCAATATTTTCCAATTGGTCTACCCTTTCACTTTCATATTTACAAAGGATTTTTTCCTCTCCCAAATTAAATATTAATCTCCATTTTCCCCTGCTGTTTTATTGTTTTTTCTGTATTTAATGTCTTAACCCGTATGGAATTTATTTTTTGAGAAAGTATGTAAGTGAAATGTAACTTTAATTTTTAAAAATTATCACTGATTCCAAGTAGCTTAATATTTGTTAACTTCAGAAGCTTTTAGATGCACAGAATTCGGTATTTAGTCAACTTCAAAAATAATTATTTTATTTTCTTATGCAGTTTTGAGCTAGGTTTTACATAAAACCTAAATCAGTCCCAAATGATGTGAGAAGTGTGAAGTTTAGGATTAACACAGTATTTCCTGTACCTGGTCAGTGATCCAGCAAGTGGAGAGGCAGGGAGGGAGGGAGGGAGAGCCTAATGAAAAGCACATGCCGTCAATTTTTATTTCTTGTGCGGAAACGTTTCTTCTCTGGACTGGCGCCATGTCTTTTTTTCTTTTCTTTCTTACCCTGGCATGGCTTCCTTCATCCACAGCCAGCCCTGCTAAAATCATTACGTTTGCCTGGAATAAAGAGCCATGGCAGGTGTAAACATGTGATAAGTGCCTCCGTAGCCCCCAGGCCTGATGTATCTAGAACCAGAATTAGTTTCCAGAGTCCCTGATGGGACCCAGATATTCTTCCTCAGAATGGTCGCCTCCTCGTGTCCCCAGGACACAGCTTCTCCTGACATCTCTCTCTCTTTCTTTCTCTCTCTCTCTCACACACACACATGCATACTTACACTTGAAGCCTTCAAAAATCATTGTTCAGATATATCAGCAGCACTCTGCTGAGTTTTCCTCCTCTCGCTTCCCTGCTACACAGGTTCTTCCCATAAGAAGAGCCACAGCCCACTTCTCAATTCAACACTGTCTTGAACAAAGTGGATTCCGCAGAAATGTTTTAAAATTCTTGCCATTTGGATTTCTCTTTTTTCTTTTCAAAGTTTTTTCTTTCTATTTTTATAGTCAATTCGTATATTTACTTGGAAATCTGGAGGTGAGCAGGTTTAATGCCTGCTATATAGTTATTAAGAGAGAGATAGTATCATTGGCATACTAACTGGGTTGGTGATGTGTAACTGTTTAGCATTTGCTTGTGCTACATGCATGCATGTAAGAAAAACAGTACAGAATGTGTCCCAGGCATAAATCTGTCATTATGCCTGCAGGTGTTCTTTCAAAAGCATTGAAAGGGCCAATACATTTGAGTAGCATTGCACTTGCTGTCAGCAATCTCTTCAACCTAGGGAAGAATAGAGTCATGTATGGAATATCGTGCTAGCATACATGGAAAGCATAGACTTTCTCTGTCAGTGGCCGTGCATTTTGCACATCTTTTCCATAAAGTGATATAAACCTTCATTTCAAAAGCCAGTTGATGGAGTCCTATCTGATCTTATTGAGACGATAATGATGAAAAAAGCCATTTCTTTTAGTGCCATCCCTGGGGTTACGCTGCTCACCTCTCTTCTAATAATTGTATACGTAATCACAAGCCAGTGGCTGTGTGGGATAATTGGCTCCTCCTCACTGCATTTATGGGGAGTCAATCTGAGAATTACTGAGATCGAACGAAAGCCACCGTGACTGCAAGACTGAGGCCCATACTGATCTAGTAAGAACTGGATGGATCTGTCAGGTCGGGGCAGAATACATCATACTCCTGGTGGGAGAGTTCTTTCCGCAGAAAAGGGAAATAATTATTCCCTCCAATGAAACACTTGAGACGAAAGTACACGTACTCAAAAATCACTGACCAGTCTAATAGAACCCTGAACATGGAAAAGAAATTGTTTTTTTTTTCTTTTCCTTATTATTATGATTATTATTGGTAGTTTCTGCTTGGGAAAACATTACTCTGAGGTTCCCTATGTCTTTCTGAGTTTCCTTCAGTCTCTCTGGGCTTTTTTTTTTTTTTTTCATCAGTGTATTCACATTTAAAGCTCTGGTTTAAAAGCCTTTAGTTGAAACAGAAAGAGACAGATCCATTTGGTATATATGAAGTTGGCAGTAATTGCATTGGAAAACCCCAAAACACACAAACCAGAACCAGCTGTAACCAAACATGTATGGAAAGCAGTGCACAGAATTTTCCATGGCCTGTAGCAACAATGTTATACAAACAGTCCCTGAGGTGTCTCAGCAGCGCCATACACAGTGGAAAGAAATTAGATAATGCTAAAGACTTACCAGATGGATATTCAAACAGTACTTTCGTGTAAAATTCTCTCCCTAAATTGAATATTGAAGAAATAGCTACACTGAACTTATAAAATTAACATCTTTGTTTCCTAGCACTCTTCCCTGACATGAATGTGCAGAGCTGAGAATCTAAGGACAAAGTTTGTGCGGTATCAGTTAACAGGACACATGAAAATAAGCAGTAAGGATAACCCCAAAATAATTGGGCAAAAACTAATTGAAAGTAGATTATGAGAAAATGCACAAAAGAAAATAATTTTCAGCACCCTTGATTCCAGATTTGAGGTAACAAAATGTCTTTTTAATAAGAAACAGACTGCTTGTTTCAATCATTGTCTTCTTGCAGAGTGTTGCAACTTTCTAGAACACAGTCATGATGCAGTTCTTCAGATCGAAACATCTAAAATACATGTTCCTTGTTGCACTAAATCCCAAACTTTCTGTTTCATTACTAAGTCCCTTTGTAATAAAACTTCACCTTACCTGGAAAAACATATCCCCCTGCTAACATAGAACTTACTTTTATCAGTCTACTCTGTAATTATACAATGTGCACTGTTATCAGTACATACTCCTAGGCATTGTTTCCTTAGAAATGCCCTCTTTTTTCCTTCAATATCTTCAAATTCTTTTTTCCTTCAATAAATTCAAATTCTGATTTCAATATGTTCAAATCCAGGCTTGGAGGCCCAGACTATGCCCAGTCTCTTCCATGGCTACTTCAAACCTCTGTGATCTCCTGTCTGAAGTCTCCCACTGTAGGAATAATATGGGTTTCATTAAGTAGTAGGTGACTATTTATTGGCAAGCAAGTCAGAAGGACTACCATTCATGGGCATTCATACTGGGAAAGAAAATAGGTATTAGATAGATTCGAACAAGTTGAATTGGGAGTGCTGAATCATAAATGCTACACTGAAGGACATGATTTCTTAGACAAGTATAGCAAATAAAAAGGATGACCATATACCCACATTTGCTCTGTGTGGTTCCAGTTTATACCTGTTGTCCCTCTATGTTATGAACTGTACCCCTTTAATCTCAAAGTTATTTCCATTTGGATGATAAATAATATAACTGCTTTATTAATCCCTGTTGAGCGTTTATTACATGACTGGTAATATTCTGAATTCTCTATGCATTAAGTTCTTTGAATTGTACAACAGCCTTATAAGATAATTAGTAAAATTATTTTTGCTTTCTAAATGAAACAGAAGCCCAAGGATTGTATTTCAAATGATCACACAACTATGGAGGTTAAAGCAGCTGTATAGGGCAGCAGCTGGAGAATTTAGGCTAGGTTTTGCTGAATTCTAACATAGAATTTTTGAGAATTTTAATGTTAAATATTTATGAAGGGAGTTAGAGAGTGCCTAGAGAATTTTCCGCAGAGCTAAGCAGATCTAAATATTGAAATAAATGACACACAATGTTTTCTAAACAAAGACACTATGATACTCTCACAGGAAGACCACAAATACTTCAGAAGAGGGGGGTTGAAAACTGGAGGAGTAGATCCAGCATTAATAAAATGGCTTCTGAGCCTATCAACACCATCTTTCTCTGTTCCTCAATATACTAGAGAGTGTCTTACAGCTTTCCAGCATCCTGCAGGTACTTGAATGTATTCAGAATAAGGTAGAAATGGAACATTAAAAATATTATTACTTTGGAATAATTTGTCTTATGAAAAGAAATGTTAATATCCATACCCTTCTGGGTGACTGTTAACCTAAATGAATCTAGTAGGTATTTGTAAGATATTAGCAGTGGTGGTATTCCTCTAGGATACAATAATTGGCTCCACTGAATGTACTCATGAGATGTGTGCTCATAGGTGCTCAATAAATTCTTTATGGATGACTTTTGCCACTGAGTACATTTACATATGCCCATATCTATGAACCATCTTGCCAAGTGTACCTTAGAAAACTGTACAAATGCAATTCAGTTTTAATGAGTAGCACATTGAGAATGAAATCATTTGTTCAAACAACAGTGGGGTCCCAAGACCATGACTATTTTATCCAAGTTTGTTCTTATCCTTGGGGTCTGTAATTTTCCAGGTCACAATCCTTCCTCTATTTACATCAAACTCTTAATCTTTGATAATGAGTACGTTCAAAGTTTACTTTATGTATCACCTTTGCATCTCTCAGAAAGTTATGTTTTCTCTCTAGAATGGTCTATAATTTGTTGGCCAGCTTTGCTTCGCACCTTAGGAATAAGTTCCATGTCTCTTTTCTTGATGCTACAAATCTTATCCATCTTGCCTCAGTACTCTATGTCTATCTCTTGTTCTGCAACCTAATAAATCTGTGTTCTACTTCTAGGTTTAAAATGGAAGTAGAGTTCACAATTTTGGGCAGTAATTTCTTGAAGAAGAAAAAGATATGGATTTCCTAACAAGAAGGGCATAAATGCCATTATATTGTCTATATAATAATATAAGCATTAAACGTGTTTGCAAGAATTCAGTAACACCTATAACAATGTCATCTTAATTAACAATTACTTTCTCTTCTGTGATTCATAGTAGTAGTAAATGAGTGTTTATATATGTCAACTCAAGCATTCAAATTAATGACACAACATTTACTGTTAAGTACCATTATGCTTAGTTTTTTAATACATAAGCTAACAATAATATGCTTGCTCCTTCATCTCTAGATCAGGAAAACACTTCCTACTTCTTCAGTTCTTCAGCGTGAAGATATACACACTACTTTGTACTAAACATTATTGCTAAGCCAACGTCCAGTACCTCAACTCTCCTTCGGATGTCATTTCTCATTCAGGGAGTACATATATTTCAGAGGAAGTGGGCCCCCCTTCAGCCCCAGAGGTTTGTCTTGGTTGGTCCAAATCACTGTGGGTAATCTGATATCCCTGGCCAACACAGTTTAGCTTGATTATATCAACATAGCCATTAGGATTTTTGTTTTATGCTAAGGAAGGAGATACCTTTGAGATAATTCAAGATATCCTAACCGATATACTTGCATTATCCTTACTTTACTAATTACTTACAAATAGAATATTACAATTTAGATATCTGAGATATTTATAGATAGATAGGTAGATGATAGATAGATAGAGAGAGAGAGATCTGAGATATATAATCTATCTATCCATATGTATATCTGAGATATATATATATATCTCCATCCCCAAAATGGTAACAAGATTTTCCCTTAAAACCTATTGCTAAAGGAAATCAAAGCCCATTGTCCTTGCAGAAAGTTTTATACCTCATGGTAGCTACTATGGCTGTAAATCTTTTTTCAAAAAACACAGTTAACTAATATAGGACTTTCTGTCTTGGGGAACTTTCTTGACCATGGCACAAGAAGATGGGGCCCACACAGAAATCAGGAGTCTAACTAAGGTACCTAAGCTAAGTCTACCTAAGTTAAGCAGGCAGAAATCTGAGGTCAGGACTGCGGAGGGCCATGGAATTTGTGGAGTACAGTACCAAAGAAAATGGAGAAGTGGGGAGCAGGGCAGTCTATGTGGAGGTACCCTTTGGGTCTTTAGCTGAGGACTAGATTAGTTTGCAAAGAGAAATCAGAGGCTTCAGGTATGGAAATTGAGAGTTGCCAGGATTGGGAACATCTTTAATAGCAAATAACTTAATGTGAATTAATTGATACAAACGGAACACTTAGTAAGCATCTAAAAGGGGTTATGCATGATTTCATAAGAGGGAGAAGTAGCCAAAATGGGAACACAGGAAAATACCCAAGATGCAAGCTTCATAATTTTTCCCAGGGCTAATCATGAATGAGAGTATGATTAAACCTAGTGCCATTAGAATTTTACTGAAACAACTAAACCCTTTTCCCCTCAATCCTTAAAACTACTGTATTATGCAATGACAGTGTCTTAAAATGAAAAAAGATCAATCCCACAAATTTTTTAAAAAATCAATTATCCAATGGGAAAGAGATGGATTACCATTGATTGCATCCTGCCTGAGTTAGAGATGATGGATGACTGCAGTCATGGCATTGATCTCTGGGAGCCGGCTTAACACGGGTCTTGCATGGCTTATTATGGGGCCACCCACTCAGAGAATGCATACACACACAACAAATTCCACATTTTACATTCTATCAGGGTCTTCCAGCTATTCTTTTGTTCATATAACTTTGACTACGTCCCTAAATTCAAGCTATGCTACCCACCTTAAACATTTTGCTCAGATACAATGACTATAAAGAACAGACAAGTGCAGTAACAGAAGGACAGGGCGGCCATATAAATGATCTTCTGACAGTCACTGTGGTTCGTTCCTAAGTGAAGATCCTGAGAGCTCATCTTGTAACTCATACAAACCCTTCACATTTTCAAATAACCAGGAAACGGGTGAAATATTAGAGCTTTATTCCAACCTGCAGCATTTCATAATGATAAATACGTCGAGTTCAGTTTCAATTTATACACTCCATGAAATACTACGTATATAAATTTTTTTTGGATCAATAGTGACTTGTGAGTTAAGTGGAATGCATTGTGACTTCAAGACTATTTTTATTTAAATTTATTTAAATTGTACATTCTTTCTTGAAAGGCATCTCAACTTCAGCCTCATCTACTGTTCAAGGTGAAGTTCCATGCACCGAGGGCAAGAATCACATGAACACAGGACTGGTAACAAGAGACATTTCAGATTCTACAATACATGTACTGTTCCTCTAATTGTTTACCAAATGCAGCAGTTAAGCTCCACTGCCCCCTCCTTGACTCACTGACTTACTGGCTGATGAACAAAACTGCCAACTGCACGTTAACAGGGGTGCTTGTTGGATGTGTTAACCATTGTGTTGTCAATTAAACAGGAAAAATGCTAACTTATCCTCATCACCGTAATATGTGTGCTGCTCTTTCCACAAAATAAACAGGAAAAAATGTTGATGAGTAAGAGAAGCAAAAGAAGTAGGAAATATATCTTTGTCTCTGTTGTACACTAACCTAAGTCAATTTGACTGCTTAGCCAATATCAATTTTTTAAAAAATTTTATCTGATGTTTTTGGTAGATGTTGGTAAACTCCATAGTTAAAAGGAGGGCAGTAACTTATTTAAAAAAGGAGCTCTTATTATAAATTTTACCAAATGTAGTAACATTTATTAGTAAACAGATACAGAAGAGTCATATAAACTGGTCTGTACTTTGGAGAAGCCTTTGCCCTTGGTGCATGGGACTTCACCTTGAGGGAATGGCTATTCCTTAGACACAACACTAACAGCTAAGAATAACTAATAACTGACTGGCATAGATTAGCGTTAATTAGCAATATGTTTAATACATATATTTAATATATTCTGATAGTTACATATTTAGTAACATATATAAAATAACACTCGATTATTTTAACATAAATAACCAGATAGACATAATAGTTCCAAGTTGAAATTTTTCATGCAGGGGCATAGTTTAACAACATAGCCAGGAGTTACCATCTAACTTGTGAGAAGCATACTAAAATGAAAATAAATAGGATAAACTTCCTTAAGACTTCATGTTTTCTCTGTGTGACATATCACTGTTTCCCAAGACTTAAAAAATTAACCCTGAACTACAACATGGGGAAATAGAATGAAGAACACAATTCTAGTGTCAGCCATTATTTGGAACTGGGGCCTGAAACTAGATGAGTTAGATATTATTATTATCATCATTTTATTATTAACATGTGACTTTTTATATCTGAATTGGTCATGCTAGGCCCAATATTATATAGAAAAGTCCAGAAAATTGAGAAAATACTTGCTGAGTTATCAAATCATTGTAAGATGACATGCCAGATTTTTGGCAGTTAGAGGGCAGGCTAATATCAATAGATCATTAATGTAACTCATTTTTATAGAAAAATAGTTTTGTAAAATGAAACATCCAAGCAAGAAGATCTGTGCTATGGGAAGGAGGACGGGGAGTAAATGAACATTCATTGAATGCCTATGTTTCAGGCACAGTACTAGTGTGACCACATATAATCTTCTTTATTATTTAGACTATCTCTGTGAGGTAGGGTATATTATTCTCATGTTTATGGATGATGATACACTGTGACTTATGCTAGATAGACCTACTTACATGTACCAAGCAACTATACTGTAAAATTAAATTCTGAAACTTTTGACAGGTGGGGTGTGAAACATCTGGATATCTCCCTTAAAATATAAGTTTTTAGTGACTGTCCATCATGTAAATGCAGTTGTACTCTAACTCTGAAATGTAATATTACCAAACTGCCAGTTCTTTTCTGGGTGGTTATGCGGTACTTTTCTTTTCTGGGCACTATCTGGTCATTTTGTCCTGTTTATATTATTTTTGTATCCTTGAAGAATGTAAAGATGGTGTTTTCATGAAAATGAATATTGCCTTTTCTTTGACTCAGGATGGTTGACTATAATGTTGTCATTATACCTATGTCTAAAACTCTCATTCATCTGGGCACTGAGTACTTGTTGGAATCCATAAAAAAGTATAACACCTGCCTTCAAGGAGCTTATCTTTGCCTGGAAATTAAGCCAATTTTTTTCTTAGTGAGGAACAACTCTAAATATTGTAGCATTGAAATTGATCGGTCTCAGAAGGCATTTTTTTTTTTTTTTTGCACTTTACTCATAAGACCACCTGGAAACCAAGAGAGTTTATACATAAGTTATATTTTAATTGACACACACCACCAAAAGCTTGTTAATAGTTCAGAAGATTAGTGAGTGTTGATGTTTACCAACAAACAATATCCTTTGTAATGGGTTTATGGAGAGAAATAAAGAGTTGCGACCTCACTGCTCTGACCTGCTCCTCCCTTTTACAATATTGATACTTGTTCTGTAGTCACTTATAACCCTCTGTTGTGGCTAATTGGAAGTTCTTGGTCCGACTACTAGCTTCTTGCTGTGATAAATATTTAATCACAGAGGGGGAAGTTCCTTTTTTGAGAACATACATTGGTCTGTAACTCTTGAAAACAGAACAAAGGGCACTGTTACCTGGAAGGCGCCTTCACTCCCTGGTCCAGGGTTGAGAAAGGTCCCCCTAATTACCTCTGTGGAGAAACAGCAGTCTCCTTCTCACTTACTGTCTGACATTTAGACATTTCTCCCCTCACCTCTTCCCATTGGTGTGAAAAGGAACTGAATACAAAACGAAAGTCCACTTTGCTAGCACGTTTCCTCTCCATCACAAAGTTACGCCATGGATATGTGGTATGTCACTCTAACTGTGTCATTTTTCTCTCCAATTAAAAATAATGGATGTTTTTGGCCTGTCAGCCTGCACAATATTCCTGTAGGGAGAAAATCAGTTGGTATCTCCACAGAGCCATTGTCCACTAATTTGAAGTTCAAGGTCTGACTGCGATCCATCTCCATGTCCCCCCACGTATTAGAACGTCACTGAGAATCCGCACTTCCCATGGGAAGACTCTGACAGGCATGATTACACCTGAACCCATTTTTCCTGGAACAATTTTCACGCAAACTGGGAGTGAGAAAAGATTATTACATCTTTCAATTACTCAACTATATTTCCTGGAAGAAAGTCTTCTGAATTTGTCAGTAGCTGCTTCATCACAGGGATGTTAATATATTTTATTGGCCAGTTTTCTGTGACAAATGCATTTGAGAACACTCCCAAAAAAAGAGGCTCTTAATATATCAGGTATTAGAAGAGAACAAAGGATATACAGCCACCATTGGTCAAACGAAGCTCTGTGTGTGTGTGTGTGTGTGTGTGTGTGTGTGTGTGTGTGTTCTCTTTATATTTTGATTCTCCAATACCTAGAAGAATATACAAGTTTTCGGTTTGCCCACCTGGGGACAGTTGGGCTGCCAATTGCTAGTAGAATAAATGCTGACAATCTGAATGTTGGAAACAAATTATTGAAGAGGTGCAAAAACATTTAATTAAATCTTGTAAGCCAGAAATAAATTTGAATAGTTAAAAACATTTCATTCCTCTTCAATTACACCTATTCAGCCTTCAGGGTCTTCTCTTTGAAAGAGAGTGCAGTTGCCGAGAGAGACAACTTTCCTTGAAGGGACTTGTGTTCTGGGTTATAATTGAGAGCCTGTATTAGCTACTGTTTGAAAACTACCATTCTATTCCCATCTCTAAAGACTGCAAAATATACATAAAAGGAATATAAAAGGAAGAAAAAATTATGATCAAAAACATTAAAGGGATAGAACTTAAATTATTTCATGACATATTCATTAACCCCAAACTTAGAAGTATTCTACTAACTAGAATACAGCTAAGAGGGCATTCTGAAGAGGAAGAAGCTGTGTATGCTTAGCTACATTTTCTGAGATTTCTTATTTTCATATTATGCAATATTTTCTCATTATAGTTCTTCAGAAATTTGTTTAGGTATCTCCAGGATATAAGCTACAATAATTTCAAATATATAGCATGAGTAAAGACAAATTTGCAATTAGAAAAGTGTTATTTTTTTCACTTTAATTCATTAGTTTTTTTTCTTTTTACATATTCAGCAATTGTATTTAATATGTTTATAAATTTGCAGTTAAAATATTTAGATACTTCCATCTTACTTTAGTTCACTTTAAGATTGCATCCTAAATATATCTTTTTATTCCTAAGAGTTGCTGAAAATTATTTTAAGGAGTACCTGCCTAGTATTTCACCTTATCTGACAATAGGTTGATTTCCATTTTTTTTTTCATAAGTATAGATAATTTTGCAATTAGGACATTTGTATATATGCATTCCATATCTTCTTGAGCAACTTCTGGAACTTCAGATAAATATCCCCATATAAGAACTAACACATCTAAAATCTATCTCTTTCAAATTATTTTCCCATTTAGTTTATTATAGAGTATTGAGCAGAGTTTACTGTGAAAAAGAATAGATACACATATATGTATAACTGAATCACTTTGCTGTACACCTGAAACTAACACAACATTGTTGTTCAACTATACTCCAATATAAAACAAAAATTTAAAAAAAATAAAATAAAATCTATCTCTAGGTTACCCGAACAATAGCTTTGGAAATTACGGGCTTGCTACCTCAACTACCACCCCTAAAAACATATTGGAAAATTTTGTCAAATCATTAGAAGATGACAGCTTAGAGAACAATTGATTTTTGGATTCTTTCACTAGTTTCATTAGTTTTAACTGACAAGAGAAATTTCCTGTGTGAGAAAAAAATCAAGTAGCACTTCACAGCAAGCCATGGGATATTTTTGTTCTATGAGTCCCACAAATGCACATCAATTAAGCTAAAAATATCTAAGGGGTAGGAGCTGGAAGAACATGGGACAATAAATCTATGTAGTTCAAATTTTTAAATTTTACAGAAGAAACTAAGGCCCAGCTAAGATAAGGGTCTTGTGTAGAATTTGTTTCCTTCTTCCCTGTCTAGTAGTCTTTGGACTATAACGATACTTCTTCTTTAATAGAAGGCAAATAAACTACAGAATTTGGGGGTAGAAATAAACTTTGATTTTAATTGTGATTAAAACACCAGGCTTTGGAGGCCATGAATTAAGGTAAATTTAACGTGGTGTTATTATAAGAAATTTGACAATGAGTGTTTAATATAGTGATATGTAAGAAATTTGACATTAACTGGAATGTCTTAATATCATTCAATTCATTAATGATCACAATTGAATTAATGTATAGTACCTTGTTTTGATTCCAAGATTGACCTATGGAGTACAACCAAGGGAGAAAAATGAATGTGATTAATTGTTGATTTTTTTCCCTTATCTTTCAGGAAAGCACTTTAGCCTCTGTTAAGCCTGGAGAGGGCAAAACTATTGTTGGAGGATGGTGATTACCAAAAAAAATTTCGAGTATGTAAAGGAGGACGATTCAGAAGATGCAGAGAGGTTAATATTACTATTAACACCAGAATAGGAAGCAAATTTGAAATGAATCAGGAGGGACTTAGGTTAGACATAACAAAATACAGTGTAATGTATTTGAAACATAATTTCATGTTATTTTAATGTGCTATGAAAATGTCTTCCCAGGAGAATTGGAAAAGGCAAAAGGGAAAAAAAGACACTATCAGTCTAGAACATTAATGTAGTTGTCTACATAAAGAGAAGGTAGTGAATTCTGAATTCCCTTCCATTCCTAGAATTTAGATTATCAGTGACTTAAAATGCAAAATCTTGAGGCTAAACCGTCTCTCTTATGACTTCACATATTTAAACTAAAAGCAGTAAATCATATGCAGAATCCAGTACAAAGTCGTTTAACTTGAAAATAGAAACAGAGTGATCTCTACTGTTTCAGAAATTGGTTAAAATAAAAATGGAAAGAAATTTATGTGAGAGAGAGTTAAAAGGAAAATGACTTATGGCATATAAATGCAGATTTTTATGATACACACACATACGCACATTCAGTAGATGGATTTGTAACAAAGAGTTTGGGATGGCTTTTAATCTTATTTTAGTTAGATGGGATATTGAAGTACAGTCTTCTATTTTGCAAAAAGAAAATCTTATTAAAATAAGGCCTTTGAAATGAGACTCTAATTTTTTTTTAGATTGTACTAAAGTTAGATCATATTTTATATGATACCAATCTGTTGCAATAGCTAACATTGCAAAGGGCATAGAAGTAGAAAAATTTCAAAGAGGCAGTTCTTTTTTTTTTTTTTTTTTGGCTTAAACAACAGAAATTTATTTCTACAGTTCTGGAGACTGCGAAGTTTGTGATCAGGGAACCGCATGGAACGTTCTGCTGAGGGCCTTCTTCTTGGTTTATAGACAGCTGCCTTCTTGCTGTATCCTCACATGGGGAACAGAGAGCAAGAGATCTCACTTGTGTCTCTTCTTTTTTAAAAAACTTACTTATTTATTTATTTAGTTGAAGTATAGTTGATTTACAGCGTTGTGTTAGTTTCAGATGTACAGCACAGTGATTCAGTTTTATATATATATATGTATATATATATTCTTTTTCAGATTCTTTTCCTTTATAGGTTATTACAAAATATTGTGTATAGTTTCTGGTGCTGTACAGTAGGTCCTTGTTGATTACCTATTTTATATATAGTACTGTGAATTGATATATGTCATCTTTTTTTTCAGATTCCACATATAAGCCATATCAAATGATATTTGTCTTTGTCTGGCTTACTTCACTTAGGTAATCTCTAGGTCCATCCATGTTGCTGCAAATGGCATTATTTCATTCTTTTTTTAATGGCTGAGTAATATTCCATTATATATATATATATATATATATATATATATATATATATACACATCTTCTTTATCCATTCTTCTGTCGATGGATGTTTAGGTTTCTTCCATGTCTTGGCTTTTGTAAATAGTGCTGCAATGAACATTGGGGTGTGTGTATTTTTTTGAATTAGAGTTTAGGGAGACAGTTCTTTAATGACGTGAAAATTTTCTGGGCTAACTTAGGATTTTGTTTCCTCTCTCTCCACTATTACCCCAATATCACTCCACAATGTGTTTGAGACCCCCTGTTCCAACAAAGTAGGATACAATTATACAAAAACATTACAGTATGGAATGACTGCAAATCTGTATTATTTTCCTGCTGCTGCTGTGAGGGATCACAACCTTAGTGGCTTAAAGCAATATGAATTTATTAACTTATAGTTCTGGAAGTCAGAAGTCTGAAATCAGTCTCATAGGGTTAAAATCAAGGTATCATCAAGGCTGCATTCCTTTCTGGAGGTTCTAGAGAAGAATCCATTTCCTGGCTTCTTCCACCTTCTGGAGGCTGCCCATATTCCTTGGCTTCTGGTCCCCTTCAATGCCAGTAATAATGGGCTGGGTTCTTCTCACATCATATTACTCTGACCTCTTCTTCTGCCTCTCTCTTCCACTGTTAAGTACTCTTGTGATTATCTTGGGCCCACCTGGATAATGTAGGATTATCACCCATCTCAAGGTCAGTGATTGGAAATCTTAATTCTACTTGAAACCTTAAAAGTCTTCTGTAGATTCTGGGGAATAGGACATAAGCATCTTTTGTAGGGGGAGAAGCGCATTCTTCTACCTACTACAGAGTCAAAATGGCACATACACACACAGAAAATTGAATTCCATTATCTATAAATAAATTCAGAGACTTTTCTTTGCCTCCTCAACTTTAGATAAGATAGATTTCCCTTTTGCAGTACTTTCTTTGTGTCAAAACTAGGACAGCTGAGTTGCATTTTAGCTAGATCTTCCAATCTCAAGTCACTTGCTAAATGACATACCCGAAGTGAAAGAAAAGAGGAAATTTATATACGTCCTGAAAATGACCCTTTTGTGAACATTGAGTTTCCCTTTTATTTACTGACTTTAAAATGCATTGGAAAGAAAGATGATACTGTGGACAAGGAGGGTATGGGAGATTCCAAACAAGTAATACTGTTGTAAAAGTGAAAAACTTCTATCTTATTAAATGTGTTGTGAATTTTTTTATACATGAAGTAAAAGGTCAAGAGTCTCACAGAATTAATTATGGAGCAACACACACACACACACACACACACACACAAACCAAGAGGAAAGGAAAAGTGAACATCTGTGTTCAATTAAAGTGCTAGGCAGTGCTACCAGAGAGGTCATCTTTGTGTGAGCGAATGATCAATAACTTGATTCATGGGAAGAGCACTATAAAGAAATAAATATTTTTGGTGGAGATAAAAATAGCTGATCCACTTTTACATTGTGGTTTTCTTGTTTGTTTCACTGGTGATTCCCCAGGAGTCCCATCCAGACTGCCACACAGATTAAAATGCTCTTTAAGTATCTTTGGAAAAGCTCTAATGCCTTCCCAGTTGCATTTCAGTTGACCGACATGTCATGTCACATGAGATGATGTGACATTTGGACCTTTTATGATTGAATTAAATTGCTTAGCAAACTCTATGTTCCTGATTCTCTAAACAGAGAGGGTTTAACCAAATATTAAGGCATGGATGGTTCTATGAGTAATTTATTAAACCTGGCTTTATCAAGTAAGATAGAATGTCATACTGAGTAGTAAGTAATCTTTCTATAGTCCACGTCAGAACATCCTAGATGGTACCATTCTTTAGCATTCTAGGATAGTACCTATCCTAGCATTCTTAAATCCAAATGCAGACCCATTGTCAGTTTCTTTTGAAAATTCTATAGCAGTCAAGACAATTTTTGAGTGTTCAATAAAATCAAATAGATTCATGATCAGGGGTTTTTTCCCTCCATATCCAAAAAAAGATATAGTTATGCCCAATGGCTTAGACTATGTTATTCTCTTTTATGACCTCCAGAGGAGTTGACATTTCTAAAACTATTTACAGATATTACATAGTGTTCATTTCTCCCATTCTCCTTAACTCGTTATTGACCTATATTCAGTGTGTATGTAAGATGCAGATCATTTTTTAAATGTGTGATTCTCTTTACGAAGGACATCCAAAAACTAATGTTTAAAGTGATATTGATGTACAGTCTAAGAAATAGTGGCAATTATAGAGTTGAGGCAAAAGTCACATATCTGTACTCCGAATAGTAATTTTTGTACAAGATTTACATTTCTATTTGTCAAGTTTAAATTCTAGAACAAACAGTAAAATTTGGTGAACAGTATACTTTCAGTAATTCCACAAATTCATCCAATGACATGTTCTCAGGTAAAGAAGGATGTCAGTGTTTCTTTCATGTGGAAAATATTTGGGGGCATAGACTATCAGGAGCAGAGAAAAACATAGCAAACTTGTGTTCATATAATTTCATTTCGTTTTCTTTAACATATAATGAAAATGTCTTGGCATTTAAATCTAAGACAGATTGATAAAATAAAAGTGCCTTAAAGTAGTTATTTAAGATTTAGCATCTGGGGCTTCCCTGGTGGTGCAGTGGTTGAGAATCTGCCTGCCAATGCAGGGGACACGGGTTCGAGCCCTGGTCTGGGAAGATCCCACATGCCGTGGAGCAACTGAGCCTGTGAGCCACAACTACTGAGCCTGCACGTCTGGAGCCTGTGCTCAGTCAGCAACAGGAGAGGCCGCGACAGTGAGAGGCCCGTGCACCGCGATGAAGAGTGGCCCCCGCTTGTCGCAACTAGAGAAAGCCTTCGCACAGAGACGAAGACCCAACACAGCCATAAATAAATAAATAAATAAATTTATTTAAAAAAAAAAAAAAAGATTTAGCATCTGCATAAGCTCCAGAGTAAAGTCTATACTCAGAAGCATCCTATGTTTCTTGAGAGGGGGGCTTGCATTTCCTGAATGTATCCCACCAGCTAAACAAAAGCCCATCTTGTTTTCAGAAAAAATGTATTGAACAGTAGTAAAAATTAGTGAAGGGCCAAGATAAATTCTGGATGTCCTTTTTTTCATTGCAAATTACTCATTACTTTCCTCCCGTGCAGTAAATTCAGGATATAGTTAAAGAAACCCTGTGTGGACTTTGGTTTTGTCCACTGCACTCACCATTTTGTGTTGGGAAGTCCCACGTCTTTAGCACGTTAGACATTTATTACCTAGGTAAGGTCTGGTCCATGAGCATGGGTCTGTACAATCTAAAGGGGCAAGACCTTGGAGTTATGCCCTTCCACTGCACTGAAAATGCAGTGGTAAGATGCAAATACAGTCTGAACTCTTGCTCAAGAAACCATTTGATTGTGTTGAGTATGGCAGTAACTTGGTCCAGGTTTCAAAGGTCACATCGGTTGGTAAATTCCACGTACTGAATTTGGGCTGAGTTCCTGCCGCTCAAATGTGTTGATTGGATGTCCCTTGGAGAAGTAATAAGGGACAGCATTACCATGTTTTAGTTTTGAGACATTGGGGAGCGAGGAAGGTTAAAGAAATAAAGGGAAAGGAAGACAGAGAAAAAACACTGATGCAAATGTCAGTTTTTAAGGTATTTAAAGTGTAAATAATGAATATGGATAATTTGGCTGTTTGCACAGCCTCAGTAGATGCCACATAACTTGCTGACATTCAGCCAGTCCCTATCAATATAAAGTCATAAGAAAAAAAAAATATCTTGAGGAGTTAACCGCACAAATGCCTGCAAACTGTAAGCCATACCTTGCACTGGACAGCTTTGCCCATTGATCCTCAGGTTTTGAACAGAGTTAAGACTAGCTAAAAATTATCCTTTCACTGAAACATAGGGAGGGCTGCCTTTAACACCTCTTACCTTTCCTGAAATATAGGTGTGCTTTCCAGGAAGGATATCTCACATATGCAAACCTGGGTTGAAAGAGTAGGTAATTTGAAATGGAAAACTATACGTGTGTACATTAATAAAATCATACCCTTGAGTTGTGTATGTAAGTTGTGGTTGAAATTCCAAACTGAATCAAATATTTTAAATTTCAGTAACAAAAATGCTACAGCCTCTGGATTCTATTCCTCTATGTATTCATCTATCTATCATCTATATCTGTTTCATCTCTCTCATATTTACTTGCTACTAGATCTAAATATTCTGTGCCTTTAGTATATTAACTTATAAATTAATATCACAAGTTATGTCTGAGCTTCACAACAATCTTGTAAGATAGTTATTTCCTCATTCATGAGGAAACTGAGTCTCAAAGAAGTAAATAACTCTCCGAAGGCCACACAGATAATCAGTCCCATGATTCAAATATTCATTCCAAGCCATGTTGAAAGCCGTCTTCCTTCCACAAAGGACAGCCTGGCCTGAACCAAAAGGATGAAAAGATGACTCTCTTCATAATCAGTTCTCTTAGGGCAAATTCACTTTTTATCTTGATTAATCCAGATCAGCTTTTTGTGAAATCAAAATTCACAGGATAGTTGCCAACTAATTCCTATTTCTGTCACGCTAGGACAATCTAGCCTAAGAGGCTTATGATATAAAATTACTATATTGTTAAAAGACGTTTATGAAATAGATTTTCCCTCCTCCCTCCTCCACTCCGAGTGGAGAAAAATGACGTACCATCAGTATCGACACGCTCTTCCTATATACTATTATTCCTGGACCAGCCTGAAGGGAGGATACAGTAAAGGCTCATTTGTTACATGCCTACAACAATAGATAGCTTTAAGTGGCCTTTCCCTGTTATTGCATTCACAGCAGATTTCTTACTGTGTGATATAACATGATATACACAAGCAAGGAGCAAAATTCCCAACGTGGCTTATCTTTTTTCTGAAAGTGACATTAAGCAGTATTATGTTTCATTACTTGTCTCAGTTTCTTATTGTTTTGATACACTTCATGGTAAATGGTGAGCCACTGTTCATTCCCAACTTGTTTTTAATCTGAACACAGAGAAAAAAATTTGGCAGCCCTTTGTATGCCTTATCAGAATCACTCAGCCATTCAAATGGATTTTTAAGACAGTTGTCCCTTTCCATATTGTGTATTACATTAGTTTGTTTTCCTGAATCTTTATTGTATATAGGTTTAACTCTAGAAAAAAAATACTCTGGAAACAAGTCATTTCCCAAAGAATCAACTGGGAAATCTTTATGAATATTTCATTAAAATTATTTCTATTCTGAAAACCAAAACAACATAAATTATCAAATAGTATGATTTACATCTTAGTACAATCATTTTCTCATGCTGACTGTCAATTTTCTTTTTAGAACCTCTGACCGGTAAATATTGTTAAAATCACATTGAGTTTAAATCAGAACAGGTGAAGTACAGCTTGACAAACATTTAGATGAAGTTGATCAATGATACTATCGTATATAATTTAGGTAAAAGTCCTTTGTAAGGATAGATCCTTTTTTTCTTTTTTTTTTTATTGACGTATAGCTGATTTACAATGTTGTGTTAACTTCATGTGTACAGCAAAGTGATTCAGTTATACACATATACATATTCTTTTTAATGATATATTCTTGAACTTCAGTTATTATCTAAACTTGCTGCTCAATTTGATTGTGTAGAGATGGCAAGAGTAATTGTATTAACAAAACAGTAGACTGTATTTACTGCTGCAACCCTCTGACAATGGGTTTGCTTATATAAATAAGTCCAGACATGCTGGGCTCAGGGGGATCACTGCCCATAAGTGATCAGTCTTCAAGTGGAAAGAGCTGACAAAAAAATGCCAACCTCTCTTCCCCTCTGTTAAATCAATATTCTTGAATAGAAAGTTAAAACTCTACCGATCTGCCAAGGAAAAACTTCTGCAGCAAAAGCTTTACTGTTGAAAATGATGAAGTATGGGTTAGCAACATTCACACACCCATGCATTTTTCATTTTCAAGGAATCGTAAAATGCAGTTTATGATTTTCAGCAACTGGCATTGGCAATTTATTCGTGTACTGCATACATGTATATCTAGGAAGTATAAAAGAGTTTGAAGAACACTGATCAAAATACAGTGTTACAATACTTCTTATACACCAAACTAAATGTCTTCGAACATCATATTAACCATCAGCTTCAAAGAAGGATAAAATCAAAGCTACTCACATTGGCATAAAAATGAACATATATTTGCTTGATTGGTGTCTCTCTGGTCAAACAGATGACTCAGCCTAGTGTGCCAGGCACCCAAAGAGGAGGACTGATCAAAGGGCTGTGTCTTGGCTCAGTTAGCCGGGTGGTGGTGTTAAAAACTTCTACAGTTGGAAGGAGAGTGATCAAAAGTGAATTAAAGAGCTAACAGGCAGGAAATCAAGGCAGCAGTTATCAAAGAGCCAAAACGAAGGGAGATTCAGTACTGAAAGCAGAGAATGAAAACAGAGACCAGAGTCAAGTCCAGGCCACAACAAACGGGTGTTCCCCGCATCTACTGCACAAGAGAGAGCCATTCGCCTTGTAGACATAGAGTGACTTGTGTGACATGGGGATTCTGAGCCTCCCAACCAAGTCCTGGAAGGGAAGGAGAGAAGCTTCTTCTGCATAAACCCACTCTGGCACTCATGGTCATGCACACATATGGGAGAGGATGCTCAAACACACTCACTAGTGCCTGCAGGGGCGTGGCTGTGCCCTGCCCTGTCACACACTCTCAGTGCTCCCTGTTGTCGTCTGTCTACCACTCTCCAAAGCCCGATCTCCACTGGACAGTGGGAGAGTAGAGCCAGAAGCAGCCTACTACCCATCGTTTGTCTGCCCTGATAGCCAAGGGAAGATATCAGGTAAGATGAGCAGGTAAGATCATTTGTGAGAACTTATGGTGGCTATTCCCCAAGGTTGAAAGTGACCCCAGCACAGAGCTGTTGAGGATGATCCATAATATACTAACTTAAAAATGTTTTATTTGAGGAAAGGGGCGTCTTATGACTGTATAAACTAGCAGAGACTTGGGTCAAGTCAAGTTCATGGTCGCTATATCCAGGAATAGGCCAGAGGTCCCAATACCGATAGAAAAGATGGTGGTAATGGAATATTAGGCATGCATTGCCAGCAGCAACTTAGATGTGAAAATCGTTCCCTCAAGGGCTTTGCGTCTCAGCTCTGCACACTGCACGACTCTTTTTTTGTTTATTGTTGTTTTATTTGCTGCTCTTTCGATGTGCTTTCTCTTACCCCCAGGGCTTTGACACATAGTCTTCCTTCTACTTGGGGAGTTCCCTCTGCAACCCCTCTCCCTTACTTCCTTACATAGATTTTTTTTTCCCTTCTCTACTTAATAAACACGTACACATTCTTTAGCCTTCAGCTCAAACATACTGTTCTTGGGGTGAACCTCCCTGACAGGTCATGGAGGTCTAGGACCCTTCTTACGGGAACACAGAGTCCTGTTCCTTTCTTCCTCATCAGTTTGTCACCACATGTGTACTGAGTGGGATGTTCATGATTGAGATTATAAGGAGTTGCAATTATTCATAATAACAAAGTCAAGGCAAGATTATGAGACTGCAGGGATAGGAGTGGGTGAAGGACAGATATTTGGAAGTCAAAGAATGAAAGGCCAGCCTAAAAGAAGAGTCACCTCTGTGGATATTTAAATCACCAAGTATGATGGCAAGACGTGGGACATAAAGATAATGAGAAAGGAGCTCAACTTTTCAAGGATTGAAGAGTAGTAACTTGAGAGGGAGTACATGTCTGCAAAGTAGGGGAATGGTGGGTATTGTCTGATGGCAGGAGAGTCCAAGATGAGTGACTGCATAGAAGAGAGAGGGAAAATGATCTAAAAGTGGCAACAAGCAGCAAGGAAGACACCTGTCCCACCAGTAGACCCCACAGGTATGAGTGGCATGGCACACAAACCATGAGAAGCTTTGAAAAGGTTGTAGGGAAAGTAGCTTTGTAAAGAGGCAGGTATCAGTTAGAGCAAGAAGATGGAATGAATATTCAGAGAAGAGGTAAAAGATACATGGGATTTTTACTCATGATTGACTTAGGGTTCCAGAAGCTCAGTGAATTGAGTTTACAGTTTGGGAAATGATAGAAGAAGTGGTCAGAAAAGGCTAAATTTGGAGTAATAGGATTAGATTTCAGGGGATGAGGGGTGATCTACAGTCCTGAGCTTCTTTTGGTGACCACTATGAGCGGGACAAGAAGTGTGATGAGATTAATCCATTAAGCCTGGTGTGCCCCGAGTTGCCCCTTCCTCTGTATCCCTGTTACATCTTTTACAATCCGCATTTTAATCCTCATCGCATTGGGATTAAATCAGTATGTTTTCTGCCTCTCCATAAAACTGTGGTAACATGAAGATGGGAATCAGGCCTTCCTGACCCTTTGTATCTCTATCACCTGCCATTTTTATTTGCATATTATATGCCCCCACAACCTATTTAAAATAATCAGATAAAATAATAAATAATACAATTGGATAGACCATTTGATTCATTCTCTTGCCTTTGAGTTGACTAATATCTGAAGTTTCTAGTGGGTAGAAGATTATTTTCCCAAAAGAGGAAAAAAATGGGTACATCTTGACTTACTATTTAAGATACTTAAATGTGGAAATGAAAACAATCATTTGTTTATTCAACAAATATTTATGGAGTGTCTACTACATACCAGGCATTGTTCTAGGCTCTAAAAAAATAAAATTTTTTAAACGAAAGAAAAACATGGTTTTTACCTTCATGGCCCATAGTCAGGAAAACATAAACGTATGAAATAATTATGCAAATAAATGTTAAATGATACCTATGATAAGAGCTATATAGGATAGTTTATGGAAAATTACTGGGTGTTTGGAAGTATGTACCAGAAGTTATAGGCTTGTTTGAGGATGGCGGGGAAGCATCAATGAGGAAGTGGTGATTTAATGAGTTTTAAAGGAAGAATAGAAGTTAACTAGCCCGAGGAGATGGATGAAGAGCAAGCACGGGGAGGATCACGGAGCAGAAGGGAGGTCACCCATCAGGCAGACCTTTGTACGATAGTGAGTCTTTGGCCCTTTATCCTAAGTGCAGTGACAATCTGTCGAAGACAAATCTTCATAAAAATATGATCACAAGAGTTAAAATTTATCCCCAGTAAAGATCTACTTAATATAAGTTAAGATGGTAAAATGTTCCACATTTTTATTGTACCAAGGACTATGTTGGGCTCTAGAGGTAAACATGTGAACAAACATGGTCCCTGACATACAGAAGTGCACACTCATGTGCAAGAAAAGATACGGAAACATTTATAATTACAATATTCACAAGCATTTGTAATAATAGAAGCATATGTAAAAATCACAATGAACAGGAAAGATTACGTCTGAGACTCTGAGGTTTGCCAAAGACTACTCTGAGCGCTTGGTCTCTGGGGAGGACTTTGAGAAATCAACAGGGCTTTTTCCAGACAGAGAGGCTGATGCAGCAAGGGGACAGCATGAGCAAAGGAATGAGCATACAGAGCAGCATGGTGTGTGGGAGTTGGGAGGAAGTGGCTGTAAGTAACTTAGTATTCCGAGAGCAAGGAGTACACAGCGGGTAATACCAGATGAGGCTAAAGGGTTGTACCTAGGCAGACCATGATGGGTGTTACTTGCCATAGCATGAAGCTTTTCCTAAAACAAACAAACACAAAAGCAAAAACAAAAAACTGTTGAAGAAACATAGTTGGAAGGAAGAGGCAGGTCAAGCAAGGTGATCAGTTGTAACAGGGAACATGGATAGTATAATTTTCCTTCCCCTTAGGCAAAGTCGCTGCATATAGGACATATGTTTACTTTGTTCTGGGAGTTTCAGAGCCTTTCTGTGTCTTATTCTGCCTTCTCTAGCTTCCTCTCTATACTTATCCCCACTCCATCCTCTCAACTTAATTAACTCCTATTCATCTTTCAAAACCCAGAACTCTCTGGGGCTTTGGAAAGAGGTGTGGAGTGAGAGAGGATACAGCGTCTTTTCTTGCATTTCTTTATCCCCTCTGAATGCTAATTTCACATCCCTAATTTGTTCACAGAACACCTGAAATTCTTCCATTGTACTCCTATAAATAACCACCCATGGGAATTGTAATGGCTACAGAACACAAACACTGACTTCTGATTGTCTACCAAATGGGTGTAGGGCATGTCTGTGATCAAACCACTTCCCAAAGGTTATAGCGGCGTGCCTTCACAAGTGAACAATGAGGAACAGAGGTATATGGGGAACTCTTGCAATTGTTAAAGGCGTATAAACTATGTTTAAAAAAAAAAATACAAGCTTTCTGTCTTGAGATGTGTAACTTCCTTAACTCTCAGTTAGCCTCATACCTTAAAGGCAGGAAGGAAGAAATGCAATATTGGCAAAAAATTCACTAGAATTGGCTGGGAATGATGTGTTTCTGGCACTCTGAGATACTTAACACCTTTCAGAATAGAGGAAAAAATCGCTTTGAAACGTTTCAGCAAGGCACACATGGAGAATATTCTTGATCAAGACAAGCTGTCAGCACTGTATTTTACCACTGCTGCTCCCCTACCCATTTCCTTCACTAAATATACTGTGTTATTCTGTCATGCGGGGTCAAAAGTCTAAGAGTCAGCTCTGGTTTCTGCCCTGTCTCAAGTAAATTTATTTGCAAATGATATAGGTAAAGAGGTTTATTTTTTTTCCCAAAAGAAACAAACATAAAGATATGCTTGGGCTGGTATCAGTATTTAATAAGGCAGGTAAAGATAGCACTACATCGGCATCATTCCAAGGACATACACATCAGCTTAAAAAATAGATTCAAATAAAATAAAATGTTTCTCTTACCTCAGTCAGGCTCACAGTACCTCTCTCTTTTAGAGAAGTATCCTGAAATATTTTATTATACTGTAGTAATATTTTGATGTCTTGAGTGTACTGTGATTTCTTTTCAACAGGGATACACCTTAACATAGTCAGAACTTAAAGAGAGGGTGTTGGAGTCCATTCATTGAACTAGACCACATTCCAGAGAGTGGTAAGCAGCACTTCAAATCTGAGCTGATAGATTTAGTCCAAACTGTTAATGCCAAACTTTTGGAAAATGATAAGCAAGTGGGAGTACTCAAATCAGGCTGGGCACAACTTGATCTGTTTTGATGAGCACTTGTGATTTAAAGTAAAAAGAATGTTGGACATGGTATCAGCAGATCTGGATGTGAGTTTGAAGTTGGTTCACTTATTAGATGCTTAATTTTGAGCAACTCATATAACCTCTCTGAACTCCAGTATTCACAGATGTAAAAATCTCAGAGTGGTTTTGTGAAGATTAAATTGCTTTATTTTATTTTATTTTAAAATTTATTTTATTGAAGTATAGTTGATTTACAATGTTGTGTTAATTTCTGCTGCGCAGCCAAGTGATTCAGTTATACATATATATACATTCTTTGTCATATTGTTTTCCATTATGGTCTATCACAGGACACTGAATACAGTTCCCTGTGCTATATAGTAGGACCTCCTTGTTTATCCATTCTATATATAATAGTTTGCATCTGCTAATCCCATTAAATTGCTTTAGCATAGTGAAGTGTCCAGCAAAAGCTTGGAGTACAGTAAACTTTCAATAAATGACTGTAGAATCAAAACTGAATGAATTCAACCTGAATGAATGAATATTGGGAAGCATGTTTCTTTCTGGACAAAACTGAGACAAAAGTGAAGGGCAATGGCTGAGGAGGGTGACCAGCCCAGGCCAAACAATTTGTTAAAGTCCTGATACAGTGTTTACAGAATGCCTACTCTATCTCAAGGTAAGAAGAGTCTTTCCCAGATCTGACCTTGAGTTCTCAGTGTCATACTGGGCCACTCAGAGCCCAAGGAGCCTCCCCAGACTGGTGAAATTATTTGTTTCCATAACCAAGAGATGAGTTTGCATGGAAAAAAGAATTATTGCTTCAAAGCTTAATCGAATGTAATTCAGTCTTACTAACAATGACTGAATACTTCCTGTGTACAAGGACTGTATGAAAACCAAGTGAGTATGTATGTCAATAAATGTTTAACATAA
Source organism: Balaenoptera acutorostrata (assembly GCF_949987535.1). Taxonomy (NCBI): domain Eukaryota; kingdom Metazoa; phylum Chordata; class Mammalia; order Artiodactyla; family Balaenopteridae; genus Balaenoptera; species Balaenoptera acutorostrata. The sequence goes on along the minus strand of NC_080073.1, from coordinate 88,772,549 downwards.
TGTTGTACAATGCAAAGAAAGTTTATGCTGAAACAGAACAATAAGTAAAGTTTTGTTTGTTCATTGAGATAAAGAATGAAACAGAAAGGTTGGGCTTTTTCTTGGATGCTATTATGTGTGGAGAGCAGAGGTTCACATATAGGGAGGTGTTCAAGAGTAATTAGAATTAAGAGTTTGGAGCAACTGAATGGAGACACAACATCACAGAAAAGAGCTTGTCCTACGCAGTCATTTCCATTGTGTCTTCGGTGCTCCCAGCCTCCCATTTTTACTCCCTTTATCCCTTTTATTTTTTCTCTTTTTCACCTAGAATTCCTAGACAACAAATGCCTGCATTTGTATCCTGCCCGGGTCTCTCCGATCAGAAGGGAAACCTATTCTATAAGGTCAGGTAGATTAGAATTAACCCCAGGGAGAATCTGTACTGTATAAGAAGAACCACTGGAATGGAAAATGAAATGAAATGATACTTCATAAATCTCCACAAACCCAGTGGTTCTGAGTGAAGGACAGGTTGGGACAGGATGCTTTCTACCATGGCCCATGGATAACTGGTTGCTTCTCCAGAAGTAACTCAGCCCTGTGCTTTCCTGTAATGCTGGTTGCTAAAAGGCACTGGCTTTCTTGGAAGGAGGGTAAGGGTCAAGGGGAAAATGAAGCCATTGAATGCTCAACAGAATTTGCTTCCACCATTTTTAAGCAGCAAGACCCCAGATTGACTTGAAAGCCATAATTGCGAAGAGGTTTCCATAAGGGGGTCAGAACACGGTGGGTGTCTGTGGCCTCCTGGGTGCCCTGGAAGGCTGTGTATTGGGAGTTGAGGGAGGCAGAAGGGATCCACGTAGACAATCCCTTCTGAACGTTAATTCCACTTTCCAACTTTGTTCACGTAATGCCTAACACAAAAAAACCCTTACGTTTCTATGATAACAGGTTGAGATTCAAACAAGCCTTCACTTCCTGCCCATCACTGCAGTATTCATGTATTTCATTAAACCACTGCCACTTTTTCTCCAGAGGATTCTGGGTGAAGTGACAGCTAAATATAATGGAGCATAAATCAATAAGCAAACATCTGCTCCAGGGGCCTCTGGAAGGAAAGGTGAGGAAGTTTACATATACATGTAGACTCTCTGTAGCAAGACTGAATTTTTCGCAATGCTCCCCACATCCATTCGAGAGCCCAAGAAGTGAAAAAGTCACTTCAATGGGAAAGGGGAAACCCTGCTTCTTCAGTGTTGGACCTTCAAATCTTTGCAGCAGGAAGCATTTCATTAAAGTTATTCATAGTTTTCTAGCAGAAGAAGTAATTTTGTGTTTGGGGTAAAAGAAAACCTAAAACATATATAAAGAATCCTATTTAACATAAGAATAAGCTATTAAAGATCTGTTCAAACATAATCAAGGTTCTACTAAGGAAAAATAATACATGAGATACTATAGCCCAAGCTTGAAACTCAAATCTCAAAGTTTATGTTTTCTTTCCTTCTTTTTCCTTCTCTCCTGGTCTCTCTGCCCCCATCTCTCTCTCTCAGAAAAGAAGACAATGCAGTTTTTTAAACTACAATCCTCACAATTAATTTATGATTATTTTTCAGCGATATTGCTAAAAATATCGTACATTTAGCTTTTATTTCATTTCATCAGTACGCTAAAAAAAAATCACTCTAAGCATTAGAGGTTTTTCTTTCTGGATTCTTGAAAATGGATGTTAATCCAATGGAAAATTGCAAATATGTTGTGCTGAACCATATGAGTTGGGCTCACAGTTTTATATACTTCAGGTATAAAAGCCCTCTGTACATTTGCTAGGAAATATGGAGGAAATTCAAGAGGGTGCTTTGCTGCAGAGCATGTATTTTATGTGCTTGTCTCCCTAAATCTTGCCAATAGTTACTGGTTATAAACCTCAGGATGAATTTGCAATAGAATTTTCTGTCTTTACTAGAAAATCAAATTGGCAAAGCTCCCGGCTGGTAAGTAGTGTTTGGGGATTACCCAGTCTTAGGGTTGGAAGTAACTTTGGAGTTCATACCTATGATTATTGATTTTAAAATCAGGAGTATGCCAATATTATAAAGGAGAGAAAATAAAAGCCCTGCAGGCTACATATCATAAACAAGGAGAAAAGTTTTGTTTCACATTCCCAAATTGAGTGATGCACACCTATTTTTACTATTATAACTGCCTTGACTCTCACAACCATCATATATATGTAGACTCTTTGGTAGAAGCTCAGATTTAGGGGGTACATCTTGGTTCAAATCCAAGGCTGTCAAATCCTGAAGAAGTTATTATCTCTGATTTGTGAAGTATGAAACTTATCAGCATGATTTTTGTGGTTGGTAAATGTGATATAATACAATATGTGATGTCCTGATCCAATGTGGACCATCAGTAACTGTTGGTTCTTATACCCTGCTTAGAAATTGTAATTATGTGAGGTGATGGCTGTGTTAACTAACCTTATTGTGTCAATCATTTCACAATATATATGTGCATCAAACCATCACATTGTATACCTTAAATATACACAATGTTATATGTCAGTTATACCTTAATATGGCTGGGGGGGAAAGACAATAAATAAATAAAAACACCAATTTCACATTAAAAAAAGGAAATTAGTCACACTTGGTCTCAAGGCACAAAAAGGAAACAGTTCAACAAGCAAATGTTGAGCACACACTTTGTGCTAGAAAAATGTGCTAGGTGCTAGGGATATAACTGTGAAGAAACAAGAATAAGAAGAATTAACATTTATTTAAGAGCGCTGGACAGTAATCTAGACATTCTGCATATATTAAGTCCTTGCCCTTCAGGAACTTACAATTTGGTGGGGATACAGGTGAGAAAATTAGCCGATGCGGTACAGTATGATGAGGGCTAAGGGAGAGTTTGCTCAAGGGCCTGGGGCAATTCATCAGAACTCAGGAGGAGCAGGAAGATTTCTTAGAGAAGATGGTATTAGTGTGACCTACTTACAGGAAAGAGAAGCCCTTACTTTCTGAACTTCTGAATGATAAGATTAAAAGCCTTAGCATTAGAAGCAGATTGCACACTCTGCCCAAATAGTCACTGGATCATTAGAGTAAGAAGAGGAATTGTGTGTGTGTGTGTGTGTGGTGGAGAAATAGATAAGAGAATAGATAGAGATTGCCCGACTGGCAGTCAATGGCTTCATATGGACGAAATACATCCTGTATGAATCAACTAAATAACCACTAAATGAAGGAATGAATAAGAGAAGCCCTAGTAAACAAAAAATTACAGTTTTGGAAGAGAAAATAGGTAATATATGCCATTTGAAGAATGACTGCCTGTTCTGGAAGCAAGGCCCATAAAGTCACTTAAACAACATGAGCAAGCTAATGAAGCCCTTGGTGAATGGTATTGCTTGTTCACAACTCCTTTGTTTGCTCCCCATCCTTGCCATGGCTTACCTGCCCTATTGTCTTTGATCTTGACCATGACTTGCTTTGGCCGATAGAAGCCATCAGACTTAGTACCATGTTTAAAAATAGAGGTTTTGGAGTCAACCTTCTCTGAGTGATACCTTAATTCTGCCACTTCCCACCAGGTAACCTTGGGCAAATTACTTGACTTCTCTAGACCTACCTTCCCCCTCCCCCCATTTTCACATAACAACAGTAGTTTCTTCATAGGATGATGAAGATTTTGACAATGTAAATAAAGTATTTAGTACAGTTCCTGGCAAATAGTAAATTGTTTAAAAATTAGATAATCGTAACATGATTATAACTCTTCTACCTCTACCTCAAGTGAAATTTTCAGAATATTTCATCCAAATGTCTTCTTGAGTCCGCTATATTTCTTGTGATATTTTTGTGCCACTATAACTTTTAGTATCCTTGAGATGGTGGCACCCTGAGGAAGTGCCTGGATTTCTACCCTTTAATTTTGGTTAGCCTGTAAGAGCCTGGAAATCCTTGGTAATTTAAACTTACTTAATAAACAATGCTAAAATCAAGTAATAGTTAGATGGACTCTTGAGACGACCATAATCTCTGAGGTTCATTTTGGATTGCTGTTGCTTTAGAAACTCTTCAAAGGAGGAAAAAAGTGGCTATTGCTTTCTCCAATGGAAAATTTTCCTCTGGCAAATATACTCTGGAACTGCATAGCACCATTTAATTTCACACAATGTCAGAGAGAAATAGTATTAGCTCATTTGGCCCTCCATAAGAAACTATTTTGTCTAAGATCAGGTGTCTTAATGATTAAGGCTTTTTATTAATGTATATTTCTAGGCAGCCTCCTGGAGCCACTACAAAGTCAGATTATGTTTCAGAAACATGGGTGTCTTATAATAAAGATGTTTTCTTCATGAGGTAATGTTCCTGAAATATGTGCTGGCTAATCCATGATCCACTAAATCCATGAGGTAATGGGTCTGAAATACATGCCATAAACCACAGAAATTTCTTGATGGGAAAACTGGACATGGACTATTACATTTCTCTGTACGTGAGGGCAGTCAGGATGACTAAAACGGATTTTTTTTGTCTCTTTTCCCATTTTCTTTCACAAAGATAGACAAAATTTACACTACCAATTATTTCAGAAGAAAAAGTCATTTATAAAGCTCTTCCTGCAAAAAAAAGGAGAAACAACAATTTGACAGTTTGAAATGTGGCACAAAGTATGTTGTGACAACCTTCCCACTCCACATGCACACATTTAAACCATTAATATGAGTTCTTATCTGTTAATTCAATTACAGAAATGAGAAAAAAAATTCTTAACTTTGAAGGAAAAAGCATTAATATGAACTCAAGACAACTGATTTAAAAATACATATATTTTTCCTTAGAAAGAGTCACTCCCTTACCAATGAATATTCTTTCTGGAGGCACAAGAATGAAGCTACTTTACACGCAAACCTATAAACATGCATACACATATACTTCAAGACTCCTAGTAACCAACTGGTTTAAACCCTTCATCTCATAAATGATGAGACAAAGAGCTAAAAATGTTAAGTGCCATCTGTGGCGGTTCTGAAATACATCCATAATTTATTTTTTGTAAGCTTCCCTCAAGAGATGGAGCCTAATTGTTCTGTTATTTGAGAGTAGGACAAACTTAGTGACTTCCTTCTAAAAGAATAGAATGTGGCTGAAGTAACTAACAGTACAGGAATTTGGAGAGTAGGTCATAAATGGCAGTGAAACTTCTTCTGTGCTTACTCTCCTGGATTGCTTGCTCTGGGAGGAGCCAGCCACTTAGTCTGTGTCCGTGAGAAGTCAATGGAATGTGATGAGTAGAATTCCAAGATGGCCTCCAAGCTTCCCACCTCCGGTGTACACATCCTGTGCGGTTCCCTCCACTTGAGTGTGGGCAGGACATAGAAATACGTTTGGATATTACTCTCATGACCAAATGTAATATGGAAAAGGTGAAAGGGTAGTTACTCCCATGAATTATATCATGTTATTTAAGCCTGTCATAGCAGGCAGTGGAGAGATTCTTCTGATGCCTTTGAAGAAGTAAGTGCCATGTTGTAAGAGGGCCACGTGGCTAGGACCTGAGAACAGCCTCTAGGAGCTCAGAGAGATCTCTGACTGACATCCAGCAAGAAGACAGGAACCTCATTTCTGTAGCCATAGGAGCTCGATTTGGCAAACAACCTGGATGTGCTTGGAGATAAACCCTGAGCTCTAGATGACAACATAGCCCAGCCAACACCTTGATTTTCAGCTTCAGAAGAGAAACTAAGCAGAGGACCCAATCTAACCTGTATCCTGAATCCTGACCCATGGAAGCTATGAGATAATAAATTTGTGTTGATTTAAGCCATTAAGTCTGTAGTAATTTGTTACACAGCAATAGAAAACTAATACAGAAGAGAACTGAGGTCTTCTGCCAATAACTGTATCATGTGAGTGAACCATCTTGGAAGTGCATCCTCCAATGCCAGTCAAGTGTGCAGCCCTGCTCAACCTCATGAGAGACCTTAAGCTAGAACCACCCAGGCTAGGCTGCTATATTAGTCATGCTTTTCATATTTTATGATGTTTTGGCATCTTGAGGGCCCTAGTTGGCTGGGAAGAGAATAGCTAATTCCTAGCAATATTAAACAACATGCCTGCAAACACAAACACATTTCATATGCAAACCAAGCAATCCTGAGTCCATACCCCTAATTCCCTCCCCCTTAACTACCTCCTTCATGTAACTCTCAAACCCCAAGCCAACATTTCCTCTGCCCTAAATCAACCCAGGGCTAGGTGCCAGACGACTAGAGATTACCTCTACAGCCCAGAGCCCACTGACATTATTCTGCTAGTCAATCCTAAACGTATCCCCTGCCTTTCCCACAGGAAATACAATAAAGGCTTCATGCCATACTTTCTCCTTGTCCTGCTACTGCCTCCTGACTAAATCTGGAGCTTCTCCATGTGGCCCTGCATGGAATGATTTACTCCACTTCTCTTGGGAAATCAAAGTAATAAATCTTCCTTCAGTTAGCCTCTCTGTGCTGTCACTGAGTCACCTCCATGAATGAAAACCCCCTGAGTATTATTTAACGCAGCAGCTCCCTAATTTCTCATCCACAACATCTATGTGAGATGATCAATATTTACTACTATTTTAAGCTGCTAAGGGGTAATTGGTTCTTCAGTAATAGATGACTAATACACCATCTTTGCTCCTATTCTTTGGCAGAGCCAGAGAAGAGAATCCAGGTTCCTGATCCTCCCAGATGTAGGGTGAAGTAGCAAAAGAAGCATAGGCTCTGAACTCAGACAGATCTTAGTTTAAATAAAAACTCTGCTGCCTATTTTCTTTTTGAGTTTGGTCAAGTTCCCTTAATATTACTGAGGCTCAATTGCCTCATCTTTAAAATTGAAATAATACTTAAATCTTCAGTATTTTACCAGCAAGATAAAGCTTATAAATGGCTTTGCATGGAGCTGAAGTTCAGTAAACACTAGTTCTTTTTTCTAACTGGGTGTTCTCTCCATTGTCGTTGTAAAATCCAGAGTTAATAGTCAATTGCTAACACAAAGACATTTTGTCAGTCCTAAGATCTCTGACAAAATTTCTCTGTGTAAGCAGCTCGCATTTGAAGATAATGTTAAAGGACTATGACAGAAATCAGAAGAAGGAAAACTATAAGAGATCAATATGCATATGAACAAAAAGACAAGTCACCATCACCATCTGGAAACGTTTCAGTTTTCCTCTGAGTATCTTTTATAATCCGGGGTTGCTGAAGCGAAAGGAGTCAGGTAGTTCAGACAGAGCCCAAGCATCTCTTGGGCATTGCTTGTGCCAGAGCGTCACTGTTTCAAAAGGAAAAAATGTTGCAGAGGAGGTAGAACATCTCCTATCTGTTGATAAGACCTTCATCCCTATCTGCCTATCTTTTCAGTGATCTACTCTTTTCGGAGAGATAACCCAGAATAAAAAAATGGATAAATGCCAGGCATTCTACTTATACATTCCTTCACCTAATAAATCATGTCAGTAAGATGTATCAAAGAGGACTCTCAAGGAGTTTATATCTAGTTGAGAAGGAAGTTATAATATAAATAAAAGTAAAAACCATGAGATTGATGATTAAATCCCAAATGAGTGGTTATTTTGAAATGCAATATTCTCTAAAATCTTAATTAATTTGGTTATTTGTCTTTTCTTCGATGCTGGAAATATGGAAATAATGAAACTCTCTACACTATACATAAAATCAAATTTTCTCTCTTTTGGTTTATGCTATAAAAGAAAATTTTGCCTAACCAAATGCCAAGTTTTATAGTTTTGAATTTAATGTTTACTCTTATGATCCATTTTGACTTGTTTGCATATAATATAAAGTAAGTGTGAATATTAAATTGTTCCATCACCATTTGCTGAAAAGCTACTCTTTCTCTATTGATTTATTGGGCAACATTGCCAAAAATCAAATGACCATGTATGTTTGGGTCTGTTTTTGAACTATTCGGTTTCATTGATCCATGTGTCTATCCTTATGCCAATACCATATGGTCTTGATTACAGTAGCTTTATTGTAAGTCCTGAAATCAAGTAGTGCAAGACATCTAATTTTATTGATCTTGTTAAAAATTATTTTGGCTCTTCTATGTTCTTTGTATTATCAAGTAATTTTAGGAATCAAATTGTCAATTAATTATACAAAAATTATGTGTCGATGTTGATTGGTATTTTTTTGAATATAAATATCACCATGGGGAGAACTGTCATCTTAGCAATATAGAGATTTCCAATCTGTAAACACAGTCTATGTCTTTAATGGTTTGAATCTTCTTTAATTTCTTTCAGCAATACTTTAAAATTGTAAGATACATGTATCACACATTTTTTAAAGGTATCTCCCCCAAATTTTCATGTTGTGATGCCATTATAAATGCTTTTAATTTTAGTTGCCAATTTTTCATTGCTAGTAAATAGAACTGCAGTTGATTTTTATATAGAGAGCTTATATCCTATGACATAGCTAAACTTACTTATAAGTTCTAGTAGCTTTTATTTAGTAGATGATTAGGTTCTTTGCAAATAAATACAGCTTTATTTCTCTTTAGAATCTGTATACCTTTTATTTCATCTTCTTCCCTTATTGCCTTGGCTAGGCCCCCAGTACAAAGTTAAAAAGAAATAGTAAGAGTGGACACCTCTGCCTTCTTCTCAATTGTTGGTGGAAAACATACAATTTATCACCTTTGGGAATGGAGTTAGCTGTAGATTTTTTTTCATAGATACCCTCTGTAAGGTTGATGGAGTTCCCTACTCCTAGTATAGATATTGAATTTTATCAAGGCTTTTTGCATATTTATTGAAATAATCATATGATTTTTACTTTTAGTCTATTGATACGGTGAACTACATAGGCTGACTTTTCAAATATTGAACAAACTTTGTTTTCCTGGGATAAACTCCATCTGATCATTTTATATTATCATTTTATTATATGATTTATTATATGATGTATTATATTATCATTTTATATTATCATTTTATTAGATTCTTCTGCATGCAATTTAACTGTATTTTCTTAAAATATTTTTCTTTATTTCTGAGAGATATCTGTAGTTTTACTGCAATGTATTTGATTTTGTCAGAATAATTCTGTCTCATTAAATAATTTGAGAAGTGTTCTATTTTCTTCCATTATTTTATTTTTTTTGGAAAGAGTTTGTTTAGAAGTACAGTGTAGTGTTGTTTCTCCCTTAAATTTTTGGTAGGAATTATTAGTGAAGCCAGCTGCCCCTGCATATTTTTTGTAGGCAGCATTGGTTTGTTTGGATTATGAATTATATTCCTTTAGTAACTATAGGACTATTCAGATCATCTATTTCTTCTTGAATGAAATTTGATAGCTTGTTTCTTTTATAGAATTTGTCTATTTTTTCTAAATTACTGTATTTATTGTCTCAGTTGTTCATAATGTTGTTCATAATATTCCTTTATTGCCTTTTAATGTCTGTAGAATATGTAGTGATACCTTTCATTTCATTTCTGATATTAGTAATTTTTGTCCTCTTTTTCTCTTGATTTGTCTAGCCAGAAGTTTATCAGTTCCACTGATTTTTTCAAAAATCAGTTTTGCTCTCATTGATTTATTCTGTTTAGTCTAGAAAGCAGAAGTTTTCATTTAATTAATTTCTCATTTAATCTTCATTATTTTCTCCATTCTGCTTGCTTTGAGTTAAATTTGTTCATTTATTTCTACCTTCTTAAGGTAGTCTCTTAGGTAATTAGTTTCAGATCATTATTTTCTGTTCTCAGGAAACATTTGACGATGTAAATTTCTCCCCTCTTTTTTTGGATTTCCTTCCCATTTAGGTCACCACAGAGCATTGAGTAGAGTTCCTTGAGCTATACAGTAAGTTCTCATTAGTTATCTATTTTATATGTAGTATCAATAGTGTATATATGTCAATCCCAATCTCCCAATTCATCCCACCCTCCCTTTCCCACCTTGGTGCCCACATGTTTGTTCTCTATGTCTGTGTCTCTATTTCTGCTTTGCAGATAAAATCATCTATACCATTTTTGTAGATTCCACATATATGCATTAATATATGATATTTGTTTTTCTCTTTCTGACTTACTTCACTCTGTATGACAGTCTCTATTTTTATTTGGTTCAAATTTTTTCTTAATTACCCTGTGATTTCTACTTTGTCTTATAGGTTATTTAAATTGAATTCGTTGATTACCAAATAGTAGATGATTTTCTAAATATCTTTTCTGTTATTGATTTCTAATTCCATTGTGATCAGAGAGCATATTTTTTGTGTTTGTGTAACTACCATCTTATTAAATAGATTGACACTTGTTTTATGGCCAAGTATATGGTTTATTCTAGAGAATATTCCATGTGCACTTGAAATGTATGTGTCTTTTCAAGTGAGTGTTAGTATTTCAGTTTAGTTTTTGAGATAACTACTCTTCCCATCCCTGGTGATGACTGAAACATTAAAAAGGGATGGAGTGAGATGGAGTATCTGGGGAAAGAAAAATGCTATAACTTTAAAACAGGAGCTGATGTACCATTAAAAAAAAAATCCACTGGCTAATTTAAATGGGACAATCCCTGACTGAAAGTTAGGTGGGTAGGTGGGGATATTTTTTCATTACTGAATATTACAGGAGGGAGATGTATGAAAGAAGACTTGATGGAAGGGCATTGGAAATTGTCATTGATAACATATGAAGGTCACTTTATTAGATGCTCTATTAGTTTTCTATTGGTGATGTAACAAATTATCATACTTTGGTGGCTTAAAACAACAAAAATGGACTATCGTACAGTTCTATAGGTTAGAACTCTGACTTGGGTCTTGCTAGTTGAAAATCAAGGTGTCAGCAGGGCTATGTTCTTTCCTGGAGGCTTTAGGGGAGAATATATTTCCTTGCCACCCAGGAGGGCCCCCCACATTCCTTGGTTTGCGGCTCCATTTCTCCATCTTTAAGGCCAAAAACATAATATCTCTTTGACCATTCTTCCATCGTTACCTGTCCTTCTGACCACAGCCAGGAAAGGTTCTCCACTTTCAAGAACTCCTGTGATTAGACATTGGGGATACTCAGGTGATGCAAGATAATCTCCCCATCTCAAGATTCTTCACTTAATCACATCTGCAAAGTCTCTTTGCCATCATATGCACAGGTTCCCTGGATTAGAAGTGAACATGTTTGGAGAGTCTGTTATTCCTCTTACCATGCACTTTTTATATTTTTTTCAAGATATAGAGTGTTTTAAAATGGTGCTTCTAAATCCGGTTTGTTGTCAAATCTGTGCCTCCATGCAGGAATGCCAAAATCAGTTAAGCAAATGGATTTCCTTGGACTGTAAATGTGATGTCAAAGAATGCAAAACGTGACACGTTGAAATGAATTCCTAGGTCCTTTGGTCATAAGTGCTCCTGACATAAGGCTTCGCGTATAAATAAAAAAGGAGGAACTGTGCTGGAAAAGAGCTATTACAGACAAGCTAGGGACGTGTAGCTGGGCTGCTGTAAAGCCTGCCATGAAGAAAGGCTGTTGACACTCACACAAGAGGCTCTGTCCCAATAAACTCTGTTTAATCCCTGGTTTCTGTGGCCCTGCTTCTCTTCTCCTCTTCTCCTAAGCATCATTTTGTAATAGGGGAGGGAACTGAAAGAGAAATGTCTAGAAAGTCACAGGGAAGGTGACTAGCACACTCTGCATTTTGAATCCCTTCACAATGTCCTTATTCTTCTTTAGAATGCTTTCTCATTGTGGGAAGTCTGGTCAAAAATCTTCCACAATGTTTCTGTCCTTTTCCTACCTCCATAATCTGCCCAATTCAGTAATTCACCTCCATATGGGCAAGGACATTGCTTCCTAACTAATTTTTTGTATTTTTTTTCTGAAGATGGAGTGAATACAATGTTGTAACTCATGGAAAATACATTAATATCCTCCTATATGAGCATGTTTATACAACTGAGATAGAAATAGTAGGAAAATAGTTCATTCCCCACAGTTTCTTCATATCATTTATGTATTCAGACTCACCTTTCCTTACAGTAAAAATAATTAGAAGTGTTCATAAAAGCTCAAAAGTGTCTGTTATAACAGAAGCTGCTGTTTGTTGTCTACCAGCGGAAAGTGCGTTTTCGGGGACATGCATAGATAGGGAAATCTGTTCTTGCTCATAACTGCAATCTTGGCTATATGCAAATAGAATTATGAACCAATGGCTCAGTGCCTCATATGGTTCTGTGTGTCCCACTTTGACTGCCAGTCTTCACAATTACAGTCAAACAGGACAAATGATTTTCTGCTGTTCTACGAAAAGGTCATCAGCTTACATCCATCAAAACTTAATCTGATTATGGAATAGTATATTTTCTGTTATTACTGTTTTCATGTGTATTGGGCTATTTAGTGCCTATACTTCTTATTCCTCATACCCATCCCATATCCCCTAACACATGTACACATGTTTAGAGACAAATACACTTAATAAATGCAGCTGTTTTCAGATTGGAATTGTAAAGGAAAATCAGATGGTTTAATAATCACAGTGTTGAAAGGACATTGCCAGGGAGAGACCTTCAAGATGGTGGAGGACTAAGACGTGGAGACCACCTTCCTCCCCACAAATACATCAGAAATACATCTACATGTGGAACAACTCCTACAGAACAACTACTGAATGCTGGCAGAAGACCTCAGACCTCCCAAAAGGCAAGAAACTCCCCACGTACTTGGGTAGGGCAAAGGAAAAAAGAAAAAACAGAGACAAAGAATAGGGACGGGACCTGCACCAGTGGGAGGGAGCTGTGAAGGAGGAAAGGTTTCCACACACTAGGAAGCCCCTTCGCGGGCGGAGACTGCGGGTGGTGGAGGGGGGGAGCTTCGGAGCCACGGAGGAGAGCGCAGCCACAGGGGTGCGTAGGGCAAAGCGGAGAGATTCCCGCATGGAGGCTCGGCGCCGAGTAGCGCTCACCAGCCCGAGAGGCTTGTCTGCTCACCCGCTGGGGCGGGTGAGGGCTGGGAGCTGAGGCTCGGGCTTCGGTCGGATCGCAGGGAGGGCTGGGGTTGGCAGCGTGAACACAGCCTGAAGGGGTTAGTGCGCCACGGCTAGCCAGGAGGGAATCCGGGAAAAGTCTGGAGCTGCCGAAGAGCCAAGAGACTTTTTCTTGCCTCTTTGTTTCCTGGTGTGCGAGGAGAGGGGATTAAGAGCAACACTTAAAGGAGCTCCAGAGACGGGCGCGAGTCACGGTTATCAGCGCGGACCCCAGAGACGGGCATGAGACGCTAAGGCTGCTGCTGCTGCCACCAAGAAGCCTGTGTGCGAGCACAGGTCACTCTCCACACTGCTCCTCCCGGGAGCTGGTGCAGCCAGCCACGGCCAGGGTCCCGTGATCCATGGACAAGTTCCCGGGAGAACGCACAGTGCCTCAGGCTGGTGCAACATCACGCCGGCCTCTGCCGCCGCAGGCTCGCCCCACATCCGTACCCCTCCCTCCCCCCCGGCCTGAGTGAACCAGAGCCCCCGAATCAGCTGCTCCTTTAACCCCGTCCTGTCTGAGCAAAGAACAGATGCCCTCAGGCGACCTACACACAGAGGCGGGGCCAAACCCAAAGTTGAACCCCAGAAGCTGTGCAAACAAAGAAGAGAAAGGGAAATCTCTCCCAGCAGCCTCAGGAGCAGTGGATTAAATGTCCACAGTCAACGTGATGTACCCTGCATCTGTGGAATGCCTGAATAGACAACAAATCATCCCAAATTGAGGTGCTGGATTTTGGGAGCAACTGTGGACTTGGGGTTTGCTTTCTGCATCTAATTTGTTTCTAGATTTCTGTTTATCATAGTTTAGTATTTAGAGTTTATTATCTTTGGTAGATTTGTTTATTGATATGGTTGCTCTCTTCCTCCTTTTTCTTTTTATATATAGATATATATTTTTTATTCCTTTTTCTTTTTTTGTGAGTGTGTAGGTGATTTTGTCTGTATAGCTTTGCTTTTACCATTTATCCTAGGGTTCTGTCAGTCCGTTTTTTTTTTTTTTCTTTTTTAGTATAGTTTTTAGCGCTTCTTATTATTGGTGGATTTGTTTTTTGGTTTGGCTGCTCTCTTCTTTCTTTTTATTATTACATTTTAATTTTTTTAAATTTTTAATACTTATTTTTTATTTCTTATTTTAATAACTTTATTTTATTTTTTTCTTTCTTTCTTCCTTTTTTTCTCCCTTTTCTTCTGAGCCATGTGGCTGATAGGGTCCTGCTGCTCCAGCCAGGTGTCAGGCCTGTGCCTCTGAGGTGGGAGAGCCCAGTTCAGGACACTGGTTCATCAGAGATCTCCTGGCTCCACGTAATATCAAACAGCAAAAGCTCTCCCAGAGATCTCCATCTCAACTCTAAGACCCAGCTCCACTCAATGACCAGCAAGCTACAGTGCTGGATGCCCTATGCCAAACAACTAAGAAGACAGGAACACAACCACACCCCTTGGTAGACATGCTGCCTAAAATCATAATAAGGTCACAGACACCCCAAAAAACACCACTAGACACAGTGCTGCCCACTAAAAAGACAAGATCCAGCCTCATCCACCAGAACACAGGCACTAGTCCCCTCCACCAGAAAGCCAAAACAACCCACTGAACAAAACTTAGGCACTGGGGGCAGACACCAGAAACAACAGGAACTACGAACCTGAAGCATGCTAAAAGGAGACCCCAAACACAGTGAGTTAAGCAAAATGAGAAGACAGAGAAACACACAGCAGATGAAGGAGCGAGGTAAAAACCCACCAGACCAAACAAATGAAGAGGGAATAGGCAGTCTACCTGAAAATGAATTCAGAGTAATGATAGTAAAGAGGATCCAAAATCTTGGAAATAGAATGGAGAAAATACAAGAAACGTTTAACAAGGACCCAGAAGAACTAAAGAACAAACAAAAAATGATGCACAACACAATAAATGAAATTAAAAATCCTCTAGAAGTAATCAATAGCAGAATAACTGAGGCAGAAGAACGGATAAGTGACCTGGAAGATAAAATAGTGGAAATAACTACTGCAGAGCAGAATAAAGAAAAAAGAATGAAAAGAATTGAGAACAGTCTTAGAGACCACCAGGACAACATTAAACACACCAATATTCAAATTATAGGGGTCCCAGAGATGAAGAGAAAAAGAAAGGGACTGAGAAAATATTTGAAGAGATTATAACTGAAAACTTCCCTAATACGGGAAAGGAAATAGTCAATCAAGTTCAGGAAGCACAGAGAGTCCCATACAGGATAAATCCAAGGGGAAACATGCCAAGACATATATTAATCAAACTATCAAAAAGTAAATACAAAGAAAAAATATTAAAAGCAGCAAGGGAAAAACAACAAATAACATACAAGGGAATCCCCATAAGGTTAACAGCTGATCTTTCAGCAGAAACTCTGCAAGCCTGAAGGGAGTGGCAGGACATATTTAAGGTGATGAAAGGGAAAAACATACAACCAAGATTACTCTACCCAGCAAGGATCTCATTCAGATTCAACAGAGAAATTAAACATTTACAGACAAGCAAAAGCTAAAAGAATTCAGCACCACCAAACCAGCTTTACAAGAAATGCTAAAGGAACTTCTCTAGGCAAGAAACACAAGAGAAGGAAAAGAACTACAATAACAAACACAAAACAATTAAGAAAATGGTAATAGGAGCATACATATCGATAATTACCTTAAATGTAAATGGATTAAATGCTCCCACCAAAAGACATAGACTGGCTGAATGGATACAAAAACAAGACCCATATATATGCTGTCTACAAGAGACCCACTTCAGACCTAGGAACACATACAGACTGAAAGTGAGTGGATGGAAAAAGATATTCCATGCAAATGGAGATCAAAAGAAAGTTGGAGTAGCAATTTTCATATCAGACAAAATAGACTTTAAAATAAAGACTATTACAAGAGACAAAGAAGGACACTACATAATGATCAAGGGATCAACCCAAGAAGAAGACATAACAATTGTAAATATTTATGCACCCAACATAGGAACATAGGAGCACCTCAATACATAAGGCAAATGCTAACAGTCATAAAAGGGGAAAATGAAAGTAACACATTCATAGTAGGTGACTTTAACACCCTACTTTCACCAATGGACAGATCATCCAAAAAGAAAGTAAATGAGGAAATACAAGCTTTAAAT
This sequence comes from Balaenoptera acutorostrata, assembly GCF_949987535.1. Classification (NCBI taxonomy): domain Eukaryota; kingdom Metazoa; phylum Chordata; class Mammalia; order Artiodactyla; family Balaenopteridae; genus Balaenoptera; species Balaenoptera acutorostrata. Next base: position 88,756,362 of record NC_080073.1, on the reverse strand, counting down.
GATACATTAATCAAGATAGACTTAATTGATATTTATAGGCCATTCCATCCAAAAACAACAGAATACACTTTCTGCTCAAGTGCTCATGGAACATTCTCCAGGATAGATCATATCTTGGGTCAAAAATCAAGCCTTGGTAAATTTAATAAAATTGAAATCATATCAAATATCTTTTCAGACCACAATGCTGTGAGAATAGATATCATTTACAGGGAAAATCTGTAAAAAATACAAACACATGGAGGCTAAACTTAATAACCAACAGATCACAGAAGAAATCAAAGATGAAATCAAAAAATACCTAGAAACAAATGACAATGAAAACACGATGACCCAAAACCTATGGGATGCAGCAAAAGCAGTTCTAAGAGGGAAGTTTATAGCAATACAATCCTACCTCAAGAAACAAGAAACATCTCAAATAATCAACCAAACCTTACACCTAAGGCAATTAGAGAGAGAAGAACAAAAAGCCTCCTAAAGTTAGCAGAAGGAAAGGAATCATAAATATCAGATCAGAAAAAAATGAAAAAGAAATGAAGGAAACAATAGCAAAGATCAATAAAACTAAAAGCTGTTTATTTGAGAAGATAAACAAAATTGAAAAAACATTAGCCAGACTTATCAAGAAAAAAAGGGAGAAGACTCCAATCAATGGGATTAAAACTGAAAAAGGAGAAGTAACAATGGACACTGCAGAAATACAAAGGATAATGAGAGATTACTACAGCAACTATATGCCAATAAAATGGACAACCTGGAAGAAATGGACAAATCCTTAGAAAAGCACAACCTTCGGAGACTGAACCAGGAAGAAATAGAAAATATAAACATATGAATAACAAGCACTGAAATTGAAACTATGATTAAAAATCTTCAAACAAACAAAAGCTCAGGACCAGATGGATTCACAGGCGAATTCTATCAAAAGTTTAGACAAGAGCTAACACCTATCCCTCTCAAACTCTTCCAAAATATAGCAGAGGGAGGACCACTCCCAAACTCATTCTAGGAGGCCACCATCACCCTGATACCAAAACCAGACAAAGATGTCACAAACAAAGAAAACTACAGGCCAACATCACTGATGAACATAGATGCAAAAATCCTCAACAAAATACTAGCAAACAGAATCCAACAGCACATTAAAAGGATCAAACACCAGGATCAAGTGAAGTTTATCCCAGGAATGCAAGGATTCTTCAATATATGCAAATCAATCAATGTGATAAACCATATTAACAAATTGAAGGAGAAAAACGATATGATCATCTCAATAGATGCAGAGAAAGCTTTCGACAAAATTCAACACCCATTTATGACAAAAACCCTCCAGAAAGTAGGCATAGAGGAAACTTACCTCAACATAATAATGGCCATATATGACAAACCCGCAGCCAACATTGTTCTCCATGGTGAAAAACTGAAAGCATTTCCACTAAGATCAGGAACAAGACAAGGTTGTCCACTCTCGCCACTATTATTCAACATAGTTTTGGAAGTCCTAGCCATGGCAATCAGAGAAGAACAAGAAATAAAAGGAATATAAATTGGAAAAGAAGAAGTAAAGCTGTCACTGTTTGCAGATGACGATACTATACATAGAGAATCCTAAACACTGTACCAGAACACTACTAGAGCTAATCAATGAATTTGGTAAAGTAGCAGGATACAAAATTAATGCACAGAAATCTCTTGCATTCCTATATACTAATGATGAAAAATCTGAAAGAGAAATTAAGGAAACACTCCCATTTACCATTGCAACAAAGAGAATAAAATACCTAGGAATAAACCTACTTAAGGAGACAAAAGACCTGTATGCAGAAAATTATAAGACACTGATGAAAGAAATTAAAGATGATACAAACAGTTGGAGAGATATACCATGTTCTTGGATTGTAAGAATCAACATTGTGAAAATGACTATACTCCCCAAAGCAATCTACAGAATCAATGCAATCCCTATCAAACTACCAATGGCATTTTTCACAGAACTAGAACAAAAAATTTCACAATTTGTATGGAAAAACAAAAGACCTCGAATAGCCAAAGCAATCTTGAGAAAGAAAAACGGAGCTGGAGGAATCAGGCTCCTGGAATTCAGACTACACTACAGCACTACAGTAATCAAGACAGTATGGTACTGGCACAAAAACAGAAATATAGATCAATGGAACAGAATAGAAAGCCCATAGATAATCCCACATGCATATGATCACCTTATTTTTGATAAAGGAGGCAAGAATATACAATGGAGAAAAGACAGCCTCTTCAATAAATGGTGCTGGGAAAACTGGACAGCTACATGTAAAAGGAATGAAATTAGAACACTCCCTAAACACCATACAGAAAAATAAACTCAAAATGGATTAAAGACCAGACACTATAAAAGGCCAGACACTATAAAACTCTTAGAGGAAAACAAAGGCAGAACACTCTAAGACATAAATCAAAGCAAGATCCTTTTTGACCCACCTCCTAGAGAAATTGAAATAAACACAAAAGTAAACAAATGGGACATACGGAAACTTAAAAGCTTTTGCACAGCAAAGGAAACCATAAACAAGACAAAAGGCAACCCTCAGAATGGGAGAAAATATTTGCAAATGAAGCAACTGACAAAGGATTAATCTCCAAAATTTACAAGCAGCTCGTGCAGCTCAATATCAAAAAAAAAACCAACCCAATACAAAAATGGGTAGAAGACCTAAACAGATGGTTCTCCAAAGAAGATATACAGATTGCCAACAAACATGTGAAAGGATGGTCAACATCACTAATCATTAGAGAAATGCAAATCAAAACCACAATGAGGTATCACCTCACACCAGTCAGAATGGCCATCATCAAAAAATCTACAAACAATAAATGCTGGAGAGGGTATGGGGAAAAGGGAACCTTCTTGCACTGGTGGTGGGAATGTAAATTGATACAGCCACTATGGAGAACAGTATGGAGGTTCCTTAATAAACTAAAAATAGAACTACCATATGACCCAGCAATCCCACTACTGGGCATATACCCTGAGAAAACTATTATTCAAAAAGAGTCATGTACCACAATGTTCACTGCAGCTCTATTTACAATAGCCAGGACATGGAACCAACCTAAGTGTCCATCGACAGACGAATGGATAAAGAAGATGTGGCACATATATACAATGGAATATTACTCAACCATAAAAAGAAACGAAATTGAGTTATTTGTAGTGAGGTGGATGGACCTAGAGTCTGTCATACAGAGTGAAGTAAGTCAGAAAGAGAAAAACAAATACCATATGCTAACACATATACATGGAATTAAAATAAATAAATAAATAAATGGTTCTGAAGAACCTAGGGGCAAGAAAGGAATAAAGACGCAGACGTAGAGAATGGATTTGAGGACACGGGGAGGGGGAAGGGTAAGCTGGGACGAAGTGAGAGAGTGGCATGGACTTATATATACTAACAAATGCGAAATAGATAGTGGGAAGCAGCCGCATAGCACAGGGCAATCACCTCAGTGCTCTGTGACCACCTAGAGGGGTGGGATACGGAGGATGGGAGGGAAATGAAAGAGGGAGGAGATATGAGGATATATGTATATGTATAGCTGATTCACTTTGTTATAAAGCAGAAACTAACACACCATTGTAAAGCAAGTATACTCCAATAAAGATGTTAAAAAAAAAAAAAGGACATTGCCAGGACATAAGTTGAATTCCTATAGTTTAACACTATAGAAAATTAGAGGTTACATGTTTAAAAGCTAACTGGTTGCCAATGATCTTTGTTTTGTAAGCTTGTTCAGACATGTGGTGCATTAAAAGGAACAAAAGTTTGAGAACTATTTGTAAAAACTCAAACCAACTGTAATTAAAATTAATGGAGAAAATATATTTCATTTTATACTCTACTCTTTACTAGAGCTTCTAGGTGTAGGTAGTAAAATTAATATATGAGATTATTTTTCTTTCTACCCCCATGCCTTTTGCAGAAATGTGATTCATGGACATTGCCATAAGACGGGAATAGAGGGAGGAAGGAAAGTTGTTGACAAATGCTAAATCTATTTAAACTAATCCACAGAAATAAGGTGATGTGTGTTTAAATATGTCTTTCCCTCTGAAGGATACTTTATAACATCATCTTTGAGATGGATAGATTTGTGTTAGTGACCTGGTGCCTGGATCCAACAGGTAAAATGAGATGAGCACATTTACTTAGGGGGCCAGAAGTGTATTTCTAATGGTATTAAAAGTCCATATCTTTCTTCTCAGGGAAAAAGACATCTGTCTATCTACCTCTAATTTATCTATCCCTCTACCTATCTATCTATATCTAGATATAGATAAGATTATATAGTCCAAATATATACAAAGATAAATTAGAGATACGTAAATAATTAGAGATAATAGACACACACATATGTAGATAGATAGAATAAACACACATACACATACACATGCCTTTTTAAAATATAATTAATTCGCTTACATATGGGACATGCCTAGACTAGGGGAATGTGTATATGTATATGTGTACTTGGTGTGTGTGTAGTGAAACATAGATGACAATTTTATTTCTGTAGGTTTAAAACCTATTTCTGAATAATAAAATGAATTAGTCACCTCAGTCCTTGAAAGACTAGCCACTCACTCATTATGGCTTCACATTGGAATTTGATCAAAGAAAGAAATGTTACCATAATTTCAATTAACTGAAGTAGCTAGTGAGTGTCTCTGTGTTGAGGAAATACCATCAGAACTCAGGAGTCCAACAACACTGGTCTTTGTAAAATGGTTTTGAAAGATGGATCACATGTCTTAATATAGAAGCATACCTAAAAACAATTGCATGGAGCTTTGAATCAATAAGAAACAAGGGCGAAATATAAACAATAAATTTGGGGTGGATAAACTGCTGAGACACATCTCCAGAGGGCAATATAAATAAAGCAACACAAAATTTCCCTGAAAATTGACAGAATCAGGGCAAAATACAGATTTTTGAAATTTATAAAATGATTTGGTAAAAATAATTCAGTGGAATGCATAGACACACAAACACAGGAAGAGTGTCACTATAAAGTAATGAGACCTATTTGACCAATCTCACATACAAATGCTTTTCCATTCAGATGCTATAAATTGAAAAGTGTCAGTTTCCCTATGGACCATTATGGCATCTACGTATAAACAGGCACTTTCTATATTGACTTGGCTATAAAGGATGTTGACTTGCTCTACTTTCTGGTTTCAAATGGAACAATTATGTATTTTCCAGTCAAGCTTAAAATAGGTCACAACGAAAGTTTAATGAGATTTCTTCTCATGAAGAACTTCTCCCTCAAAACTTCAAAGCCATTTTTCTAACCAAAGAACAGGAACTATTCTTTATACCTAGGCATTTGGATTCATTTTTCTTAATAAATCAATTATCCAAATGTTGTTCTCCATATGAGGCCAAATATTTGGATGCTATTCTTTCTTTTTTTATGCTTCACAGAAGCAAACCATTTCTAGTGATAGTTGTGGGTATAGACTGTGAGTCTTACATGGTTTAAAAAAAAACCTTTGGATTTCCTTCCCTTAAGCAAAGCTTTAACATTTCTGAAATTCAGTTAATTTGAATGTCATAACAACCTTTGACATTTGACTTTTACCTGAAAAGAATCGTGTGAGTCTTTATTTTGAGTCATTCACTTCTGGATAAATGGCAAGACAATATCCCTGGTATATCTAACACAAGAAAGTCATATTCCACCACCTGTGATTATATTCAGGAAGTCTGGTATTTAAACAGTTTGAAAACTAATGTCCACTATCAAATAATCAGATAACTTGGCAAATTAACAATATCCTCTAAATTACCTCCTAAAGCAATAGTAATATTTATTATCACTTAAATTTGCAGAAGAGATGTTCCTACATTTGCTTTTTGATGTTTATCCCAATATCCAGGATCACTCACGTTAATAAGTGGAAATCTCTCATAATCTATTAGTTCTTTTCAACTGTTTGGTTTGAGGGTAGGTACCAAACTTTTAATGTTCCAGTTATTTTTGCATATTTTTAATCTTTATTGATTTTAATACTACAAGCCTTTCTGTATGTTTCTTTACTAAAGGCAGAGATATTATATGTTAAAATCGATGCAGGAAAGAACCAAGAGGATTTATTTCAATGGGATATCTTCATTGAAAACCACTGACCATCATTGTGGTATTTGCTATTATTCAGTTGGATCACTTTTTTTCTAAATTTTGCTTTGGAAAAATACTGGATGTTTTAGAAGGATGGAGTTATTATCGAGAAATTGCTAAGATACATACTCAGCAAGTGTCAGTAACCTAACAAGGGTTGTACTTCTTCAATGACACAGGAATCCTCAGGAAAGGTGCAAAGCAATCTGCAGATGCATCTGTGAAGAGAGACAGGGAACCCTTTCTTCTTTAAGTAGGAAATGAGTTGATTAACTATTAAAAGGCCAGCAATTTTGGTCAAAGCTTTTAATCATATCAGTCATATATGGTCTGAAAATCAGTTCAAGTAGTAATGCCCAAAAGTCTATGGACTCTTTCCTGACACACATTAGTAATCCCAAGTATCGTGCAATTAAACCAGAATCAATGTTGGTATAGGGCTTGGGTAATACACATTATTGCTTGCTTCATGGTTTAAATCTTGGATCCATCATTTACCGCTGTGTGGCCTTATTCAACTACTACACTTCTCTGTACTTCATTTTCCTCATCTATAAAATGGGTAATAATACCCATTTTGCTAAAAGGATTCAATGAGATAACATGTTTTTCAGTGCCTTAGTGACTATGATCTAATACAATCTTCCTACAGACTATTCTTAACATGACAAGCACACAGCTGCTGTAAAAACCTAAGTCATTTCATCTCACGCCACTCAAGATTCCTCAGTATTCCCCCATTACTTTTAGAGTGAAAGCTAAAGTCCTTAAAATGGCCCACAAGGTCCTATACAATCTGTTCTCATTCCTGGTCTGCTATTTCTTTATCTTCATTTCCTACAACACTCTTCTGGCTCAAGCTACTCCAGACACCCTCTGTTCTTCTTGATTCTTATAAACATTATAGCCATGCTTCTGCCTCAGGGCGCTTGCACTCTCTGTTCCCCGCCCCCCCTCCCCCCATGAGATAATCTTCCTCCAAATAGCCACATAGTTCACTTCCTCTCCTCCTTCAACACTTGGCTCAATTGTCACTTTCTCAGTGTAGCTCCATTTAGAAAGACACACTCACCCATACCCCTCTTGATTCCCTTTATCCTGTTCTGTTTGTTTCTGTAATACCTGATACTCCCTAACATACTATATAATTGATTCATTATGTTTATAATCTGTTGTATTTTCCCTCACTTGAGTGTTAAATCATGAAAGTAGTTTTTTTTTGTCAGCTTTGTTTACTGATTCATCCTAGAAACAGTGCTCAGCATAAAGTAAGTACTCAAAAAAATTTCGATGAATGAATAAAAATGAGTAAGTGGTAGTGAGTTTTTGTATTATTGTTTGGCATATTGTACCTTCTTATGACTTGGTTCACTGCCATCTCCGCTGGCATTTTTTTTCCAGGCTGTGGCATATGGCAGGTTAATCATTCTCCCCAAGTTGGAGCAGGCTGGTCAGGAGTCCATGCAGCCTCCTACCTTGGAACATAATCAGTCCCCATTTATCTGCATTTACAAAATAGCTGCGCAGCAGTATGCCTTTGAGTGAGCATTCAGGAGGCTTCCGAAGAACACTGCTTTCTTTTGTTTTGCTGCAGGGAAAAAAGGTCTCAACAAAACTCAGTCTTGCCAAGTGCCACAAGTTCCCTCCTTTTCATACCCTGGAATATAAAGTCAGTTCAAGATCCACTTCAGCCACAGCTGACAGTGCCTGGGTCCCTGTGTCTCCACCAGACACAGTGACCATTGCCTGTGAGTAGAGCTTCTGATGGACTAAGCCCAGCTTAACTGCTGATGAGAAGAATCGCATCGTAGTTGCAAAAAAATGCTCCCGAATGTATCTGCACATGCAAAACATGTTACAGCATAGGGTAAATAGTGCAGACTTTTAAGAGTACTTTCTCTTAAATAAAATTCTATAATTTACCTCTCTCTTCCTCTTTCTTTATCCTATAAATACAAAGAGTGTAAATTAGCTTGAGGGAGATGACAGATGGTCTCAGAGAGAAAATGTGAACAACAGTTGCTTTGTTTTTGTTTGGGAAAACAGAATGAGAGACGCTCACAGCACAGCATGTGAAGGACAGGTACGGTTGCTGAAGAATGATTTACAATATTCTAATAAGTTTCTTTGGGATTAAAAATAGATGGTTGTACATGGAATCTAAATAGCTCTGCTCTTAAGTAAAACTGAAGAATAAGCAAAAACACCTTACCCAGCAAGTGGGTTGGAGAGCATACCTCCCTAAGTTACCACTTTACCACGTTTAAAATCATGGAAGAGAACATGACTGTGTATGAACAACAATATATGAAATTAGTCCAATAGGATAATTCCTGTAAGTAGGTGGAAATATAAGCATAAGATAGGTACAGCTCAGTGACTGGCATGTCAAATTTGTGACTAACACACCGAACCCATTCATATGGCAAACTCTTTATTAAGCTTCCTCTATAGGTGGCACTGGGCTAAACTTGGGGGAAAATAGGAAAACAGCCTTTGCCATTAAGGAAGTCACAGTTGAATGTGTGAGAAAGACAAGGAATGTAATGATTTACCATATACAGTTGATGTTTGAGCGACATGAGTTTGAATGTGCAGGTCCACTTATATGCCTATTTTTTTGAATAGTAAGTACTACAGTACTACACAATCTATGGTTGGTTTAATCCCTGGATGCTGAACCCTGGATACAGAGGAACCACGAATATGGAAGGCCAACTATAAGTTGTACTCCAATTTTTGACTGCATGGAGTGGCGAGAGGGAGGGCACACATAACCTTCCCTCTCCCCACCCGCCTCAGATGTTCAAGGGTCAACTGTGATGTGGTTATGGTCAATGACAAAGGAATGTTAAGGGAACATAAAGAAACATTGAGGGCACCAATCTCAAGCATGAAGGCAAGCACAGTAAATATTTCCAAGAGGATGTTACAGGGTAGCAAAATCTTGAGAAATGATAAACTAGAGTTGGCTAGATAGAGAAGGGAATGAATGAGAGAGAATATGATTAGCAAAAGGAGTTTGAGCACAAAGGATGAGGGCAAGAAAGGGTAAGCTAGAAGGTACACGAAAGGACAGGAGGCAGGCAACAGACTGTGGAAGATTTTTACTTCTATTCTAAAGAGTCTGGATTCTTACGGAGAGGTACTAGGAGAATTTACACAAGGGAAGGATGCAACTATTACTGTTTCAGAAAATAATACCACTGACAATACCAAAAATTGCCGCAACTGGATAGATGATGGCTAAATTCATTGAGAATGAGAACTAAAAAGAGAATACTTCCTAGGGAACGGCAAAGCAGAAGCAAATTGATGCTGAATTCAGTTTGTGTTATGTTGAGTTTAAGTACAAAGGGGAATGTTTAATAGAATTGGAAAGATAGAGTTTGAGCTTAAGAGAGAAATAAAAATGTGAGAAAGAGAGTTGAGATCATGAAGTACTTCATCACAGCACATATGGTCTCTTGACACATTATTTCCTGTCTTCCCCTACTAGAAGTAAAATCCATGAGGACAAGGCCTTTGCTTATTTATTTCTGGATTCTCAGCATCTAGAACCATGCATGAATCACAATGGGTACTCAGGGAATATTTTCTGAAAAGATTATTATTCAGAATTGTAGTTGAAGAAGATGTGTGTGGCTAAGATCTCATCTTATCTGGAGTGGAAATGAACAAGGACATAGAATGGAATTCTAAGTCAAACACTGGGTGAGCACCAAGGAATTAGGAGAAATAGGAAATAATGGTGTTATAGATGCCAATAAAAGAGACTGTGGAAAATTGTTTTAAATGTCATAAAACATTAAGAAGGAATTTATTAATGACTTTCTAAAGAGGTCCAGTGTGGCTCCAATGCAATAATTCCTAAAATTGAGGAACTAAATGAGGTGAAAGTATCACTACTCTAAACAGACACATGAGATGGAGAAGGGAGTGAGCAAGATTGCCCGGAAATATTGGGTCAAGGAAGAATTCCATGTCTACCTATTTACATTTTTATTGGGAGCTGTTTAGTTATAGATAAGGGCTTAGTAGTGAAGTAGCGATTGAAGATAGGCAGAGTGGCCACTAGAGGAAGACGATCCATAGAGGGTTTAAAAACAGGTCTGTCTTGTTGCTGGCTGTATCCTGGGTTCCCTGCAAGCACTAGCTACATAGAAAACACTCTATTAATCCTCATCAATTGAGTGAATATACTATTGAGTGAGGTAAGTGAATGTACGAGGGTCAGGATCAGGAAGTAGGCAGAATAGTAGCTTTTGGATAGGAAGGGGGCTCATCTGTCTCTTTGTCTTACTTCTTCCAGGTGACCATGGCTTGACTCCTACGTACATTTGTTCCTTTTTTTCTGGATATTAAGGGGCTAATCGCTTTTTGAAACTTCATCTCCCCTCCTTCTCCTAAACTCATATTTTTGGTTCTTTCTTTACACAAAATCATCTGTTTCCACTTTCCTTCTCCTCCAGCTTAATTTCTTCAGTTCCATTTGGCTCCACCAGGCTTTGCGTCACCCATTTTATTTTACTTACATGTGAACATGTATGGAACACGTCTTCCTCACCTCGAGGAAGACAAACTCACCCACACTCTACTGGCTTCCCTATTCCACTTCTGAACACTGAATTGATTATCTGAGATTTCTAGGCAACCTTTCTTGTTGTTTTGCCATCAAACCCCTCCCTGTCTCTTGTAAACGCACGTGAAACCCTCACACTCCTTCATGAAGTTATCAAAGACTCCTCACAAAACACCCACTCAATGGTATAACTCATCTGCTGTTTTTATGAGTGGATTAACTTCAAATTGTTTTTCCATGGAGACACACAGGACTATGATATTTACTAGCAGACATACTAGCAGGGGTACACCTGGGAATGCTGATCATTTTCTTGAACACATGCAGCAACTTCTCCCTTTTTCTCCCACTCATAATGGATGTCAATAAGAACTATGCTATGGAGATAACGCTAAATTATCTCTAATTAAATACTTTCATAAGCTTCAACATAACTATTAGTAACAAACACTTTTGAAAAACCACACCAATATTCCATACTCTGTGAGTAGGTGAGAGCACAATTAAGGCAGACTTAAGTATTTTAAAGGGTAGACAACTTTACTCTGTATGGCTATATATTATACCCTAAATCCTGCCCAACCATCTTATCTATTTGAATTTCTAGCAATGAGACAATTTAGAATAAATTCATCACTAATCTCATAAGCGATTCAAAGCTTATGCCTTGTTCTTGACTGAAGTACAGTGTGGACAATGTTGATTTATATTACAGAAGTTATATTGGTTATCTATTATTGCATAATAAATTACCCTAAGACATAGACATTTAAATCAACTTTTTCAATTGTCTTGCTCAGTTTCTGTGTATCAGAAGGAATCCAGGAACAGCTCAGGGTTTTAGCTAAGCTGTCAGCTGAGACCGTGGTCATCTAAAGGGTTGACAGAGGCTGAAGATGTGCTTCAAAGTGGCTCACTCCCAGGCCTGGTGAGTTGGTGCTTGTTAGTAGTAAGAGGCCTCAGTTCCTCATGGTGCGGACCTCCCCTATAAGACAGCTGGAGTTCCTGGAGTGAGTGGTACATGAGAGAAAGGCAGAAGCCTCTGTGTCCTTTATGTTTAGCCTGAGGTCCCATCTCATCATTTCTGCAATATCTTATTAGTTACCCAGATTGCCCTTATTCACTGTGGAAGAGGGTTCCACAAAGGCATCAATACCAGGACCTGAAAATTGTTGGGAGTCCTCTTGACTGTCATGGAAGAGGTATCACTGCGTTTCATTTATCTGCTTTTCCTACTAGGATTTCCCTTATAATAAAGATGCCTTGTTTACCTCAAACTCTTTTCACTCTCATAATTCTTACCTTACTGCATTTATAATAATTAAGCTCAATAAAGACTTATCAATAATAAGAAAAAATATATATATATGTACACATATTTTTTAGATTTGCTTTTAAGTATATTAGAGAGAGCTAAAAGTCCAGATTGGTTTTCATTTCAGCCAAGTCAGTAGACTGTATTTACTCCAAATGCCCATGCATGATTTCAAGGGCATAATGGATATTGCAGAGACTTTCAGTCCTCCTCCAAAAAAACTGGAACCCCTGCTGGGATGGGGCTAGCAGATGTGCAATCCTGACAGGAGGGACTGTGTTGTATTTCTGGATTAGATGTTCATTAAGGGAAAGTGGTGTCGATGAGCTATATACTCAGGATTTACCACTAATGCCTTCCAGACCCACAGGAATCTTCTCCACTTGTTTTTCTCCACTAACCTTAAGAGACTTAACAACTGTCCTGGGAAGTCTGACATCAGTTCTGAATCTCATGATGGAGAGATTTTTGTCATTTAATTTTCTAACTGACTTGAAGCAGCAGAATGGCCTCACAAAACCTTTTTTTGAACACCTGGTTACGTGAGTTCATCTGCCCTGAACACAGATATGTAATCCAGAAGAATGGCTGCAAGCACACTGGAGCAGGGTTCAGCATTACTCCCATCCCCATCCCATTGCAGTGACACTGTACTGTAACAGGCCAGCAAGGATTTGGAGCCCAGGGGCAAATCATTTAATGCATCCCTGTCTCTGTTGCCTCCCTGCCTTGTAAAAATAGAAAGATGATGGCTGACATGTCTCACAGAACTCTTCTGACAAATGACTAATAAAAACCCAAGCAAAAGGGCTTCCCTGGTGGCGCAGTGGTTGAGAATATGCCTGCCAATGCAGGGGACATGGGTTCAAGCCCTGGTCTGGGAAGATCCCACGTGCCGCGGAGCAACTGGGCCCGTGAGCCACAACTGCTGAGCCTGCGCGTCTGGAGCCTGTGCTCCGCAACAAGAGAGGCCGCGATAGCGAGAGGCCCGCGCATCGCGATGAAGAGTGGCCCCCGCCTGCCGCAACTAGAGAAAGCCCTTGCACAGAAAGGAAGACCCAACACAGCCAAAAATAAATAATAAATAAATTTTTTTAAAAACCCAAGCAAAAGCACTCTATAAATACAAAACGGTATTATATGAAGCATGCTGTGAAGCATGCTGTGACATGATGAGATGATCTAATGGACCTAAATGCTTTCAGGATATTTAGTAGATTTTGGCAATGTCCTCAATGTCATTAAGACTTGAGTAACCATGTCTTCAAGAAACACGTTCTGTGGTTGACTCAGGTGCAAGACTCTTCCAGCTTATCAGGATCTACCTTGACACTTTTCTGTGGCAGGATGAACATTGTTTGATTGGGTTGGGTTACATGCTGCCAATGCCAATGAAACACGGTGAGTCAGGTAATCAAAAGAAAAAATCCAGACCAATGTAGTCACACTGATAGACTTTGGTTCTGATATCATTTTACTCTGCCCACATGACCCCTTCTGAATTCTGTTTTGTGAATAATGACACTTTGGATTTGCCTAGTAGAGAAGACTACCGGCTCTCAACCAGAATGTTTTCTAAACTCTTCTATATACAAGGTAACTCTTGGGTGACTTGGTCATGCACCTTTACCCCCATAAACAAAGGCAGATTTATTGAGTGAAGATATCAAAACAATTTCTATTGAGCAAGCAGAATGGAAGTGGGAGTCTATAATCATATTTGATTTTGTAACACCTTAACCTTTTCTTATAAATATACTTTTTGACAACACATTTTTACTAAATTGAAATTTATTTCATTCTGAAGGGTTGGAAGAGGATTAGGAAGATGGGAAAGAATTGTGTTAAATCTTCTACAATAAAAGGAGTTTGAAAGGAAGCCCAGTTACATGGAAGGACATCAAAATTGGAATCCCTGTTTTGTCAACTATTAACTGTGCAAAATGGACAAGTGGTTTATCATTCTAATTCCATCAATAAGAAAAATTAGACATAAATATTAACACCTACCTGTGTACAAGGATTGAGTGAGATAAATCTGGGTCTCTGTTTTGAGCATTTTGAGGTCAGCAGTGGATTATGGCTGTTTAAGAAATTTATGTGGGCCTATCTAAATGTGTGATTAAAATTTCTCAGAGGGGGCTTCCCTGGTGGCGCAGTGGTTGAGGGTCCGCCTGCCAATGCGGGGGACGCGGGTTCGAGCCCTGGTCTGGGGGGATCCCACATGCCGCGGAGCAACTGGGCCCGTGAGCCACAACTACTGAGCCTGCGCGTCTGGAGCCTGTGCTCCGCAACAAGAGAGGCCGCGATAGTGAGGGGCCCGCGCACCGCGATGAAGAGTGGCCCCCGCTTGCCGCAACTAGAGAAAGCCCTCGCACAGAAACGAAGACCCAACACAGCCATAAATAAATAAATAAATAAATTAAAAAAAAAAAATTTCTCAGAGGTATATTGTGTATTTACAGTAAGATAAGAATGTATTCTAAACTGATCCTTGATCACATTTTCATTCTTTTAAACTTGTTCTACCTCATTTTCTCTGTGATAATAACTCTAATTATATCCATTCCTCTTTATAAAGCTACTCCTTTTTCTTTCTTGACATTCTGCCCTCACTGGCTAATAATGGTGAAACTACCCTTGAGATTATTTATAAAATTCAGGAGAGCACAAAGGAATGTCATATGCAGTCTGCATTGTATGCATTATTCTAGTTTTCTTACCTACAAAATATATTTGCCAAAATTAGCATTTGTAACATAAACTAAGTCCCTATTTCTACATGTGTTAGCTTCTGAGGCTCAAGTCAAAACTCTTAATTTTGACCAATGCTTCATCATCTGTCCTTAAAACATCTGGGAAAATTTTACCATTCTTCTCTCTTCTGTCCCCTTAACCTTTTCAGTTATTACTGGAATATATTTTTAATCCCTTTCCCTTCCTTTTGTTCTCATGCCTGGAGTCCTTCGTAGAGACTTTAGATGGAAAACATTCCACTTACAGTCTAGCTTTTCATAGTTAAAATTAAATTTTTCATCAATGGGAGAAGTGTTGGATATTATTCAGACTTTTAGGGTTTTGGAGAGTGAACTTGTAGAAAAAAATGACTTCATATTTGCTGATAGATAAAAAAACAATGTGTCTGTAATCAACAGAGATCTTCTATATGTAATTTATCTTTTTCTTATGCGTTGTCTGTGAAAGATGATCTTGTGCTTCCTGACACATTTTCAAGTGAATGATTTTATAAGAATGCTCCTCTATTCTTCCATTATTTTACCAAATTGCATGTCAGTTTGGCATTTTCTCTCTTATAATCTTAACCTTTCCTTTATTTGAAGTAATTGTCTAGTTCATGTAAAACTATTTACTTTGGTTATTTTAATTACTTCAAAGGGAAAGAAATTCTAACGTAAAATGATCTTTTTCTATATCTCTTACAGACTTAAAATGTACTCCACTACTATGAAAACCTTCCCCTACCTAGCTCACATCACCTCCCCACTCCTACACCGTGGTCCCCTAGCTTACTGAATGCACTTATGGCATTCCTTTTCAGTCGGTATTGTAATCATGTTGTTTACATGTCTAATCTGCTTTCCATAGTAACCATGCATTCTTTGAGGACATGAGCTCTTATTCAACTCTATTTCCAGCACATAGCTTTGTGAGTGGCCATAATTAGTTCAATAAATATCGATGTATAGATAAATAAATATCAGCTAATTTTTACTTATAATCCAAGATGAAGTTTTATTTATTGCCATCATTGTCTTTACTCAATCTAAATAACTACATAAACAAAAAAGTGGTAATATACAAGTTCATCCGTAGACTGATACCCAATACCCAAAGTTTAGAACAAGTTCCACTATATAGTTTATTTTTTTATTCAAAACATTTGTTTCTGTATTATTTAACAGTCTTCCCAAAGAAACCTATGAATTAAATGTCAATTTATCAAATTTCTATTTAGGTATCTTTAAGATACTCTTTAAATCCCAGCAACTAATCTTGGTGAAAATTAATTAAATTACATCCAAAACATTATAAAATCCTACTATTTAAAGGCACCTTAGAGTTCATCTAATACTCTTTTTTTAAAAAACTGCTAATGAAACGTATTTAGATTGATCAATGTTTATGCAAACAAGAAAGATAGGCAGAACATTAGTTCACTTCATTCACTCCAAAGAGAAGATGTGGAAATAAACTAGAATACAATTGAGTTTTCAGAACTGAGTTCATGTTTACAAGACTGAGAAGTCTGGACCATAATGTGATTTAGTGGTGATATATTAGTCTGGATAACAATTAAATCTCAGTAAGTCACTTACTGTACCGAAAGTTTATTTCTGGTTCACACAAATCTGATGTATTTGGCAGGGGCTTTTCTCCATTTCAGGCTTTGATCCAACATGCATCTTCCAGCATGGATATGACAGTGTAAGCAAACGGTATAGGTGGCATACCAGCTATTAATCGCCTTGGACCAAAATTATGTTTGTCATTTTTGGTTCCCCGTATTTGGCTAAAACTAGTCCCATGGGCCTGCCAGACCTAACCCTACCAAGTCATTCGTTCAAATCACACCACACATTAAATTCATTATCTTCCTGTATACATAATAGACTGACCTCTCTCCAAGAAGCCAACACAAATACCATCCAGTTCAAAGAGCAGGGTCACTAATTGTGCCCAGTAAGGAGAAAGAGACCAGAAATGATAACTCACGGGTAGTCTTTACTATAGATTGTTTTGATCAAGTATGCTACATTGAATGCCTTTCATGATCAAACACTATACTAGGTGGCGAATCAAGATTTTATAAATGGCAATTCAATTATCTGTAGAGACTAAGAACAAACAAAAAAAACCAACCATGGGGGGGCTTCCCTGGTGGCGCAGTGGTTGAGAGTCTGCCTGCCAATGCAGGGGACACGGGTTCGAGCCCTGGTCTGGGAAGATCCCACATGCCGCGGAGCGACTAGGCCCGTGAGCCACAATTACTGAGCCTGCGCGTCTGGAGCCTGTGCTCCGCAACAAGAGAGGCCGCGATAGTGAGAGGCCCGCGCACCGCGATGAAGAGTGGCCCCCGCTTGCCACAACTAGAGAAAGCCCTCGCACAGAAACGAAGACCCAACACAGCCATAAATAAATAAGTAAATAAATAAATAAACCCAAAGTTTAAAAAAAAAAAAAAAAAAACCAACCATGGCATTGCTTTTTAAATCAGTTCTCATAAGAAACATCAGTATTATTGCTTTGTACCCTTAGAAGGACTATATATAGTCAATCAAGGTTTAATATCTGTTGAGTTAGGACCTCTGGCTTGCTTAACTGCTTTATTTTTAAATTTTTTTCAATAAAAAAAATAGGTGTGCATTTTTATGAACAAAAAAAGAGTGAGGTCATTTCACTAGCCATGAAATGATCCCTGCATCTCCCATTCGAGTGCTGCTGTCCAAAATATGAGAATGAAAGAAGCACAATTAAAATTCATACCTTTTTATGAAGACTTTGAAATAATAAAATTATACAAAGTAGCCTAAAGATAATTTGCTATGTGGTTTTTGCTTCCCTTCTGTTTCCACTGGATCCTCAGAATATCTGTATAAAAACCACAGGCTGCAAAATGTAGCAAAAGATGGCCCTCCAGCAGTGAATGTTTTAAGGTTTATCTTCTCTGAGCTCTTTGAGGCTAAGTAAACATGGTTAGCAATGGAACATTTCTAAGCTTACATTTGACTAAGACCTAGGCTTAAACCAATTAGCAAAATCATCTATTACAACAGTAGGATCAGAAAAAATGATTATAGGGCCATTTGACACCTCTTTAGGAAAACAACAGTTATTAGCCCAAATCCATCACTTAGAATTTTTCTAAGGATAACATGTAACACCAAATAGCTCAATCTGAATTTTCAGTCTAATTGTTTCTTATTTAAGGCATAAACTATATTTTTAAACGTAAAAAGGACTCCAGTATTGACTTGAGAAGCTGCTTAGTTAATTCAGGTGATTATAGTGGTCTTTTATACAACCCAAGAAAATTTTTTTGTCACTGCCTTTGTTTACCTATATGTAAAAAGGAATTCTTTTAGTATAATTTTTAATTTTTTTGATAGCATAGTTGGGAAAAATATATAGGGCTTAATTTCCAATAGCACAAAGTTCTAAGGACTTTGAAAATGAAAATAAATTAATTTAGTAATTTATGCTTTGTCTCGTTCTACAAAAAAAAATCAAATAAAATAGAAATGGAGGGAGCTTATGACAGAAACATTCTGAAGAAATATTCAGAACCAAAAAAGATGAGAAAATTAGGATAAAAGTAAAATATAATACACCCAGGGATTATGTTAGTGAACCATCACAGCCTCATATTTGGGTCTGCGCTTTGCAGCAGCCAACAAGAAGAAAAAATATATACAGTTAGTGCATATAAGTAAATTATTTCATTCAAAATGAAAGAAAGAAAGGAAGAAACAAAATCAGTCTTCTCAGTCCTAAAGTATTTTCTGGAACTGACAACTGGAAGAAATTTCTCCCTTGGATGTACATGCAGAAGGATTGGATTAAGTCTTTTGAATGCACAGACGTAGAAAACGGACTTACAGACACAGCGGGGGAAGGGGAAGCTGGGACGAAGTGAGAGAGTGGCATTGACACTACCAAATGTAAAATAGCTAGCTAGTGGGAAGCTGCTGCATAGCACAGGGAGATCAGCTCGATGCTTCGTGATGAACTAGAGGGGTGGGATACGGAGGGCGGGAGGGAGACGCAGGAGGGAAGGGATATGGGGATATATGTATATGTATAGCTGATTCACTTTGTTGTACAGCAGAAACTATCACAACATTGTAAAGCAATTATACTCCAATAAAGATATTAAAAAAAAGTCTTTTGAAACTTCTTGGTAATACATGTGATTTACATTTCCCATGACTTTTCCTTTTAATGTTTCATGATGATAGTTATAATGTCTTATAACATCCCATAATCCATTTATTTAACAACCATTGATTGCCTATATAATTAGTGCTCCATATTAAGGGAGAAATGGTGAAGACACACTGTCCCTGCCCTCGTGGTGCTCACAGTCTAGTAGAGATATGGAAATATAGGCAATTAAACCTATAATGGGAGAAGCCAATCAAAGAGGAAAAAGGAAGAGAGTGGTGATGGGAAGTATCTTCTAAGCCTCTGGGCAAAACCTGCAAAGGCCCTGATGGGAGAAAGTCATGGCCATGCCAGCAACTGCAAGTCTGCACAGGGGGCATGGAGAATAGATAGAGATAAGACTACAGACATGAGCAGGTAATTATGAAAGACCTTGTAAACTATGTTTAGTAATCTGGCCTTAGTCATGAGAACAGTGAGCCAAAGTGAAATTTAATCAAAGTGATTCTGTGATTTACAAAAAAAGAAAAAGAAAAGAGAAAAACCAACCAAACAACAACAACAAAACATTACTGTAACAACACTGAACTCCAATCACGCCATTATGATGACTTTTAATTTTAAAAAAATGCTTATAAAGTGTCAGGGGGACAGGGGAATTTAACACACGTTCCGTGCGACAGTGTGTCCTTTTATCAGCCTTAACTGAGCAGTTGGTTCCTACTCCAGGAGAGACTGGATTGCAAGGGACACAGCCAGTTCCCTTGCAGTCCTGAGTCCCTTACAAGAGATACACAGTCTGCCATCCTAGCAAAGGTCACATGTCTCGCGTGGCTGCTTATGTCAGCAAGACCGGTAAAAATGCCCCATGGGCAAAGAGCATCTGTTTGTCTTCATGACTTGTGGTAATGTCAGATGCTTCATATTCTCTGCCTTCCCGTGAAGGAAGACAGTTCTCTGCTATTAAAATTAAAGCAACAGCTTTACAAATTTTCTGCAAGTTCTTTGTCATAGGTACTTTCTCAATGAACTGAGGAGAGAGCTGTGCTTTCCTTAGAAGACGTGGACTTAGAAACTTCTCTGTGTGTCAGGAGAAAGGAAGAATACATGTCTTCTAAATGCAAGCCCTCACTTTTTCCAACAAGACACCCAGGTCTCCTCGACATGGCAACCCCATCCCTGCCTAGACACATCCACCCACGAGAGAAAATTCTCTCTCGGAGAGCTGGAATTTAATTGCTTTACCCTACCCAAAGAAAAATTAAAATACTTAAGCAATAACATTCAATAACATTGTCTGCCATCTGATACTACACAGAAACAGGGCAATTACGCTTCGCCTTGGGTGGCCGATGAGGCCACTTCCAGTTTCAGGCATTACCTAACAATATCCTTGCCTGTATCTAAGTGCATTGTTAAATTATTAACCATAAAGAAAATGGGGTGTATGTATGGGGGAAATAGTTTTAATTATTTAATATGATGGTATAACAACACAGCCTTGCTGTTCCCATTCCTGCAAATTCACATCAAGCAACAAACATGCTGTACATCCACAGCTTGGTCCCTCTCTGCATGGCCTCTAATTTAAAGTCTGGAAAACCATATAATTATCACTTCAAGTGAAGAGGGCTTCAGAGTGTAACTGCTATCAAGGATGTGCTAAAATGAAAATAAAAACATACTGAGGGACCAGAGAGAGGATTGTGAAGTGTCGGGCAACGGAACTACATCACGAATTTCAACGCTTAAATCATTCACTAATGATCTATTTTGGTAGCTTTCTTTTCTTTTATAGACACTGTTTCAGAAAAGTCTTAATTTCTTTTTTGGTTGTGTGTGCTAAAGAGAACAGGAAATAGTGTAGAAGCACTTAACTTTGAAACCGGTAAGCATGGTTCAAACTCTACTACAATCCTCTCGATGACCTCATAAGTCACAAAGCTTGAGAATATCTCTCCAGGACAGTGGATTTCCAAATACAGTCTGTCCCACAGATATGTGATGTTAAGCTATTTTGTTCATGCAAAACAACTGCAAATAACAAAGCTGTGCATGTTCATCTTAGAAAAGGCAAACTTAGAGGATGTCCTTGTCGTCCTCCATTACTGCCAGGCATGTCGAAAAGAAATTAGGATTTGATTTGTTGATCTTCATTGCTCCAGTGGGCAAACTATCTCCAAGAGGTAAAAGATACTGCAAAGCAAAATTTCCCTCAATATATGATTGATTTTATGTTTTAATTTGAGCCTGTGATAACCATTTGTCATAAATATTTTGTAGAGAAGTTTTCTGTGCCAGGTGGGAAGCTGCATAGAACACGTGTAGGGCCTCTTCTAATTTTATACAATCCAAAGTTGTGTAGAATGGAGAGGGGACAAAGAGAAGGACTAGCATTCATAGTCTATTAGTGAGTTGAAGTCTATTTCATTGCAATGAGTCTTTGAAGGATAATAACTTGACTTTCCCCCTCTGTACCTCTGCTCCCTCCTCCCATTACACACCCACTAATGGTTTCCAGTGGCAGAAATCCAAGATACAGTAATCCTGTTTGTTTGATGACTAAACATCCTTTTATGCCTGGAGGATCAACTCTAACAGTCAAACAAACTGAATTAGTGCCTAATGCCAAAACCAGAGCACTCTCTGGACTTTAAAGAGTGGCCCAAATCACCGACATTCCCAGCTTGATTGGTGTCTCCCTGGAGGAAAAAAATCACTTTGTTTCATTTTAGTTCATTATGACAAACTTTGGGGGATTTAATTGACCAAAAGGGCACTGAATTTAAAATGCATGTTGAGGTTCTTGGGTAGCATGAATCCACAACGAGTGTCCATACAGGCCATGAGCTGACATATGTTTCTGAAAATGTTTTGATTTGACTTGATTTGCATTTGGTGTAAGTGAAGTTGAAACAAAGATGAAAGTGTAAGCTGTTTGGAAAGAAGGAACTAAGTCTGATCTGATTTTACCTAATTTAAATTAGCCCTTCAGGGAGAATAATTTAGTGTTATTTATTTGTCCTGCTCATGGCCTAGCTAGAACTTATGCTGGCCAAGATAACGTTATTTCATGAAATCTCCCTCATACTATATGAAAACCTTTCATTCACTCAGATTGCTGTCCCTCCAAACCTACATGAGATAACCTTCTCTCTAGAAATGTGACTTTGCAGGGAAGGCCTGACCTTAAAAGGGATTCCGTTGCTGCTATTTATTATGAGAAAATAATACCAGACTCATTGGTTGTCTGTGGGTCTAGTAGATGAAAATAAAATCCAGAATTACAGAAGAGAGGATGAGAGGAAGCCAAAGACAGACAACTTCTGCTTCACAATATGGTTTCAGGCAGACTTTCATGATTCAATCCTAATATGGAGAGTAATGATTTATGAAGTGGCAGCATATTGAATGGTATCCCTTTCCCTACTCTTACATGTTTTGCAAATTCCCATAACTCTAACCTCAACTGACTTTTTAAATAATGAAGACTACGTAGACAGGAATAATAGTATCATGGCTATTAACATAGTAAGACCAATATTCAAGGAAAACTTGCATTTCATATATCAGACTTTAATTATTGTTCTCCTTAATATGGAATCACCAATATTTAGAAGAGTATCCTAGGTCATTTCTTGCTCTACAGACTCAGTACTTCATTGCTATTAAAAATGGGGACTCCACTTGAATTTGTTCTAAATTAATCTGAAATTTTTATTGAAATGGAAAACAATGCCTGATAATGAACTTCTGGTTCTCTTGCCAAGAATAGAGCATGACCAGGAAGTCCCATTTTTATCACAGGTAGCCCCGAATGTCACTTCCTACCCACATTATGTCATATATTATGTATGGAATATAACTTCTTTCAATAACCTCAACTCTCACTCTGCCGTGAACCGTCTTTACCACTCTAGAAACACATAGCATCCAAAACAGCGCAGGTCTGTTTTGTTTTGTTTGTCTCCTTGTATGCTGGTCTGAATAATTTATTCATTTTATAAAAGAGGAGGGAGGTAAAAATTAAATCAGAATAATTTATCTAGGCATCACATTCACCCATAATATGTGGCTTCTTAATTTCCAGCCCAACATTTGTCTTTAATTGAGAAGAAAGAA
This sequence comes from Balaenoptera acutorostrata, assembly GCF_949987535.1. Classification (NCBI taxonomy): domain Eukaryota; kingdom Metazoa; phylum Chordata; class Mammalia; order Artiodactyla; family Balaenopteridae; genus Balaenoptera; species Balaenoptera acutorostrata. Next base: position 88,733,251 of record NC_080073.1, on the reverse strand, counting down.
TACATATATTACCAGATCAAGTTACTCTTTTTGTTTTTTCTTTATCCCCATCCATTTTGGAATAAATGTTATTCTCTATTCATTCTGATATTAGATTAAGTGGACAAATGTAAAGACCTACTAAAAATTCTGCTCTGACTTAGGAGATTGAGATAGGGAACTCATAAAAAGATGCAGTGCAAAAGAGAAGAATTGAAATTCTGAGCAACGTTTTTATCTCTTTAAACTGTAGCAAATATTTATTCTAAGTACATAAGATTGTTAAACAATTATAAACATCATTTGATTATCACCACTTGCAATAGAAGCCAAACTCTGAATTACATCAGTCTCTTTCTCTATTTAGGTATCTTCTCTATTATCTTACAGGCAGCTTTGGCATATGTGGATGTATCTGGTTGAAAGGGACCATTTTATCCAGTCAGATTCTGGAGTTAATGGAACCATAAACTACTATTTTCCTTTATTTTAAAAAGATTTTAAAAAATATCTTATTTTAAAAAGTAATGTTTCTCATAGCATAGCCTTCTTGATTCTCCTTCTTAAGAAATAATATTAAAATTTGGACTGGTTAAGTGCATGTAAGTTAATTTTAACCATCAGTTGGAATTCAGATATTGAGTTTCCAGTAAGTGATTCCTTATGTTCATATGCAACCTGCAATGCCGTTTCAATTTTGGTTGTTGCACAATCCTGTTTTTGTGTATTTGGACAGCAGAAATGTCCCAAAATCTTTTAGATGATCAACCAAAATAGGAGAGGGTTTTTAAACTATGACCTGACATTTCAAACTATAACGTAGCAACACAATAATCCCAATTATTCAAATAATCATCAATAATAAATATTGAGTATAAACAGAGAATTTTAGAAATTCAAGAACACCTATAGCAAAGACATTATGCCTAAGTCATAATCTATTCATTTTCAGAGACAGAAGGATAAAATCATAGTTCTTCCTTACCTAAGATGGCTAAATACAATTGAAGTAAAAAGATATTCAGAGTTGTTCATCAGATAAAAAAACAAACAAACAAAAACAAAAAAACCCTCACTCTGAAATGTGTCCAGTCTCCCATGATTTACTTTGAGAAGTTTTCTGACAAAGTAAATCACCCAGGTCAAAAAGTCAAACTGTTGCCTGGACTCTGAAGAAATATGTCATAGTAAAGAAATGATGGCCTGATTTGTTTCTTTTCCTTAATCAGTTTGAGTAATCTGAAGACAGGTGGTGTTGCCAATAGGGAATTTCTTAAGCCAGGTTCTCAAAAAAATATCCAGTTTAGTTTTTTGCTATTGTTGTTGTTGTTGTTTTCTCTTTTTAAAAGAAGGACCCCCAACAAGGGCAGATATTTTCATTGGATTCCTATTCATGTGCTACGTTTTTGGGTCCCATTACCCTTCCTGTCTCCTTTCCAGGCCATACACCCTCAATCTCATTTCTTGACCTTATTTAGAGGAGAGAAGAAGAGAGGAGTAAAGGTAGAAAGAAAAAGCATCATTTGCATAGATGGACAGATTCCTTTGAGAAAGGCAGAAGAAAAGTGTATGAATTTCACTTCCCAGAGCAGGTCTTGAAAGATGGTGTGTACTTCTAGCCAATAAATAGATGATTGATGGTAAAAAATCACAAACCAGTTGTGGGTTTTGAGGGAAACAGGAAATGGGCAAAGAAACTTTTGATATTGTCATGGTCTGTACATTTGAGAAATTCAAGAATGTTCTTTATTTTGAAATTAGCTGTTAAACTGTTGAACTGTGATTCTTGAATGTGATACAGAGATTAAAATAATAGAATATCATTTATTAGCATTACAATTGGAAAAGAAGACTCTGAAAATGTCTATTTTTTAGTAATATCAAAGCTCATTTGTTACATGGCGCAGCTCTTATTTTTTAAAGGAATGATTTGTATTGTATATTATATAATTGCTTCATTTTTCATTCAGAATTTTGTATTGTTTTTTAATACCTTGAACAAAGCCTTTTACATTGTGTTCAATAATTACATACTTCTCCACATTTTAACATTTTTTTATGAGAAAGCTTTAAAAAACGTATAGACCTCAGTGAGTCTTCCTTATTTCTACTAAAAACTACTAAAATAACTTAAATCAGCTCCATCCATTTATATAAAATAAAACATAAAGTCCTTTCTTGTTTTTTTGGTCCTCATCCAAGATTTGTTTTTTTGTCAAAACAATTGTAAGGAAAAAAAACCCACACACACAATAATGTATCTTCTGTCATTTTACAAAATATATAAGTACTATCAGTTCAAATTAAATTTAAAAAGCAGGCATACAATAAAATGGACAACCTGGAAGAAATGGAGAAATTCTCAGAAAAGCAAAACCTTCCAAGACTGAACCAGGAAGAAATAGAAAATATAAACAGGCCAATCACAAGCACTGAAATTGAAACTGTGATTAAAAATCTTCCAACAAACAAAAGCCCAGGACCAGATGGCTTCACAGGCGAATTCTGTCAAACATTTAGAGAAGAGCTAACACCTATCCTTCTCAAACTCTTCCAAAATATAGCAGAGCGAGAAACACTCCCAAACTCATTCTACGAGGCCACCATCACCCTGATACCAAAACCAGACAAAGATGTCACAAAGAAAGAAAACTACTGGCCAATATCACTGATGAACATAGATGCAAAAATCCTCAACAAAATACTAGCAAACACAATCCAACAGCCCGTTAAAAGGATCATGCAACATGATCAAGTGGGGTTTATCCCAGGAATGCAAGGATTCTTCAATATACACAAATCAATCAATGTGATAAACCATATTAAGAAATTGAAGGAGAAAAACCATATGATCATCTCAATAGATGCAGAAAAAGATTTTGACAAAATTCAACACCCATTTATGACAAAAATCCTCCAGAAAGTGGGCATAGAGGGAACTTACCTCAACACAATAAATGCCATATATAACAAACCCTCAGCCAACATCATTCTCAAGGGTGAAAAACTGAAAGCATTTCCACTAAGGTCAGGAACAAGACAAGGTTGTCCACTCTCACCACTATTATTCAACATAGTTTTGAAAGTTTTAGCCACAGCAATCAGAGAAAAACAAGAAATAAAAGGAATCCAAATCAGAAAACAGGAAGTAAAGCTGTTACTGTTTGCAGATGATGATACTATACGTAGAGAATCCGAAACACTCTACCATAAAACTACTAGAGCTAATCAATGAATTTGGTAAAGTAGCAGGATACAAAATTAATGCACAGAAATCTCTTGCATTCCTATACACTAATGATGAAAAATCTGAAAGAGAAATTAAGGAAACACTCCTATTTACCACTGCAACAAAGAGAATAAAATACCTAGGAATAAACCTACCGAAGGAGACAAAAGATCTGTATGCAGAAAAGTATAAGACACTGATGAAAGAAATTAAAGTTGATACAAACAGATGGAGAGATATACCATGTTCTTGAATTGGAAGAATCAACATTGTGAAAATGACTCTACTACCCAAAGCAACCTACAAATTCAATACAATCCCTATCAAACTACCAATGGCATTTTTCACAGAACTAGGACAAAAAAATTTTAAATTTGTATGGAAACACAAAAGACCCCGAATAGCCAAAGCGATCTTGAGAAAGAAAAACGGAGCTGGAGGAATCAGGCTCCCAGGCTTCAGACTATACTACAAAGCTACAGTAATCAAGACAGTATGGTACTGGCACAAAAACAGAAATATAGATCAATGGAACAGAATAGAAAGCCCAGAGATAAACCCACACACATATGGTCACCTTATTTTTGATAAAGGAGGCAAGAATATACAATGGAGAAAAGACAGCCTCTTCAATAAATGGTGCTGGGAAAACTGGACAGCTACATGTAAAAGGAATGAAATTAGAACACTCCCTAAACACCATACAGAAAAATAAACTCAAAATGGATTAAAGACCTAAATGTAAAGCCAGACACTATAAAACTCTTAGAGGAAAACATAGGCAGAACACTCTATGACATAAATCACAGCAAGGTCCTTTTTGACCCACCTCCTAGAGAAATGGAAATAAAAACAAAAATAAACAACTGGGACCTAATGAAAGTTAAAATCTTTTGCACAGCAAAGGAAACCATAACCAAGACGAACAGACAATCCACAGAATGGGAGAAAATATTTGCAAATGAAGCAACGGACAAAGGATTAATCTCCAAAATTTACAAGCAGCTCATGCAGCCGAATACCGAAAGCACAAACAACCCAATCCCAAAATGGGCAGAAGACCCAAGTAGACATTTCTCCAAAGAAGATATACAGATTGCCAACAAACACATGAAAGCATGCTGAACATCACTAATCATTAGAGAAATGCAAATCAAAACTACAATGAGGTATCACTTCACACCGGTCAGAATGGCCATCATCAAAAAATCTACAAACAATAAATCCTGGAGAGGGTGTGGAGAAAAGGGAACCCTCTTGCACTGTTGGTGGGAATGTGAATTGATACAGCCACTATGGAGAACAGTATGGAGGTTCCTTAAGAACTAAAAATAGAACTACCATATGACCCAGCAATCCCACTACTGGGCATATACCTTGAGAAAACCATAATTCAAAAGAGTCGTGTATGACAGTGTTCATTGCAGCACTATTTACAATAGCCAGGACATGGAAGCAACCTAAGTGTCCATCGACAGATGAATGGATAAAGAAGATGTGGCACATATATACAATGGAATATTACTCTGCCATAAAAAGAAATGAAGTTGAGTTATTTGTAGTGAGGTGGATGGACCTAGAGTCTGTCATACAGAGTGAAGTAAGTCAGAAAGAGAAAAACAAATACCATATGCTAACACATATATGTGGAATCTAAAAAAAAATGGTTCTGAAGAACCTAGGGGCAAGAAAGGAATAAAGACGCAGACGTAGAGAATGGATTTGAGGACACGGGGAGGGGGAAGGGTAAGCTGGGACGAAGTGAGAGAGTGGCATGGACTTATATATACTAACAAATGTAAAATAGATAGCTAGTGGGAAATAGCCACATAGCACAGGGAGATCAGCTCATTGCTTTGTGACCACCTAGAGGGGTGGGATAGGGAGGGTGGGAGGGAGACACGAGAGGGAGGAGATATGGGGATATATGTATATGTATAGCTGTTTCACTTTGTTATAAAGCAGAAACTAACACACTGTTGTAAAGCAATTATACTCCAATAAAGATGTTAATAAATAAATTAATTAATTATTTAATTAATTAAATAAGCAGGCATATATTGTATATATCTAATATGTATACAACAATATTCTGGATACTATTATGGTTGTAGGAAATATGCACTTTCAGCAAATATTGTGCTTTTTTAAACAACACTGAACAATTAAAAGGAGAAGGTATATGGTACCTTACATTTTATATAAGCTCTATTATTTGTGGTTTGTTAAAAGTGTCAAGACTATAAATTGCTTAGGAGTATGAATACATATATATAAACACATATTCATTTTATGTATATTATATTTTAACATGTATGTGCAGATATATACTGATGTATATATATATATCTTATGTATGAAATATTTTATGTAAGATAAATATATTTTATATATATGATTTTAACACAATACTGAAAAATAACACTTTGAAAAAGCCTTTAAATGAAATATTTGTAAAAATCTGCACTGTAAAACTGTTATTAGTTTATCAGGTGCTCATCTACATAAATTGGGATAAAACAAATGTCTTGACCTGACATGTTTATTTCACTCAAGCAGGTCTAATAATTGAGCTGTGAAAACTTAGAAGCTTAGAACCATTTGGTTTACTCTATTTACTTTCTATTCTTTAAAGTCTGACACTGTCCTTCATCTGAATGAAAGTTCTATTGAAATTATCTTTCTTTTAAAATATCCTGGCATCTTAGAAGCGTGCTTCACAAGCAAGTTTTCTATTACAGTACTTTTTTAGTATCAGCAACAATATAAAAATTACTCTCCATGATTGAAATGAATTAAGCCATAATTGTCCTTGGTTTTCATGTTTTGGTAAAACCATAGAATCAAATACCTTGGAGATTTCCTTAGACGTGAGTTTGTGTTTCCACTTCAAGTGCCTGAAGTTAATAGAACCAAGCACAAAGAAAATTAAGGGCAACTGCAGAAAAATCAATAAAAAGTGAGTTTAAAGGGCGCCTGAATTTGCTGATAAAAAGTGAAAATATCAATCATCTATATTTTTGTGTAATGCTAAATATCAGTAAGTCTGTTCCAACCTGGAGTGACAATTAAATTATTGAGCATTAATTAAGTGATCATTGAATTTTCTTAAATATGTGTATATTTGATATTATATAAACATGTAACGTACTTTCCACCTAAATAGATTGGAGTTTAGCAATTATTCATCGTACTGTTACACTTTCCACTAATTTCACTGCATTGAATATAAAAGTGCTTTACTGCTATTTCTTTAAGAGGGTCTCAGTTAAAAACTGCACTTATAAATTTGTTTGAGAGGACTTTTAAAGTGGTTTTGAAACCACTGAAGTACATGTCTAAACATCTTACCCCTTGGGACTTCCCTGGCAGTCCCGTGGTTGAGACTCTGTGCTTCCAGTGCAAGGGGTTTGGGTTCAATCCCTGGTCGGAGAACTAAGATCCCACGTGCCGCACAGCCAAAAAAAACCAAGAAGAAATATCTTACCTCTTGGTCCTTCTCATCACTACTCCTTGTCACCTGGATTAAACATGCAGATTTATAATACCCACAGACACAAGATTCTGACAAGAAGTCATTACTCTAGTTTTTTTTAAGTACTCTATGAATGTATCAACTGGCATAAATGAGTTATGACTTTAAAATCCCATTTAATGATGAGCTCTGTTGTTCAATGCTAAATAATAATTTTAACCAAATTCTGTACTTTTTTTTTTTTTTTTTTTTAAAGGATTTTCTTATTTATTTATTTATTTATTTATTTATTTATTTATTTATTTTTGGCTGTGTTGGGTCTTCGGTTCGTGCGAGGGCTTTCTCCAGTTGCGGCAAGCGGGGGCCACTCTTCATCGCGGTGCGCGGGCCTTTCTCTATCGCGGCCCCTCCCGTCGCGGGGCACAGGCTCCAGACGCGCAGGCTCAGCAATTGTGGCTCACGGGCCCAGCTGCTCCGTGGCATGTGGGATCTTCCCAGACCAGGGCTCGAACCCGTGTCCCCTGCATTAGCAGGCAGATTCTCAACCACTGCGCCACCAGGGAAGCCCCCCAAATTCTGTACTTTTAAATCCATGATTTTTGCATCAGGTAAATAATTTTAAGAGGAATGAAAATTTATTTATGTACCATGAAGATTATAAATTAATGATAAGAGAATACTTGGAATTGATAGGATATTGACTGAATTAGTAAAAATTAACCACTCTTTTTAATAAGAGAACAAACATCAAGGCTGTATGTTCATACTGCCCATGCAAATAGTTCCAAATGTTGAAAGGGGAGTGTGAGTGCATGAGAGAGTAGGGGGATGGAGAGAGGGTTAAAACACTTGTATACTACGTAATGCGAAAAGGTTAAAACTAAAGTTTTCATTTATTCACCAGTGTTTTGATACATATGGTTACAAGTACGCATTTCTATTTTCTATATATTTACCTTTCATCAGGTCCAAAACATGAATCTGAAACTCATTTCAGTGTTTGGCTTCCTAGCAAAATGTCTCTGTGATCTCTGCCGGGCCACACAAAATGCTCTCTAGGGATCATTGTACCTGTTAATGGGCTGAATTGCACCCTCACCTCCAAATTCATATGTTGAAGTTTGAACCCCCAGCCTCTCAGTATGTGACTCGATTTGAAGATAGAGTATTTACAGTGGAAATTAGATTAAATGAGGACTCTAGGGTGGGACCCAATCCAATATGACTAGTGTCTTTATAAGAAGAAGATATTAGGAGACAGATAGACAGAGAGGAGACCTTGTAAAGACACAGGGAGGAGAAAATGGTTGTCTATAAGCCGAGGAGAGAGGGCTCTGAAGAAACCAACCCTCGTTACACTTTGGTCTTTGGACTTCTAGCCTTCAGAATTGTGAGAAAACAGATTTCTGTTGTTTAAGCCACCCCATCTGGTACTTTGTAATGGCAGCCCTAGAAAACTAATACAGTACCAATTCCAAATCTAAACCAAGGCAGGTAGAATTATGCAGGAAAAGAAAAGTAGAATCTTAATAAAATCATCCCTATGACATAAGTTTTTCTGAGACTTAAGACATGAATAATTTTCTTCTTGGTTTATGTTATGTCTTCTCTATGATATTGTACTAAAATTGTAAGCCTACCAAGGTTCTCTAATTATTGCTTCTAAAGTATTCTTCTACTTGTATATTAAGGTTTCGGTATTTTCTGTAAGAGTTGGAAATGTCCTGATATTGATTGCTTTGCACCACTATAGCTTCAGAGCTTGGAATGATGCTTAATATAATGATTTTTTTCCTGACTCTACTATAATGCAAAAGAAATAGGAATACCTGCCATGAAATCAAAGGAAGACATTGATTTATGCTCTGGGAAGAATGAATTGAAAATTAAATAAAGAGAAAATAAAATTTCCTAGACCAGGAGCAAATGGAAATTGATTTAATTTAGTGAAAAGAAGTCACCTCTTTGAGTAGTCAAGCAAAGCATTAGGATCTTGCTGACTACCAGGAAAGGACAAATTAGAATTAGAAGAAACTATGAGTATGTAGCCTTCAAATCACCATAGTACTTTTCTGGTAAATTTCCCCGTTTTACACAAAACATTATGTAACATTTCAGGGAATCATGATTTTTCCACCAGTAAAGTATAATGATATTAAAATATTTTCCTTGACTTGCCTTTTAAAGAAAGATTAAATTATATTCTATCTTTCAGGCATATAACCCATGCATTTTTGATAGTGGTGCGTGGAACATACGGACATTTCAGCTGTCTATGGTTTTCCTCATACCTTTTGACCCCCTTAAATAAACTTCATTCTTAGAGCCATGGATTGAAATCTTTAGAGAGTGAGAGATGGAGATAGTCATAGGTAGGGGACAAACTTCTTGCTAGTAGAAGGCTGACACCACGCACCACTTTTAGGCTGACAACAAGAAAGGGTCAGAGCAACTTGGCAGTCTGCCAGCTGTAAGAAAGTGACACCATTGGAGGCTGAAGAAGAAATTTATATTTAAATACCCTCAGTTCTGAAGAATTATGTGGTGGAATCAGAAGGGAAGTATAGCAGGTAAAATCCTAATGACTTGAACTTTTAAAATCTCATCTTGGAGGAAAATTGCAAAAAGAAACTCTATGGGACTTAGCATAGCACAAAATGTATTAAAGAGTTGGCATCAGGTGTGTGGTGTAATTACAGACAGAATAGGGCAGATATTGGAAAATATACATGTGTTCTATTTGAAAGACACCTCCAAACTCTTTGTTTTGCAGTAATTCCCCCTGAGGGGAAATAGCTTGTCTCATATCAATCATTTCAGGCAGGAAAGGAGGGAGGAAGGTTTGAAGTGGTGGCTAGGAGGATTGCCTCCTGCCCTAGCTAGACCCAGAAGACACATCCCAACAGTTGAAGTCACTCTCTATATTTTACTTTGGTTATTCCCCAGCCTCTTTTAAAGTGGTCTTACAGAGAGCTTAGTGGAAGCTATGCTTTGGGCAATTAAGAGACTTAGTTGTGTTCATACCTGGAGTAAAGCAATTTCTGGCAGAGCAAGTGGCAGAAATATCGAAAAGTTAATCTACAAGGGTTCAAAGTTAAATGCTTTTACAGATTAGGAGACTAAAGTGACAACTGACCACCATCATGGACTTTGAGAGTTCACAGTAGTCGTTTCTCGAGAGGACTCGGTAGAAGAATGGGCTTCCAAAATCTATGGGACAGAAGCTTGCAGCATTACTCTTTGGGTATTTCAGGAAGAACTTCCTAAAGACCTCAGAGAGACCAAAGATCATAAGCTTAAACTTTTTGTATGTACATGAAGATCATCCAGCTCCCCAAGAACTTAGAGAACAGAAAACAATTTACCCTCCATTAAAATGTAAAAGCAAAGCACAGTCAGTTTGAGCCAAGTGTCCTGGAACAATGAGACATCATAATAACTTTAGTAGAGTTGTTACTTGTTTGTAAATGAAGAAACTGTTTATCAAAACAGGGATGGTCAGCCTAATGGAAGCATGGAAAAAACGCTAGAAATGAATTGACGGTAGTGCCCATCTGAGGACTATCTCAGTTACAGAAAACCTAAGTCAAGATTAATCTTATTATGGTGTCATTGACAAGATTATTTCTACTGTGAAATGAGTATATCTGGTTATGTTAGCCTGACCTACTCAGGCTGTTTATTAATATTTAATACACTCAGATCTCTTTGTTCCAAACATATGCTCACCAAGCAACATTTTCATTATATTTTGGCTTCTCATACACACTCACTTCATCAGCAGCTTCAAAATTTCTTTATATGGGAAGATATTAGGGGTAGTGAAGTAGTTGAAAGTATGGAATTGACAATGAGAATCAGGCTGGGCTTACATAATGGGCACATCTGAAGAAATTTATCGTGTTTCTAATTGGGGAAGCTTGCAGAAGGACTAATAGAAACTGTTAGATAAAGCTGTCCAACCTGCCCCTATACATGGCATTTTTGGCACTGAAATTATTTATAAAGAAAGAATGGTTGGTCCTGTCCCTTGACACTGCATATCTTATTTAGTTTTACTTTTTTCTTCTTGGTGCTTATTACTCTTTAGCATACTATACATTTTACTTAATAATCTGGCGTTTTTGATCTCTTGCATTAGAACACTGGCTCTATTAAGTCAAGGACATAGTAGATATTCATAAATATTTTTAGTTAATCTTGTAACCATATACCTATTAGCAATAGGTGTTATCTTTGCTATGGGGAGCCTAGGACAAGGGATTCCAAATATTTTGTTTTCAAATAGGATCTCTCCTATTGTGAGATGTGCTGTTGTCCAGAATGACCTTAAAACCTTTGCTATTCAATGACCTTAACACCTTGGGCTGTTACAACCCATCTTTTGATTATATAGACATATGTTTAACTTTGTAACTCTAAATACTATATTTATTTACTGACATGTCTTAATTTCTTCAAGCTGAAGTTTTTTTCCGCTTTCTCTCTGTTTCGTTGTTCTTATTTTTATTTCCTTTAAAGGCACTGTTATTCCATATTATATTTGGAAGTATATCTCTTCTCAACCAAATCTCATTTTTCCTAATAATTTTGAGGGATAATGTTTCTGTTATAATTTCTCAGACATTTCTTATTCTTTTTGCCTTCTAATTAGCCAGGAGTTTAGTTTGTTTAATCTCACAGGAGGTTCTCAGAATCTGTATATCTCAATCTTAATCTGTAACTGCTAATTTAGTATTTAAAGAACAAGAAGTTCTGATGGAAATGTATAGGAATATAAACATAATCCCTAAGTCTTCTCTAGTTTGCATAAAGTGGCCGTTTCTCCAAAGAATTCAGATATTAAAAATAGCATCTCCTTTTTCACCTCCCCACAGGAGCTTAAATCCATGTTATAACATCCTTAAAAACTGAAAATCACCTTGAGCATTTCTGTTGACTGGAAACACATGATCTCCTAAGTAGTCCATTTCATTGTCAGTTCTGAAAGATAGGAAGTTCTCAATATTGAAACCAACTCTGTCTCTTCACTCCTCAAGCAACTCTAGTCTGGCTCTTGTCCTCACCATTCCTCCAAATTGGCCACCTATGATGCTTATGACAGTAAGTCCAGTGGATCTAGGCCAGGATCATCTTACTCTCTCAGCAGCATTTGACCCAGTTCGCATTCGTGACTTCTGGAAGGCTTTCTCTGTTTTTCACTCTCACTGTGCCACTTTCTCCTGGACATTTGCCTATGTCTCTGGGCATTGTTTCTCAGTCTCCTTTGCTAATGTATCTAACTTAATTCCCCCCCAAAATAATTTCCAGAAATGCTTTGAACCACCTGAAATATATACCTAAATGTTAGAGTTTTCTTTTGGGTTAGAAGTAATTTACTTAGAAAAGTATCTAGTATTGAGCCTGGGACATACAAAGCACTCAATAAATTAAAATGATTCATTTTTCCACTTTGAAAGGTAACATTCATTAGGATGCATATTCTATGTTTGTTTTTGGACTTGATTGAGTGATATTTAATATCTGCAAAATTCTGAAGTGTCTTTTTGGCTAACTGATGCTTAAGGAAGGATATCATTGCTGGTTAATGATTGAAACAGATTCAAGATACACTTACTTAATATTTTTCTCAATTTTCAATTATACTCATACTTTAACCTGTAGTAATTAAAAGGAAAACAAATCCTTCTGTAATGAAGAAAAACTATACAAGCTTTGTAATCCACAATTGTAACCAGATTTGCTTTAATGGGTTATATGTCTTGAGAAGATAGCTTAATTCAAAGTATGTGAAAGATTTAAAGGTGAAGCAAATTCCCTTGTCCTTTTCTTTAATAAACACAGTCACAATTGACCTTTAAAGCTGATAAAGCTATAAGGAAAGACAAGGGCAGATGCAATAATCTGCCAGACCTATTCGAAAATATTTAACAGATGGCCAAGGCAATCACTCTTCCTTTATCCAAAGAAATTTCAAGTTGATTTTAATTCTTGTGCTGGTACTTCATAATATCAAGGTTTTTCTTATACAATAAATTGAAATAGGAAATGAACTGGAAAATAAAAGAACCATTTCTTTCGCTGGTCTTACAGAGGGATTGAGGTAAATAGGACAGGAGCTTCCTGTGCCATAAGGAGGTGAAATATGCAAGCAAGCATCCATGTTTGCTGGTTCTATGACGTGCCCAAGAAATGATCTCAGCACTGTTCACAAAGGTGTGGGAATTAGGGTTGCCTTTTATTTGACCTCAACGTTTTTGATTTGCTATATTGTCATTTAGTCTGTGAAAACGTTCAAGCTAATCTTTCCAGACTCTTATAATCAACTAGAGTGGTATTGATTTTCCTATCATTCCCCTGCCTTTGGAAATCATGAACGGGTACAAATGTGCATACTCTTATAGATGATCTAAAGCTATTCAATATGTCCTTAATTATAAATAGCTCTTTCTAAATTTACTACGGTTATAAACATCATATACTGATATATACATACATATTCTCTCTCTTATCCACCCATGTGCATTTATATTCATAGTTTTATAGTCACATATGCTACACATTTCACTCCCAGATGTCTCACTGCCATATCTATTTGGTGCTTACCCTCTAAACAATATGAAGCCATTAATAGACACCTGGCTGTAAATGAATTGCACACACAGCTCCCTGAGAAACCCTGAAAGGAAATAAGTGTCCCTTAGCTGGTTTCAGCTCATCTGTTTTCAAATCTTTCAGCTATGGGTAGGAGATATCACTCAGCATCTACTAAATGCAAAGTTGAAATACAGCACAATGAACATTCATCTGCCCTTCACTATTTTCACTAATAACGAATGTTTTGCCATTATTGCTTTCCTTCTCTCTGTATGTTTTAATACTTTTGTTGTTAATGGTGGAGGCCAACCATTTGGAAGTAATTTGCAGACATGATGACAATTCACCTCTAAATACTTTATTATGCATTTCTTGAGAATAAGAACATTTTCCTACAAACCCACAGTACAAAGAAAACACCATTAAAATTAATTTAACTATGTTATTCCACAGTGTTGAGACATGACATGAATTGTTTGAAGACTTCAGGCCAACTTTCATGCAGATTTTCCCGTAGTCTGGCTCTCTTTGACTGTTTTCTCATGACTGACTACATTTATACTAACTTTTTTTTTGACGAAAACACCATATAGGGGATGTTGTGTATTTTGTTTGTTTGTTTGTATTGCCTTATATCACATGGCACTTAAGTTTTATTTCCCTGTTGGTGAAGATAAATTTGATCACTTGGTTAAGGTGGCACTACAAGATCTGTCCATTGTAAAGGTATCCATTCAATTTATAATAAATCCCCCAGAAATTGGTTTTATTTGATGTACCCAAGTCTTAAGTTTCTCAATAAAGAAAAAAACTCCATAAAAAATTGTGATATTTTTAAACCCAGTGAATATGCTGTATCCTAACATCATTTACCCAGTGATTTTAGCATTAACTGATTATCTTTATCAAAAGATAATTCAATTTACAAAGTTAATTCATTTGCTACAGTTCAGCAACAACTGTATATATATACATATATATATATATATATATGCCAAATAAAATGATTAAATATGAAGTTCTTAATCTTAATCTCTCCATAAAATTATCCACTCCAGGATAACCTAAAATACTGAGGCCAACAAACACATTTAGACACATTTAGTTGTTTGTTGGCATATAAACGATAGGTTGGGTAAAGCCATTGGGGACCAGTGCTAATTAGAAATTAAGCATCTGCAAAATACCAGTTTATCAATGGGAAAATACTGTTAACATTTTGAAATTGCTCAGAGATTACCTGGATTGTTTTTCTGTCTCTCTCACTTTCTCAAGCCCTGTCCAGATTGTTTATTTAATTGGATAGAAAATGAAAGCAGAAGGGGGCATTTGGGAAGCAGAATTATGATGTCAAAACCCGTCTATAAATCTTTTATTTTCTTTCACTTTTTTTGTTACACCCAGTGTGACCCAGTAATCTATTTCGAATCAGAATTAAAAGAGCATTTGACAGTTGTGAAATGTATGTTTAAGTTGATACTTCCGATTAGTTGTACAACTTATCTTGGACAAATTACCAGATTAACTACATTATATCTTCAATACTGGGGGTTTTCCACGATTTCAAAATTGGGGTCTTCTTCAAATACGAAGTTAGGAAATGTAGGCATGTCTCCCTTACTGTACACTTGCTTAAGCTTAAAAAAGCTCCCTCTCCACCTCTGGCTGATACTCCGGACGAATGTCAACAGATCCTCCAGATGCCTATTGCTTGGATTAGTATTCTCTAATCTTGTCCATGAAGATGAAGCTTCTATATAGGATCGATTTCTTTATTAAATGCCATGCTCTAACACCAATGTCATTCTGCAAATGGACTAACAACGCCAAGGGAATGACAGAAGACACTTGAGGCTCTGAGGAACAATGGTGTTTCTATTACCTGCACTCAGTCCCCAGCTCCCAGAGCCACTGCAGCTGCCCTGGATCACCCCACCTGCCTACCTGCCGAGGCAATGCATTATGGGCCGCCACTTCGGTTTGTAGATTCTCATGGGACAGGAAGCGTCTGGGAAAAAATCAACTTGAATTTTTTTCACTGAGGCATTTTTAAGAGAGGCATTAGAAATAATACCAGATGCACTCTCTTACCCAAATTTGAAAAAATGAGAAAGACACAGTGGACAAACACTTCTTACACAGGTCTTGTCAGCACTCCTACTAGGGAGGTTTAACAGTCCTAGAGAAGGCAAGTAAAATTATGAAGGAATTTGAGCAATAGGAAATTACACTGAAAAATGAAAGCGAGACCTACGATTTTGGAAAGTCAAAGATGAAGTGATATTACAAGAGCAACACAAAACATTATGGAGGGTACCAAAGCCAAGAATACTAAAAACATTTGCGACACAGCAAAGGAGGTAATTTCAGGGTCTGTAAAATTTCACATAGTTGCAAGTAAAAAACTGAGAACACATTTCCATCTAAAGACTTATAGGCTGAAAATATAAATTTAAGAAGTTTGACATAAATTAATGGGTGACATATTCATATCTGAGGGTAAATACAAGCTAAGAATATTTGAGAAGAACTATGTGAAGGGCAACTACCTTCTTTTTCTCATTAAAGTAAAAATTTTCATCTATTTGCAGAGAGAGGCTCCTAAAAAAGTAACACCAGGGAGCAATATAACAAACCTTATAGTTCTATATTTTAGACCATGTAATTTCTTATTTTTGAGATTTATATTACTTCTGCTTTCAAAAACACCACAATAAAGAAAAAACCACAATTATACTTTTGAGTGTTGATTTCCAAATTATTATTTTTCTAATTTAAAAATAAATCACATTCATTTCTGAGAATAATAATAAAGAGGATTAATGCATTATCTCACAACTAAGTGGTTGCTACTAACATTTATTGTATTTTTTTCCATTTTCTTTTTCTAATGATTTACTTTTCTATTTGGTTTACACTGTATTTACTGTATTTGTAGTTGTATACGCTAGCTCATATATTGATTTTTTTTTAATTTGTGAGGTTGGAGTCTATTAGAAGAGGAACATCTGTCTATATCACATATTTGGGCTCTCGACAGTAAAATGAAATAATGTAACCAAAACTTTACCAGGTCAATGAAGTAGGTCTCCTGGTAAAGGTGAGCCTTCAAAATCCTGCCAGTGACTCTCTGTTTAGCATCGTAGATAAAAGGTCATTTGTGTGCAAATTTTTTTTGACTCATTCTAAACCTGCTGAATGATCTTTTTTAATTAATGTAAATCTGTGAGGCATCACTTTTCTGTAGCTTAGCCAATGTCACCATTCCTAACTGTCCTTAGGTGGCATAGCTCTCAGCAGGCACAAGGTAGTTTTTCTTTGGATTCAGGGGACCTTCTGGGAAGGAAGCTTTAAAACTGACTCTGAGATTTGGTGACTGGGTTGGGGTGGCCATGACTGAAATCTGGGGGCAGGAAAGAACAATAAAGGTCCCAGAGAAGAACTCATTGTGAGGAGAGCAGAGCCATCTGGGTTTTCTAACAGGCTCTGGAATTTCATGGAGAAGACTTGATAACAGGGTGTGTCTGAACCTGGTACAAACAGAGGGCTCAGCTACCCTACCACAGGATCATGTTTGGGAGACACCAGCCAAGCCTAAGTGTGAACCAAAATATCTATTTCTCTCACCCAATTCTGCAGCACCACCAGCGCCTGTGCAGAGATCTGGGCTGCCAAGGGCATTGTAGTGCACACTGCCCCACACACAGCACCAGGATGGGAGCTGTGTAAGCAAGACCACTGTCATTGATTCCAATTTCATTTTCTCCTTCTCTTCTCATTTTTGAAAACAGGTCTTTAAATTGAATATGACTCCATGAGTCTTTAGACATTTCAGATAGTGGCTTGAGACGGACATCTTGGACTGTCTGTTATAACAGTCAATTATTAAAGGTGGAAAAACAAATGCAAACAATTCAAAAAAACAATGTCACTGATATATCCAGTGATGCAGATTACACAATTCTCCTCAGGCATGAAGGAGATACAAGAAGGCCGATGGCCCTAAAGAGTTGCCTTCGTCCAAATTACTATTGTTCCCGATACAGAGGAGACTAACCAGGTAGAACCATCTGACATCATGTAAGATGTACCCATTCCCCAGCTGATATTTGCAATTTCTTAATTTTGATTTTTTAAACAAAAGTTTAACCATTAAATGCACAGAGGTAAGACTGTCTTTTAATCCTATTTTCTCAGCATTGTTAACTAATTAATGTAATTCCATATGAGAAGGAAGTCCTTATATTTTAGTTTTTAAAGGCATAAGCAATTATTGCTACTGTGCTCTCCATTTTTACTACTATGCTCTTCAAGTCTGCTTGAATGAGAATACATATTTGCCAAAATCTGTACCCTGTTAATTTTTAATATTCACTTGACTTATTCACACATTATTGGTCATAGCTTGACCAATGATCTGTTTGTTTTATTTAAGGGTAAGATTATAACCCACCAAATAGCTCATTGTGACCTTTGTTTACTGAATGATTGCCTTGGTAAATGTAACTCTCACTTTTCAGACAATTAAGCAAAGATTTTCAGAAATACAGAATCTCCCCAATCAATAAGGCTTTGAAACTTAACTAAATTTTAACTGTGACAAGTAAAAGACTAATATGTTCCGAGGTCCACCTCCCCACTAGTCTATATGAATAATTATTTTTTAAGGAAAAAGAAAAGAAACTCTCTATGCATTTAATCAGGATAGACTAGCCTATTTGGAAGCTGTCACTTGAAACAGATGTGGTGTCACTTTTCTCGAATGGATGAAAATGTACCCCCTAAATAAATGATAAACAGGAACCAGCAGCCGCAAAGTGTAAAGAAGAGGGTGAGGGGGTGGGGTAGCCATAATATAAATAAATAAATAAATAAATAAATAAATAAGAAAGCCAAAGGGGTTTTTACCAAGTGCAATGATAAATCTCTCTGGGCTATTGTTGTTGGGTTTATTTGGAAGACAGGAGGCATCATTTGGGTGCTCCTTGAACCATGTTATCTTTACCTGTACTCAGTTCGGCAATTGCATTTTTACTTCAGGGACAGGGAAAAGGATGGAAGAAATCAAAACAAAAGAGGGCAATAAAAAAAGAGACAGTGCTCACCAACTTGAGGTATTGCTAGCATCATAATAATGTCCCTTTCAGCTAACCTTTTCACCAGGCTAGGATCCAGGAACTGGGAGTCTGTGGGAATTTTGCATCCATTGCTTCTTCAACTTGCAAAGATGGAACAGTCAGGATGAATTACTACCTAGATAGAAAGAAAAATGAAATATTTAAAGCTGCAGAAAGTGGTAAAACTAATAAATTATATTATATCCCTGTCAGCTACTTTCTTACTATAAACTCTGGGATTGAAGTAGATGTGTTTAAAGGATAAGTGAACAAAAGGGACTTTAAAGAGTTGAAAATATTTATTGGGAATGTGGTAGCGTCACATATGGGGAGAGATCTCTTTTCATTTGTGCAAACATCCGAAAGATCATGTTCATTTTTTTCAAAATAAGGATTAGTTTAGAGCATTAATGTAATTTCTCCTGTCTTCGTTGAAACTATAACTCAGTACCAAAAGTAGACAAGTCAGGGAAGAGCGGAATGGGAAATACATTAAAGTAGGATCTTAGCCCTAATGCTGTCAATGAGAATGCTGTTTTCCCAGTAACCATTACATAACGTCCAAACTTCCATCTTCCGATCTACCATCAAGTCAGGAAGCACTTCAAGACATGATCACAACCAGGACTCTTGTGAGTTCTCGGTTATTATTCTGGGCTGTGAGTAGGAAAAGACAGGGCAGACTCTCCAAGGTCCTTCCAACTTCGGGATGCCACTTGGCTCCCAACCACGCCATACTTTTAGGTTTTGTAACGGCAGACCCCTTGGTACTTCCATGCGCCAAAATCTCTTCCAGTTATTGTGGCTGCATAACAAACTATCCCCAAATTTAATGTCATAAAGTAACCATTTCTTATGCTCATGGATTGTGTGGTTCCGGAGTTCAGACAAGATACAGCGGAGATAACTTCCTCCGCTCCATTACGTGTGCCTCAGTGGAAGACCCAAGGCTGGAATTAGAATCATCGGAAGGCTTGCGAATTCCCTGGTGGGGTCCAGTGATTAGGACTTGGGCACTTTCACTGTGGTGGCCTAGTTTCAATCCCTGGTCAGAGAACTAAGATCCCGCAAAACGCAGAGAACGGCCAAAAAAAAAAAAAAAAAAAAATCATCAAATCATCTGAAGGCTCATTCACTCAGTGTCCGGCTGTTCATGTTGACTGTGGGCCAGGAGCCTGGGTTCCTCTCCCTGTGGGCCTCTCCATTTGACCTCTCTAAGTGAACTAATCTGGGCTTCCTATCAGGATAGTGGCTGGATTTCAAGGGCAAACATTCCAAGAGAAACAGAGAGAGCCAAGAGGAAGTCATATTGCCCTTTCTAATCTAGCTGTGCAAGTCATGTATTGTATTCGTACCATGCTCTATTTAATGGAAAAGTCAGAAGCCTGCCTGGGTTCAAGCAGGAGAAGGGGAGGGGGAAAGGAGGTTTCACCTCTTCAAAGGGAGTAGCAAAGTTCTGGAAGAGCATGAGAGAACAGAAATATTGCTGTGACATTTGCGGGAAATTCAATCTGCCCCAGTGAGGAAACTAAAGTGCAAAATAGTTGAGATGTACTCAACAGATGCATATCCGGCAGGTGGTGGGGCGGAGAACCAATTTCTCTTTCTTAGACTCCAAAACCTTTCTTCTTTTGAATATACAGCAGTGAGGAAATATAAAGCCCAGCTGAATGGGAGTTGTTCTCAATGCGGAAGTGACATCTTTAGGGAAATAAATGTTCATAAAGAGACAAAAATGAAAACACACTGAGCTACTTCACAAAATTGACATCATACCTGCCTGGCCTGAAGGAATTAAATATTATTTGAATGTGTTCTTGTAAATTTTAGCCATGAAGCTTTTAACTTTAAAACTCTTGAGTTTTAAATTGGTAGATATTATAGCTAAGGAATCTGAAGATGTAAACTGTATTATTGACTTTAATATGTAAATATGAAAGGAATACTCAAGGTATATATAATAATGAATCAGGACCTGAACAAAATAATGTGATATATGAGATATTTGCCAGTATCAAAGGAATACCATTGGAAAGAACAAACATTTCTGCTGTTACTCTAACAAGCTAAAATATAAAGCATGCTGAATTAAATCTGACCTTTAAAAAACTGTTAGTGATTATAACTGTTAATATTATATATGTTGAAAGACATAAAATGTTTTAATCAAGTTATTCTACATAAATGTTATACTATGAGGGCAATCACTTTATTGAAAATACTATAGCTAAAGAAAGAATCAGTATTAAGAAAGAAATATATATATATATATATATATATATATATATATATATATATATATATATATATATATATATATTACCAGGGACTAAGAGATACATTTAATACAATGACATCTTAGCCTGGCTTTTCCCCAAGCAGAGCAGGAGTCAAATTCTTGTATGCAGTTAGTTTATTTGGGAGTGTGCTGCAAGGAAGCAAGGATGAAGAGAGTGAAGTAAAAGAGCTAGCAGGAAAAAACAACACATGGGTGAGTTTCTGCGTTAGTCACCCAATCCCAACAGAAGCTTCTGAGGACATAACAGACCAGATCTCTCATCTCTATGCCTGGAGAATGAAACTCCATCCCTCCATGGACAACGATGCAAACGGCAATCACTCCTGGGTTGCACATGCTGAGAGCAGAGCAAGTCCCAACAGTGTCCCGCCCCCTTTATATCAGAGGAGCCACAGGGCAGGCAGTGAGAGGGATGCAGCAGAGGACGGAGGCAATGTGTACGGTCCAAATGTCCCCGTGCAAGACTAGAGTATTAAAGTGTAGTTGATATAAAATGAAATGCACAGACCTCAAGTTTTCAGTTCAAGGAGTGTTGACTGTTTTATATACAAGTGAAATCATCATTCTAAACAAGAAATGATGGTTACCATCACCCTAGAAAATTTCCTAAAGTCTCTTTCTCATCAATTCTCTCAAACGCAAGGCAAACGCTTTATGATTTCTATCACATAATATTGAGAGATTAACTTAAATTTGTTAGTCTGCTTTATAACAATATAAATGTAATAAAAATATATACTCCAATGTATGACTTTTTTTCACTCAACGTGTTTTTGAAGTTCATCCCTGTTTTTATGTGCATAAGTTGTACATTTCTTTTTATGGTTGGGTAATATATTTTTTTGTTGGAATATGCCACAATTTGTTTTTCCGTATTTTTTTTGAATTTTGAATTTTATTTTATTTATTTTTTATACAGCAGGTTCTTATTAGTTATATATTTTATACATATTAGTGTATGTATGTCAATCCCAATCTCCCAATTCATCCCACCACCACCCCCCACCACCACTTTCCCCCCTTTGTGTCCATACGTTTGTTCTCTACATCTGTGTCTCTATTTCTGCCCTGCAAACCGGTTCATCTGTACCATTTTTCTAGATTCCACATATATGCGTTAATATACGATATTTGTTTTTCTCTTTCTGACTTACTTCACTCTGTATGACAGTCTCTAGATCCATCCACATCTCTACAAATGACCCAATTTCGTTCTTTTTTAAGGCTGAGTAATATTCCATTGTATATATGTACCACTTCTTCTTTATCCATTCGTCTGTCGATGGGCATTTAGGTTGCTTCCATGACCTGGCTATTGTAAATAGTGCTGCAATGCACATTGGGGTGCATGTGTCATTTTGAATTATGGCTTTCTCTGGGTATATGCCCAGTAGTGGGATTGCTGGGTCATACGGTAATTCTATTTTTAGTTTTTTAAGGAACCTCCATACTGTTCTCCATAGTGGCTGTATCAATTTACATTCCTACCAACAGTGCAAGAGGGTTCCCTTTTCTCAACACCCTCTCCAGCATTTGTTGTTTGTGCATTTTCTGATGATGCCCATTCTAACTGGTGTGAGGTGATACCTCATTGTAGCTTTTTTGTTTGTTTGTTTGTTTTTTTAATGTATTTTTTTAAACGCATTGTTTACTTTGTTTATTTATTTATTTATTTTTGGCTGTGTTGGGTCTTCGTCTCTGTGCGAGGGCTTTCTCTAGTTGTGGCAAGCGGGGGCCACTCTTCACCGCCACTCTGTGCACGGGCCTCTCACTATTGCGGCCTCTCTTGTTGCGGAGCACAGGCTCCAGACGCGCAGGCTCAGTAATTGTGGCTCACGGGCCCAGCTGCTCCGCGGCATGTGGGATCTTCCCAGACCAGGGCTCGAACCCGTGTGCCCTGCATTGGCAGGCAGACTCTCAACCACTGCGCCACCAGGGAAGCCCTCATTGTAGTTTTGATCTGCATTTCTCTAATAATCAGTGATGCTGAGCAGCTTTTCATGTGCTTCTTGGCCAACTGTATGTGTTCTTTGGAGAAATGTCTATTGAGGTCTTCTGCCCATTTTTGGATTGGGTTGTTTGTTTTTTTAATATTGAGCTGCATGAGCTGTTAATATATTTTGGAGATTAATCCTGTGTCCGTTGATTCATTTGCAAATATTTTCTCTCATTCTGAGGGTTGTCTTTTCATCTTGTTTGTAGTTTCATTTGCTTTGCAAAAGCTTTTAAAGTTCCATTAGGTCCCATTTGTTTATTTTTGGTTTTGTTTCCATTACTTTAGCAGGTGGATCAAAAAAAATCTTGCTGTGATTTATGCCAAAGAATGTTCTTCCTATGTTTTCCTCTAAGAGTTTTATAGTGTCCGGTCCTACATTTAGGTCTCTAATCCATTTTGATTTTATTTTTGTGTATGGTGTTAGGGAGTGTTGTAATTTCATTCTTTTACATGTAGCTGTCCAGTTTTCCCAGCACCATTTATTGAAGAGACTGTCTTTTCTCCATTGTATATCCTTGCCTCCTTTGTCATAGATTAGTTGACCATATGTGCATGGGTTTATCTCTGGGCTTTCTATCCTGTTCCATTGATCTATATTTCTGTTTTTGTGCCAGTACTATACTGTCTTGATTACTGTAGCATTGTAGTATAGTTTGAAGTCAGGGAGTATGATTCCTCCAGATCCATTTTTCTTTCCCAAGATTGCTTTGGCTATTTGGGGTCTTTTGGTTCTCCATACAAATTTTAAGATTTTTTGTTCTAGTTCTGTAAAAAATGCCACTGGTAATTTGATAGGGATTGTAATGAATCTGTAGATTGCTTTAGGTAGTATAGTCATTTTCACAATATTAATTCTCCCAATCCAAGAACATGGTATATCTCTCCATCTGTTTGTGTCATCTTTGATTTCTTTCATCAGTGTCTTATAGTTTTCTGAGTACGGGTCTTTTACCTCCTTAGGTAGGTTTATTCCTCGGTATTTTATTCTTTTTGTTGCAATGGTGAATGGGATCGTTCCTTAATTTCTCTTTCTGATCTTTCATTCTTAGTGTATAGGAATGCAAGAGATTTCTGTGCATTAATTTTGTGTCCTGCAACTTTACCAAATTTATTGATTAGCTCTAGTAGTTTTCTGGTGGCATCTTTAGGATTCTCTATGTATAGTATCATGTCATCTGCAAACAGTGACAGTTTTACTCCTTCTTTTCCAATTTATATTCCTTTTATTTCTTGTTCTTCTCTGATTGCCATGGCTAGGACTTCCAAAACTATGTTGAATAATAGTGGCGAGAGTGGACATCCTTGTCTTGTTCCTGATCTTAGAGGAAATGCTTTCAGTTTTTCACCATTGAGAATGATGTTTCCTGTGGGTTTCTCGTATATAGCCTTTATTACGTTGACGTAGGTTCCCTCCATGCCCATTTTCTGGTGAGTTTTTATCATAAATGGGTGTTAAATTTTGTCAAAAGCTTTTTCTGCATCTACTGAGTTGATCATATGGTTTTTATTCTTCAATTTGTTACCATGGTGTATCACATTGATTGATTTGTATATATTGAAGAATCCTTGCATCCCTGGGATAAACCCCACTTGATCATGGTGTATGATCCTGTTAATGTGTTGTTGGGTTCTGTTTGCTAGTATTTTGTTGAGGATTTTTGCATCTATATTCATCAGTGATATTGGTCTGTAATTTTCTTTTTTTGTAGTATCTTTGTCTGGTTTTGGTATCAGGGAGATGGTGGCCTCATAGAATGAGTTTGGGAGGGTTCCTTCCTCTGAAAATTTTTGGAAGAGTTTGAGAAGGATGGGTGTTAGCTCTTCTCTAAATGTTTGATAGAATTGACCTGTGAGGCCATCTGGTCCTGGACTTTTGTTTGTTGGAAGATTTTTAATCACAGTTTCAATTTCATTACTTGTGATTGGTCTGTTCATGTTTTCTATTTCTTCCTGGTTCAGTCCTGGAAGGTTATACCTTTCTAAGAATTTGTCCATTTCTTCCAGGTTGTCCATTTTATTGGCATAGAGTTGCTTGTAGTAGTCTCTTAGGATGCTTTGTATTTCTGTGGTGTCTGTTGTAACTTCTCCTTTTTCACTTCTAATTGTATTGATTTGAGTCCTCTCCCTCTTTTTCTTGATGAGTCTGGCTAAAGGTTTATCAATTTTGTTTATCTTCTCAAAGAACCAGCTTTTAGTTTTATTGATTTTGGTGTTGTTTTCTTTGTTTCTATTTCATTTATTTCTGCTCTGATCTTTATGGTTTCTTTCCTTCTACTAACTTTGGATTTTGTTTGTTCTTCTTTCTCTAGTTCCTTTAGGTGTAAAGTTAGATTGTTTATTTGAGATTTTTCTTATTTCTTGAGGTAGGATTGTATTGCTATAAACTTCCCTCTTAGAACTACTTTTGCTGCGTCCCATAGGTTTTGGATTGTTGTGTTTCCTTTGTAATTTGTCTCCAGGTATTTTTTGATTTCCTCTTTGATTTCTTCAGTGATGTCTTGGTTAGTTAGTAATGTATTTTTGAGCTTCCATGTGTTTGGGTTTTTTACATTTTTTTCCCTGTAACTGATTTCTAATCTCATAGCGTTGTGGTCAGAAAAGATGCTTGATATGATTTCAATTTTCTTAAGTTTACCGAGGCTTGATTTGTGACCCAAGATGTGATCTATCCTGGAGAATGTTCCATGCGCACTTGAGAAGAAAGTGTAATCTGCTGTTTTTGGATGGAATGTCCTATAAATATCAATTAAATCTATCTGGTCTATTGTGTCATTTAAAGCTTGTGTTTCCTTATTAATTTTCTGTCTGGATGATCTGTCCATTGGTGTAAGTGAGTTGTTAAAGTCCCCCACTATTATTGTGTTACTGTCGATTTCCTCTTTTAGAGCTGTTAGCAGTTGCCTTATGTATCGAGGTGCTCCTATGTTTGGTGCATACATATTTATAATTGTTATATCTTCTTCTTGGATTGATCCCTTGATCATTATGTAGTTTTCTTCCTTGTCTCTTGTAACATTCTTTATTTTAAAGTCTATTTTATCTGATATGAGAATTACTACTCCAGCTTTCTTTTGATTTCCATTTGCATGGAATATCTTTTTCCATCCCCTCACTTTCAGTCTGTGTATGTCCTTAGGTCTCAAGTGGGTCTCTTGTAGGCAGCATATATATGGGTCTTGTTTTTGTATCCATTCAGCGAGCCTTTGTCTTTTGGTTGGAGCATTTAATCCATTCACGTTTAAGGTAATTATCGTTATGTATGTTCCTATTAACATTTTCTTAATTGTTTTGGGTTTGTTTTTGTAGGTCCTTTTCTTCTCTTGTGTTTCCCACTTAGAGAAGTTCCTTTAGCATTTGTTGTAGAACTGGTTTGGTGGTGCTGAAGTCTCTTAGCTTTTGCTTGTCTGTAAAGCTTTTGATTTCTCCATCGAATCTGAATGAGATCCTTGCTAGGTAGTGTAATCTTGGTTGTAGTTTCTTGCCTTTCATCCCTTTAAATATATTGTGCCACCCCCTTTGGCTTGTAGAGTTTCTGCTGAAAAATCAGCTGTTAACCTTATGGGAGTTCCCTTGTATGTTATTTGTCGTTTTTCCCTTGTTGCTGTCAATAATTTTTCTTTGTCTTTAATTTTTGTCAATTTGATTACTATGTGTCTCGGCATGTTTCTCCTTGGGTTTATCCTGCCTGGGACTCTCTGCGCTTCCTGGACTTGGGTGGCTCTTTCCTTTCCCATGTTAGGGAAGTTTTCGGCTATAGTCTCTTCAAATATTTTCTTGGGTCCTTTCTCTCCCTCTTCTCCTTCTGGGACCCCTATAATGCGAATGTTGTTGCATTTAATGTTGTCCCAGAGGTCTCTTAGGCTGTCTTCATTACTTTTCATTCTTTTTTCTTTATTCTGTGCCATGGCAGTGAATTCCACCATTCTGTCTCCAGGTCACTTATCTGTTCTTCTGCCTCAGTTATTCTGCTATTGATTCCTTCTAGTGTATTTTTCATTTCAGTTTTTGTATTATTCATCTCTGTTTGTTTGTTCTTTAATTCTTCCAGGTCTTTGTTAAACATTTCTTGCATCTTCTCGATCTTTGCCTCCATTCTTTTTCCAAGGTCCTGGATCATCTTCACTCTCATTATTCTGAATTTTTTTTCTGGAAGGGTGCCTATCTCCACTTCATTTAGGTTTTTTTCTGGGGTTTTATCTTGTTCCTTCATCTGGTACAAAATCCCCTGCCTTTTCATTTTGTCTATCTTTCTGTGAATGTGGTTTTCCTTCCACAGGCTGCAGAATTGTAGTTCTTCTTCCACAGTTTGTTTATTTATTCCCTCATTGATGGCATTGCATTTTCCACTTTTTAGGAATCAATGAATAAGGTTGCTATGCAAATCCTTGTACAAGCTTTTTTGTGGACATTTGAGGAGTTCTACATGTGATGATGCCATTTTATAATCCTACTAGTTGTTCTACATTCTTGCCAATTATCTTACTGTGGGCCGCTATGGAAAATACCATAGACTGAGTGGATTAAACAACAAACATTTACTTCTCACAGTTCTGGAGGCTAGGAAGTCCAAAATCAAGGGACCAGCATTTAGTGTCTGGTGAGAGCTCTCTTCCTGGTTTGCAGACTGATGCCTTCTTGCTGTATCTTGACATGTATCTTCCCTGTCTGTTCTTATAAGGGCACTAATCCTGTTCATGAGGGCTCTACCTTCATGACCTAATTACCTCCCAAAGGGCTCCACCACCAAATATCATCACATTAGGGATCAGGGCTTCTACCTACACATTTTGGTGGAACACAAATATTTAATCCATAGCATCAATGTTGTATATTATCTGTTTTGTTTCATTTTGTAACAATACTCATTCTAGTGGGCTTAGAATGGTATCTCCTTCTGGGTTTAGTTTGCATTTCCCTAAAGAATAACAAAGTCAAGCACCTTTGTAGATGCTAATTGGCTATTCCTTTATCTTTTGTGTCATATCTGTTCAAGTCTTTGCCCATTTTTAATTGAATTGCGTATTAGTTTTCTATTGCTGCTATAACAATAAAACTTAGTGACTTAAAACAATGCAAATTATTACCTTTCTAACCTCTGTAGGTTAGAAATCTGACACAGGTCTCATTGGGCTAAAATCAAAGTATTGCAGAGTTTTGTTCCCTTCTGGAGGCTCTAGGGGAGAATCCCTTTTTTTGCTGTTCCACCTTCTAGAGGCTGCTCACATTCCCTATCTCATGGTCCTTCCTCCATCTTCAAAGCCAGGAATGTTGTGTCCCTCTGACCATTCTTTGAAGTCACATCTCCCTTTCTCTCTGAACTCAGTACTGAAAAGATTCTCTGATTTTAAGAACCCTGGTGATTAGATTGAGCCCACCCAGATAATCCAGAATAATCTCCTCCTCTCAAAATCCTTAATTTTTATCACACGTTCATTTTGCCATGCAAAGTAACATACAGGTTCCAGAAATTAGGAAGTGGGTATCTTTTAGGGGACTCATTATTCTGCCTACCACAAGTCACTTGTTTTCTCATTATTGATCTGTAGGAGTGTTCTATATTTTCTGGATACACACACATACACACACAAACACACACACACTATTTTTCCTCATCTGTAGTCTCTTTTGGTGAGCAGAGAATTTTTATTTTGATAAAGTCCAATTGATAGATTTTCCTTTCATGTCCTTTTCATTTTTGTACTTTTCGCATCTTTAAAAAAATTTACTTACTGCAATATTGTGAGGATATTCTCCTATGTTTCCTTTTAGGAGCTTTATTATTCCAGCTTTTATGGTTAGGTTTATGATTCTCCTTGAATTAGTGTATGAAGTGATACACACTTCATAGTTCTTGTCTTTCATAAAAATATCTAGTTGTCCCAGTACTGTTTGTGAAAAGATATCCCACTAAATTGAATTGGTGCTATGGCCATAATTTAGTTCTGTAGGTCTCTTTGTGGTCTGTAGGTCTGTTACATTGATCTCTTTGTCTATGCTGACTCCACTGTCCCACTCTCACGATGATTGCAGCACT
The DNA here is from genome assembly GCF_949987535.1 of Balaenoptera acutorostrata. Classification (NCBI taxonomy): domain Eukaryota; kingdom Metazoa; phylum Chordata; class Mammalia; order Artiodactyla; family Balaenopteridae; genus Balaenoptera; species Balaenoptera acutorostrata. Next base: position 88,704,525 of record NC_080073.1, on the reverse strand, counting down.
GCAGTAAGTTTTGAAATCAGGTATGAAAAGCCCTCAATTTTATTCTTCCTTTAACAATTGTTGTAGTTATTCTAGGTTGTTTACATTTTGATGTAGATTTTAGAATCAGCTTGTCAATTTCTACCAAAATCACACTGAAATGTTGACTGGGATTGCAATGTTTCTGCAAAGAAATGTGAGAAGGGATAATATTGAAAATATTGAGTCTACAGATCCTTGGATATAGTATTTTTCTCCATTATTTAAGCCTAAGAGCAAACATCCACTCTTTTTACCAAATTTGGGAAAGCACTTCTGATATTTCACTATTATAAAGTTAGCTGTAGGTTTTTCATAAATGTCCTTCCTATTAAGGAAGTTTGCCTAATTCTGTAACTTGCTGAGAGGTTTTATTATAAATGGGTGTTGGATTTTATCAAGGGCTTCTTAAAGCATCAGTTGAGATAATCATAGGGTTTTTCTCTTCTGTTCATATGGTGAGTTACATCAATTTATTTTTATAATGTTAAACAAACCATACATTTCTGATGTAAATCCCCTTGGGAATGATATATTATGCTTGTTTTCCGTATTGGGGGATTTGATTTGCTGTTATTTCTTATAGAATTTTGCATCTGTATCATGAGACTTTCTGATCTGAAAGCGTGAAATACTTTTTTTTTGCCTGAATTGTCATTATCAGGCTTTGTTTCACAGTTACACAAACCTCATAAAAATGAGCTGGGAAGTTTTTCTGTCTCCTCCTAAAATTGGTATCGTTTCTCACTTCTTAAAGTAGAAACTGAGATAGTTGTTTTTACATTTTTCCTCTTTGCTAGTCAATATAGTTCTAGCTATAAATTTCCTTCAAAGCATTGCTTTATTATCATTCTACAATTTTTGATATGTTGTATTCTCATATTCATTCCATTTGAAATCGTTTTGAATATCTCTTGTGATTTTTGTTCTTGACCATAAATTATTTAGAAGTAATTTTGCTTAAATTCCAAATATTTGGGAATCATCTGCATCAGTGTTTATATAATGTAAATATATTGTGAGCCACAGATATAAATTTATATTTTCAAATATTCATATAAAAAAGTTCAAACAAAACAAAATTAAATCTAGTAATATGTTTTATTTAAGTCAACATCTCTAGCATAAATCATTTCAACATGTAATCAATGTAAAATTATTAAAAAGATATTTTACACTGTTTTTGCACTAGGTCTGTGATATTTAATGTGCATTTTACCCTTACAACACATCTCAATTTAGTTTAACCACATTTTAAGTGCTCAAGAGGCACATGTGGCCACACGTTACCATATTAGACAGCATAACCCTAGCAAGGTGGAATTCTGCTTTTTCCTAGGAGTTCCCATCTTAGGTCTCTGTCTCTGCTAACATACTTGATTTAGAAATATTAAAAGAGAAACTAAGGTCTGCACAGATCCAATTTCCTGTTACAATATCTGTACAATACACAATTTAGTAATCTTAGACCTGGGTTCTATTTGTGAGTGTAGAAAATTGAGTAGTAACTTCAAGTGGTCATTTAACTTTTCTGTTCTCAGTTACTTTAGCTGTTAAAAGATAAGCCACCTTCTTATGTTTCAAGGCATTGTTGGACAGATTAAATAGAATAGCAGATGTGAAAGCAACGTCTAAATGTATTAATATATCTTATATTTGCACAACATGTATTATTAATATTTTTTCAAGTTCTTAGAAGATGAGTGTTTGATAACAAAAACATCACTCTCCCATGCAAATGCTCACTCCTTTGGATAAAGTCTGTATCAGTATATGGGTAGTAAAGTGAGAAAGCACTGACATAACATGTATACCTCACTTCAGGGATAAAGGACAGTTTCATGTTTTGCTTTCTTTGTGCAACTGAGCTCAATATTCAGTATGCATTTCTCTTTGATGTTGTTGTCTTTATATATATATATGTATTACACGTTCTCAGGAAATATCCACAACTTAACCGATTCCTGGTTTATCATTTCTTTGAGGAGGATTTATCCTAAATGAATATTTGAAATGAGCTACTTTCTAACTGTATGAGAGAAGAAGAAACAGGGAGTCTCATATATAATGTTTGCACATGATTAAAACAAATTCTTCACTTCCTTAGGCCTCATGACTTTCAACCCATCACTCTTCAATACACCGAGTTCCTTTTTTATGTGCTTTTATATTAGAAAAAGAAAGAGTTAGCGATTCCAGTAGTTCAGTATCACTTTCTGCCTTCTTCTTTCATCTTGGTGGAGAGCAAAAACATTTGGAGGTCGTGTTTATTGAGTCACCCTACATAAGGCATTAGAGGCTCCAACAAGTCATATTTGCAAGTAACATGCATATTGTTCTGGGGCAGCATTCATTTGTTTCAACCTCCTCACCTTTCACTCTCTGTCCTCACCACACTCACACAGCCCTTGGGTTTTATTGAGTTTAATGACTGCTCTTAACTGTTATGGGAAAGAGAGCAGAGTCAGGAAAAAATAGGTGCCATAAAAAATGTGCAAGCAAAGTAGCGTTGTCACTGGTACTGCTGGAGTGCAGATCACAGCGCGATGGCCTCCGTGTAAGTCTTTCCTGCGCCCAGTAAAAAATGAAAACAACATTGTAATAAATTAGCTGGAACTACACTTCCCTAGGGTTTAGTGACAGCATGATAAATAACCCTATGCATGTACGATCTGGCTTTCCCTCTGCCAAGGTTTTCTACCATAATATTTCCAGGCCTTAAGTCATGGTCATCAACACTTGATTAATACAAGGAGGGAAAGTTAAGATAACACTAGGGTGTATTTCCTTGGACAATGCAAGATATTAACAGTATAATATTGTATCTGGGTTAAGTTTTATTGGTCATTATAAGGATGATCATTTTTGTATATAATTAGTAGTTGAAATGTTCCAACCTTTCTCATAAAGTAAATACCTTGAATAAACCTAGAGGCACCTCTTAAGTTTGTTTATCTCTGATTTTTGAGGTATATTTCCTGGACCTTATTTTCTAATTTTTGTGAAGAAGGTGCTTAAACCTCGCAGCATGATTTGTGTGCAAAATTTATTCCTCAGTACATTTTCCATTACATATATATGGAATATATATGTGTATAAATATATAAATTATGTATATAATACAACTGTGTTTTATAAATATGTATATCACATTCACTTAACCCGAATCCATCAAATAAATTCAGTTATATTTGTATAACTTTCACAGGGAAGGAATAACTTAACATATAACTTTTCTAGCTAAACTACTATTGTTAGAAATAAATCTGTATTTACTCATTCTAGTCCAGTCATCTTTTTCTTCTGATGAATAAAAGGTAAGCCAGAAACATTTCTTTGCCATTAATTATAGCACTAGAGAAAATGAATGTTCAAGTAAATAACAATAAAACTGATTTTTACTGAATGCAAAGCTGGATAAAACAAGAATACAGGGCTTCCCTGGTGGCGCAGTGGTTAAGAATCCACCTGCCAATGCAGGGGACACAGATTCGAGACCTGGTCCGGGAAGATCCCACATGCCGCGGCGCATTTAAGCCCGTTCACCACAACTACTGAGCCTGCGTTCTAGAGCCCACGAGCCACAACTACTGAAGCCTGTGCTCTGCAACAAGAGAAGCCACCGCAATGAGAAGCCCGCGCACCGCAACAAAGAGTAGTCCCTGCTCGCCGCAACTAGAGAAAGCCCTCGCGCAGCAACGAAGACCCAACGCAGCCGAAAATAAATAAATTAATTTTAAAAAAGAAGAATACAAATTTTGTTTTCATGTTTTGAGAGATGGCTTCCATAATTAACTCCAATATACTGAACATAAGTTAATCACTATACGTACATGTAATTTTCGACTTATTTGGTCTCCTCTTTCAGACCTTAAAGAATATCATGAAATCAGATTCTCATGATTCTTTCTACTTGGACTGAACGTGTTTGTATATGCGTGTGCACAGCTGTGCTGTGTGTTTCTGTGTATGTATTTAAAGAGCATAATAAAGGCATCTATTATGTTTTCAACACCTAATATATACCAGGTACTGTTTTAAGAGTTCTGTATTTTTAAAATCTTATTTAATTTTCAAAATGACTATATGGGTAAATGCTATTATACCCTCTTTTTGAAAATGAGGAAACAGGAGCAAGTAATAAGTTTGCTGAAACCATTCAGTGAGAAAATGGTAAGACCAGAATTCAAAACCTGTAAGTCTGTCTCGGAAGCTTCAGCTCCTAACCAGTGTGCTATACTTCAAAAAGAAAGCAAAGGCAGAGAAAACAGCATAATTACATCACATGGCCTTACTCCTGAAATATATTTTCTTTATTCTCAAAGCTAGGTATAACTGGATTTCATGGAACTCTTATAAATCATGCTCAAGGAGAGATCCTTCTGATTAAATTCACCACATTTCCATCACTCTTTTATGATGCCCATTCCACTTTATTTAAATAAAAAATCAAATTAAAATTGGACAGATCTGAATGATCATAAAAATTGCCACAGTACATCCAAGCTTTATTAACATGGAAACACACTGTATACTGAAAATTTATTTAGTATAAGAAATGATCAGTAAAGGGGAGTTTCTTTTGTCTGACCCAAAGCAGGATCTGCGTTTATTCATCTTGCAGAAAAAAAATACTTCACCGGATAGAACCGCATCTTATTCATCTTTATAGCTCCAGGACCCAGTTCTGAGTATGACACCTAACAGGCACTCATTAGATATTTGTTACATCAGACATGCCTAATTGACTCCAACATATTCATCAAAATATTTTATTTCGTAATTTGGGTCATAGGAGATTTCACGTGGAATAAGTAGTCTTCAAAAGACTTTGGGTTGCAAATGACAAAAAAAAATTTCTTGCTCTATCTAAAATAGGAATTTATTAGAAAGGACACATGGAACTCAAGATCAAAATATACTGGATTTTACCAGGCACTAGAAACAAACCAGAGTGGCCCCAGGAAGCCCAGTTGATTCTTTCTCTCTTTGATCACATGATCTATCATTGCTGTTTCTCTCCTCAGAATCCCTTCCTTCATCTCTTTCTTCAAAGCCTATATTTTTCTGCTACTTCATACACATGACAGAAGACAGTAATCCAACCCGATCCCTACATGAGCTCCCAGCTTTAGTGCCACCAACTAACTGACTCAATCTCTCCATGGTCCAATTCTAAATTCCTGGGAGCAAGAATTCAGTTGATCTAGCTTGGGTCAAGAATCCACCTCATGGTTCTCTGGTTTATTGCTACTCAGCAAGAGGCCATGAAAAACAGGTTCTGAAAGGTGAGGGCAGGCAGCTGCTCCCAAAAAAGACAAGTGTGAGGGTGTGAAGATCATAAATGGTAGAGAAAAAAACGTCATTTTTAATACCTTTGTAATCACCTCAACAGAAAAGTACTAGGCTGGGATCTTTACTAAGTCATAAATGTGAAGTCATTTTGCAAGGAAATACAATTATATCCTCACCTGTAATTTCCATTTTCGAACATTCATATACTGGTATCTACACAATACATAACTCTCCAGAAAATTTAGGGAAGACTCAACTAAATATTTATTTGAAGAACAAATATTCTAAATGCAGTGACGTAGTAGTGTGTTGCTTCCATTTTCATCAGTTTATCTACATGAAACAGAATAAATATAAGACACCAAAACACTTTGGTCATTCAGTTTGGACCTCGGGTGTCGTTATTCAATATAGATCAAGCCAGTGTATTCACTTGAAGAAGAAAATTATGCAAATATTAAATCAAGATGCAACCTTTTAATCTGTATTTTAGTTTCAATAAAACTAGAGATAACAGGATAGAGATAGCTAAAGATTGTGTTTGCCATTCTAATTTCTTTGAAAGAAATGCCTCTTATTCTGTGATCATGTCCATCCTCCATTTTGTGTGAGTTAAAATGGATATGCTGTTAGTTCTGTCTTTTCATATCACTACTTGGTAAATTAAAAGATTGCAGTATTAAATAGGCATTGCATATATTATTTTTGTTGAATTTACTTGTTAGTGATGGGAAAAATAAAACAACTATAGTTATAGCACAGGTACATTAAGGAACTTAACACAATAAAATCAGAAAATAGATAGTAAAGGGATAATGGCAGAGAAAAAGTCAAGAAGGGAAAGCATAATATGAAATGATGACAACTGAGTATATATTTTGTAGCTCTGAAGTTTTTAGGAGTCAGGAGAAACCTGTTTTCTCATTCTCATTGTCACACACTGTGGTAGGCAGGATAATGTTCCCCAAAGATACCCAGGCCCTAATTCTTGGAACCTGAGCACATGTTACCTTACATGGCAAAAGGGACTTTGCAGTTGTCACTAAGATTAAGGATCTTGAGCTGTGGATAGTCTGGATGGGCCCGATCTAATGAGTCCTTAAAAGTAGAGAAACTTCGCCAGCTGCAGAAAATAAAAGCAATGACAGCATAAGAATTCAAGGCCCTTTTGCTGATCCTGACATGCAGAGGGATACATGCAAGGACTAGAAAGAGGCCTCTAGAAGTTAGAAAAGGCAAACAGATTCTCCCCGAGATTCTTCAGAAGGAATGGAGGCCTGTCGACACCTTCGTTGTAGGACTTCTGACTTCCAGAGCCATGAGATAAATAATTGATGTTGTTTTAAGCCACTAAGTTTGTTGTTATTAATTACAGCAACAATAGGAAACTCATACAGACACACAGGTGCAAACTTGTTCATAGAAAAGAAAAAGGTTTCGGTTTCCCTGGTCCTGAACTCCAAAAGAAAACATTACACCTAGAAGCTTTATAACAGGATAATGATCCCAACTGCAATATTGAAACAAAAAGTTTGGCAGAGGTAGCCTTCATATGGCATTCTTATTTATTTTATTTATTAATTTTAATATTTTTACTTTATTATTTTTAACAATAGCTTTTTAGGAAAAAAAAACACAGAAAGAAGAGCGAGGGATTTGGTTCATAGGAGAACCTTTAGCAACGAATAGTTAACATCCCTAACTTAAAAAAAAAAAACCAAAACAAGCAAACAAACAAACAAAAACCCTACATAATAAACTACCATTCATTCGTTATAAAAATAACCAAAAAATAATGGAAACACTGTACTCTCCATAAGGATCATGATTTTGACATCTGGACGGTGACTTTTTTGATGTGAATTCCCTGGGACATCAATTACAAAGAACACGTTTGCAAAATGGCTTCAAAACAAGGCACACCCAGATTTGTATCAGCCAGTGTGCCGTTAAGTACATGCGACACTAAGATACAGGAAGTGTTGTAAATATCTCGATCTAAGAGACTAAATTGACAGAACTACAACTTTTCTAGTCTTTAAAATTTTAAGTGCAGGCAGCCCTTGCTTTGCACAAGAGTGAGGTGCTGTATAAATGGCGGTACAAGCTGAAACCATGCAATGTGATCATGATAAGCAATGGGAAAAAACACAACTGTTCTATTGCCTCTAAAAATTGTGTCAAAACATTAAAAACTCAATGTCAGTTATAAGTATTTAGAGGAATTAAAAAACAGTAAAACTAATATTTACTTACTACATTATAATTGCACACATTAGAAACACTGAAAATTAGTGCTTTAGTTCTTTGTAAAAAGCTTATCAAGGTAGGCTTCATGGGCCATATAGTTTCTGTTGTAATGTGAAGCAGCCATAGACAGTATGTAACATATGTGGGTGTGTGCCAATAAAACTTTACTTACAAAAAACAGGCAGTGGACCTAGACCATATGTGATCTGGTCTAGGCCTCTGACTCTGATAACTTGGAAAGAGCAAGACACACAAAGCTACATAATGTGAGAAGTTACTTTGGGAGTTAATCAAATAAACTTCATTTTGTAGATGAATTAGATGAGGTCCTGAGAGGCTGAATGATTAGCTTAAAGTAACAAACTAGGGGCAAAACCAAAACTCAGACCTGTAGCTCCTGACTCCTAATATATTTTCTTTTTGCTTCACTGTATTGCCTTTACTGTGCTGGGAGTAATAGAATTTATTATTAAATTGTTGAAATATGTAAAAAAAAAAAAAGGAGTCATTTGAACAGTGCTTGCTTTCTTCTCATAGTATAAATTACAGTAAGGAGTAAGGAGCAAGCATCTTTTCTATGCTTTAGCAGATTATCACACTCGTTTCTATGTTTTCATCAGCTTTCAACATTTTATCTTTTGCTCTTACAGCAACAGGAAATAGCTCTGAGTTCCTTTTCTGTGAAGTTTTACATTGGTGTCATTTGCTCTGGGACATTTTTACCCTTTATATCACAGTCACTTTTCTTATTTATATCAATGAGTTTGCCTTCATGAAGTTTTTCTGGTTGTGTATCTAGAGTCTAGGCAGCTTATCCACAGTCTAGAGTCTACAGCAGCAACGTCAACATCCCTCGGATCTGTGTCTTCAAGTACATCACTTATGTTTGATTCAAATTTCACTCCCAATAATATCATGTTTTTTTCTTTACTGAACCTTCATTTTTGTTGGCAAATTTCCAACTTCCAGTACCAATATTTGTACCTTGTCACTTGGTTTTAGCACTGAGAGATACGAAAGAAACACAGCTACATGCTTTGCTGTCTGTGTGTGAACTGAACAATAGCTGTGCAGGGACCAATCAATAGACTTTGAAAGAAGTGATGCAATCGGTCATTACCAATGATACTCATCTGTTGTTTACATACGAGTGATCTGTGGGCTGAAGAGCTATGAGCAAAGTTTGTACTTCATGCAATTGCTTACAGTTAATATACTGTGGTAGTTGATACTTGAATATGCCATTCAAGTACTGGTGTTACTTAGCTAAACCTAAATAACTGAAATCCATGCATATCACAACCAGGTAAAGCAAGGATTGTCTGTATTGGGATCTGAGGACACAATGAAGCTGAACAATGAAAACTGTCAGTTTTAAAAAGACGTGAGGGAGAGGAGAAATGACTTTTTAAAACAACAAATAATAAAGTTTTTAAAAAGACATTAAAGAAAGTAACCTTGTTATTGAACAAATATAGATAAGTCCATTCAAAATGTGATTGAGAAGTACTAGGAAATAGGAGATAATGTAAAAGAAACATTCTTTTCTTGAATATAAGTGACAAAAGGAGATCCTTAAAGAAATCAATACAGCAGGCTACAGAGAAAAGGATTGGGGGAAAATCCAGCCAACAGATGCACATAGAACATAAAGACAGTTTTATAAAGGCAAAACATGCTAGAATTTTTTCCATAAAGCCCTTGAATTATGATAAATGTGAGTGTTGTGTACATATATTTGGAAAACCAACTGTGCCTTCTGCTTTAGTTGCCATTTTTGCACCAATAATTTCTTAAACAATATTCTATTTCTAGAGCATAACTCTGTCACCGTAGTGTAGCCAAGCTTTTCTTTGACAAATCAAGTACTAAATAATTCATTGGTGCTCTGAGGGGAAAAATATCCACAGCATACTGCTACAGAAAGTTTTCCTTCCTATAAATAGAAGAGCTTAACAGAGATATGCAGAGGCATGTCCTCTGTGTGTACACGCGCCTTCAAAATGAACCAGGATGGAGTGCTTACAGTAGGGAGGAGCTGGACCTACTGGGCAGCCGTCTGTTCATCTTATTATAATATTTTGCTGCCATTGTTCTTTACCTGAGGTTAATGGCATTACACTGGCTTAATTAGCTGGGCATAAAATATATTCTTTCACTAAAGAAAACTTAATGGTTTTTCTAAGAACCAATAGTAATTCATAGGGCTTATTTTATGTATTTCCAATCTTTTATTTCAGATAGTTTCCTTATTTTTTTTATTGAAGTATAGTTGATTTACAATGTTGTGTTAGTTTCAGGTGTACAGCAAAGTGATTCAGTTATATATATATATATATATATATATATACACGCACATATATATTATATACCTATATATACACACATATATATATTATATACATATATATATAATATATTCATTTTCAGATTCTTCTCCCTTATAGGTTATCATAAAATATTGAGTATAGTTCCCTGTGTTGTACAGTAGGTCTTTGTTGGTTATCTATTTTATATATAGTAGTGTGTATATGTTAATCCCAAACTCCTAATTTATCCCTCTCTCCCTTTTCCACTTTGGTAACCATAAGTTTCTTTTCTATGTCTGTGGGTCTATTTCTGTTTTGTAAATAAGTTCATTTATATCATTATTATATATTCTTAAAAGAGATGGGAGACTATAGGATGGTAGGGAGAGAACACATGTGTGTGAACCAAAAAATAATTTTGAGACAGAATGGTTGTGATGGCTCTTTCCAAGGATGAAAATATATTAGTTATGTGAATATGCAGTAAAAATATGGATATCATATATAAATCACTGATGAGGACATGAAAAAAGTAAAAACCTTTTTAAAAAAGAATTATCTTTTCTCAAAATCTGAAGAATGGAGTCAGTAAAATCTGATTTTATTTTAAAAGAAATATCAATGTTTGTTAGACAAATGCATCTATCTTCCTCTCCCATACCAGGTACAAAACAAATTGAAGGAATAATGTAAACACTCATAAGGTATTTATGTTGCATATCTCTAGGGATCTTGGCATGCTTGACAAAATTCATACAATTAATTCTTCCTCTATCCCTATGAGATAGGAAGCTAGCAGACATTATTAGACAGTAACACAACTAATGTGCATATGTGGACGCAGGGAAGCTGGTGAGTCTTCAGAGGAGGCTGGGCCTGCTGGTTTTCTGCCTTTGGGCAAGGAGAATGGCTGCGGGGAAACTACTCTTTCCGAAGTCACCAGTCCCTTCGCCTGCACAGGGAGTTCTTTTGCCTCTAGTTCTTCAATCACTAAATTTATTTGAGTTAACTCCCTAAACTGAATACAAAGTCTTCAAGTAAGTAAACTTTCTGGCTCTCCTCTACTCACTTTCTCCCACTTCCTAAGAGCAGATTGTCCGGTAGTTTTGAGTCCCTTTGTCTGTAACCAATTTCCAAGCATTAACTGTTACTAAATTGTACATCTCAAGCTCTGTCTCCACAGGCTCAGAAGGAAATCCAGACCCTCTTAATTTTATCTGCACTATTTCTGCAAACCCACAGCAGTTGTCCCTCTCATGTTGATTCCTTGCAAATTCAAGTCTTTTCGATATTCTATTGAAGAACTCTTTTTAAAAATTATTTATTTATTTATTTTTGGCTGTGTTGGGTCTTCGTTTCTGTGCGAGGGCTTTCTCTAGTTGGCGGCGAGCGGGGGCCACTCTTCATCGCGGTGCACGGGCCTCTCACTATCGTGGCCTCTCTTGTTGCGGAGCACAGGCTCCAGACGCACAGGCTCAGTAGTTGTGGCTCACGGGCCCAGTTGCTTCGCGGTATGTGGGATCTTCCCAGACCAGGGCTCGAACCCGTGTCCCCTGCATTGGCAGGCAGATTCTCAACCACTGCACCACCAGGGAAGCCTGAAGAACTCTCTTAAGTTTCTATACATTTGTATTGCTACTCCCTCACCAATGGACCATGGAAATTCGGCTGTAACAAGGAACATCTGCATATGCTATGTTATGTGATACTCAGAATCACCTCTGCCTTGGCTTTGGCCTTGAAAGAATGGTGGTGTTAATTATCTTAACAACTGAATCTCTCCGGTATTAATATGTAATCTAGAGCTTACGTTACATTTACCACGTGTTTTGCAATGTACTAAGCACTTTACATTCACTACCATATGAAATATCAATATTTATGAGGACGGTTTTTTTATTACATGCACTTCCAGCTTAAAGAGACTTTGAGTTCAGATTGTAAATTGTCCACAGTCCCACAAAAGCAAGTGCGGACTAGAACTCAAGCCCATGATTCTTTCACTGTAAGTCGTGTGTTCTGAACCACTAAAATTTAATACTACTAAAATTGTGTGCTCAACAATTATTTACTAGATTACTAATAAATAATCTCAAGGGGACAAGAGAGAGAGATTCAAAATTGAGGTGTTGGGATTAGCTGAGTTATATGCCATATTTCTCATAGTTTTTTTTCATCTTCATGAAAAAGCTATATTTTTACAATGTAACAGAATGAACTTAAGTTTCACAGTTTATGTAGCTGCTTGCATATATTTTTGATAGCCCTATCACATTTCCAACAGATACATTTGCTCCCTACCCCACCTGCAACTCGAGGCCTTGAAATATTAGAAACAGGTTTTACCTCGTTGCAATGTGTATGAGGTGACAGAGGGCACATAATGAATAAGTAGAAAATGTAGGAATATGACCCCATCTTCCTGTCATTTTGAAGACGACACAGTAAGTTCCTCATGCTCTCCTATCAAGAAAAGTACACCATATTTGTGTGGTAGCATTGTTCCAGCGATACATTAGGGGGCATGTGTTGTTTTGCTCTTTTCTTTCAATACTGAAGTTGAAGCTTTAGGTAAAATATGAGAATGATATTATCATTATGTGAGGAAAAAGAGTATAGTTGATATCAAGGTTTCTCTCACCATTTAAGTCATGAATAGAATATAAGCCAGGTGAATTTTGGCTGTGCCCTATAATTTATTTAAATATACTTTCACTCTTCTGGAAGTCTTAGGGGTTTATTTGCAGAATTATTGTTTTGTAATATATACAGGTAATGCTGGGGTATTAAGAACTCTTCGTTTAGAGCTTTACAGAAGTTTAATTTCATATAACAAGAATATGAAGGATCACAGACCTGCTGGGTCCCAGTTTCCAGGTGTATATTACAATAAATCAAACCAAGGATGGGTAAAGTAGGCTGCAGGGTGTTTGTCAAAATACCCACAGCCATTTTTCAAACACTATGAGATTAACTCAAACAGAAAGATGTTTACCAATTTCCTTTTTGCTCTATCTTTTATGTCCTTCTGAACTTTATTGAAAAATGAATCTGTGTGTTGCTGGTTCTTTTTGACTTTATTCATCTCAATTTCATTGGTTTATTTATAATTTTAAAGAGCTCAATTTTGTCTGAAAAAATAGCAAGTTATTATATGTCTCAAGACATAATTTTACATATTCAACTACGTAATTTTCATGGTGTTTCCTCTTACAAGATTTTTATGTTGCAGGATCCCCTTCTTTTTTAAGGCCAAATAATATTCCATAATATGTATATACCACATTTTGTGTCCATTCATCTGCTGATGGACATTTAGGTTGTTTTCACATTTTGACTATTGTAAATAGTGCTGGGATAAACATGGAAATGCTAGCACTTATGTGAGATCCTGATTTCAAAAAAAGAAAATCCTGCAATATGCCGCAACATGGATGAACCTGGAGGACATTATGCTAAATGAAATAAGCCAGTCCCCAAAGGACAAATACTGCATGATTCTACTAATATGAGGAATCTAAAATAATCAAACTCATGGAAGCAAGGAAGAGCATTGCGTTTCCAGGAGCTGAGAGGAGGGGGAAATGAGGAGTTGCTAATTGATGGGTACAAAATTTCAGTTCTGCAGATGAATAAATTCTAGCAGTCTCCTGTACAATGTCATACCTATATATTTTAAAACTGTATTATACACTTACACATCTGAGAGGTAGTTCTCATGTTAACTGTTCTTATCACAATCAAACATTTCTTAGAAAGATTTTTGTAACACAAGAAGAGCAGGTCAAGTAGGTCTAACTAATCTAATTACTAATTAATACTAATTACTAATGAGTAATCATACATGAAAATAAATAATAAGGCATCATTGACACTATAATATAAATTATTTTAAATTTATTCAAATAAAATTTACTTATCAGTTACTATGTGTTCTTTGTAAGACACTAGAAATATGAAGATGAAAAATTACAGTCATTGGTTTAAGAAGTTAAAGGTGATACACAAATCACAGCAGATCTTCAAGGAATGAAGTCATCAGTTATGCTTGGTCAGAGTCAGGGAAAGATAACAGAGTTGTTGACAATTGAGTCTTAAAAGCGAAGAATAGCTTATCAGATGAAAGAGGGATTGGAAAGTAAAGAGATTTCTAGACTAACTAAAAATACTTTTAAAGGGATGAAGACATGAGATAAGTAGGGGTCTTCAAATGATTTAGTATGCTTGGAACAGGTGTAACTGAGACAGTAGGAAATGAGGGTGAGGGAAGCAATAGCCATGACTCCTAAGTGATGAAGCGATGGGAACATGCTAGATCTTAATTTATTACGGCAGGCCAAGGAATTTAATATTTATTCTGTGGTGATAAAAAGGCACTGAAAGATTAAAACAGGGGTATGTTATATTAAGGTTTTTTGTATCAGTAATAAAATTACAGCAGCAATATGAAGGGTAGATCAATGGCAAAAATGACCAGATCTAGGGGTACCCCTCAACTAACCTTTGCAATAGTCTAGACAAGAGATGACAGAGGTTTGCATGAAAGTAGCAGGAGTCTGGATGGAGGGAAAAAGTAAGAAATCAAAATTATTTAGTAGTATAATTTGAGAGGAATTAATAACCAATTATATATAGCTCATGAAAAAGGGAGAAAGATGAATAATGGCTAAATTAACTGCTTTAGGTTACTCTGTTGATGGCAGGACTCATTGAAAAAGAACATGAAATTTTAGAATGTAAACAGATTCCAGGGAAAATAATGAATTCAATTTTGGAAAATTCATAATTTGTGATTCATAATTTAGAAGTAAAGCAAGTCATCAGAGTTAGATTTATGAGTCATTAGCATTTATGTGGCGACAAAGTTACTGGAATAAATAAGATTGTCAAGTGATCATATAAAAAAAGCAATAGAGAATCAAGGACAAACATAAGTAAGCACTATCATTTTAAAGGACATATAAAAGGGGAAGAATAATGGAATAATGGCCAGAAAAACAGAGGTAGAGACAGAGAGAGGAGAATCATGAAAGAAAACATGTTCAAAAATCCAGGAAAAGGTAAAAAAAAAAAAAAAAAAAAAATTCCAAGACTTAAGAAAACTAAGTAAGAATTCAAAAGTGTTCATTGGTTTTAGCAATTAAGAGATCATAGATCATCGGTTTGGCAGCATTGGTGAGGCTAGAAACCAGATAAGATGATGGGAGACATATGAGATTTAAACTTGCGGAAAGAGCAAGCATAAAGGTCGGAGAATCTTGTCTGTGGAAGGGGAGAGGGAGGCTGATACCAGGAGGAGAAATACAATTTAGACAGTAAGAGTGACTTCATCATGTTCAGCATTTGAGAACTGAGCCAGAAGAAAGGTAATAGATTAAGATGGGGAGACAGAATATGAGAAAAAGTCCAGGAGAAGCTGGATAGGAATGAAATAGAGTGTAGTTGGAAGAATCAGCCTTGAAGAGGGTGGGGGAGAGAATGAAGATGAAGTCACAGGGCTCTCTTGATGTGTAGAGGCAAGAAGGTGAGAGAGCTCTTGCCTAAAGGCCTCTGTCCTCTGCCAAGGTGTTTCCAGTTTGTCAGCTGGAGGGAGGTGAGGAGGGGAGAAGGTCTGATCAGAATGGTTGAGGTTTAGAACAACCACTGAGAGAGAAAGCAGAGAAAATTAATGAAGGAAGCTCTGGAGGCCTGACTGAGATTTGCTTTAATGAAAGTATAGTAATATTTGTTCATTCATGTATATATTAACATATTCAACAAATATTGATTGAGCATCTACTATGCCCAGGGATTGTCTGGGTGTTAAGGAATTAGCAATGAATAAAAACAGAAATTTTCAATCGCGTGGAATTGGAGGGGTAAATGAGAAACCCAGTACATAAGTAAACTATACACTATTACATACTCTGTCATTATTCTCTGGCTTTTTCCTAATTGGGATCACAGTTTCTGTCTTTACAGGTTGATGTTAGCTCTAAGTGAGCTAATTTACTGTGAATGCACTTTTTAAAAGATAAAGGGTTTCACAAATGATGACCCATGACCCAGATCCTGAAAACAAATGCTGTCATTGATGAGCGGACCATATGGATACAAGAAAAATAACAGAAGAGAAAAAAATGCATTTTCACCACAGGATAAAACATGTACAGTATTAAATTATGAATGTGTTTTAATATCAATAGGGTGTTTTTTGCATGCACACTAAGCTTTGTATGTGGCTGCAAGAGATATGACTATAGCTCAGCCACTGTGGAATAGGAGAACCAGGGTCTGGTCGGGGATACAGGCGCTTGAACAGATAATTCTAACACAATGTGACGAGTGTTTTGGGAGGGATCCAGAGAAAGTACTGTGGGGCCACAGAGGGGTGACTTGTTCTCCCTGGTGTAGCCAGTGAAGGCCTTCTAGCTAACAATACGAAGGCTCCTGCTTGAATAATGAAAGGAGTTTCACAGAGAAGAAGTAAGCCAAGAGACAACAGGAACAACAATTCACATGCTCTTTTTCCACGGTAATATTATGCAAAGATAGGACATTAAAGTCCTCGGTGATAAAACTGACATTTCTTGCAACAGTCATGGCCCAAAAGAAAATGCAGTTCAGTGGTGAATGTCAGTTTCATCAACATGCCTCAGGCCCCGTGGGTGTTAGTTTCCTACTCGACTACACAAAAGGGAGGGGACCAAATAAAATAGTATGAACGACCATCCATCAAGAGCACAGTTCTGTTTGGAGACAAATTTTGATTGAATTTCCTCAGCAGACTATTCAGGTCTCCATGTTCATCAAAGGATTTCATTTAAGTTACCATTAAAGTAAAATTAAGTTGGTATTAACCTTGTCTATTCAAATGATGCCACTGCAAGGTAAACACACCATTCTGACGTGCATGAAAATGAAATGATAAATTGATTCACGTACCACTTGGAATGGATGGAGTCCTTCTAATGAGTGATTACCTGTGGTATAACTATATTGATTGTGTTTGTATATGTCAAATGAGGCTGGCAAGGATGAACTTGAAGAAATCAATCTTGGAACCTGCTAGGATAGCAGCCTCCTACTTTCACAGGTACTAAATCATGAACTTAAAAAAAAAAATAAGCCAAAAACCTGCAAAAGTTTGTAATCTCTTCCCCAAACTATTTGACTTAGCAAAGGATCCCTTAACATAAAAGACAAATATGCGCTCAAATAATGATTTACGGAGGACAAATAATTACAAGAGTTCATCTGAAGACTCACACTCTTCCAACTCATGTCCCCTTGATGTTATGAGGAGGAGTTATTTATTTCTATTTCTATTTATTTTCTTATAATTACAAAAGTACATTTGGAGACCCACATTCTTCTGTCCACCCTTCTTCCAGTATAACGACAAGTTATTTCTATGCTTCTTTCTATATGCTGGACTTCATATTTATGAAAAGAAATGTGTGAAAACAAAGGTGGCAACGTTTATATTTTTATATTTTATTGGAACCACTCCGGAGTAGGTGGGGATAGCCATGCATGTGTACACGTGGGCGTGCACACACATCCACACACAAACCACATCCACACACAAACATTCATGTGGGATAATGTGTCTTATTCAGTAATAGTCTGCTGGCAGAATAAATGTCACTCCCCACCTGCCCTCTTACGATGTTGGAATTCACATTAAGAGAGTCTGAGGATCTGGGGAACTCCCATCCACATGAAATAAGTTTGCGTGTATTCTGGAGGAAAACTTCCTAAGGAGAGGTTTGGAGTGAGGACTGATATCAGAGCAGATACAACAACACAAGGCCCCGGTCCTGAATACACTCCACCACTACTGAAGCGTGCCATCCCCTTGGTTTCTGAAGAAAGGCTTATGAAACCTGGGGCTAGGATGCCCAGACAGGAACTTACTGACCCAAATCTCTCCCTTATGCTAGAGAATGATGTTTTCATGTTTCCTTAAAAAGGAAAGACATGCATAATGTCTAGATCATCTGACACAGCAGCCGGGCAGAGCAATTCATTTTCAAGCTTGCCTGGTGATTCTTCCTCCCCAGGGTAGTGAAACAATGGGCCAGTTCAGGGACGAGAAGGACTTTACAGCAAAAAGAGAACATCACCTATTGGCATGTCACTTTCATTGTTTTTAACTCATTGCTTTTAGACGCTTTAGAAAAACCCTTATCTCATGAATCTCTGGTTAAAAAGAGTTCACTCCTTTTACCCTCCTTTACCAGTTATTAATATAACTGTAGCAGTAGTTATAGAAAAATGTAGAGAAGAATAGGATGTTTTTATATAATGAATTTGCCAGCGATTCCTGTTTGCCAACATCATGTCATCTGATGCATCATTAGCTTAAAAAGCCAAATCATAGAATAGTCACTCTTCTGTGAACCATCCTTTGAGAAAGCTGACACACAGAGACTTTGTTGGTGGCTACGTGGACCACCTGCCTTTAGTGGGCAACAGACGTTAGGGACTGTAATATGAATACGGGAGGTTAGCATATTCATCTCCTTAGCTATATATCTCGATTCCTACCATGATTTTATAATCATCTCTTTCTCAACCTTTGGCACTGAAACAGATGAAGGTGTGGCTCATTACAGGAGCAGACATTTTTCTCAGGAGTGATACAGAGTCTGAGATACAGGGATTCTGATTCTATAACTTAACACGGGGCTTTTACCCAAGGATATCTTAAAGGAAAACTACAGGAGATACACCTTCTCCTTGCTCTCTCAAATATTATATGTATGAAATCCAGCTGAAATGAAATTTGAGAGCTTCCCTAAAGGGGAAAATTTAACAAAAAGACATTGCTGCATCTGTGAGGACAGAGGGAAGATGAATCTTTCACCACAATAGAGGATGTCTTGCAACATTCTCCCCTAACTTAGAAAAAAGAAAGAAACAGATGTATATTACTTGGTTTTACCAATTTACAGGCCTACTAATTAATCCTAAATTAATAAATAATATTGCAATGTAAAATAATTGCTCGAACGCTTAGAGGCTTAAAGATTTTTCTCTCTCTTCTTTTCCCTTTCACCTTAGTGAATATTATAGATACTTTAAAAGATGATAGCTTCCTCAATGAAGCAATGCTCATATGGGCTAGATGTCAGGTACGTTTTAAAAATCATTTTATCAATAAAATTTAGCCAAACAGCTGAACCAAAGTTTTCCATTTTCAATTTTTGGATCAACAAGGGTGTGAGACTCATTTTTGCTTTTTAGGTAGTAATGTATATAATTAAATTATTGTGACTATGGATTTTTAATTTGGTCCAGCATGTTGGTATACTTAAAATGGGGTTGGTTTATTTTTAAAAGTATAGTAGAATGGTAGCTTTAAGAGAATAGTCTGTGTGTCTGAATCTGTACACATTTTGTAAGTGAAATTAGTACTGAAGCCTAACCTTCTCGAAGGCTGCTAGAGAGAACTGATCCGTCTTGGAGGCACTGTTGATTCACCTCTAGGATAAAATCTTGGGCTGGGCAAAAAGAAAATAAAATAAAAATTGAGAACCCACAGTGAGCACTAAGGTGAAAGAGCCCTAAGAAGTAGTC
Organism: Balaenoptera acutorostrata; assembly: GCF_949987535.1. Lineage (NCBI taxonomy): Eukaryota > Metazoa > Chordata > Mammalia > Artiodactyla > Balaenopteridae > Balaenoptera > Balaenoptera acutorostrata. The sequence goes on along the minus strand of NC_080073.1, from coordinate 88,685,089 downwards.
ACTGTGGCATGAAATGGAGGTTTCACTTTCCTTTCCACTTGGATAAGGATAACAAAACCAGCAATATATTCTCATTAAATAATGATATATTATAAAAGTAATTTCCAAATTGTAGAAAATTTGCAAAATGCATAGAACCATTAAGAAAAAAATGAAAATCACCTCTAATCCATTGCCTGCCAGACAGGCAATGTGAACATTATGCATTCTATATCTGCTGCCAGTGTTTCTCTATGCTTAATTTCCACAGAATTGTAAAAACTATGGAGGGTTATATTCTGCTCATTCACTAAAAGTATTATGGAAGCATTTCCCATACCATTGAAAATTAGATAATTGAATGCTGAAACTCAAAAATAGAGAGAGAGTTGATTAAGGGCACTGCTTTATTAAGTAGTGAATTTTGCATGTGTTTGTAGTGCATTTTGCGTGTGTTTGTGTGTCTGTGTGTCTGTGTGATGTTTAGGGAAAGTGTCATATTTCAGGCATGCATTGTGTGAATCTTGTATTTCATTTTTAGTAGAATCTCAGAATTAACTCAAAAATAGATTTAGGACCATAGAGGTCAGTCATCTGGAGTACAGGATAATCCTTTTATAAACAGAGGTCCCATAATAATCCATTTCACTATTATAACATACCACATCTAAATTAGAAATATCGATAGTTACCAAACACTTTTTGGTATTGTTACATCTATAAAGTCCTTTCTGCACATGAGTACATGAATTTTTCCCCACCTGGTCATCCCCACCTCCTTGTTCTGTATTCTCCCATGTCATATTTTTACATATAGAAAATAGCTCTGGATTTTCCTTACATGCTGAAGCTCAAATTGCTTGTCCTAAAAACCAAAATGGACCATTAATATTAATTGCATAGCCATATCTTTTCCAATAATCACATATATTTCCATGAGTAACTGTAAAACTAACTTTACTGTTAAAAACTTGAATTCCACAACTCAGTGTCATTATAGTTGAACCGGCCATAGGTTCAACGGCTTCCATAGAAAATCCACTGTTTCTATCCTCTTATTTAGTTCTTCTCTAGATCACTTCCTCACTTTTTTCTGCCACCCTTAGTCCTCCTACCTTTTTCATACCTGCTGCCTTTCTCATTACCTTCATTTTTCATTTATTCCTTTTCTCTTTCCATTTTTTTCTTTTTTTGCACCATTAGTCCGTTAACGTAGTTGCACATTCAAATTTATGGAGGTGCACTGAATGCTTACTCCATCTGCACAGCTGTGCCTTCTTCTGCAACCTAGAGGCAGGCACTTATTTCACCAGAGTTACAGACATGACTCTGACATCATGAATGGCCATATCAGTACACCAAAGTCTCTATTACAAACTCAACTTCTCTTATCTGGACAGAACAACAGATGAACCGAAAACTCTACCAACCTTGGAGAGCCCTCAAGGTGCTAATGTTTGACAGCAATAAAAGCTTTAAATGGTTTGGGGACCATCGGTCCCCGCTTTGTAAAGTATTCATGAAGTGGAATTACGATGACCTGCTACCTTGATATGATTTCCAGTTGCCTCAAGCTCTCTGCACTCAGTTTGACCTCCTTTGCTACCTTTGACATTGATCTATTCCTGAGATTGTAGCTATAGGCTTTATGTGTGAACCTGAGATTAAAGGTGGAAATAAAAGTCACCATAATGCCGCTGCCTATAAGTTTAGGGGCTGGTAATGCAGTCCTTTGTACTAATCAGGGTGGCCACTGAAGAGTCCATTTGGAAAACAAGATCTTCAGGGACTCAAGTTGTGATGAAACTACTGCAGGAGACTGTGGGGAGAGGAGGAAGAGACGGAATGGTTGTGACACTAAGGACTGCTCCTGAATTGTAGAAGGAAATCAGAGGGAGATGCTAAAAATGGCCACAAGCACTTTGTATTTGATATTGGCTTCTCCAATACATTCAGCTTGAAACGACCAGATCCATTTTTTTCCTTCTCCTATGGGACTTGCTAAGATGCCTGCCTGAGTTTCATTTCCATGACTCTTTCCAGTCTACTTGCTTTAGCTTTTTCCTTCTATACCCCAGACACAGTATAGTCTGGCATATTTTTATTTCTCTGTGCTTCATCATAATTTATTACATTCTCCTGTGCCCTCTGTGCTTTTTTTTCTTTTTAACCATGATTAGCAGTTTGCAAAAGGTAGTAAATTTTTCTTGTTTTTTTTTTCTTTCTTTCTTCATCTTTCACCCTTTCTTCCTCTTCGCCTTTTTCTGAGACTACCCTTCAGCTTCTCAGAATAAAGGGAAAACTGCATAATTAAGAATGTAATGCCAATAGGAAAGTACAATTATACCTTCCAGATTCGAAAAGGAGGAGAGAGGAAGGCAGCACAGCAATTCTGATAACATGGGAGCCCTACGTTTCAGGCAAAGTGGCTGCTTTCTCTAGCTAATTTCTACTTAGAAACGAAAGCTTTTTCAGAGAATGGGAAGAGAGAGATGACTGAATGATGCTCCAATTTGCATTTCTGTTCACATAATATTCTTGTTCAGTTGACTAGAGAAAGGTTCTTTTTTTCTTGTTAGAAATGGAAGTACCTGTTTAAAAATAGTTGAATCAAATTTTATTCACAATTACTATTTTTCTCAAACTCGTCTCATAACCAAAGAAATAAATTCTAAAACTTATTAGGTTTCTTTTCTTTTCCCCAAATCTGCACTAAATAACTTGAGGTAGTGTGGCATGGTAAGAAAGAACGTTCTTTCCAGTGTCAGAAGATGTAGGTTATAATCTAAACTCTGTCATGAACTGTATGATATTAAGTAAATCATTTAAAGTTCTAAGTCTCTATTTCTTTTCTTACAAAATTAGGAGTTTGTATTAGATAATCTGTACTATCCCTTCCAGTTAAAAAAAAAAAAGTCTTCTTTTACGTTTACAATTCAAAACCCTTATCTCAGGAGCTGAAAGTGGACTCCATCTGTCTTAGGAAAGCCACCCCGACCCCCTCTGGGACAACAGTGCCTAGAGAAGCTTCATCACAGGGGCTTTCTGATGTTTTTGCTGACCTGAACGAATTGGAATACAGAGACTGTGATCTTGCCACAGAAATCGTAAGGGGATTTCTGTAAATTATCCATAGCCCTTGTAAGCACCATCATCTAAGAACCACACTGTCAAAGGTTTATGTTTCTCAGACTCTTTGGGCTGCCATCTGCAGTGGCTGAGGGAAGTCTAGAACCATCACTGGTGCTTTGAAAATATTCTGGTTCTTTACTGCCAAATTCTGTTCCATCATTCCATAAGGAGTTGCCAGTGTGGCAGGGGACTGGAAAGGAGGATTATGTTAGTAATGATTTTAAAAGGAGGAAATTTTTTTTGAACACCCAGTTAAAGTAGTGATTCCTCATGAAGCTAGAGGAATCACTAGATTCTTTCACGCCTCCTAGAAGGCATGAAAATAATTTTGTTATATGTATCTCCTGATGGGTAAATTCAGCATCAGGCACACAAAAATCATCATATTGATGACTGGGAAATGCTGAACATTCTGACATTAAAAAATATATATTTCAAAGTAATGGTGTCCTGAAAGTGTTAATTTTTTTGTCTTAAAATATTCAATATACCATTCATTCTGTGGAAAAGAACTAATTATTAGTCTGCTAAGCATTTGCTTATTACTTTAACTTTCTTCTTTCCTTCCACTCTCCCTCCACCCTTTCCATTCTTTCTCTCTTTGTTCCTCCATTGTGAAAGGATTCAGGACAGATCTAAGTGAGATGGTCCAGGCTGAAACTTCCTCTCTTTGAGACATCCTACTGCCTCCTGCATGCCCCTCCCCCTTCCTCTTCCCCTCTTCCCCCCTCCAGTTTTTTCTTTGTTACTGAGTTCTGGCTTTGCCTCTTCCTGGAAACCGTTATTGACAACCTCACCTGCTAAGATGTCTTTCTGTGTGTTAACACAACATCCCAAGCTTACCTTTTCCGGTAGCACTAATCAGACTCAAAACTAATATTACAGCATCATTTGTAAAAACTGGGGACCTATATCCCTATACAAAAATGGCTTCTGGAATCTGCTTGATATGACTTCTGACAACACTGGTAACATTTCAGTAGAGAGACTTCAGCCTGGTCCACTCATTTTCCCCCGTTTTCTCCTCTATCAGGAACACAATTTTCCATGCTCCACAATGTATGTGTTAATGCATAGTCTTGCTAGTATCCAAAAATTTTTATAGCAAAACAGAAACTTCACATTTTCCTCCCAATTCCCTTATTCAATTCTCCTTTTGCTATCTGGCTCATAAGAGATAGTGAAGATGCTGCAGAGCTGTCTGCCCTTTCAACCTTTATGCAAGACACTGTTATGGTCACTAATTGTCCTGAAGATTAAACACAAATTTCTATGCATGGATTTCTGGGGGTATATTATTTAGGGTCACGCTACTGACTTCTCCTGCTATAAAAAACTGCTCTTTCCTTTCTAGGTACATAAGCATTCAAGCTTCCCTCTCCCATGTCAAGATGTTTACATTCTTTTGTTTCTTCTCATCCTTTAAACCTCAAGTCCTGAAAAACTTTCAGCAGTCTATTCAAGAAAGTAATTAGAAACACACACACACACACACACACATATACCCTGAAGCCTCTCTGATGGACAGGTTTCTGATATACTGGAAAACTGCATTGAAGACTTACTGAAGCCTGTGCAGAAGAAAATAAAATAACAATAGCCAAAAGGAAATCATCTCATTGGGTGGTTTAGGCATATACATATTGAAAGGATGGAATAAAACAACGTTTTTAAAATTTTTCTTTTATATTTATTTTTGCACTGTAACGTGAGTCACATTTCCCTTTTGAATTCACTGATAATTGTGAAATATATTCTCACATCGGCTCCTGCCACAGTAAAACACACAGCTGGAAGAAAACATTTATACAAGCTACTAGAAGGATTCTGCTAATTCAAGTCATGTGGTATTGCATAATGAATTCATTTCTAAGTATTCTAATATTGTATAATAAAATGCACCTGTAATATAAATGAAAACATTTATAATAAGATATACATTGCAAGAACCCCTTGACATTTCAAGTAAACAAAAGATACATATTTGCCACTTTTTTAACAAATGGATGCTCAAACCATGTATTTTCACACATATGCTAATTATTGTACTGTGAATAGCCAAAAATTGGTTAAAAGATACTTTGCAGATGTTAAATCTATGCAAATACATGATCGCCCAAAGAATTTAAAAAACCCAATGGCCAAAGGCAGAGATAGGAAAAATATCACACTCTAATTAATAAATGAACTGAAGATATGTATGTCCTATGAAACACTAATACAAAATGTGTTTTTTATTACATTCCATGAGACTATTCTGATATTATTGGAATCTAATGTGGGCAAACTGCCTTTAATTCACAAATGTGGGAGCACTTCTGCTTACTGAAACACTGTCAAGAAAGGTAAGTGGGTGAATGTATGTAGTACCAAAAGCGAGATAGTCTTGAAATTTACAAAGTAGCTGTAAAAATACGGAGTAGTGTTAAAAACGAACATCTATATCATCTATGGAAAAATATTACTGAGTACTTTTCATCTTTTCTTTTATATGTTGAAGTATTTTACGTTAACCCAGCTGTAGGATTAGGTGAAGGAAGTCTTTATGGAGCACTCATGATGCCAAATGTTATCACATAGAAGATCTATTTATCTATGTATCTATCTGTCATCTATCTATTTATCTATATCTATCATCTACCATCTATCTAGTAATCTTTTTATTCACCCATCTATACATCTATCTATTATCTATCTATTCTCTCATACCTGCTCTTAATTGCAGGGGTTGTAATATATTTATTAAATTCATATTCACTGGCAACATGCCTGTCACACAGAAGGCCCTCAACAAATATGTGTTGAATTGAACTGGAAACATGCTTCCTGTGCTGGTTTAACTAAATTATAATCCCAGATATTCCAACAGTCTCCATCTTGTATATGACAGTAAAATGGAAATGTGGACTGGTATGAATTGACCTAATACTACTTGACCAGTTATTTTCCAATGTCCTCATGGTTAAGTTAAACATCACCTGATATTAACTCAGTTTACATGAGAACAAAGGGAACTTTCACCTCATGACTTTCATTTTGGCAAGTGCAATTTCCACATCCTTTTTTTTCCACCCCATCATTTGTTTCTCCAACACTCAGGAAAATTTCGTTTCTCCTATTTTCAAAACAATGACAGTCACTGGTTTGACTTGTTACAATTTTATATCTTCACTGTGTGCTAGTGTGCCTGAAATTCAACACAAAGTAAATAAATTCTATTAGCACAGGGTTATGTTTATCATACTAGTCATACATGTATGGAAATGTTACAACTCACAGTGAATGTTGCTGGCATGAATACAGACACTACAGTAAAGAGAGGTATTTAAAGTGACAGGTGCTTTACACCTTAAGTTTTAGCAGGACATACTGGGGAAAGTCCCCTTTTAACTGAGTTCATTGTCCTGACTTGCACAATAATTATTTTCCCTATAGCTACCCCTGCAGGCCACTAAAGCAAAACTTTATTTCAAGTAAAAATCACCAAGGGCTTCCTGGGATCTTGGAATACTACAATTCTTGGGTCCCATGGATCACTGGTCTACAGCTGGACAGCACAGCAGTCAGAGCGACAGAAAACCTGGAGAATAAGTATCTTTCTCCTCTTCCCCTTAACTAACACACCCCACTCTTTTAACATAAGTTGTGGGTATTAGATAGTTTTTATACTTGCTAATAAAAGAAACTCCACTATGTCTGTTGAGATTGAAGTGCAGAAAATAACTTCATCTCCATAGTGAGTGAATGGCCAGGAATAGGCATCAGCAAACTATGGCTTTGGGCCAAATCCATCCCTCCACCTCCTTTTGTATGGCTCACAGACTAGGATTTTTTTCTTTTCATTTGTAAAAGGTTAGTCAAAAAAAAATATGCGACTTTAAAACTTTTAGATGATTACATTTAATCTGGCTCTAATCTATGGTTTAGACTCTTGACTAGGGATTAGCACATTTTATTTTTTTATGTAAAGGGCTAAATGTTGAATATTTTAGGTTTTATAAGCCAGGTACATTTGCATATTCTTTTTTTCTCACAACTCCTTAAAATGTAAAATAAACAAACAAAATTTTTTACAAGGAGGCCGTACTAAAATAGAAATTACATTTGTGGGCCACATTTGGCCACCAGGCAGGCCCCGGCCCTAGTGGATGGTTGACCCATAAGATAGAATGAATCATCACATAGAGAAAAGTACTCCATCAACCAAGAATTCTTCCCACCAAGATCACCTGCCTTGGACCATTGTGAGAAATAAATGTCTACTATATTTGAGTCAGGATACATGTTTAAGTCTACGTATTACAGTAGCTAGCTTACCCTAACTAATACAGAAAGGACATCTAAGGCAACACTTCCCAAGAGGTGACAGTTAACATAGATTTGAAGGAAAGAAAGCCCTGCAGATATTTGGAGGAAGACTTGCAGGATATTTGGTCCTGTCCAAAATGTTCATAAGACATTTGACCCATGCCAAAAGGTCTTTGGTATTTGATCCTGTCCAAAACTATTTGGCATGGACCAAATATGCTCATGGACATTTTGGATAGGACCAAATGTGTTTTGGTCTGAACCATGGATATTTGGGACAGAATGAAATGTCTGCTAACCAGAAGAGCATTCCAAGCAGATGCCCTGAGTCAGGAACACAACTTAAAGTTTGAGAAGCAGAAAGGAGGTAAGTGAGTTTGCACTCAAATGATCAAGAAGGAAAATATTAAGATTTGAGGTCAAAGAAGAAAGGGGCAACTATATTTTGTAGGTCCTCGTGTATCATTGTTTGGTTTTTACTCAGAGAAAAATGGGAAGCCACTGGAGACTTTCAAGTTGAGTAGTGACATTAAAAGACTCTCATTTTGGGCTTCCCTGGTGGCACAGTGGTTGAGAGTCTGCCTGCCAATGCAGGGGACACAGGTTCAATCCCTGGTCTGGGAAAATCCCACATGCAGTGGAGCAACTAAGCCCATGCGCCACAACTACTGAGTCCATGCATCACAACTACTGAGCCCACATGCCACACGTCGCAACTACTTAAGTCCATGTGCTCTAGGGCCTGCGTGCCACTACTACTGAGCCCACGTGCTGCAACTACTGAAGCCCGTGTGCCTAGAGCCCGTGTTCTGCAACAAGAGAAACCACCGCAATGAGAACCCTGCTCACCACAACGAAGAGTAGCCCCCGCTCGCCACAACTAGAGAAAGCCCGCACGCAGCAATTTAGACCCAATGCAGCCAAAAAATTAAAAAAAATTAAAAATTAAAAAAAAATTTTTTAAAGGCTTTCATTTTAACAGCTTCACCCTGGCTGCTGTACTGAAAACACATAAAGGGGATCAATGGTGGAAATGGGAGACTAGTTAGGAGACTACTGTAATCATTCAAGTGAAAGATGATGGAGAGTTGGAATAAAATTGCAGCAATGGATAAGTTAGAGCCCACAAGATTTGCCAGGATTGATGGGGTATATGAGAGAAAGAAAGAAGCTTGACATGACTTCATATATTTTGTACTGGGTGAAGTTGATATTTACTGAATTGAGGAAGACTAGAGAAGGAGTAGTTTTGAAAAATATTAGGGGCTGAGTTTTCTACATGTTAAGAGTGAGATGTCTATTAGACATCAAATGGAGATGTCACATTAGCAGCTGTATATATCTATAAAACTCTGGGGCTCAGAGGAGAGGTTCACGGGATCCCTCTCTAATCTATTGCTTTTCCTGAAGTACTCCTATGACAGTTTTTAATGCATAGGAATATAACGTTTTGTCTGCATTATTTTCTTCTACTTCCAGTTTGTTTACTCATTGAAGAAAAGACTGATTTATTTTTAAACAATTTTGGGTCCTGTATAGCATGCAGCACAATCAATGGATGTTTTTCAAATGAATAAATGAGTGTATCTAGCTGAGTCTACAAACACCACAGACAGTGGGTTCCTAAGTAAGTTTCCATACTTGTGAAATATAGTAATTGTCCACACTGCTTCTATTCTGAAACATAAAACACTTCATTTTTTAATGGGGAATATCTAAGATCTTAGAAAATAGTGAAGAGTATATGTCTAAAATAGTCATAAGCTCTCTAGGTAATTGTAATGCTAACTAGAGTTTAGGACTATTGCTACAGAATTGTGAGTACAATCATACATTTTTCTTTGTGAAAGTATTAATAAAGATTATATTCAATATCCTAAGTTTCATAGGTAACTACCACCAATTAAGCATTTTATTCCCAATCTCACCCTAGAAATCTATTTGTGAAGGTTATGTCTACTTAAATATAGAAAAATAGCCTGAGTAAGTTATTTTCAAAGAAAAATAATAATAACAAATTGAAAGGCAGAAATCATCATCATGCAATGTCACAAAAGTCTTAGTATCTGCTGAAATAAGTTCACAAAGTGTGTGGGTTACCTATGGGATATATTTGTTTTGTCAGGGACAAAATCAATGCTGTGTTTCACAAATGAATTATATATGAGTTATAGCTTTCTTCAGAAAAATAAATTATAACAGATATTAGATGATATATTTGGATCCACAGATTCATTTCAGCCACCTTTTTTTCCCTAGCTTCCTAGAAAACACTGCCAGGGGCCTTCGTGGTGTTTGTTGCCATTTGCACCTGTAAGAATATTGTAGTAGGTGGAAATGAAGCTTCCTGTTTTAAATAGATTAAGGAGTAAGAAGGGATCTTTAGCAGGTTAAAGCAATTACTTAGTTTTCCTGGTTGTGCCAGATTTTCATTGTTCCCACACATAACCCTCCATGCAGAAGGGAAGAGCATGTTTATTTATTTTTTGGCTTGAGCAACTGACTTATCTTTCTTTCCCATCCTCCACATCCCCCAGAGGTGTGCGCACACCCACACCCACATCCCCACACCCCCAGACACACGAAAAATCCAAACAGCTTGCAAACTAGCCGTTCTTCAAATCTATTTGTAGTTTTTAATTTTAAAATACTTTTGACGTAAAAAAAAATTTTTTTTTTTGGCTCCATCGCACATCTTGTGGGATCTTAGTTCCCCAAGCAGGGATCGAACCCGGGCCCTCGGCAGTGAAAGTGCAGAGCCCTAACCACTGGACCACCAGGGAATTCCCAAGGCAAAAAATTTTTAAATCATTGATTATTTATGAATATTCTTAATTTATGGTTCCCACTCATCACAAAGAAAGGAATCTATCTCAAAGAATACTCTCACAATAAATAGAAATTCTACCAATTTATTCATATTCCTAGAGTTTTAAGCTAAATGGTACTAGTAGGTCTAGCATATGAATTTACTGTATTTCACTTCTAACATACAGAAGTTTCAGAGTTACCCATCCAGATGAGTAATGCTTTAAATTTAGAAATTAAAAAATGAATTGATTAGATCATAAATGAAACAAAGGGCAGGATAAATAAATAAATAAATGGCAGGAAATAAAAATTGAATATAAAAATCCAATGAATATGACAATGATAACTCAAGAAATTAATATCCCAATCTTCCCTAAATTGAATTTCAAAAAATTATGTTTTTCTTCATTGCCAGTGGTCACAGAATAACATTTTCCTTTTCATTTAGTTAGCCACATTACTTTGAGACAAGGCAGATGGCGGGGGCACAACACACACACAAAAGCATACTGCACTTCCCTGTCAAACTAACAGGTGAACAAAAGAAGGTAAGGGTAATATTTTTCCAATTTTATTGAGAAATAATTGACATACATCCCTATATAAGTTTAAGGCATACAGCACGATTGTTAGATTTACATATATTGTGAAATGATCACTAAAATAGGTTCAAATAACATCCATCATCTAACAGAGATACAATAAAAAGAAACGAAAAAAGAAAAAAAAAAGAGAAGAAAAGTTCTTGTGATGAGAACTTGACAGTGTTAGGTATAGTCATCATGTTGTACGTTACATTTCCAGTACTTAGTTATCTTATAACTGGAAGTTTACACCTTTTGTCCACCTTCCTCCAACTCCTCCTCCCCACATCCTTCACCTCTGGTAACCACAAGTCTAATTACTTTTTCTGTGAGGCTTTTTTTTTTTTTGGTTTGGTTATTTTAGATTCTACACATAAGTGAAATCATACAGTATTCTTCTTTCTCTTCCTGACTTATTTCACTTAGCACAATGCCTTCAAGGTCCATCCATGTTTTTGCAAATGGTAGGATTTCCTCATTTTTTTTATGGCTGAATAATATTCCATTGTATATATATTTCACAACTTCTTTATCCATTCATCCATCAAAGGACACTTAGGTTCTGCCCATGCTTGGCAATTGTAAATAATGCTGCTATAAAATGGGGGTGTAGATATCTTTTTGAGTTAGTGTTTTCATCTCCTTTGGACCCCTTTATCATTATGTAATGACCTTCTTTATCACTAAACCATTTTTAGTTTAAATTCTCTTTTGTCTAAGAGACAAAGAGTATAGCTACTCTTGGAGGGGGGGGGTTGTTTTTGTTTTGTTTTGTTTTGTTTTTGGTTACCATTTGTTTGGAAATGTCTTTTTTTCATCCCTGTCTATGTGCGTCTTTAAGGCTAAAGCAAGTCTCTTGTAGGCAGTATATCATTGGATCTTGTTTTTTTATCCATTCAGCCATTCTAGGTCTTATGATTAGAGAATTTAATCCATTTTTGTTTAAAGTAATCATTAATATGTAAGGACTTATTTTTGCCATTCTGTTCATTGTTTTATTGTTGCTTTATAGATACATTGTTCCTTGTTTCTTATCCTGCTGGTTTTTTCCGTGTTTTCTGTCTTTTTGGTATCAGCTTTGACTTCTTTATCATTTCTTTTTATAAATTGTGGCAGGTCTTGTGGTTACCATGAGGCTTGAGGTTAACATAAAAAAAATCTTAAAATCATAGCACCCTCCTTTACGCTGATAATGATTTCAATAGAATTTCTAAACTTTGCACATTTTTTCTCCTGTCCCTGAAATTTTAGGTTATTGCTGTTACAATTTTCATATTTTTATATTGTGGAACTAGTAATAGATTATTATAGTTATTGCTATTTTCACAACTTAATTAAAAAAAATTTTAAACTAGAGTTTCAGTGTACCACCATTGCTGAATTACAGAATCTAACTTTGAATATATATTTACCATTACCAGTGAGTTTTACATTACCTTTTTATGTTTTTTTTTTTTTTTAATTTTATTTATTTATTTATTTATGGCTGTGTTGGGTCTTCGTTTCTGTGTGAGGGCTTTCTCTAGTTGCGGCAAGTGGGGACCACTCTTCATCGCGGTGCGCGGGCCTCTCACTATCGTGGCCTCTCCCGTTGTGGAGCACAGGCTCCAGACGCGCAGGCTCAGCAATTGTGGCTCACGGGCTTAGTCGCTCCGCGGCATGTGGGATATTCCCAGACCAGGGCTTGAACCTGTGTCCCCTGCATTGGCAGGCAGATTCTCAACCACTGCGCCACCAGGAAAGCCCCCCTTTTTATGTTTTTATGATGTTAACATGTTTTCACTTAAACTCAAAGAACTCCCTTTAGCATTTCCTATAAGGCAGCTCTACAGTAATGAACTCCCTCAGCTTTTGATTGTTTAGGAAAGATTTTTTTGTTTTTTGTTTTAATTTATTTTATCTTATGGCTGTGTTGGGTCTTCATTTCTGTGCGAGGGCTTTCTCTAGTTGTGGCAAGCAGGGGCCACTCTTCATCACGGTGCGCGGGCCTCTCACTATCGCTGCCTCTCTTGTTGCGGAGCACAGGCTCCAGACGCGCAGGCTCAGTAGTTGTGGCTCACGGGCCCAGCTGCTCCGTGGCATGTGGGATCTTCCCAGACCAGGGCTTGAACCCGTGTCCCCTGCATTGGCAGGCAGATTCTCAACCACTGTGCCACCAGGGAAGCCCCTGTTTAGGAAAGTTTTTATCTCTCCTTTATTTATGAAGAACAGCTTACCCAGGTATAGTATTCTTGGTTGACAGTGTTTTCCCTTCAATATTTTAAATATGTTATCCTATTTCCTAATGACCTGAAATGTTTGTGTTGGGAAATCCGTCAATAATCTTAGGGAGTTCCCATGTATGTAACTTCTCCCTTTTCTCTTGATGCTTTTAAAATTCTTTGTGTTTGTCTTATGACAATTTCATTATAATGTGTTTCCATATAGCCCTATTTGGGTTCACCATACTTGGGGTCCTTTGGGCCTCAAGGATCTGGATGTTCATTTTTTCTCCCAGGTTTGGAAAGTTTTTAGCCATTGCTTTAAATATACTTTGTCTCTTCCTTCCTTCCTTCCTCCCTTCCTCTCTCTCTCTTTCTCTCCTTTCCCTTTCCTTTCTTCCTTCCTTTCCTTCCTTCTTTCTTTTCTCTTTCTTCCTTTCTTTCTTCCTTCCTTCCTTTCTCTTTCCTTCTTTCTTCCTTCCTTCTTTCTTTTCTCCCTTTCTTTTTCTTTCTTTCTTCCTTCCTTCCTTCCTTTCTTTCTTTTTCTTTCTTTCTTTCTTTCCTCCGTTCTTTCCTTCCTTCTTTCTTTCATCTCTTTCTGGAATTCCCATAATGCAAATATTGTTTCTATTAAGTGTATTCCGTAAGTCTCACAGACTTTCTTCACTCTTTTTGTTGTTATTGTTCCTCTGACTGTATAATTTTAATGTTCTAGCCTCCAGGTCACCAATTCTTCCTTCGCCTGGTTGAGTCTGCTTTTGAAACTTGCTACTAAATTCTTCAGTTCAGTTATTGTATTTTCTAACCCTAGGATTTCTGAATTTTTTTGATGGTTTCTATTGCTTTGTCATATTTCTCATTTTCTTCATGCATTATTTTCCTAATTTCATTTAGTTGTCTGTGTGTTCTTGTAGTTCATTAAACTTCTTTAAGAGAATTATTTTGTATTATCTGAGTGACAATTCATAGATCTCCATTTCTTTCAGATCATTTATTAGGGCTTTATTAGTTTCCTTTGGTGGTGTCACATTGTTTTGTCTTTTTTGTTTTTTCTAATCTTTGTTTCCTCAAGTTGGTATCTGCACATTTGAGTAACATGGTTCCTCCTCCAAATTTTACAGGTTTGCTTTGGCAGAGACAGATCTTTACCAGTCAGCTCAGTTTGGGTTTCTGGGTTTGTTTGCGGGTAATATCCTTGGGCAGGTGGGGCCTACTATTATAGTCTAATTTTGGGTGAGGCAACTGTTTGAGCTTTGAGTATGGGAATGGGGGTGTGTGCATCTGACTGAGAACTGTTGGATAAGACTGCTGGCTTTGTTCCCTATCCAAGTGAGGCTGTAGGATGGGCCCCATGCTTGCCTGGATTCTCTGGTCAGGCTTATTAGATGACCTAGATTAACTAGTAAATGGACCTATGAATTAGCTTCCCTTCCCTGATAGGACAGCAGGACAAGACCCGAGGCCTATACGGCTCATTGTTTGAGGCCTTGAATTAGGCAAGAATGTGCAGTGGACTCCCGGGTTTTGCTCTGCAGATGAGTAAAGCCTAAGGCTGTGCTTTCTGTTAAAGTGTCATTGTAAGCAGAGCTGTCGAATAGGTTATACAGCTTCCTATGTGCTCTTTAGGTTCCTTGGTCAGGCAGGCTGAAGGCTACGTTCAGTAAAAAATAGAGCTGGAAACTAATTTCCTTGCCTGGGTGCAGTGTGAGAAGCAGCTCTAAAGCCTGTAAAGCTCTTTGTTTGTTTTGTTAACTCAAGCCAACCTGCGCACCAAATTCCCTGGCCAAAGAGGTCCACTGGCTTTGCTCTGCAAACTCTTGGCTCTGCCTGACCTTCTCTTAGCTCAAGTGCCACTGGGCAACACAGCTTCCAGGTGTTCTTGCCAGCCCTTTTGGTCAGATGGGACTGGGAGCCACAGAAGGTGTGGCTTTATCTTAGATTCCCTTGCCCAGGCAGGAAGGGGAGGGGTCGCTCCAGGTAACTCTCAACTTTCTAAACAGGCTCTCTATTTAGGAGAAGCCAGGCACTATCCTCAGCCTGTTCTATGAATTAATTCCTCTGCCTGGAGTAGCATGAGAACCCTCCACTCCAGTTACTAGCTTTGCTCTGGAGGCGATCAACCCTGCCTGCTTACCTCTTGGCTCAAGCATTGCTGGACTACACAGCTTCCATGTGCTCTGCCAACACTTCTGGTCAGATGTGTCTGAGAGATACTTTCCACAGCGGTCAGGGCTATGACTCAGCTTTTTGCCTGGGTGTGGGCAAACCAGGCTCTAGGGTTGGCAAAACCCCTTCTTTGAGAATCCCTGAGTTCCTTGGTCAAAGTACACCACGAACTTGGTTCTGTAGGTGAGCAAGGCCGCTCGCTGGGATTACTACTTAGGCCCTGCAGGTATGAAGTCAGTCTCTCAAGATCTGTATGCTGGTTCTTGTAAACTCCTGCCTTCTTCTCTGTCACAGTCAGATTCCCAGTGATTGAGCCCTAAGAATGCCCCCTGAAATCCCCACAGGGTCAGATCAGAGTAGGGGTTCCCACAAAGAGACCCACAATGTTGGTGGAGGGAGCTGGTTGTCCCCACTAGGCTATCTTTTCCCACAGGAGGAACAGGAGTTTTAGCAGAGCTCTCCATGGGTCGCTGAGCTTCTCTTGGGGAGGGAGATGCAATGTGGTCAACATGTAGTTGCTTCTCTTACCCTCTAATGCAGTCTGTCTTGGTCTCTGCTCTGCATGGGGGGAGGGTGCTCCAGTCCCACCCTAACATTCTAGGATTCTCTCAGTGGTATCTTGTTCTTGAATAGTTTTAGTTGTTCTTCTTTGAGAGGTAGCAAAGTCAAGAATGACCTATGTTGCTATCTTGGTTGGAGTTAAAGTTTTTAAGGACAGTGAGATAAATGACATTTAATGGGCAGGATCTCTCATTGCCCACACAGCTTCTCTTTGAAACTGGAAGATGTTCAAGTGTCTCTAAAATATGTTTTCACACCTGAGAAATGACTTATGTGATTAAAACCTGGATCAGTTTTGTCTCTTAAGCTACCAATAAGCTCATTCTTTTTCAGACGTACAAATTTTACCCATGGTAACTGAATTACTGTGATCCTTCTTAGTTTACATTTTAAATGTAAAAAGGACTAAAGAGTGAGAATGCACTCCAAAAAATGAACAGAATCCATAGGCATTAGTTCTGTTGAAACAATATTCATAAAATCTAGATATGATACAACTCTATTTTCTATGAACATCACCTTGATAGATATGGATGTTCATAGAAAATAGAACAAAATTCACTTATAAAAAAGCACACAGTATATTTAAATGTATGAATGAAGGCTTGTAGCTAACAATCATTTCTCTTCATTCATGTTACAAATTGATCTAGAGATTTAGAAAAGTCTTTTTACACATTCTTTTCTAGAAGGCAAGGGCTAGGAAAAAAGGAGACACAAATTGGTCACATGATTGAGATTGAACCACAAATATTTTGGCCCTTGATTCTTAGCCTCTTTTTTAATACTGTCATTCAATCTAAAAGCAATTTAAAGCCACGTCTAGAACAACAACTGAAAATTGCCAATGCAAATCAGTGGCAGGAAAACTAGAAATTATTTTCAGCTCAGTTCATCAAAGTGTATAAAAGTATTTTTTCAAACATTAATGAACAAAAAGTGACTTTAATTCACAAAAGACCTGAAAAATGTAAAATATAATCAGCAAAGACCATGAATAACATGGGGCTTTCCCCCTCTTTTCATAATTAATTTTACAATGATGATTATATAGTTGATAAATGATATTATATAATTTTATAGCAATCTATGTCATAGCACTTGGCTCAATATGACTGTATCACAATGTAGAAAACTCACATGCCTTAAAGTGCTCTGCAACCCTTTCCATGTCCTTGGTCAATCCATGCATCTAAGCAAGACAATATCATCCCAAAAGATGTGAGCTTCAGGGAGGTATTTCTCTGCATCTGAAGCAATATCAGCAGACACTGCCAGCCAAGTTCAGTGGGGCCACAAGACCTTCCTTGAAGGGGATCTGCATTGCACAGCTCCAAGCCTATTACCAGCAATGTATTATTTTATTATTAAAAAAAATTATTGAATGCCAACTATGAGCTAGATACTCTATGTTCTACATGCACTATCTCATTTAACACTTATAAAAACTCTATGATCTACAATAATTTTTTGCTCCACTTTACAGATAAGGAAACTTCGACACAACATTAGATTTCTAAAGAACACATGAATGGAATTGGGACTAGGGATTCTTGCTGTAGATGCAGAACTTTTTAACCCTACAGTACAATTGCTTTCCAAAAAGAATGCAAAACATCATGTAAGTCAATAAATCATCCTGAATGTCCCAAATTTATTTTGGTTCAGTGTGCTTGTTTCCATTTAGAATGTATTAAGGTGAGTTACATTTGTATAAAAAGAAAATTTTCCCTAATTGTGCTATTTAACACGAGAGGGTGACCCTTGTAGTGATTAATGTTTGATGTCAAAGATAGGACAAATACAAATAAATACATAGAACCTCATGTGAAAACAAGAAGCCAATATCTCCATCCAAATGTGCTAAGCATGCAATGAGAGATTTAGAGGGCAGAATGATGGATGGTCCCTGAAGTAATGTTTTATACTTTTACCTCACCAGGTGATTGATAGGAGATATGATACTCTGAGTAACAAAACAAATATATCCTAATAAAATTGAGCTTTAAGGATCTAACTCTCAATGAGATATCATGTTAATGAAATAATTTAAAGCATATTGCCATGGATTTTGCAGGTGCTCAGAAATATAAATCCAAAATGTACTATACATTTATTCCCATTGAGAATATTTTGTACAAACTTCAACCAACATATTTTGTTATAAATATTAAGGGCTAATTTCTAATGTTATTAGAAAATAAATTATCTAGACATTGAGAACCAACAGTGTGTGGACTACGTTCCCACAGAATATGAGAGATGAACCAACACTAAAGTTATTGAAACCAAGAACGAACAAAATACATGTATTGGGTATAGAGAAAGCAGAAAGGGACAGGTTACCTTAATGGTTCATTACTCTTTCTGAATTTCTAGAATGAATGGTTATAAATGATATTAAATAGATAGAAAAAGTATGAAAGACAAAACTTATTAAATCATTATCACCCATCAACAACCACTAAAATGCACTTATTTCATTATAAATGGTTTTACAAACTTACCTAAAGAATTTAATATAACAAGCAATCTTTAAAAATAGAATAAAATAAATGCATTTGAAAAGGCTTGATATGTTATAACCACCATATTCCCAAATAAATTATTTCCAAGATTTTTACATACAACTCTACTCATACCATCCTTATAAATATATTTTTATATCATAACTCAATTCATATACAACAATAAAATAAGTAACATAGTACTCCAAAAAAATTAAAAATAGAGGTTGAAGGTGACATAGACTTAGAAGGATCTCTTAGACTGTGTGTGTGTGTGTGTGTGTGTGTGTGTGTGTGTATCTCACATATAATTCCTTGGATGCCTACAAACACTATTCTTCTGAAAAGATTCAAGATATTGTAATGTGCTAATGCCAAGTGTATTGAGAAATCAAAAACAGCCAGGAGATGATGATGGTTAAAATGTACTTTTGCACTCAAGTGATTTTAATGAAAGCATGAAGTTTTACTTCTAACCTTCCCATCAGGACTTGCTCCTAAACATTTTAGCACATGTCTATGACCACCTTGTACTTCTCCTTTGAACATTTGCTAAATACATAATATAAGCATTATTTTAAGAGAGAGAGTGAAGAAGACTGGATACTTTTGTCTTTTATGTGCACATCCATTCTCTTCCCCTTACTCATTTTCCAGTCCTTGATGTACATCTTCCAAGCTTCCTTTCTTTTTCCACCATAATCCTGCAATGCCCCACTCTCCTCTGTGCATTAAATTCCTATTCTTGTACATCTAGGTATCACCTGAATTACTTCCAAATCAAATCCTATCAAAAGAATATTTGGTAATATCTCAGGAACCTTTCAGTCTAAACACATTACTGCAACTTCCTCTCTCCCTTGAGTATCTACCTAACAAGCGACATCGTATCCTCTGTGTTTCTTTCTGAATCAATGTCCTTCATCATAAGTTTCCCAAGGATAGAGGCTTTTTTATTTAATTCATTTTGCATTACATTTAATTCAGTGGTGCTAATTCTTACTGTGAATAGTAGAAAGTATACTGAAGTTCTATTTCCTAAGAGATCTGAATTTGGGTCTCAGTTATACATTTTTAAAAATAGTAATTCAGTAGTGAGCCAAAGAATTCCTCTGAGATCAGAAACATCCTATTTGTCAATTTAGAATAAAATACCTAAGCTCTTTTCCTCCTCTCCATGAGCTCATATTTTCTGCTGCATGGTATGCCTCCAATTTGCAGCCAGGCCTATGAAAATGCCAAATTCATATTTCTAAACACACCCAAAGATTAGAATAGAAGAGATTTGTGGATGACAAAACACTGCTGTCTGGATTAAGCTCTGTGGGCATGACTCCACGGAAGCCTGCACAGCTGATAAGGGTGGAAATTTAATTTCTGCCTAAATAGAGCCTTAGTGGGAGAGCATATCTCTGAAAACTTCAGAGGTAAAAAGCTGGTGATTATAATTTTACCAAGATGGCCTTTTTATTTTGTATTCCAACTAATGTAGAGTAAAATGTCTTTAAATGGGTTATTTTCATTGCAGGTGTCCATCCAGAATGTATCACATGTCTCCAGTATTGATCTGTATTGTTGAAGAAAACTCCCGATTTTCTCAGAAATATACCTTTTGCAATTTGGCAACCAGAAGCTACAGAAAAGAAGGTTGTAAACAGAAGTATAGAAGTCAGTTAAACTTTCCATCTCAGAGTATCATCTATCCCATCACCACCATGACAATTTCATTCTCCTGAGTGACCTTTTTCTTTACATCCAAGAATAAGATATATGAAATGTATAAGAATATGAAGCAGGTAACAGTAGAGTGAGAGTGCTTCATTTTCTTTTCTTCTTTCTTTTTAAGAATTCTCTTCCAGCTTAATTGTAAGCAATTTCATGCAATGAAAAACAATTTTATCTCTAACATGCACTGATTCATGTACCAAAAAGGTGGTCAAATAAATGGTTCCAACATCACAGTAAATGAAGCTAAAAGAATAGGTAAATGGATGGGGTTGAAAGACTTAGAAAGTCTGCCCTGAGCTTAGCTATTTATTTACATGCTCACAGTGTGAAATTAATGAAGATACGTTTGATGGCCAATTTTCCTATTACTCTGAAATACTGTAATGTAGGTAAGTATATAAAAGTGTTTTAAAACACTCTTACTGGAATCCATATCTTGTCTTTTCAGGAAATAAATTCAGATTTATTTGCTTCATTAATGAGAAAACCCTAATTCCATTTAAAACTGTGCAAAGCATACTCCAATGATAAGGTGTATACGGCAGTTTTGCTCCACAGAAGTTTAATTCCACCTCTTAAATGGAACAATACTTAAAAGCGATTGTTCCAACATTTCTTGGCAAACAGTTTTCCTAAGCATTGGCCCAATTTCTTCATCACTGAATTTAAGTAAGTTCCCAACTTTATTAAGACTTCCGGCTCTTTGTTGCCAAGAAGAAAACCCACTGAAACGGCAAACAATGAGAGCTGGGTTTTAAAATAAATTTGGGTTTGCTTATTAGGCTATTTAAAATTTGGTTTGGAACAAAGCAAACATTATTCAAGCTTCAAGACAGATGAATTGTGTCACAGTATCCCTTTTTATGAGCTTTTCAACTGAATTATTGCCTTTGGATTGGAAAAATTTATTTTCATAATCATTGCATTAACTATTCCTTTTATTTTGATGAGTATTTAAGAAGTAGAAAAGTGAAATTCAGCCTGTATTACTTCAGTGTTTTTTTTCTAAAAAACTTTTTGGAGATACTAAATGTAGGGTAAATTGTTATCCCTGAGGAAGTAATTTTTATTGCCAATCTGGTTTCATATGCCAGAAGACTGTACATAATCTACCAATGAACTGTGAAATACTTCCTAAGGAAAACGAACAGTGCATTCCTTTGTGATAGTTTGGTGTGCCTCATTGTAAGTGGATACAAAGTACCAAGCACTTAAAATTTCACTCTGTAGAGATAATTAGTGTCATATAAAAAATTAAAGATGAGAGGATAAGGTGCAGGATGTTCTGTTCAAAACTGTCACTAAACCTACTGTAAAACTCAGCAAATGCTGCGTAAGGCCCAAGGGTCACATACCTGTAAGATGTTTTGAGAAGTCATCCAGTGTTTGAGCCTTAAAAAAAATGACTTATTTTCACTCTCTGCACGTTAGCTATATTAATCTCTTCTTTATTTAAAAAAATTAAATAAACCAAAAAGAAAACATAGTATCATACTTTGACCATCCATCCTATCTTTAGTCTTTGAAACCTCCGCTTACTGTATGTTTAACCCAAATCTCTCAGGTAGCATATTTTGTCCATTTCTTCTCATGCTGGAGAATAGTTAGTCATCACCATCAATTAGCTAACACTGTGTGTTTTTTAAAGCTATTATGAAACCACTTTTTAAATAACCTTGTTTCCAAACTAAATAATCCCAATTCTTTTAACCTATCCTCAAAGGTCCCATTTTACACTCTCTAATCATCTCTGTGGCTCTTCTCTGGATTCCCTGCAAGTTCCCAATGTCCCTAAGAGGCTTTGGAACCCAAAACTCAGTAATAATTTGTCTCTCTTTCATCTGTTGTCAAGCGGTGGGAGTTGTGGGTTTGGCTTCTCCTATGACCTAGACTGTAGACAACTTAAGGATAAACACTATGTTTCTTTGCTTAAGAAGCATTTTTGCTGACAGTAATTTCCTACAGAATTAGGTATCATGAAGCTAACACATTTATTTTTTGTTTTGTCTTATTTTGTTTACTGTAGTACTCTCATTATCATTATGAAGAGAAGAATCATATCATGGATCTTATATATAAACTTATTTAGGTAGTCTGAGCCCTTTGCTTATTTTGATCTGCCATATAAAAGTCAAAGACTATCCAGTCTATTTATAAGATTCCAGACACAAGTTCTTTATAACAGTTGTCAATTATGACCTTAAGTTTTATATTTGTCTTTGAATTTATTAAAAAGGAAAGAGGTATTTGGAGTAAATATTTGGCAACTTCTTCTTAAAATGTAAATGCATGATCTTGTCAAGATCTACATGATCTTGTCAAAGCTATAATAAAGATATTTAAATGGGGAAAAAATCCAAAACATTGATTTTTCCTTGAATTATGTACACTTGTATTAAAACTGGCTAGTTGGAACACATGGCAAAAACCAGCACACAACCAGAAGTAGCATTTAATAATTTTTGAAAAAAGACTAAGAAAGAAATAGATGGCCTATTGAGCATGGAATCTAGTCTCTAAGTGTAATAATGGTAAATCATAGAAGATAAACTGATGAACAATGAATTACAGAGTTTCATAAAGAATTTAATCCAGAAAGAACTTTGGAGGAATGGACAAAAAAATATTGGCTTGTGTTAAAGACATGAAAGGAACAATAATAGCAATACTTTATGCAACCTAAATTGTTTATGAAAAGTAGTTTCAAAACATATTCACAGAAAGCAGAGCTTCATTGTTTATCGAGTATATTTATAGATTCTGAATTACATCAAGGCTATACAGTTTATTCATTAAACATTTATGTATTGAGTACCTATGGTATGGCAGGAACTGTACTAGATTTTGGAGATATAGCAATAAACAAAACAAACAAAACAGACAAAATCTCTGCCATCCTGAAAGTTAAGTTCTACTTATGGAATAATTTAATAAAGGAGAAAATATAGAATTCATTAGTAGGTTGTATATATCAAGAAGAAAGGAAAAGATAAAGCAGGTAGGAGAAGTTAGGAATGCCAGGGATGGGCAGGTTGTTTTTTTATATAAGGTGGTTAGGAAAGGTCTCTCTGCTATGATACCATATTAGCAGAGACCTGAAGGAAGTTAAGGGAATAATTTTTTTTTGAGCTCTGGGAAAAGACAGTTTCTAGCACCAGAAACAGCAAGTGCAAAAACTGTGAGGCTAGAATATAATTGGCATGTTCAAGAAACATCGAGAAAGGCAGTGGGACTGGAGAAGAGTCAGTAAGAGAAAGAGATAGAGAGAGAGAGAGGATTTGAGAGCAGAGTGAGAGTGGAGTCCAGATCAGATCGTGCAGGAGTTTTTAACCCCGTGATCATGATTTTGGTTTATTCTCTTAGTAAGATGAAAAGCCATTTGAAGACTTTGAGTCAAGGATTGATACAATGTCTTAACTGTCAAAATAACTCCTTTGGCAACTGTATGGATTATAGACTATAGAGTGGGAAAGTGTAGAAGTATTGAGGCCAGTTTCTATGACAACCGTTCAGACAAGAGGTGATGGTGCTCCAGACTGCGGTGCTAACAGCAAAGGACGTGAGAAATAGATTCTGGATGTGCTGTGACAGGGTTTTCTAACAAACGAGGCAAAGGTGCGAGAGAAAGAGCAAAATCAAGGATGACACTAGTTTGGGGCTTGACCAATGGTATGTCAGTCTCAGCCTATGGATGGTAATGCTCTCAGCTAGGAACGCCTGGGCCCATATTACTCACAGTGAGCCTCCACAGACATTTCCCCTATTGGGGCCAATATTGTTGTTATGATCACAAGAAGCACTTCTGCAAAAATTCTTCAGGGAACTTTGAGGAGCAATCTTTATTACTCACAGGTTCTGGAGGGTACAGACATGCTCAAGGGTCATACAGTGATCTCATGGGCAGAGAGAGAGATTGTGAACCTGAGGCTCTGCCTTAATTAGGGTGTGAGGCTGGGAAGTCTGGGGTTTCTCAAAGTCATTCATTATTGGTTAACTTGAAGCAGACGAGAAGGAATTAGGGTGCGGGAGAGTGGAGGCAGGGTCACTTGAGTGGTCAGTTATTTAGGACACCCAGCGTTTTCTGAAAGGAGAACTTCACGGGTGGAGGCAGCCTAGTTCCTTATCTGGTTGTTTTATTAGTAGCTGTGTCACACAGATGGCACAGCTTGAATATGTTTATTCAAGATGGATATCTTTTGGAATGGGTGCCTTGATAATCAAAAACTTAATATCAGGCTCTTATACTGTGATCAACTTAAAGGACGAAGATTCGATTCACTGTCATAAGGAAGACTGGGTGAAGATCGGTCCTTCCTTGTTGAAAATCAGCTGTAGCTATTCGTATTAATTTGTTCCGTTCCATTGATCTACCTGTCTATCCCTCTGCTAGTGCCACAGTTTTGGTTACTGTAGCCATAAATGTCTTAACATTGTGTTTTGTGATTTCTCCAACATTTTTCTCCGTTTCCAAAATTGCTTTAGCTATCCTATTTCCTTTGCCTTTCCATGTTCATATTAGAATCAGTTTATGTATATCTTCAAAAAATCCTGTTGGGATTGTGTTAACAATTGCATTAAACCTATAGATCCACTTGAGAAGTATTATCATCGGTATCACGTTGCGTCTTTCAATCCCTGACTATATTACATCTCTCAATTTATTTAGGTCTTTGATTTTCTTCATCATTGTTGTATAGTTTTTACTATACAGATCCTATACATATTTTACTAGATTTATACCTAAGTATTTCACTTTCTTGAAAGCTATTCTGAATAATATTTTAATATCAGTTTAAAATTGTGCATTGCTAGAATATGGAAATATGATTGTCATCTTCAAATAGTGACAGAAAACTTTTTCTTTCTGATCAACATACATTTTATTTTATTTTATTGCCTTATTGTATTGGCTAGGATTCCAGTTTTATGATCAATATGAGTGGGGGGAATAGACATCCTTAACTTGTTCCCTATCTAAGGAAGAAAGCATTCATTCTTCAACCATTAAGTGTGATGTTAGCTGTAGGGTTTTTGTAGATGCTTTTTATTGGGTTGAAGATGTTTTCTTCCATTCCAAATTTACTGAGAGATTGTATAATGAATGGGTGTTAAGTTCTGTAAAATGCTCTTTCTGAATCAATTGATATGATGAAGTGCTTTTGCTTCTTTTGAATCTTAATTTGTAGGTTACTTTGCATGATTTTTAAAATACTGATACATCCTTGCATTCTTGAAATAAGTTCCACTTGATATTAGTGTATTATTCTTTTTACATATTATTAAATTCAATTTGCTAATATTTTGTTAATAATTTCTGTGTCTATGCTAATGTGGGGTATTGTTCTGTAGTTTTCCTACGTTTATTGTCTTTGTCTGGTTTTGATATCAGAGTAATGCAGATCTTATACCATGAACTGGGCGCTGACCCCTTCTCTTCTGTCTTCTGGAAGAGATTGTATAGAATCAATGTTATTCTTTCTTTAAACATTTGGCATGAAAATCACTTTAATAACCTTGTCCTTGATTTGCTTTGCCTGTACACCTCCTCAATTCAGTCTGCCAGAGTGATCTTGTATGTTCAACATTAGTAGAAAAAAAAATTTGGCATGACTATGTTTTTAAAAACCATTCTGGCAGAATGAATCAAGGAAGTGTACAAGCAAAGCAGAATTATGGACGAGGATATTGAAGTTATTTTCCTGAGAGATAAAACTGTCTTGGACAAGTCTCTAATAATAGGAATGGGAATAGATAACTGTGTGTATATATAAAGCCTAGGACACATTCTGGTACATAATAGTCAATCGATGTTAGTTTCTTCTACATTTCCCCTTAGCTTAACTTTCCTGGAAGAAATATAAAGAAATCAGACTAACCCTCTAGGTTACAGATTAGCAAACTAGCCTGTGGGCTGCTTGCCTGCTTTTGTAAATAAAATTTTATTTACTCTCATTTTATATGTATTGCCTATGGCTGCTTTTTTGTTACAGTAGTGAAGTTGAGTTACCACAGATACCACATGGCCCATGAACCTAAAATATTTATTATCTAGCTCTTTATGAAAAGAAGTATCATCTCTGCTATAGATCTAAGTCTAAGGATGTGAATGACATGATTTTGGTAACTTATTTGCAGTGGGATTTAGCAGAAAATTTCCTCCGAAATAAAAGCCAACATCCTTATGATTTCTCACAGTGGCATACTCCAACACACTATCTCACTCCCACCCTTTGACTTCACTGCTTATTACTCTAGCATCATTCACTCTGTGTCAGCTTCCGTGTCCTTCTTCAAACATCCAGACACATTTCCTTTTTGGGGACGTTCCTCTGGAGATTTCCTCTGGCTGGCATCTTCTTCCCTCAAATGTTCCCAAGACTTTGTCCCTCATTTCCCTCAATTCTCTGCTCAAATCACCTTCTTCGTTTCTTCTTGAGTTTCATCCTGACCACGCTATTTTCATCAGATTGAGGAAACTCTAATTTAATCCCTAACACTTTGAGAATCCCCAAATCTGCAGAACATTCAAGTTTTCATAAACCCATTAACAAATTACAATACAAATGCTATGTACATGGATACCTAGATTTTATTATCTTCCAGTATAAATCTAGTCATTTCAAATTGTTTAAACTTCCCTCTTTGCTGCACAGAACATAAATTCTGCAAGTAGTATGAAACTGTTCAAATATGAATTGATACTAGTGAGAGAACAATTAAGACATGGTCTTGAATTTTCCCTAGCCATATTTTCTAAAACTCTTCTACTGGTAGTTCTAAAATATGAATTGAACTTGTAGTGAAGGAAAAACTAGGATAAAAAAGGCCAAAGGGGTCCGTGATGTCTTTTATGTACCAAAGGACTATTCTTTCATATGACACCTGACACATAGTTGGCTCACTAAAACAGTTAGCTTTCTTCCTCAAAAATCACCACATTAGGAAAAATCATTCCCACCCCTACATCATCCCTGAACTCTACACATGTACTATCTCCTTTAGTTAAATGCCAGTCTTATTCTGCAAAGTGTAGCAATGCCATGATGCTTCTACCTGAGAATCCCAGTTGAGGAATAAGAAGGGAGAATGGAAGATTTGAACAAAAATAAATCATAATTTCATTATCTCAGTTTGGACTTGTTAATATTTCTTGATTTCACCAAACCACCTATTACAATGTTGGCCTCAAAAAATGATACAGTGAAATGTTTTTCTGAGGACATCACTTTTTCTACAACCTAGTCTATTTTGTTTCAATGGTGATTTAAAATAGGGTAACCATGCCCTGATGGGAAAAGAGACAGTCATGGGGTTTGATATCATTGAAGCAAGTCAGTCTGTAGCTGGGTTTTCTCTCTCCTTTGCTTGAAAACAAGAGGAAGACAAAGTCAGAGAAGGGCTGGAAGGATATTATCTAAGGCAGATCACACAGCAGAGGATAATGTGCAGCAGGAAGTCAAGTATGCTTTTTGCAGAACAGCACGGATATGCAAAATAATATAATAACACCTCAAATTAATAACTACACTGCAGTTTACAAACATTTCATTACCTCTCTTGTTCTGGTAGCTCCCCAAGTTATTAAATTTACAAACATCTTCCAATGTTTCTTCTCTAAAAACCCTTCCACCTGGTCTCTTTCAAAGTGATATCATGTCTCCCTTTCTAATATTTTTCATGTTTTCCTCTTCCTTTCCTTTCCTACTTCTAGTCACCATACTCCAGAGCTGCATCAATTCAGATGTGGATTTTGGCAACAGCTAGTTAGCTGGTTTCCTTGATCCCAGTCTCCTTTTCACCCCAACTGTAATCGCTCTTTTCCATTTCCAATAGATTTAAATTAAATTAGATCACTTACATGAAGTGTTTAGCACTGTGCCTGAACTTAATAAATGTTAGTTATTTTTATCATTCAGTTTAGCACACAAATAGACAGCTATAATAGGATCAGTCACTGCTTTGCCTATATGTATATGTATACATATATTGTATTCATATGTTTATATCTATATAGACACATAAATACATATATCCATACACATATACACATAAATACATATATATACACATACATATATACATATATATACATAAACATATATAAAGAGAGAGAGAGAGAGAGAGAGGCTCTTAAACAGAAATCCATTGCTTAGCTTCAAGGGCTTTGCATCCTCTGAAATTTATGTATCCATCCACGTATATATTTTCACTTTTATGCATGAGTGGCCCCCAAACCTAACCCCAACCACAGCTTCAGTTGCCAACCCTAACCAGAACTTCTAGCTCCAACTCTAGCCTCAGTTCCCACACTGCATCTCAGCCCAAAATATGAATTTCAAATCCCAAGTGGCTTCCTGCTTTAAGTCAATAGAGTTCTGTCCAGCAATAAAGGGTCTGTGCGATCAGTCTTGCCTCCCTAGCCAACCTGATTTACTCATGACAGAACTCCCCACACCAAGGATGCTGGTTCCCTTCTCATTTGGTGCACAATCTCTCCCTCCCTCTATTTCTTCACTCATGCTCTTCCTCTAACCCTGAGTAGAACCATCTTTCTGCTCCCCTCTCTTCAAACCCAATCTATTCTGTGAGACTGACCTCAAAGTGCTTCCCTCTCATAGGAACTTCTCTTACTTTAGTCTATACTGATCTTTTTCTGGTGAAAATTCACCACCTATGTTAGGAGTATAATATGATTTATACACTGGTGAGAGGGCCTGGGATGCCTTCTAAATAACTAGAGCTGGACTAAATAATTGGGACTGATGTGTAAGAAAGTACGTAAATATAGAAGGATAAGATGAGGAGCTGGAGTGATCGTTTGCTTAAAGCCTTACGAACCCAAGACTGACTTTATTGGTAGCTAGTCTAGACCAAAGAGAAATATTATTTTATCACCCATGATGCATATAAAATTCTATATGGAATCAAATAACTGAGAAGAATAGAAAGTTTTCTCTGTGCCGAGAATGGAACATTTTACTTACATCATATCATTTAAACCTAATGGTGACCCCATAGTATATTATTATTATTATACTATTTTTATACCAATTTAGGAGGTGAGAAAACCAAGTCTTAAAGAGAAACCTAAGCAATGTCATACATTTCGTAAGCAGTGGGGCCGGGACTAAAACTCTAGATTTTCTAACTTTAAAATCTATGCTTCTAATAGTGGATTTTATCCACATACCTTTCCAGGATGTACAAATGATTGCAACACTGCTTTCCATTCATACATTGGTTTTACTATAAATTCAATCACTGATCTTTTTAATTGGTCTGGAAACATCTCGATGTAGAGGTGTTTACTCAAAACAGAGATGTCATGAGATGCTTGCTTAGCACCATCCTGATTCCCATGGGCTTTGGTGATAAGTTCTTGCCAGTTGTCCTCTCACAGAAGGCCCTTTGCCATTTTTTATTATCCTGAATTCTATTGCCTATTCAATAGGGACACTTCCTCCTGAATGTTTTGACTTTATAGTATTTTGTTAAAATGAAGGATTTCTGTTATTTTGACTGATTTCTGATCTACTGCTCCTGGATGCAGGGAAAGATAGAAAGCAGTAAAGACTTCAAGGAAAGCCCAGATCAATCTGAAAATGTTCGGTATTCATGGAAAGTAATAATTGCCACAAAATCCTTCATTTTCACAAGAATAATATGTGAAAACTTCAAATCAAAATTGAAGGAAATAGAGGAGACTAGAACAGGGAAAGATTATTAAAAGGAAGAATGAGAGAACTTTTTTGCTTTTGTTTTGTTTTGTTTTACATTGCGCTTATATGATGGCATCAAGAATTTTCCCTTTTTCAGCATCCTTCTAGGGGAGACAGGGAGAAGGAAGGATCTGCTTGGCACATAGGGTTATTTTATTACTGACATTGTTTAGAATTTCTGGTGCATGATGATAATAAAAACAGACCTATTTTTAGTAAGGTTTCCTATTGTTTTTAAATTTTCTGCACACAATGTTACCCCCTTATTGCCTGCACTGGGGTGGCTCACTCCCCCTAGTCTTCCCACCATACGCCACTGCCTGTTTAATGCCAGAAGAGGTCAGGACCTCAATATCATGTCTCAAGATTACTTGAACAAGCAGGTCTACATCTTTTGTATAATACAGGAGAATCCAAGGGACACACATATAACAAAATGGCCCAGTATAGGCAACCACTTAAAGGTATGGAATTCTGCAATACATATATATATATATACACACACACATATATATACATATATATATACATGTATATACATACATATATATATACGTATATATATACATATATATATATACGTATATATATATATATATATATATATATACGTATATATATAAAAGCATTTAGAAATATTTAGAAGTAATTTTCCGTTGGAAATTTTAAAGTAAATGCCCTAGGATTCCAGTATTTTCTTATAAGTCACACTATCATTGAGTCTGCTTTACTCTGGACACTAGAATATATGGAAACAACTTTGGCAAAGGGCAGAAGGCAAGGTTAATTGCGTATTTCTCTTAGTAGAATGATTCATAGAATTTAGGGAGAGAAAATGTGAACATAGCAACACCCCCCAACCCCAAGTGCTGTTTCTGATCAAAATTAATGAGTTGTGATCAAGTTGGATAAATGAGTAGCTAGCTAATTAAAAAAAAAAAAGTTTTCACTGTTCCTTCCAAGTTGGAAAATACATCTACTCAAAGTTCACCAACTCTATCCAAGAAACTGTCAGCCAGGATTATCAGAATGGCCTCTCAAGACTTAACCCATTGCCTGGGAGTCCAATGCATGACCTTGATCTCCGTGGTAAAACAACATCTATAAATAATGCATTAAGCATTTTCACATGCAGGCTGAGTAACATTCTTCATATTTGCTCATGAATTCACGCTGCTCTTTAGGATGCTGCCTGTTTTCTCTGTAGTAACCTTTAAAAGGTGATTACATGTTTTTTTAAAAATGAGAGCATAGTGCCTATGAATTCCACAGCCTAGGGCTGTGAACTGTGAGAAGGAAAAAATAACATTCCTGTAACATCAAGTTAAATGTTTGCCAAGTCTGTTTTGATAAAAACATTTTACCTTTTTACTACTTTATATGCAAAATGAATTAGTGGAATCAGAGTAGGGCCATTTCTCGCATAATTTCTCTCAGATGGTTTCCACTTAGTAGGGTATTCTGGGGCTCTGGATTAGCTGACCAAGAATATTTTACAGAAACTGAATTTGTCTCCCTCCATATCCTCAGCAGATCTCCAGATTTACACAAGCACAATGAAAAGGGGTCTTTATTGTATCAGGAGCTTTTGCTTTGGTTTTGTTTTCCTTCCAATCATTCTACTCACTGTTAATGGGCGATTCACATAGGGCTCTGAGCTTGCATCTGATGGTGTCTGTCTAGAAAATCCAGGTTAATGTTGCATAAAAGCATAGCCAATCTGCTGGAAGAAGCATAGGATTTGAGAAAACATAAGCAACTGGCATGGCTGAATTTTCTTTTCTCAGAAATACACTTTTACCTTCTCACATAAGCTTAGATTTTTAGCCCAAGAAATTTCCTTTTGTAACTAAACTAAATCTGAAAAACAGTAACAAACAAAGAAACAAACCAGAGGATCCCCACTCCCCAGAAAAACCCCCCAATGTGTGAGTTTTCAATATCGTTTAACATATTTTTTTCCTTACCAGCTCTAATTGTATACCAGCTTTTCTGAATGAACCCTGTACAAAATGAACAGATTTTATTTGCATGTTTTATTCCATATTATTTTGGACAAGAAAAGGTTGTGTGTGGGGGAGATGTAAAATGGACTCCCAAACTGGGGTATGACTGCCATCTAGTGTGATGTACTGTAACCCAGAAGGGAACAGGAAGAATATCTGTGGGACGATCTTATTGGAAATTGCCGAGGTTAGAGGAGGGACGAGACCAGTGCACGGAAGAAATATCTCCCACACCAGTGGTGCAGTCACCATACAATGAATTCCTTTGCTGCAAAAGCATTAGTATGTGGTCAAACAATACAAAGTAGTCTATTTCTTCCAGCAAAATGGAAAAACTCTTGTCAATTTTAAAAGCAAGTTCTTTATGAGAAGGCACGTCCCAATTGTAAAGGTTGTTAAACAGCAGGAATGATTTATTCAAGGGAGAACGTCCCCATCCTTTGAAAACAGTCCAGATACTCGTATGTCCACAGCTTTCTGTAAGGATGGTCACGTTTGCACACAGCTAGGCAGACAGTTTTGATGACACCTGAGTTTCCCTTCAAGCCCTCTGATTATATGAAATGAAAATGTTTGTCATTCATGCCCATAAGCAATTCATAAGGTATTTGTTGCTGACAGATGTATGACATTGGTAAAGACTTGCTGTACAGGATTCCAAACGTTAAACCTAACCGCAAAAAAACATAGGACATGGTACGTGAAACCCTGGCTAAATATTTTTATTTATTTTTGTTTCACATGGCTCAAGAATACACATAACAAGACAGAAAGATGAGGGAACAAACATTATCCTTCTATAATGTTTTACAATTCTCCTCCCTTTTCAAAATCTTGTCCTGTTCTGATACAGATTCAATCAGGTATTAGCTGGTGCCTTTGTAGCTGACACTCAGCACCATTTCTTCTACTCATCATAGGACAATTCTTCAAGGCTTTATTTCACTAACTATAACTCCCCCCAACCCTACTAACATATACACACATCCCCTCCCACCCCGTCCTACAACGGTCTGTGACCTTATAAGCTAAGGACTTTAGTGCCCTGGTTATATTAGAAATTTAAGACTCTAAAAGCTCAAAAGGCAGAAACCTGTGGGGTACGAGAGCTAATTTGGAGAACAGTAAGCGTAAAATCTAAGCTCAGAGGAATTACCTATGTCAAAGTAACCTAGAACTGCAGGGTACTTTTGCTGGTTAAAAAAAGTGACCTGTAACTCCAGGTATCTTGAACTAAAAACAATACAAAACAAAACAAAAAACACTGCTATCCCACACTGGACCCAGAAATGCTGAAGGAGGAAATAACATTGCCAGCCATGTGCTTGGTAGATAAAACGTATCCAGGAGGACATGCTGACATCATAGCCCAGACTGGCAGAATCTCCAACTTCTCAGGCCATCTTTTAGATAGAAAAATGTAGAGGGGATTGCCCATATAACCATTCTCAAGTTTTTGTAGCCACCTGTGTTTAAGAGGGGAATTCAGGTAAATTTCCTGTAGGTGTTCTCTGCCTGTGAAACAGGAAAGCAATAGAGGGAGGCGGAGTTACCTACTGAAAGGGGACACAGAGATACTGCAGAGTGAGTTTAATGTACATCCGATAGCATGCATAAAAATCAGGGAGCAGATTTAACTGCCCTGCATATTATTTATAGGAGTGGTATAAAGGTTAAGCTCCTTTTCATCCGGCAAGTAGAGAGAGGCACAAATAAATGGTGTGTCTTGGATCATAACCTAATGATCTGCCCCTTGCTTAGATTAAACATAATATATAGTTGATTATAAAGGTAAATCTGTTAATTCATCATTAAACATAGATCAGAAATAAATAACATCATAATCCTAGTTACCACAGGGTTAAAATCTACCTGTTTCATCAGAGACCCTCAAGTTGAAAACTGAGCTCCCCTGAAAAAAATCTACCCCTTGTCTTCTAGCACCATAGCCCAGATTCCCCGTTTCCCTGACTCATTTTTTCCTGCCGCTCTGTATTTGTCCTTTTGTATCTGACATGAATAATGCCACAACCTGGAGAATACACAGCCCTCTGGTAAGGCACTCACCCAGCTTTTCTAGGATTAATCACAGAGTAAAACCCTAAATAACATACTGATATATTAATTCCATTAAAATCTAATTCAGTGGCAATAACTTTTAGAAAACCAACAAAGGGCTTATGAAGAACAAAGTGAGAAGAGACTAAAAAAAGTAAATCAATGCTCTGACTGGAAGTAAATCAGAATTAGAGACAAGAGTATGAAATAAAAGAAACCAGGCTAGAGTCCCAACCTTTGCTACAAAACTCATATATTCTTGCAAGGTCTACCTTTGAACCTATACATATATACTTAAGCAAATAATACTTGGGAGCTCTTAGCTGATGAGAGGCTTTCAAGTGTTAGGATGCCCAATTCAATATTTAGGAGCTGCAATAACACCAAAGAGATTCCATTTGTGCTTTCAAAGACCCTACGTAAGAGTTTCATTGTGGATATTCATTAATTCATTCCTTTTAACTCTTCTACATGGGCAGCACTCTTCTAGATTGGGGCATGAAGGAATGAAGAAAACAAACCATCTCCCAGCTCTCACAAAAGTTGTAGGGATAGAGAATACACGGAATAGCATTGGAAAAAACCGAGGCAGCAGAGACCAAGGCATTCCTTTGAGAAGGTACAAAGGGAAGATGATGTTAAGACAGAGGGAGAAGACAGCCATCTACTAGCCAAGGAGAGAGGCTTGGACCAGATTTTCCCCTCGCAGCCCTCAGAAGGAACCAACACTGCTGCTATCCTGATCTCAAACGTCTAGCCTCCAGAACTGTGAGACAATAAAGTTGTGTTGTTTAAGCCACTCATTTTGTAGAACTTCGTTGCAGCAGCCCTAGATTGAATCTGGTATCTGATGCATAAAATACAGTCCAAGACTACCCCAGTAACCCGGAGAAAGACACTCCAGGAGGCTGGGACAACATGAGCACGGGGCACTAGGCAGGGACTCACGGAGGACTTGTGAGGGCTGACTCCAGATGGCCAGAGATACCAACCACATCATTCCTATGTCCCCAAAGTTCCCATCCCACTGGCTTCTATCCTGATTTTACACGACACAGAAAACCTTCAATCCCAAATTGTTTCCCACTGGAAATCACCCCCCCCCCCCGCCCCGCCCAACACACACACATACAAATTTGGTATTTGAAAGAGTTTGGGACATGGACAAAAACAAAAATGAAAAAAGAAATGGGTGAGATAAGATATTTCTGAAAAGGTTTTTTTTTCCCCATTATATATGGCATTTGGCTGGCTCTAGTTAATGCCAAGGTACTAGATAAAAAATGGGAAATTCTGTAAAATAGGCAGCAGCAGCATTTGATTTTGTTTAGCTGCTGCCTCTGTTTTGACATTTCACCAAGAAACAAAAATTAACATAAATATTAAATGTAGCAAAATTTAAAAACTAGAAGAAAAATGTCCTTTTTTGGTCCCATAAATTGCCTATGTCTCTGTGTGTGCATGTGGACCTGTCTCTGCGTGTGTGTGTATATGTAAAAACCAGCACTCATTTTCCCTGGTCTGATTAATTTAGTCTGTGATACTACCAATCACAAGTTTGTAAATCTGCTGCACAATGCATTGAAAGAGTGTTTGTGTAAGACACACATGTTCAAGTTCTCACTGAACCATCCACTAATATTGTGACTTTGGGCCACTTCTTCCTTCTGAGCCCCAGTTACTTCATCTGTACAAGTGCGGATTTAAAATGCACATCCTGCTTATCTTAAAAGTTGATTGTGAGATCCAGATGGTACTCTGTAATTGAACGTGTTTGGTAATAGCAATAATGTGATATTGATAGCAAGTCACTGGGTCACCATCCTTTAGAAGCATATTAAAAAATGCTGCCAGTTTCAATTTTCAAGGAGCAGTGCATTTCAATATCCTTCTTATTGATGGTATCAGAACCATTGTTTATGCTGAGCTCTGCGTTCTTCAAGAAATGTCATGATGTAAAATAAAAAAGCATTATCTCGATACATATAGTGCTCCATGCTATTCAAGAGTGGATCAGTAGATTTGCCTAAGTATCAGAAAGCTCCGTATTTATCAAAAAACAAAAACAAACCCCAAAACAACCCTCCAGTGTTTTATACATTCAAGAACACCAGTTACCTGACATCACATCTCCCCCAGGGGAGGTATGAATGAAGAGCAGAGAGAAGACGACAGTATCAGCCTGATTGGAAGTCCCTCCACAGGGAAACAGGAAAGGTGACGTGTTTCCCCAGCCCCCAGATAGAAGCCATAATGTTTATCTGAAATGGATGCAACATAAAGAAAATGGCCAAAGACAAATCCTTCATTATCACTCAGACCTGTTTCTCTGCCAGCTCTCCACATCTCAGTCATGGTCACCCCTACGTACTCAAGTGCTCAAGCCAGAGATCTGGAAGAGGTTCTCAGCACTCTCTCCTCCTTTATCTGACAGGTTCGATCTATCATCCCAAACTGTTGATTTAATCTTAAAATCATGTCTTGATCTCTCTGTCCATCTCCATGCCGCTGTCACGCAGTCCAGGTCCAGCCCACTGTCAGGTCTCACCTGATCTACTGAAGTAGGCTCCTAACCAACCTTTGGCTCCTACTCCTGCTCCTCTACAATCCATTCACCACACGACAGCAAGGATGATTTTTTAAAATATAAATCAGATTATGTTACCTCCTGATTAAAATCCTCCAAGGGATCCTCCAAATCCTAACCACAGCTTGCCAAGCCCTCAGTCGCTCATGACAAAGCCATGCCTATCTGTGTTTTTGTCTCCTACCACACTTCCTATTACTCATGGCAACACAGCCACACTGGCCTCCTTTCTCTTCTCAGAGCCAACCTCCTGCTGGCCTTATGGGTCTGGCACTTCCTACTCCCTTTGCCTTAAGTGCTTTTACATTCATGCATCTTTATGAGACAGGATCTTTCCTGTAATTTCTAGTTTCAGTTCAAACCCCATTTCCTCAGAAACACCTTCCTCATGATCTCAAGTAGTCCCCCGCCCACCTCTCATTCACTCTCTATCCTATCACCTAATTTTATTGTCTTTAAAGACCTTATTACCTTAAAGTTTCTTGTTTATGAACATGCTTATCATTTATCATTCTCACCCTGGAATCCCTTCTCCACCCCCATGGCATATTAGAAATTAAATTGCATGAGAGCAAGGACCTTTGCTGTCCTGTCCCATGTTTTGTTCCTAACATGTTGATGCATAAATGAAAAGAACAATATAAGATGGAAAGATCTGGGTAGAGCTACCTGGGTAAAGGCGTAGCCAAGGGAGACCAAGGGCAGACATCCAGTGCAGAAGAAGAGAATGAAGGTACATTGGTGGATGAGGTTTCATACATGTAAGGAGATAAAGAACTTAATAGGAGTCGGGATTTATCCTGAGAGGACAAGATCCAGTTCTTTCCCTCAGATAGAAGACGTGCCTGCAGCCCCTTAGAAATCTGCTTTCCGTAAGAAGAAGTGATTAAATTTTGCTACACTTGAAAAGAACACTTTAACCAACAGGAAGTTTCTTATTGATTGGGTTATTTAGATGTCCCTGACACTGGCCCCTGAATTCTCAACGTGTGGTTAAGAACGAATCATAGCAGAGAAGATAATTTTACCTCTTCCTTGATGACACCTTTAAACAGGACCTAGGCACAGAGAACAGCTGTGTCAGGGGGGAGTTCACTAGCCTAGTCCAGCTGTTAAGGCCAGGGATGTGAATTCAATCAGTGAATTATAGGATTTTATGTTAGAAGGAACCTTAAAAATCATCTGGGCCAACCACTGCCCATACTACAAATAAATCAACCAACCCATAATTCAAACGAGGAAAAAAGTCCAAGAGGTTGACTAAATCTCTTCTTTCTTCTTGCTAATTTAAGACTGTTCCCATACTTCATTCCATGAAGAAAAAGCCAAAAGCCTTGCTCATCTTCCTTCTCTACCTAAGAAGGTCCCAAAGTGTGACACAAGCTGGCACACGGCATGGTGGAAATCACTTCTGCGGAGATCTGCCAAATGACTTGAGTGTTTCACTCTAAATTCAGCCAAACCCAAGGAAGTTCTTTGACAGGTTTCTCAGGCCTCAGGCCCTTTTGTGCTGCACCCTTTCAAAGGCTCGTCAGAATACATCCGTGAAGGCACAAAACATTGGCAGGATGGAGTAGCCAACATGTCCATATATACCATGCGGTAATAACACTCTCTGATTCGTTTTTCATGCTTAATCCAGCTTTAAGGGTTTTCAGATACAACAATTCCTCTTTGTTCTCAGCAGTTGAGGTTGTGCATACGATAGATCCAACATTAAAAAATATCACTCAAACACTTCCTGTGTCACCTGCACAGAGTCTTCGGGAGATCAAGGCTTCTGTCTGAGTCCTGGGGAATGTCTCCTCTCTCCAAGGAAACACATCAAAGATAAAAGCTCCCTCCTCCACAAATAATCAAAGAAATCCAAATGTAAGCAGCAAGTGAAATGGGAAAGTGAGATGCTGCTAAATGCATGAGTCACGTGTGTGCTTTCAGAGCGTCGCATCTCCTGCTCTGTCTTCTCTCCCGTGGCTGCTGCCCACAGGTTGACTAACACTGAATAGCGACACTGGCGTGTGATGTATGGGGCTGTCTGATTCGTCAGTTTTCAATTGCCTGGTGGCAAAGCTGAGTTCTTCATCCCTACCACCATCCTCCTCCCTCTATCCCTTTCTGCTCTTCTCAGAATATAAGAAATACAAGAATTTCTTATTATCTTAGGGATCCTTGTTGCCTCTTTCTCGTGGTGTTTTGTCTGCTAGAATCTGACTGATAAGTGCTTCTGTTCCTCCCCCCCCCCATTGGAGCCCCCAGAAAACTGGCAGTCTTGACACTTTTCTGACATTTCTAAACAACTCAGGCTCTTCCTGCCAACTCCCAGTGGCTCTCTAAACCTTTTTAATCCTGTAGAATGCAAACTAATCTACAGAGAGAAAGGTGCCAGGCCTGGTCTGGCAGCTGGAGCTACGAATGTCAGAGTGGGGAAAATGATAAATACACCTGCCACAGAGAAAGGGAGAGACGTGGCCAGGCTCAGCACCACAATAAGGTTATTTAATGTACAGAGATAGGCAGGACACTCTCCAGTACCCTTGAGTGCAAATTGTATGGAGGCGATTTGTTCAGAAAGAAAAATGACAGCTATTAATAATGCGCACAGTCTGGAGGTGGCTGTGTTTGGGAAGACAGGGAGATAAGGAGCAGAAATCCTGTGCCCCCTCAGATCACTCTTAGCTTTTCTCTGTTTGATCCAGGGCTACAGAAATCACTAGTGCCTCATGATCTATACATCCATCCTGTGGAAGAAGAGGCATGATTGCCTCTCACATAGAAGCAACTGGATTAAGTTAATATCAGGCTGGTCCAGAAGCAAAAAGTTGACATTGGGGAAAAAGGTGTCCTTCTGTGTTCCCAACTTCTCCCTGGTCAGGAGTGGTGTGCTGGGCAAAGCCTTGAGTTTAGAGTTAGATGTGAATTGCAAATTGTGAAAATGTTTCTACCATCTTTTTTTTCTTAAGTCAATCAAGCATGCCAGGTCTGTGGACTAATAAAGTATTTCCACTTAAGATATGGATCCAAGACTTTATGTGTGCATACATACACACACACACACACACACACACACACACACACACACACACACACTGCTCTTCCAATTAAAGGCAAATCTGGAGATAGAGACTTAGAAAAGGTCTCAGGAAAAAAATCACAAGTGGAGGTCTGCAAGTTTGCCTTAACCAATTTTTCCTAAGATCATAATCTCCTAGAGGGCAGAGACCATATCACTTTACTTAATTTTAGACCCCCAAACATGGAACCATATACAATTAAATAGTTGGGAAATTATTTGGATGACAATGACACTAGTGACAATATAGCTTAAACTGTTAAACTCAAATGAAATTATGACATAGGCAATTTAATCAATTTCTTAGAGCAAAATGAGATTGATTGATACCTAAATGGATAATGACAGATGGAATACTGTAAACTAGACTCTTAGGCACCACAGGAATATTGAACTTAAATAAAAAGCCAGTCCTCCCTTTCCCCTCAACACAGACAAATCAACTAGATCTTCACAAGGAATCAGAGAATTCCTGATTCTCTGATTCAGGAAGGAATATGATAAGGAAACGATAAGGAAGGAATCGTTTTCCTTCTTTTCTTATAAAGGGACTATGGCCCCAATCTTATCAAATTTACCTAGGTTGAAAATAATGTAGCCTAATGAATAATATGCATCCATTTTCTTTCAAAATGTTGGCCTCATAGGAAGCTAATAAAAAAAAAATGTCAACTGATTTCCTATAATACTATTTTTCATAGAAAAATCACAAGTATGTCCTAAGGTGCAAAAGCATAACTGCAAGCTATTCTGAAGCTTACACTGCAATCTTAAAGTAATACATTTTATAGAACATTTTGTAATAATGTAAATATTGGCCACCGATAAAATTTTCATTTGATAATTATTTTTCTTTGACATTAAGGCCAATATTTGTCAATGTTATGGCCACAAACCTCAAAGGAAATATGTGTCTGACACTTTATATTTCTTATCTAAGCATCCAATGGAACAGCCAACTGACCACTGAGTTCAATATAAACCAACATCTGAGGTAGTATGTTTGCAATTATTACAATTTTTAGAACCAGACATTGGCGAGTTTTGATCAATGCTAGACCACAGGCAACTGAGTTCTTTCCAGACCTTTCCATCTTCGAACTCTTTCCAGAGATAGTTTTTGCTGGGAAAAACAGATCATATTGACTTCATGCAAGGGAGAGAGAAAATCTTGGAAAAAGTACATTTAAAATAAATAATATTTTATAAATATGTATAAAATTTATGTCTCTATATATACAGTAGATAGGTAGATAGATAGGTAGAGATATACTCATATTAAACTACTGTGGAAAATTATTCTTAGTGCTCCCCAAGTCAGGCTTGATTTTATGAGTTTCTGAAAAAAAAGACTGAGCTTGAGAATTAAACAAGAAGTGCTATCTTACCATAATAACATTTTATCCCCCATGATCCAGAAAAGATGAAAGCCATCAAGTAATATACAGGACTCTGCCTTTAAAAAGTCAGTTAAGACAGCCTATGAGAACTCTTATCTCTGAAGATGATTCTGTGAGATTTTCAGGGCATTGTATCAGATTTATATGAGATATTTATTAAGGAAATATTATAAAGTTCATCAAACTCGATTTAGAGTTATTGAGCACTTATTAAACACCCAAATTAAGTACCCAGAACACCTGCATTAAGCCTTGAAAACAAAATTACACCAAAATACTTTAGAATTATCTTGATATCTCAGATACACGTCTGATACATCAATATTTAAATGTCCAAACAATATACACTAACCTTAAACAAATCTATCTCAATAATATTATTTGAAAATTAAACAGAAAAAATGCACTTGAGGTCATCTGAATAGCTCAGTGGCCCTCTGTCTACTGAGACAAATTTTTTAAAGTAAGTAACAAAATTTTTAATCCAAGTGAGAAGTACATGACTTTCACTGCAGAAATGATAGTGTTCTAGGAACTCAGAACTGACAATTAGGAGTACCAAATACTTAGTTTTGATTTGTGAGTAATAACTTTCTTGAAAAGAATGTGTTATTATTTCCCTACCTGCTTCTTTAGTTTTATATCTCCTGCAGACTCCATATATTTCTACTGTACTTTTATTGAAGTGATTCTTTTCTGTTTTTTTGGCTGCTCTGGGTCTTCGTTGCTGCACGGGGGCTTTCTCTAGTTGCAGTGAGCAGGGGCTACTCTTCGTTGCAGTGCACGGGCTTCTCATTGCAGTGGCTTCTCTTGTTGTGGAGCACAGGTTCTAGGCATGCAGGCTTCAGTAGTTGTAGCACACAGGCTCAGTAGTTGCGGCTCGCGGGCTCTAGAGCATGGGCTCAGTAGTTGTGGCGCGCGGGCTTAGTTGCCCTGCAGCATGGGGGATCGTCCTGGACCAGGCAGATCGAATCTGCCTGCATTGGCAGGCAGATTCTTAACCACTGGACCACAAGGGAAGTCCCTACTGAAGTGATTCTGATTAATGAAATCTCATGAAAAAGATCAGAGCAAATAATCGTAAGACAAAGTGGTATTTTAATTGAGTCACTACTTCCTCCTAACAACATATGAATTTGAGTATAAACTTATTTCTTCTTATTAAAAATAAATCATCCCTCATGTAAGATACAAAAGTTTAAGTAGAAGCAACAAGAATCCATGTAAACTGTTTGAAATTTACAAAATGCCTGATCTTGGAATGTCCACTACAATGAGCAAGTATTACATGGTTTTGGTTGAAGTTCATTCATATTCATAAAATATGGTTCTGTGAAACCTGAGATTATACTGAAATAGTCTATTCAATTCAGTCTAGCATCATAGTCATTAAGAAAACATATTATCCTTAGTAACATATTATAGGAAGCAACAATAACCATCTGTATGAAATTTATAATTTTATAAGACCAGGAACATAATTATAATCATTTTCTATTAAAGGCACGGGTCAATAATTCAAAGACCATTTTCCATATCTAGATAATACTACAATAGCAGCAATTATTTGATTTGGCCATTAATCGACTCTGACCTAGGGTTATTAATCTTTCATTTACCCTCCACTCTTGCTTATGTAAACATGTTATTTTAAATGTATGAGAGACCACTTTCAAGCATTAGAACACTCACAATTGTTACTTCCCAAGTGTTGTTCTGCATTTGTAGGTATGTAATCACTTCTTAACCTACCTTGTTATTAAACTGGAATGACCTTGGAATGGGCTGCTGAGGCTCTAAAGAGGTTTAAGAGAAAGCAGTATCATTGGAAGATGCCTTTGATTTAATACTAAGTGCAAGAGGAAAGTACAACTTGCATGAATTATTATTATAACTATAGTAACATCTTAGGCATGGGAAATACCTGAAATACCTAAGAACTGCCTCGTTGTTGTGCTAAGTTGTTAAAACTGTATAATTTCCATTTTCTTCATTCTGCTTTTCAATATTGCCAGTTTTTCTTACTTAGTGTTTATTACTTTATATATTTACTCCCTTTTTTGGAAACGCGAAAGTAAAGGGCTTCCCTGGTGGCACAGTGGTTAAGACTCTGCCTGCCAATGCAGGGGACATGGGTTCGAGCCCTGGTCCGGGAAGATCCCACATGCCGCAGGGCAACTAACCCTGTGCACCACAACTACTGAAGCCCATGCGCTCTAGGGCCTACGTGTGGCTACTACTGAGCCCACGTTCTGCAACTACTGAAGCCCGCACGCCTAGAGCCCGTGCTCCGCAACAAGAAGCCACCGCAATGAGAAGCCTGCACACCTCAACAAAGAGTAGCCCCTGCTCGCCACAGCTAGATAAAGCCCGCACACAGCAACAAAGACCCAATGCAGCCAAAAATAAATAAATAAAATAAATAAATTTTTTAAAAAGTATATAGTAAGGATATATCATTTATATTATATATACTATGTAATATATATATATGTATTTTTAAGTATAAAATAGTGTTACTGTGTTTCAGTTTGCCTGGTTTCTGGACGATTTTATTTTCGACCTTCAGAAAAGCTCATTTAAAGTAACAGTTAAAGCAGTTGGTTTCAAACATCTCCTTAAACTGGAATAACAACAAAATGTTTCATAGAATTCAACAAATGAGAAGAATTTAAATGCCCCAAACATCAGAACCAAAGGGTACAAATAAAAATGTCTAAATTTGTTCCTGAAACCAAGGGACAAGGTGGTAAAGGAAGAACATCACCTTGTCTATAGAATCATCAGACCTCGAGAGAGATGGTCCACTTTGCCATAGAAACAGTTAAAGAATAAATAAGCAATCGCAGCAGCATTATGGAGAGTCAGTTATGTGTTTTAAAATCTATGGAGTGATAATACTAATTCAATATGAAAATCTTCCCAATTAGCCATTTCAGTAAAATAGCAAATTAACCAATCTCTTATTATAGAAAGTGCCACTTTCACAATTTAATAAAACACAAATCTATTATGGCAAATAAGGTTAATGTGGAAAAATGCCATAGACATTTTAAAAATGAGACTTTGTAATGTGCTAATGAGCCCTCCTAAAAATGTAGGTCATTTTGGCTCTGCTGTGCCCTTGTTCTGAAACTAGTCTAGGAAGAAATATAGAGTAATAACATCTAAAACATAGAAATAAACACTAATTTGTGAATTCATTTAGACTCACAAACCTCTTTGCATATTCTTATCAAATATTTCTTTCAACAACAAAAAAGTTGCTCACAGCCTAGGACTTAGAAGGAGAGAGGATGGAAAAAGTGTCTTGTCTCCTCTGTATCGAGGTGATTACACAGCAAGTATCCTCATCCTTCTCCCATGTCCCCAACTATCTTGCTATTTCGTCATCTGTTAACTATGCGTTCTTAACAAATTTGTTTTATGTGCCCATAGAGGCAAAATATATGTTTGGGGCACCAGCAATGCAGGGGTTAACAAAAACAACAAAAAACAGGAGGTAAATTTCAGCTTTGATTAACCTGTCAAAGTTTTTGTGATCTAAAATAAGGCTATTTTTATGCTACCCCATAGATTTGGTGCTTTATAGTTTAATGTTATTTGTTTCATATCGGAAGAAAGAGGATTAGCATGTACTCAATGTACTTGGCCTTTAAGGTGGTGACAAGTCTGAATGGAGAAACAAGAGAGAATCAGAGATATTTGG
Source organism: Balaenoptera acutorostrata (assembly GCF_949987535.1). Lineage (NCBI taxonomy): Eukaryota > Metazoa > Chordata > Mammalia > Artiodactyla > Balaenopteridae > Balaenoptera > Balaenoptera acutorostrata. Next base: position 88,640,563 of record NC_080073.1, on the reverse strand, counting down.
ACAGAAGTTATAACAGGCTTCGTGATAGACTAATATAAAAGGTGGAGAAGAATACAAAGTCAAAGATAGTTCTAAGGCTTTGAGCTGGGCAAAATAGTGGAAATGTCTCCAGAATTAAGATGGGAGAAAGGATCAGAGCAGAACAAAAGGTAAGTTACTTTTGAGCCCTGTTTAGTTTGAAGAGACCACTAAGTAGCATTAAATGATTTGGTCCCAAAGAGTAAATGTAGGACACCCCAAATTCTGAGTCTGATGGTGAGACAGAGGAGGTCATTATTATGTGGACACGGCCAATCAAAACATATAATTATGACTTGTCCATGACTAACTCAAACCTTTCCAAGCCCCCGTGCCTAAAGATCTGACAGTATGATATTAAATAAAACAGTCATGGAGACCAACATATTGCATTTTGTTCACGATGGTGTTGTTTGGTTTGGTGTCTCTTTCATTATCCTAGAGATATTAACCTCTAATCTTAGACACTTGTGAGGATGAGTGATCATCTTAGGTAATTAGGCCAAGTCACTGAACCCTTCTGTCATACAAATAAGCAAAGAAAAACTTGTTTGGCTTTTTTGTTTTATTTTTCTTTAGTAACTTTGACCATTTTTATCATGAGAGTAGCATAACCTTCTAATTAATTAACTGAATGTACCATATTGGTTGAGAGTGAGAAGATAAGGAATAAACAGTGAATTCATGGGTGGTTAGTAAATTTTAATTATTGGAGTAAGTTTTTAACCTCCGTTTTGAATTCTAACTTGATCAGTAGATTTCAGGCCTCCAGTAAGTAAAGTATGAAAAAGAGAATGCTCAGGAGTCATGAAAACGCATTTTAACACTGACAGTAGCTTACCAATGTTCAGTTACATCTCTATACCCCGTCAGGGGCTCTAAAATACCAGTGTTGCTGAGGCCAGTCTTTAGGTTTTCATGTCCATTAATTCTTTGTAGTCCTACTGTATTTGCTTGAAGGGAATTTAGAGTGCATAATCCAATCTTATTTTTTTAAAGACATGATGAAATTGATGGTCAGAGGCTAAATAATAAGTACAGGACTCCATGGCTAATTAAAAGCATGGAGCAGGGCTTTCAGTTTAAGCCCCAGCATATAAAGAGCTTGTAAATTGTCACTTCCAACCTTACAACAAGAAAAAAGCTGAACTAACTGAAAATCAATGACTTTTCTTGAACAAATCTGATAACTGTGGTTCCAGGACAAACCACCACCCCGAAATCTAAAGAGACAGATACGTCACGAGAGATACAGCTTCTGAGCTTGGCTCAATCTGGAGCAGAAGCCACTGGAATCCTTATTTGGTAGGAACACTTGAATGACTATTTTGTTAAATTGGTAGAGATCGAATTCAGACTAGTGTGAGAGCGAGACATTCCTGGGGGTAGCAGTCTTAGGGAGGTCCTAAATTTATGTGAGCTTTTATTCCAAAAACTCCACTGAGGTTTCATGGTAAGGATCTGAGAAGGATTCCCTTATGGCCCAGGCTGGGGGAAGGGAGGAGTAGTAATCTTAAAATCCACACATATTCTATGCCCTAACAAAAGTCTAGTCTCCAGAGGGAAGGGATTCACCACAGGGCAAGCTTGAAACCTTAACCCCAGTTCAGAAAAGGGAATCCTGCTCCAATTCCAGCCTTCCTGTCTCACTCAGGGAACAAAAATGTCAACAGGGTACCAGACGGTGAGGAAATAGAGACACTGCAGTCAGAGAAAGGGGTAGGAGAATGGGGGGAATAAAAAGCTACATTCCTGGAGGAGGAACAGAAATACTTGTGAAGGTTTCACCTCTGAGAGCCAAGCTCACGAAAAGGTTGAGACTTAATAAGAAGATTATAGCATGCCCCTCCCCCCTCCACATTTTAGAACATCAACAAGACTCCAACGTAATAACAGTGGATTATAGCGGAAAGACACATAGTTATAGTTGGAGGTTTCAACATCCCTCTGTCAGTAATTGAAAGATCAAGCAGGCAGAAAATCAGTAAGGTTCTAGATAACCTGAATAACACTATCAGTCAACTTGATCTAATTGACATTTATAAAATACTCTAAACAACAACAGAACACACATTCTTCTCAAGCTCACATGGCATATTCATCAAGATAGACCACACTCTGGTCTGTAAAATGTAACTTAATAAATTTAAAACAATAGAAATCATACAGAATACATTCTCAGATGAAAACAGACATAAACCAGAAAGGCTTCAAGGACCTACAATAGTTTCTTCTAGGTCCTTTGTTCTTCTGAAAGAGAATAAAGTTGGAGGACTCAACTTGCCCAATTGCATGACTTAAAAGCTACCAGAAACAAGATAGCATAGTATAGGCAAAATAAAAGACATATTGGTAAATGGAACCGAATATAGAGCCCAGAGACAGACCCACACAAATATAGTCAATTGATTTTTGACAAAGGCACAAAGTCAATGAAATGAAGAAAGGATCGTCTTTTCAACAAATCTCCCATGCAGAAAAATTCCAAATAATTTTGGTAAATGCTCATGCCTCAAAGTGTTGGTACATAACTCTCCACCCCTTCAGATGCCTTCCAGGTAGTGACTTCCTTCCAAAGAGTACATTATGGAAAGGGGGCAAGAAGGGACTTTACAGTGGAGGAACCTGACAAATACTACTTTAGCCAAGTGATCAAGGTTAATATCAACAGTGACAAGTCATGTTGAGAACAAGTACCCTTGATATGCTGTAAGAAGGACAGCCTTCCTCTGTGATCTTTCTTCTCTCCTGTTTAAAAATGAGAAACATTTGAAAAAAAAATTGAGATCTTTCACAAAACACCTGACCAGTAATCCCCAGAACTGTCAAGGTGTTCAGAAACAAAGTATGTCTGACAAATTTTTACAGGCTATTGGAGCTTAAGAAACATGATGACTAAAGGTAATTTGATATCCTGGAACAGAAAAGGGACATTCAAGAAAAAATCGTGATATTGGAATAAACTATGGGTTTTAGTTATAAAGATATAGCAAAACTGGTACATTAGCTGCAACAAATGTACCATAGAAATATTAACAACAGAGAAAACTGGCAGCTGGGTATACAGAAATTCTGTAATATTTTTGCAACTTTACTAAAAAAAAAAAAAAAAAAAGGTATAGCCAATTGCCTGATTCAGCTCATTTGTTTTTTTGGAAAATACTAGCCTGACTCACACTAGCTTGCTCAACTCATCCAGGTTTTTTTTTTTTGCTAATGTGACACATTGCTTATGTGTCAATGTAGCAATCTATATTTGTTTGATATTACATTTTATTCTTTCCTGAGTGCTGGGTACCTAGTAGTCACTCAATAAATATTTCCTGAATGCTAGCAGATTGTCCTTCCTTAAGTTCCCAGGGAAAAATATTATTTTAAGGAAAAAAAGCTACAGGCATCAATAAAATGAAACCTGTTCACCTCTGCATCCATTTAAAAGCAGTTTCTTTAAAGATTCCTCTTATTTGACAAAAGAGAAAGAACGAAATTAATCTCTATTAAAGATAAACTCCATAGAGGACAGAAACCATCATTTTCTTTCACAAAACTTTTTGGTCTTTTCAGAATTAAAAAAAAAAAAAAGGCATGGGACATTTTAAAAGAGAAGAAAGCAAAAGAACAATCCATGTAAGTTTACAAATTTGCTGAGTTGTAGGGTTCTTGAAAGCCTTTCCATTACAAAATTAATCCTGGGGCAGAAAAGAATTCCAGATTCTGGAGCTCATGTCTGAGAAACTTATTTTTCCCTGGAGCTTAATTCTTAACGGGTCTCAAAGAATTAGGACTTCAGGGCATACAAACACAGAATCATTGAATAATTCAAGTTGCAAAGCTCAATATGCAGATTACATTTCAGGAATATATGGCCCCCAATTTCATATGGACAAGAGAATAATCTTCTGTTGCTAAGTATTACTTAACAATAATAAATTCATGAAGCGTTTCTATTTTGCCAATCTGGAAAAAAATAGAAAACAAAAAGAAAAATGACCTTCACTATCTTTCATCTGCAATAAAATGTGGGAATACTGCCCTTTGGAAGGGGCAGGAGTAAGAAAGAAGCCACGAATCTCTTTGTATCACTAATGATATTAGAACAGCTTGCTTCTATTTTAAATCCCCAGAGATCTTGCTGGGATCTTTTTCCTCCATAGCTTACTTCCTTTTATCACCATTTCCTTTATGAGAATAGGATATGTACTGAATGGACCTAAGCATGAAAGGTAGTTTTCAGAATGGATTAGAAAATTCCCAGTTTATATGATACATTGTATTTTTATTTCCTAGTTATATACTTAACATGCTTATATTTAAACATTTTATAGATTCCTCTTTTAAAGCCCTCTCTTTTAGTGGTTAAGTACCTTGAAGCCAAGATCTTACATTAAAGGAGAATCTAATTAGACCTTTCAATTCAGACAGGCTGCTGTACTCTTTTAGCTCCACTATAGAAATGTACAGTAAGACCTTTTTTTGGTCTCCGTGGTGAAAATAGTAGTTATCTTCAAGGAAAAAAAAAAGGAAAAGACATGAATTATCCCACCTCAATTTAAGCACAAGGAGCAGGCAGGTGACCCTGCCTCTTTGTCCTTCTACATAAGAAGGAAGGTGGTTTTCAAATTTTGAGACAGCTACTAGGAGTGGGGGTGGGGAAAGAGTGTGTTGTTGCTGCATTTAAACCCTTAAATACATCACATGTAAAATGCCTTCACACTGAAAGCATGAAAATTGCAGTAACTACTTCAATAAGCAAGTAGTTTAAATATAATTTCTGGCACCATGTATATGTTCGCAGAGAAAATGAGTTAAGAAAGACAGAATGTAGTTTTACAAAAATGAAAGCACAAAATGCTAAATATGCTTGCAAGTGTGTATCCATGAAAGTAATGTCATTTAAGAAAAAGAATTAGCTATTGACAAGGAAGCGTATTTCTTCCTAACCGACATTTGGCATTAAGCTAGCTTTGAGAAAGAGGGTAGAAAAACCTTGTAACAGAAATTGCTATCATCAATATCAAATGAAGCATGTCAAGCTGGCAGCCAGGAACTAGAAAGGACTTGGGATGCAAAGAGGGTGGGGATGGGGGGAGAGAAGACAACCTCTATGAGGTTAGATCAGAATGGCTTACATCACTTCTGAATGAAATAAACTTGAAGATGATGCTCAGAAAGCTGATATGGTGGATAATGAAGAGTGTAAAGAACGCCCCCCAAACACAGACCCAAAGAGTACCAGAGCTACCATACAAATTTTGCACCTTACCCTGTGACCCTTGGCATTATTTGGTAAAAGATACAAAAGGCCAGATTCTGTCTTTACTCAGGGTGACTATTGTAGGATGTTAATAGACTAGAGGTCTCACACAACAACTCTGTAGTCATTACCTCCATTACTGTGTTGGGCAGTGAAATCCTTGCAGAGTGTTGACAAATTATGTTTCTCTTCATCATATACTTGAATGCTGGAAAATCATGCTTTTAAAAGTTATCCATAATTGTTTCAAAGCAATAAGTGTACTTTAAAAGGGCAAAACTACCCCTCATTATCTAAGCCAGATACTTATAAAATTCTGAGAATCAAATTGCTTTCAGTGCTTGATGATCACCCTTTGAAAAGTAGTTATATATGCCTTTGGATTAAAAGCCCTCACTTTGGCAAATCATTTCTGTATTTTCTTACCTCCCTAGAAATTAGAGGATGAACTAAAGAGATAAGGAGGAATCTAGTGCTAGAACATAGATCTATCATGGGCAAAAGGAAAAGCCAAATCAGGAAGATACCATGAATTCTTTAATGGTCCCTCAACCCATTCCTTAATCCTCATGGTTTACAAACTTAAACCAGAGACTTTATAAAAATAAATCTTACTGGAAGCTTGTCATATAGAACAGATAAATAAGAAATTCATTTGATTAAGGTGAAATGGAATATTTAGAGGGTGGGGTGCTGTGCTGAGGTGAAAAGACACTTCTTAAGATCTGGAGACTAGGAGGAGCATATTTGAAAACCACCTCCAAGTTCCACCCTAGCAACACATCTCTACCTTTCCATTTCCTGCTGGAAATTAGCACCTACACTGGTACCACAGGTTCCTTGCTATAGGATAGTCTGTGGAAAAAGGCTCAGTGACAAACTCCATATACATCCCAAAGTATTTTGTTCTGGTCCCAAAGCACTTTGTTTGGATATTAAAAGATGCTGAAGTCCTAAAATAAGATTCTTCAAACAGCAGTATACCAATGTAGACAATCAAGATATGTCCATTGTCTGTAGCCAGCTCCCCTCCTGGAGCTCTGACATTTATGACTAACATATGATTGGAATTCAATAGTGAATATCTGAGTCAGGAAATTCAGACAAAACAGAAGAGGAGGAGACAATAGTCATTTCCAGTGAGGGCCAAAAAGGTGCCCAATTTTTAAGTTGTCTTGACACAATAGAAAGAGCACAGGATTTAGTCAAAACACCTTGGTTCATGTCCTGATGTCAACACACAATGGCTGAGTGATTATTTACAACTTACTTATTCACTCTGAATTTCAGAGTCCTTATTCACAAGATGAAAACAAGAGTAGCACCAACCTTTTAGCATTGTTTCAAGGAAAGGTGAGATAGCATAACCAGGGTCTAGGATTCTATGCAAAGTACACATTCCTGAGGGCCTCACACCCTTTATCCCTCACATCATATAAGACTAATACTTACAAAGATGGTCTCTATTTTGAGTTGCCTACTAGTGTGCTGACCTGATGATGCAATAGTACAAAACACAGTTTAAAATTCACTTGATCCAAAGATTTGGAACTTCCTGATACTTACTGGATTTTCAATTTGGAGAGGTTTGCAAAATTTCAAAAATTTTATATAAGACTTAATTAGTAGTAATTAATTATTACTGTTATAACAATATGTCAATTTTTCACAAAGTTTAATCACACAGAACCTACTCATGCTTTTTTAATTGTGGTTGCCATCATCACTATTATTATAAGTATGAATTCAGGTGAGTGAATGCTATTTTCACTTGCTCACTTTCCTCTAGACTCAACATGTCATGGTTTCTAGTATTATGGGGAAAGAGGATTAGGCTATGTAGGGGTGGTTTAGTGATCAACATTAATGCTTGTGGATATAGTATTCCTTACATTAGTTCAATCCATTTTTAAAAATTCTTTCCAAAGGCAGAACTTCCCTGTACAAAGCACAAAGTGGGCAAACTAGTGCTATTGGAGATATAAGCAGGGTAAGACAAACAGCATGTAAGCTCAAATGTTCTCCTTGAGGTGTTACAGAAGTGTCTTGTTTCTATGTGTCTGCTTAAGCTGTTGGTTTGGAAGACCACCTGTGGAAGACCTTGCCTTAAGCATGGAATATTTAAAAAACCAGAAAAACTTTGTTTGTTTTTCCATGTGTTTATTTTTGTTTTTGCTGTCATGGTTATTTCTCCTCCATGGCATTATAAGACACTTCCAGAATGGAAGCGGGTATATAGAAGAATAAACTAAAAAGGACATGCAGTTCTCAGAAGTAAGAAGTTAAACAGCTTTCTTTGTCACGTGGCCATAATTTAAGCACCACAAAGACTGTTCTGCTTAGCAACTTTTTTGGCAATGATCAAAAACTCTGAAAAAGGTCTAAATCATATAAAAGAGAAAACACTAGAAAGACAATGCTCAGGTGAACCAGGAAATTATTTTAAAATGTGTCATTTAATTTTATAAGTTCAGTAACAAAATCTTTACATTCTTTCAGAAAACACAATTTATTGCTTCAAAAATGTTCATGTGATTCCTGAAAAGAAATTATTAATGCATTCATCCAAGTACCAACTTTGCCATTTCATCCCATTAAAAAAAAAAAAAAAGTACAATCTATTTCAGCAGAATCTGGGCAAACTTGATGTCTTTTTTCTTTCAAATGAGGAAATTTGGAAGGGACCTTCAAGATGGCGGAGAAGTAAGACATGGAGATCATCTTCCTCCCCACAAATACATCAGAAATACATCTACATGTGGAACAACTCCTACAGAACACCTACCGAATGCTGGCAAAAGACCTCACACTTCCCAAAAGGCAAGGAACTCCCCACATACCAGGCCATGTGGCTGACAGGTTCTTGGTACTCTGACCGGGTGTCAGGCCTGAGCCTCTGAGGTGGGAGAGCTGAGTTCTGGACATTGGTCCACCAGAGACCTCCCAGCCCCATGTAATATCAATCAGCGAGAGCTCTCCCAGACATCTCCATTTCAATGCTAAGACCCAGATCCACTCAATGACCAGCAAGCTACACTGCTGGACACCTTATGCCAAACAACTAGCAGGACAGGAACACAACACCACCCATTAGCAGAGAGGCTGCCTCACATCAAAATAAGGTGACAGACACCCTAAAAATACACCATTGGACGCTGTCCTGCTCACCAGAAAGACAAGATACAGCTTCATCCACCAAAACACAGGCACCAGTCCCCTCCACCAGGAAGCCTACACAACCCACTGAACCAACCTTACCCACTGGGAGCAGACACCAAAAACAATGGGAACTATGAACCTGCAGCCTGCAAAAGGAGACCCCAAACACAGTAAGTTAAGCAAAATGAGAAGACAGAGAAACACACAGCAGATGAAGCAGCAAGGTAAAAAGCCACCAGAACAAATAAATGAAGAGGAAATAGGCAGTTTACCTGACAAAGAATTCAGAGTGATGATAGTAAAGATGATCCAAAATCTTGGAAATAGAATGGAGAAAATACAAGAAACATTTAACAAGGACCTAGAAGAACCAAAGAGCAAAAAAACAATGATGAACAACACAATAAATGAAATTAAAAATTCTCTAGAAGGAATCAATAGCAAAATAACTGAGGCAGAAGAATGGATAAGTGAACTGGAAGATAAAATAGTAGAAATAACTAGCACAGAGCAGAAAAAAGAAAAAAGAATGAAAAGAATTGAGGACAGTCTCAGAGACCTCTGGGACAACATTAAATGCACCAACATTCCAATTATAGGGGTCCCAGAAGAAGAAGAGAAAAAGAAAGGGACTGAGAAAATATTTGAGGAGATTATAGTTGAAAACATCCCTAATATGGGAAAGGAAATATTCAGTCAATTCCAGGAAGCGCAGAGAGTCCCATACAGGATAAATCCAAGGAGAAACATGCCAAGACACATATTAATCAAACTATCAAAATTAAATACAAAGAAAAATATTGAAAGCAGCAAGGGAAAAACAACAAATAACATACAAGGGAATCCCCATAAGGTTAACAGCTGACGTTTCAGCAGAAACTCTGCAAGCCAAAAGGGAGTGGCAGGACATATTTAAAGTGACGAAAAGGAAAAACCTACAACCAAGAATATTCTACCCAGCAAGGATCTCATTCAGATTCAATGGAGAAATTAAAACATTTACAGACAAGCAAACGCTAAGAGAATTCAGCACCACCGAACCGGCTTTACAACAAATGCTAAAAGAACTTCTCTAGGCAGGAAAAACAAGAAAGGAAAAGACCTAATATAACAAACCCCAAACAATTAAGAAAATGGTAATAGGAACATACATACTGATAACTACCTTAACTGTACATGGATTAAATGCTCCAACCAAAAGACACAGACTGGCTGAATGGATACAGAAACAAGACCATCTATAAGAGACCCACTTGAGACCTAGGGACACATACAGACTGAAAGTGAGGGGGTGGAAAAAGATAGTCCATGCAAATGGTAATGAAAAGAAAGCTGGAGTAGCAATTCTCATATCAGACAAAATAGACTTTAAAATAAAGACTATTACATGAGATAAAAAAGGACACTACATAATGATCAAGGGATCAATCCAAGAAGAAGATATAACAATTGTAAATATTTATGCACCCAACATAGGAGCACTTCAATACATAAGGTAAATGCTAACAGCCGCAAAAGGGGGAATTGACAGTAACACAATCATAGTAGGGGACTTTAACACCCCACTTTCATCAATGGAGAGATCATCCAAAAAGAATATAAGTAAGGAAATACAAGCTTTAAATGATACATTAATGGACAAATTCTTAGAAAAGCACAATCTTCCAAGACTGGACCAGGAAGAAATAGAAAATATAAACAGACCAATAACAAGCACTAAAATTGAAACTGTGATTAAAAATCTTCCAAGAAACAAAAGCCCAGGACCAGATGGCTTCACAGGCAAATTCTATCAAACCTTCAAAGAGCTAACACCTACCCTTCTCAAATTCTTCCAAGATATAGCAGAGGGAGGAACACTCCCAAACTCATTCTACAAGGCCACCATCACCCTGGTACCAAAACCAGACAAAGATGTCACAAAAAAAGAAAACTACAGGCCAATATCACTGATAAACACAGATGTAAAATTCCTCAACAAAATACTAGCAAACAGAATCCAACAACACATTAAAAGGATCATACACCATGATCAAGTGGGGTTTATCCCAGCAATGCAAGGATTCCTGAATATATGCAAATCAATCAATGTGACACACAATATTAACAAATCGAAGGAGAAAAAACATATGATCATCGCAAGAGATGCAGAAAAAGCTTTTGACAAAATTCAACACCTATTTAGGATAAAAACCCTCCAGAAAGTAGGCATAGAGGGAACTTACCTCAACATAATAAAGGCCATATATGACAAACCCACAGCCAACATCGTCCTCAATGGTGAAAAAATGAAACCATTTCCACTAAGATCAGGAACAAGACAAGGTTGCCCACTCTCACCACTATTATTCAACATAGTTTTGGAAGTTTTAGCCACAGCAATCAGAGAAGAAAAAGAAATAAAAGGAATACAAATTGGAAAGAAGAAGTAAAACTGTCACTGTTTGCAGATGACATGATACTATACATAGAGAATCCTAAAGATGTTACCAGAAAATTTCTAGAGCTAATCAATGAATTTGGTGAAGTAGCAGGATACAAAATTAATGCACAGAAATCTCTTGCATTCCTATACACTAATGATGAAAAATCTGAAAGAGAAATTAAGGAAACACTCCCATTTACCATTGCAACAAAAAAGAATAAAATACCTAGGACTAAACCTACCTAAGGAGACAAAAGACCTGTATGAAGAAAACTATAAGGCACTGGTGAAAGAAATTAAAGATGATACAAACAGACGGAGAGATATACCATGTTCTTGGATTGGAAGAATCAACATTGTGAAAATGACTATACTACCCAAAGCAATCTACAGATTCAATGCAATCCCTATCAAACTACAAATGGCATTTTTCACAGAACTAGAACAAAAAATTTCACAATCTGTATGGAAACACAAAAGACCCTGAATAGCCAAAGAGATCTTGAGAAAGAAAAACAGAGCTGGAGGAATCAGGCTCCTGAGCTTCAGACTATACTACAAAGCTACAGGAATCAAGACAGTATGGTACTGGCACAAAAACAGAAATACAGATCAATGGAACAGGAGAGAAAGCCCACAGATAAACCCACGCACATATGGTCACCTTATCTTTGATAAAGGAGGCAAGAATATACAATGGAGAAAAGACAGACACTTCAATAAGTGGTGCTGGGAAAACAGGACAGCTACATGTCAAAGAATGAAATTAGAACACTCTCTAACACCATACACAAAAATCAACTCAAAATGGATTAAAGACCTAAATGTAAAGCCAGGCACTATAAAACTCTTAGAGGAAAACATAGGAAGAACACTGTATGACATTAATCACAGCAATATCCTTTTTGATCCACCTCCTAGAGAAATGGAAATAAAAATAAAAATAAACAACTGGGACCTAATGAAAGTTAAAATCTTTTGCACAGCAAAGGAAACCATAAACAAGACAAAAAGACAGCCCTCAGAATGGGAGAAAATATTTGCAAACGAAGCAACTGACAAAGGATGAATCTCCAAAATTTACAAGCAGCTCATGCAGCTCAATATCAAAAACAAAACAACCCAATCCAAAAGTGGGCAGAAGACGTAAATATACATTTCTTCAAAGAAGATATACAGATTGCCAACAAACACATGAAAGCATGCTGAACATCACTAATCATTAGAGAAATGCAAATCAAAACTACAATGAGGTATCACCTCACACCAGTCAGAATGGCCATCATCAAAAATCTACAAACAATAAATGCTGGAGAGAGTGTGGAGAAAAGGGAACCCTCTTGCACTGTTGGTGGGAATGTAAATTGATACAGCCACTATGGAGAACAATATGGAGGTTCCTTAAAAAACTAAAAATAGAACTACCATACGACCCAGCAATCTCAGTACTGGGCATATACCCAGAGAAAACCATAATTCAAAAAGAGTCATGTACTACAATGTTCATTGCAGCTCTGTTTACAATAGCCAGGACATGGAAGCAACCTAAGTGTTCATCGACAGATGAATGGATACAGAAGATGTGGCACATATATACAATGGAATATTACTCAGCCATAAAAAGAAACCAAATTGAGTAATTTGTAGTGAGGTGGATGGACCTAGAGACTGTCATACAGAGTGAAGTAAGTCAGAAAAAGAAACACAAATACCATATGCTAACACATATATATGGAATCTAAAAAAAAAAAAAAGGTTCTGAAGAACCTAGGGGCAGGACAGGAATAAAGACGCAGACGTAGAGAATGGACTTGAGGACCTGGGGAGGGGGAAGAGTAAGCTGGGACGAAGTGAGAGAGTAGCATGGACATATATTCACTACCAAATGTAAAATAGATAACTAGTGGGAAGCAGCCACATAGCACAGGGAGATCAGTTCAGTGCCTTGTTTCCACCTAGAGGGGTGGGATAGGGAAGGCGGGAGGGAGACGCAAGAGGGAGGAGATATAGGGATATATGTATATGTATAGGTGATTCAGTTTGTTATAAAGCAGAAACTAACACACCATTGTAAAGCAATTATACTCTAATAAAGATGTTAAAAAAAATTAAAAAATAAAATAAAATTTTTAAAAACTGTAGAAATTTATTTACCCTAGAAAGCCAAAACATAATGCCACATGAAGGTTATGGTTCAGTCAGAAGGGATAGTAAAAATGAGAGGAGACAGGCTGAGTGGTAAAATTATAAATATATTGTGGTTAATATCAATAGAGACATATGGCATTTTTAATTGTTTTTCAGTTTTGTGCAATGCATATCCATTTTTCTCCCATTTTAGGTTTGGGTTGTAAAGCCAGCTCTATAGAAGATGATTTTATCCTTCAAGGGTCTATCTGAAAAATGAGTATAGTAGGACCAGTTAGAATATTATTCATGGAGAAAATACATATTCTATTCTCTAAAAGGACCCTCCTCATTCACCCTCTGACCCCTCTCCTACGCCTCTGGTTCCTCCCTTATTCTCCAGCCATACTGGCCTCCTTGCTCTTTCTCAAACACTCATGTTATGTGTCATTTTAGAACTTCTGCATTGGTTCTTCCATCTTCCTGGAAATATCTTTCCCCAGGAATATGCAGGCCTAAATCTCTAATTCTCGTACCTCCTTGAAGTCATCTTTCAATGATGTCTAAACTGAACACCCTGTTGAAAATTGAGCCCCTATCCCAAGGACAATGCTCTTAGTCAATTTTAACCACCCTCAATATTGTTTTCTTTTTTCCATAGGTTTTCTAACCTTCTGACGTATTGTATAATTTGTTATGTGTTGTGTTTTTTGTGTCTGGTTCTCTCATGTGGAATGAAAGGTCTATGAAAAAATAAAGGTCACTGTAATTCACCATATTAACCAACTAAAGAAGAGAACGTATATCGCTGAAATAGATGCAAAAACCATTTGACAAAATCCAACATGAATTCTGATTTTTAAAAAACTCTTAGAAAACTTGGAATAGAAAGGAATATCCTCAATCCGAAAAAAGGACATCTATGAAAAAGCTACAGCTTATATGTTATATAATGACAAAAGATCTAATTTTCCCCCATCATCAGGAAAAAGACAAGAGTATCCACTTCTATTCAACATTGTACTGAAGGTTCTAACCAGTTCAATAAGGCAAGAAAAAGAAACAAAAGGCATCTATATTGGAAAGGAAGTTGGAAAATATTTTTTAAAAAGAATAAAATCTTAGGACCTGTAGAAGAATAGCAAAACAACTAATGTCTGAGTGAATGGAATCCCAAGAAGAAAGAAGAGAAAGGGTCAGTAAAATATTTAAAGCAATAATGGCCAAAAACTTCCAAATTTGGGGAGAGACATAGATTTACAGATTAAAGATGCCCACCAAATTAGAAACAAAACAAATAAAATGAAAATGACACTTAGATATATTATCTGCAAACTGCTACAACCAAATCAAAAGGAAGATATTAAAGTTGCCAGAAACACATAATAACAGGTGACCAGTGATGTAAATAATCACAGGTTTCTTTATTGAAACACTGAAGACCAGACATCTTCGAAGAGCAGAAAGACAAAGAAAAAAAGAAAAAACCCTGACAATCCAGAATTCTATACCCAGAAAAAAACTTCAAATATTAAGATAAAGACATTTTTATATATTAAAACTAGGATAATTTATTGCCAATAGATCTGCAAAGCAAGATGTGATAAAGGGAGTTCTTCAAGCTGATAACAGATCTCCTGGAAAGAATGAGCACTGGAAATAAATGTATGGATAAATATAAGGTATTATTGTTTTCCTCTTAATTTAAAACAATATATATGTCATAGTTTATTCATATTATGATTATTATGAATAAACTTCTATTTCACAGGATGGCCTTTCTGCTTATTTGCACAGCCCATAATGCCAGGAGTAGCAGTCTGCACTTTAAAAAACTTTTTGTATTTTTTTATGAAAAGCCCATTCGTAGACCAGTCTAGGAATGATTGATAATTCCCAATAAGACAAACAAACAAACAAGCAAACAAATAGCATCCCTAGGGGAATTCCCTTGCTATCCAGTGGTTAGGACTCCACGCTTCCACTGCAGGGGCACGGGTTCGATCCCTGGTCAGGGAACTAAGATCTCATATGCCGGGCAGCGTGGCTGAAAAAAAAAAAAATTAGCATCCCCATTCAAAGTTATATATGTTTGTTTGTTTAAGTCTCTTTAGCAACATAGTTTTCCCAGAAGTGCTTAAAGGCTTTTTTTAATGGACTTTAAAAGAAAAAATAGCTTAAAAAAAACCCCACAGAGGTATATGTTTCTAGTATCTAGTATCTAGTGGTTTGTAATGCTGGCTGCTATAATAAATAAGCCATTAAATCTCCAGGCCTTAACATAACACAACTTCATTACTCAGTCACTTAAAGTCCGATTGTTTGGGATAGGGAAGATCTACCCAATCATTCAGGAAAGCAGGCTGACAAAGGCTCTTTCATTTTCAGCTAGAAGCTTCTAAGGTCACCTTTGCCTTCACATTCAGCTGGAAAATAACATGACGAAATTCAGGTTGTTCTTCCTCTAAAGTGTCCACAAAGTCATGATTTTTTTAAAGAGACTAAGGAAAAGAAAAGAAAAGAAAAAGGCATGGGAAAGTTTTTTTATAAACGACGGAGAATGTCAAGCTTTATAAGCTGCTCTAGGCCAGAATTTCCATAATAACCCATCTCATTCATATCCATTTTTAATACCAACAATGCTTTCCCAATCCAATTAGTCTACATAATTGAAAGTGCTCACATATATGAGGTAAGCAAATAGTCGTTGGACAGTGGGAAAGCCAGAATGATTAAAATGAAGGGCATAACATGAACTAAGCAATAAGTAAAAGACAAATTAGACCAGGTCTCAGATATAAAGACAAATAATAAAGGTGATAAAGAAGAAAATAGAGCATGAATATATTAAATAACTGTGAGATTTTAGAAACAGGAGACTCTTTCATTAGGGTAAAGATCAGCTAAGTCTTTGAAACTTAGGAGTCAGTAGATTTTTTTTTAATGTAAAATAGTTGGCCTGTATCAGCTATGTTCAGTCTTCAAACTCTTTTTTTTAATCTCTCTTTCCCTTTAGGTAAAGTCTTTTTTGGTAGCCTCTGAAGTCCTTAGGGAAAATCTAAGCCTTCAAGGGCTCCGTTTAAAAACCACTGACTGGTATGTAACCTGAGGTCATCTCTGTAAATAATGGTTACTAATCATTTTATTTTTGGTAAAATCCCACTCACATTACAAGAACCCGCTCTAAATGCACCTTCTCTCTGACTCAGCTCCAAAACCCAAGTAGAATTCACCACTCTCCTTCTGTCATCCTATTGCACCAGGTGTGACCACTAGTGTGACCACATTGCTTTGTGCATCTGTCGGTGGTCTAATAGACTTTTAGCTCCCTTACCAACTTTATTTCCTCCGTGACAAGCACAGTGTCCAGTCTATAGCTCTGTAAGTGTGAACTGAAATGTCTGAAACTTAACTGAATTGATCTGAATTGACTTGAGTTGCACTGAGTAGAACTGAGTTGACTAACTGGAACAGAATATAAAGAAGAGCTAGAAAAAGAATACTGATTTGCCTAAGAAAGGGTGTAAGCTCAGCTAGAGCAGAAGCAGTGCAGAACTGCAGTGATAGAGGTTTCTGGATTTCCTTGATAATCCAGTAATGAAGCACTTAGATGACAGGAGAAAAGGGACAGGATTTTAAATATCACAAATCCCAACCTGTGCCTAACTGGTTTCAGTATTAATAGTCTGAGCTGATGATTGGATATTTGTATATAATTTTTATGCAATAAAAACCTCACAATGAGAACTAAAGTTCATTCTATGCATTGAGAATTACGGATCTCAGAATACGGTAAGACTGGTGCCTTAATATTTGGGAGAGTGGGAAAGTGATGAGAAATTTGTGTCAAAAGTGGGGAAAGACATTTCCAACACAGAAATGTGAAAAAAAAGGAATATTCCAGATAATGTAGTATAGCAATGAAACTGCAGGGAAGGAAAAAGAAAATGGTAAACTATAGAACATTTTTGAACACCCCCTATGCCAGGCATTCTTGCTAGGTACTTTTTTTTTTTTTAATTGATTGATTGATTGATTGATTGACGGATTGATTGCTATGTTGGGTCTTCGTTTCTGTGCGAGGGCTTTCTCCAGTTGCGGCAAGCGGGGCCACTCTTCATCGCAGTGCGCGGGCCTCTCACTATCGTGGCCTCTCTTGTTGTGGAGCACAGGCTCCAGACACGCAGGCTCAGCAATTGCGGCTCACGGGCCCAGTCGCTCCGCGGCATGTGGGATCTTCCCAGACCAGGGCCCGAACCCGCGTCCCCTGCACTAGCAGGCAGACTCTCAACCACTGCGCCACCAGGGAAGCCCCTAGGTACTTTTAATACATAATTTGATTACTTCTCCCAACAACCTGGAGATTTTATAGAGGAAAAAAATGAAACTTGGGATAGTTAGGAAACTTGTTCGGGATTTTGCACCTGGCAATTCGAAGAGAGATATATTCACCTTCAAAACCCATGCCCTAACCAGAAAATCAAACATCAATCTGCATGTCTCTTCATTATTCTGTTATAGGGAAATGGTACCTGTACTGCCCAGTTTCAGACACCAGAATCTTAGCTACATTTTTCAGTTAGCTTTAGCTGTTTCAGGTTAACAATTCTTGATATTTTTTTTAAGTTGTTGATTAGTTTGTATATCACTTGGGAACATATTCCATTATAAGGGATTATGAATATAAAGGATTATAAATGTAATCCAGGTAGCTTCAGGCCATACTGGATGTATAATAAACAACTTCCCCAAATCTCCTTCCCAACAATATGAAATAATTTCACATATATGAAAATTCAAAACAAAACTACACTCAAAATTATTTGAAGACATAGAAAGTGGAAACAGCAAAATAATTACATGTAAAAAGAGGAAAAGAAAGACAAGTTCCATATCTCTGCCCTCTGTATGGCCAGCAGAACAGATTGAGAAAAAACCCAAGGAGATCAAAGCAGAAATACTAGTTATGGGGCCTGGGTGTGACCTGGTGTGATCACCAGAAAAAATAAATGCAGTCTAAATCTTGGGGAAAAAAGTAACTGGGAAGATCAGAGCAAAAACTGCAGAAGGGATTTCAAAGTACAAGAGTCTTAAAGGGAAAAAAATTTTTATTCAAAAATTGAATAAAACATTTACCACCTTTATGAAGCAAAAATTTCAAGAGATATAGAGAGATTAGAAGACCTAGCTAGACTAGGGTGAAGCACGTGAGAGTGTAGTAGAGTTCAATAAATGTCTATAAGATCTACACTAATATAATCAAAATGAATTTTTAAAATCTATGATGACTAAATATAAAATGTTAAATAAAGAAAAGACCTAACTCTTTACTTTTACAACCCTGCGTCACTCACATCACCATAACCCTGGCCCAGATTCCAATAAAACTTTATTGATAAAAACAGAAGTCTGTCCCATAGGCTTCAGTTTGCTGATTTGATTTTTTAAAATATTGCATTAAATATTATTTATCTTGATTACTAAATTTTTTGGTGCTCCATGAAACTTTGTGTCTAAGGTACCTCGGTCACCTCCCCTTTGTCTGTCTTGCTAATAGAAGATTGTAATACACCACTCTCAATATAAGACACATAAAATGTGTTAGTACAATGTATTGTATTGTTAGTACAATATGTTAGCATTAGTGGAAGCTGGTTGAGTAAAACTACTATTTTTGCAACTCTTCTGTAAGTGTCAATTTATTTCAAAATAAAAAGTTTTTTAAAAATTTAAATTAAAAAATTTACAACACCCAAGATAGATGAAAATAATACAGCTTCCTGAACAGTTGTTTTACAACACACTTATCAAATCAAATCAATAATGCTAGATGGTGAACTTTCACTCCCTTCTACCCTCCTTTCTTTCTGTCTTTCTCCCTTCTTCTCTCCCTCTTTTCCTCCCTCCTTCCCTCCCTCCCTCCCTCCCTTCCTTCCTTCTTTCTCTCTCTCTCTCTCTCCCTCCCCCCTCCTTTCTCTTTTCTTTTATGCTTGATGAAGAAACACATCCCATAGCAGAACATTTTTTCAACCTTGTCATGGTTTCAGAACCCTTTTGATGGCCTCATTACAAGGGTTCTAGAAACAATTGTCTGATTAAAATCAGGCCTGGAAGTAATTTGTTTCCATTGGGTGAACAATAGTTTTTTCTCTGAGCCCGGTTTAACTCTGCTGTTCAGAGCGTTTGGGGCAACTGTAATCAATAACTATCTACTTCCACTATGCGGAGGAAAATAGGAAAGTAACAGAAAAATAGAATGTTGAAATGGGGACAGGTTTTCAAGAAAGGAAGAAAAGAGATAAGGTCAGTAAAATTTATTTTCAGAAGCTTTTTTGTTCTGGTATTTGCTTATCAAGAAATGGACAATTTGCAATAATTATCTTAGATTGGTTTTTTATTGTGTAGGGTTTTAAAAATGTACAATCTCTGAAGTAAATGTTACTAACATTTTTTGTCTTATTTAACGTACAAGATTTAGAACAATATCCATTATTCCTTTTTGTCTGTGGGTGTATCTGTGTTTTGTGGGAAACACTGAGGTCAATTATCAGTGTATTCCTACCCCTTCTAAAATTTTTCAACCACCTCACCATCACCACTATCTTCAAAAAAAAAAATTCTATACATGTCATTACCTCATCATCCACACCACTCTAACCACAATCAAATAAGCAGGACAATGCCATGGTCATTAAAAAAAAAAAGAGACTGTTTTTCATCTTGAAGAAAAGAAGAATCTATTGCCAAATGGAATATTAAGAACTAAACTATCATATCATACAATTACAAGGTAATGTCAGGCATTTTTCATGAAGGGGAGCAAACTAGATAAAAGACTTAATAGAAAATGATTTGAAGGTCATGTGCCATGTAGTGAAGGGAAAACACTGTGCAAATAACCAGAGCACAAGGTAGTGGGTCCTTAGACAAGTTGACTTTTTCACATTTCATTTTCCCCCTCTAAAATTAGGAAGTATAATTACATTGGTAAATATTGTCCAGACCTGTAAATTTGTGTAATTTCAATGTCTGTTGAATTTGACTTCATGTTTTGCGATAACTTACTCATTCACTCAATTCTTCTCCCCCCCAAAGCTTTTTTTATGTCTATGATTCAGTTCACATATATATATATATATTTTTTTTTTTTTTCTTTCTCTAACCATCACACTGTAGTTGAGAAATTCTGTTTCTAAATATAGAGAGAGCACGTATTATATATAGTGCACTTACCTAAGTATTCTCAAGAGTACAAATTACATGCTTAGAGTTATGTTCTTAAAGATCAGAAATCATAGCTTTCGATGACTTTTATCTGAGGAATCTGAGGAAAGAAAAGATCACCAGGGAAAACTGATATCCATAAATATTCTCTACCTTGCCTTGGGATTCTACCATATCCATGAAACACTTTGTTAATGTCATTAGCAATAACTTCATTTTGCAAATCAGTGGACACCTTTTCAGTCCTTACTGTAACTGATGTGGTTAACAACTATCTTTATTTGAAAATGATGATGCTAATAAGGCCTAGCTCTCCCGGTACTTCTCTTATTAATTCTATTCCCTGACGCTCTGATGCCCCCTATTCCCCAGGCTTCTATTTTTGACCCATGTTTGCTTCTCACCTCCTCATGGACTGCTTGTTTCAAGATTTGTACATGGGATTTGTTTTAATCAGTTAGATGACAAACATGGAGACAACTGCCTCTGAAGGAAGAGCTTATTACTTACATTTCCAAACAGAAAGGGGCAGGGCCACATAGGGAGGCACCAGAATTTGCAAGGGGGGAGAGGCAGGAGTGAGGAGATCAGAGTTTTACTGGGGTTATTCATGGGCTAAACAGCTTAGGATTGGTTAGTTTCAGTAATTCTGATGGGCTTTTGGGCATCGGGGTCTTCGTCCCTAGTTGTCTGTATGTGGCCCTGGGTTGATTTAGGGCAAGGGAAATACTGCTTTGGTGTGTGAGTTAGCTAAGGAAGTGGTTCAGAATATGGGCTACAGAATACAGGAGATGTAAGCATCTTTAGCTATTAGCTTGGACCTGTAATTAATTAATGGATACCAAGTAGACAAATATAGAAGCTAAGAAAGCACAGGTAGAACACTGCTATCTTGTCTACTTCATTTTTTGTTAAATTTTTTAACACTTATATTCATCTCTTAAATCTACTAGATCTTGCAAGCCCTCTCTCTCTCTCTCTCTCTCCATATATATATATATGGAGATATATATTAGATATATATTTTAGATATCTGTTTGTGAATGTAAATGAACACCTTAATGCCAAGAATTCAAAATTGAAGTTGTTATCCATGCCCTCCAAACCTGAGCTTTGTCCTCTATCCCTTACTTTGGTTGCTGCCATCATTATGCATCCAATCACCCAAATCATAAATCTGAAAGACAGCATTGCCTTTTCAATCTTCCTTATATGTATGAGCAATCATCAATCCCTTCTGTCTTTATCTCTTAAATATTTTTGGATTCTATACAATGCTTCCAATTCATGATCCTTTAATTTATCAGTCTGACTGTTACTGTGTAACCTTGTCAAAGGTTTCTCTCCTTCTGGTTCCAGAGGCTATGGACCCTGTTATGTCCCTACTGACCATTTTTAGTGGCTCCTCATTACCTCCAGGGCAAGTCCAATCTGCTTAGCATAACACAGCTTTTCCTGGTAACACATGTAATTATTTTTCCCAGTCTTATTTTCAACTAACTTTCCTTTTGTACTTTATGCTCAATGGTTAAATACTTCTGGTTCATTAAAAACAAACAAACAAACAAAACTGCTATGCTATGTTATACCTCGCTACTGCTAGCCATTCTGACCCTCCTTGCTTTAAATGTCTCCTACTCCTACCCATCTGTTTAGCAAGTTCTTTTATTTAAACCTCCTTCAAAACCAGCTCAGGCATTAACTTCTTTTGAGAAACATCCCTAACTCACTGTTTTCCTCTGTACTACTTCATCGTTCTGTGCTTTTTATTGCAATTCTCCTAATGTGTGGTAAACATGCTTACTGCTTTCCGCCCCCAGCTCACTTACCTGAATCTTCTTAAGGGCAGGACTGTTATACTGATACATCTATATCTTACTGACTCCTAGCCATAGTTTGTTTCCTGAACTAAACTAAAATGTATTTGAAAAATTCCAGAACACGCCTCTGATTGGGGCTTTCAAAAATAAAATTTATGGAGCTGTTTTGGTCCCATCGAGTAGCAATTTTTCCTGGTAAGTCTATAGTTAGCAGTCAAGTTCAAATATTTTTCTACCTTATATGGTTTTTTTCTTTCTTTTCTGGTTCTACTATTAGACAACTGTGGGACCATGTACAGTTTCTCCAAAGTAAAGCTCTGCTTATTAATATGTAGTACATTTTACACTGAACCAACAGTACCCAAATATCACCCTCTTACAAAATGTATACAGAGTGAGAAAAACTGCTGAGAAATCAGTTTACATGAATAATACAAACAAGAATTGAAGAATAGGGTGTTATAATGGACTCTAAAATCCTCTCAAAACATGATTTTATGATTTAAGAATCCTCTTTAGAAAAAAAATAAGGAAAAATTCACATATAAAAAGTAATCAGGTTTGAAAAAATCCCACAATAATGTACTTATTTATTTGTTAAATACATTCAATAATGTATTTTAAACTACAGGCATCAGTTATCATGTACTTACTTCTTTGGAGTGTAACTAAATTTGCTTTTTATTTCAAGCTGTATTATTAGGTAAGCAAGTCAAATATTCTTACCAACAATAAATTCCTTGACCCAGTATTCCAAAAGTTGCCTTTTTTATATATTCTCTCGTTAGGTAATCTGTCATCCCCTCAAGCTGGATATTTCTAAAAAAGGTTCACTGCAGGGAGCAATGTGTTTTTTAAAATGTATATAGGACAAAATCATGACAGATAAATTGACATCTGATAATAAAAATAAAGTTGGATAGTCTTAATATTAAGGTTTCTTAATATTACACAGAAAACATGGTAGTAAATCATGTTTCCTGGATTCCTAATTCCACTAGACATTAAAAATAAGAGAATCAGTGTTCAGTATTTATAGTATAAAAACAAATGGAGACATAATAGTTCTAATTTTTATTTAAAGATATTTCCCCCCATATACCATAATATTGATTCTGAAGTAAGGCAGTTGAATTATGCTAACTAAAATGCTACCTTAAAATATATTCATTTCACTAAAAATCAAATGACCAGTTAAAATTATTTAAAAATTTAACAGACTTCTTAAGAGTAAGAAAATTAAATGCTCAATGATACAGCTAGGCAAAGACTTACATCCTGTAAAAATTAGAAAGAAATAAGTCACTAGATTTTGGTAATAACAAACCAGTCCAGAAGGTCTAATATCTGAATGGTAACAGTTCCCTAAGAGAGAACAACAGAAAAAAAACATGAAGTGGAAAAATCATTCAAGAACTTTTCTTACCAGTAGCACATCATTGAAATTTTAGAATTCCAGGAGTAAAGGGAATAGATTTCATAAAGTTTTAAAAACAAAGTCATGATCTAATGATCAAGAATCAGAATGACTAGTTTTTACTGGCAGCACTGAAAGCAAGAAAACGCTACCAAAATGAGGGAGTAAACCAAGAACAAGTATAAAATGGAACAATGACAACAAAAAAGAAGGATGCAACCAAGAAAAAACAGAAGAGAATATCCAGTACAGTAAAGATGGGAGAGCCTACGGTGAGCACTGAGTACTAGGTGTAGAAGGCAACCAGTTGAAATTGGAGCAGTATAACCCAAAAGATAGGCATCATGATGTCCTCTGCTTGTCGTAGTCTTTTTAACTTGATAACGCTACTGAAGAATAGGCTTGGCCAATATACAAAACTAGACCAATAAAGAGGATGGCATGAAAGTCCTTCATTTAGGGACACCAACAGAGTATGGTGAAGTATGGGAGCAAAAAGTGTCTTCAGATGTTGCTATACAGTAGTCCTGAAGAGCAACCAGCCCAAATAAAAGGATAATTGATGTTGCCAGGAAAGACATTTTCACTGAAAAAAATTATGAAATAATTGTCTAGCTGGTATAATTAAAATTGTGGTAAGTTATAGTGACAGGCTAAGCTGTGAGAAAATATACAACACAATATCGAAAGACAATGGTTTAGTGTCTCCCAAGCAATGATCCAAGAATACTCATCACTATAAGTATAGAAAGGCAATAGGCAAACTTTCTCAAATAAGAAAAACTCTCAGGGTATATAGCATATGTAAGCACTTTGCAGAAAATTTGGAAGGGGGAGATAATGAAATTCATCCAAGCAATAGCTAAAGAAAAACATAAAGAATTGAGAAGCTGGTAGGGAACATTAAATCTTTTAACTATACAATCATACTGAACAAGTATAAGAATTATGACTACAGAATAGAATGTTACAAATACAAGTAGAAAAGTAATTTAAAGACACTAAATGTGAAACTACCTTCAAGATGGCAGAGGAGTAAGACGTGGAGATACCTTCCTTCCCACAAACACATCAGAAATACATCTACATGTGGAAACACTCCTACAGAACACCTACTGAACGCTGGCAGAAGACCTCAGACCTCCCAAAAGGCAAGAAACTCCCCACGTACCTGGGTAGGGCAAAAGAAAAAAGAAAAAACAGAGAAAAAAGAATAGGGATGGGACCTGCACCAGTGGGAGGGAGCTGTGAAGGAGGAAAGGTTTCCACACACTAGGAAGCCCTTTCGCGGGCAGAGCCAGTGGGGTGGTGGCGGGGGGCGGGGAGCTTCAGAGCCATGGAGGAGAGCGCAGACACAGGGGTGCGGAGGGCAAAGCGGAGAGATTGCTGCACAGAGGATCAGTGCCGACCAGCACTCACCAGCTGGAGAGGCTTGTCTGCTCACCCGCTGGGGCGGGCAGGGGCTGGGAGCTGAGGCTCAAGTTTCGGAGGTCAGATCGCAGGGAGAGGACTGGGGTTGGCTGTGTGAACACAGCCTGAAGGGGCTAGTGCGCCACAGCTAGCTGGAAGGGGGTCCGGGAAAAAGTCTGGAGCTGCCGAAGAGGCAAGAGACCATTGTTGCAGGCTGCACGAGGAGAGGGGATTCAGAGAACCACCTAAACGAGCTCCAGAGATGGGCACAAGCTGCGGCTATCAGTGCGGACCCCAGAGACGGGCATGAGACGCTAGGGCTGCTGCTGCAGCCACCACGAAGCCTGTGTGCAAGCACAGGTCACTCTCCACACCTCCCCTCCCGGGAGCCTGTGCAGCCCGCCACTGCCAGGGTCGTGTGATCCAGGGACAACTTCCCCGGGAGAACACACGGCGTGCCTCAGGCTGCTGCAACGTCACGCTGGCCTCTGCCGCCGCAGGCTCGCCCCGCATTCCGTACCCTCCCTCCCCCCGGCCTGAGTGAGCCAGAGCCCCCGAAGCAGCTGCTCCTTTAACCCTGTCCTGTCTGTGCAAAGAACAGACGCCCTCAGGCGACCTACACACAGAGGTGGGGCCAAATCCAAAGCTGAACCCCAGGAGCTGTGAGAACAAAGAAGAGAAAGGGAAATCTCTCCCAGCAGCCTCAGGAGCAGCGGATTAAATCTCCACAATCAACTTGATATACCTGCATCTGTGGAATACCTGAATAGACAACGAATCATCCCAAATTGAGGAGGTGGACTTTGGGAGCAACTGTAGACCTGAGGTTTGATTTCTGCACCTAATTTGCTTCTGGTCTTATGTTTCACTTAGTTTAGTATTTAGAGTTTATTATCATTGGTAGATTTGTTTATTGATTTGGTAGCTTTCTTCCTTTTTTTTAAATATATAGATGTATATATATATTTTCCTTTTCTCTTTTTGTGAGTGTGTATGTGTATGCTTTTTTGTGAGATTTTGTCTGTATAGCTTTGCTTTTACCATTTTTCCTAGGATTCTATCTGTCCTTTCTTTTCTTTTTTTTTAGTATAGTTTTTAGCACTTCTTAACATTGGCAGATTTGGTTTTTGGTTTGGTGGCTCTCTTCTTTCTTTTTTATTATTGTTTTTCTTTTTTTATTATTTTTAATTATTTTTTTATTTTAATAACTTTATTTCATTTTTTTTTCTTTCTTTCTTTTTTTCTCACTTTTCTTCTGAGCCATGTGGCTGAAAGGGTCGTGGTGGTCCGGCTGGGTGTCAGGCCTATGCCTCTGAGGTAGGAGAGCGGAGTTCAGGACATTGGTACACCAGAGACCTCCCGGCTCCACATAATATGACCCAGCAAAAGCTCTCCTAAGATGTCCATCTCAACGCTAAGACCCAGCTCCACTCAACGACCAGCAACCTACAGTGCTGGAAACCCTATGCCAAACAACCAGGAAGACAGGAACACAACCACACCCATTAGCAGAGAGGCTGCCTCAAATCATAATAAGGCCACAGACACCCCAAAACACACCACCAGATGCGGACCTGCCCACCAGAAAGACAAGATCCAGCCTCATCCACCAGAACACAGGCACCAGTCCCCTCCACCAGGAAGCCTACACAACCCACTGAACCAACCTTACCCACTGGGGGAAGACACCAAAGCCAATGGGAATTATGAACCTGCAGCCTGCGAAAAGGAGACCCCAAACACAGTAAATTAAGCAAAATGAGAAGACAGAGAAACACACAGCAGATGAAGGAGCGAGGTAAAAACCCGCTAGACCAAATAAATGAAGAGGAAATAGGCAGTCTACCTGAAAAACAATTCAGAGTAATGATAGTAAAGATGATCCAAAATCTTGGAAATAGAATGGAGAAAATACAAGAAACGTTTCACAAGGACCTAGAAGAACTCAAGAGCAAACAAACAATGATGAAAAACACAATAAATGAAATTAAAATTTCTCTGGAAGGAATCAATAGCAGAATAGCTGAGGCAGAAGAATGGATAAGTGACCCGGAAGTTAAAATAGTAGAAATAACTAAGGCAGAGCAGAATAAAGAAAAAAGAATGAAAAGAATTGAGGACAGTCTCAGAGACCTCTGGGACAACATTAAACACACTAACATTCAAATTATAGGGGTCCCAGAAGAAGAAGAGTACAAGAAAGGGACCGAGAAAATATTTCAAGAGATTATAGTTGAAAACTTCCTCAACATGGGAAAGGAAATAGTCAATCAAATCCAGGAAGCACAGAGAGTCCCATATAGGATAAATATAAGGAGAAACACACCAAGACACGTATTAATCAAACTATCAAAAATTAAATACAAAGAAAAAATATTAAAAGCAGCAAGGGAAAAGCAACAAATAACATACAAGGGAATCCCCATAAGGTTAACAGCTGATCTTTCAGCAGAAACTCTACAAGCCAGAAGGGAGTGGTAGGACATATTTACAGTGATGAAAGGGAAAAACCTACAATCAAGATTACTCTACCCAGCAAGGATCTCATTCAGATGCGACAGAGAAATTAAAACTTTACAGACAAGCAAAAGCTAAGAGAATTCAGCACCACCAAACCAGCTTTACCATAAATGCTAAAGGAACTTCTCTAGGCAGGAAACACAAGAGAAGGAAAAGACCTACAATAACAAAGCCATAACAATTAAGAAAATGGTAATAGGAACATACATATTGTTAACTACCTTAAATGTAAATGGATTAAGTGCTCCAACCAAGAGGCATAGACTGGCTGAATGGATACAAAAACAAGACTGTCTACAAGAGACCCACTTGAGACCTAGGGACATATACAGACTGAAAATGAGGGGATGGAAAAAGATATTCCATGCAAATGGAAATGAAAAGAAAGCTGCAGTAGCAATTCTCATATCAGACAAAATAGACTTTAAAATAAAGACTATTACATGAGACAAACAAGGACACTACATAATGATCAAGGGATCAATCCAAGAAGAAGATATAACAATTGTAAATATCTATGCACCCAACATAGGAGCACCTCAATACGTAAGGCAAATGCTAACAGCCATAAAAGGGGAAAATGACAGTAACACAATCACAGTAGGGGACTTTAACACCCCACTTTCAACAATGGATGGATCATCCAAAATGAAGATAAATATGGAAATGCAAGCTTTCAATGGTACATTAAACAAGATGGACTTAATTGATATTCATAGGACATTCCATCCAAAAACAACAGAATACACTTTCTTCT
The DNA here is from genome assembly GCF_949987535.1 of Balaenoptera acutorostrata. Lineage (NCBI taxonomy): Eukaryota > Metazoa > Chordata > Mammalia > Artiodactyla > Balaenopteridae > Balaenoptera > Balaenoptera acutorostrata. Next base: position 88,612,432 of record NC_080073.1, on the reverse strand, counting down.
CAAGTGCTCATGAAACATTCCCCATGATAGATCATATCTTGGGTCACAAATCAAGTCATGGTAAATTTAAGAAAACTGAAATCATATCAAGTATCTTTTCCGACCACAACACTATTAGACTAGATATCAATTACAGGAAAAAATCTGTAAAAAATACAAAAACATGGAGGCTAAACAATACACTAGTAAATAACCAAGAGATCACTGAAGAAATCAAAGAGGAAATCAAATACTACGTAGAAACAAATGACAATGGAAACACGATGACCCAAAACCTATGGGATGCAGCAAAAGCAGTTCTAAGAGGGAAGCTTGTAGCAATATAATCTTACCTCAAGAAACAAGAAACATCTCAAATAAACAACCTAACCTTACACCTAAAGCAATTTGAGAAGAAGAAAAAAGACCCCCCCAAAGTTAGCAGAAGGAAAGAAATCATAAAGATCAGATCAGAAAAAAATTAAAAAGAAATGAAGGAAACTATAGCAAAGATTAATAAAACTAAAAGCTGGTTCTTTGAGAAGATAAACAAATTTGATAAACTATTAGCCAGATTCATCAAGAAAAAAAGGGAGAAGACTCAAATCAACAGAATTAGGAATGAAAAAGGAGAAGTTAACAACTGACACTGCAGAAATACAAAGGATCATGAGAGATTACTACAAGCAACTATATGCCAATATAATGGACAACCTGGAAAAAATGTACAAATTCTTAGAAAAGCACAACCTTCTGAGACTGACCAGGAAGACATAGAATATATAAACAGACCAATCACAAGCACTGAAATTGAAACTGTTATTGAAAATCTTCCAACAAACAAAAGCCCAGGACCAGATGGCTTCACAGACGAATTCTATCAAACATTTAGGGAAGAGCTAACACCTATCCTTCTCAAACTCTTCCAAGATATAGCAGAGGGAGGAACATTCCCAAACTCATTCTACGAGGCCACCATCACCCTGATACCAAAACCAGACAAAGATGTCACAAAAAAGAAAACTACAGGCCAGTATCACTGATGAACATACATGCAAAAATCCTCAAGAAAACACTAGCAAACAGAATCCAACAGCACATTAAAAGGATCATACACCATGACAAAGTGGGGTTTATCCCAAGTATGCAAGGATTTTTCAATATAGGCAAATCAATCAATGTGATACACCATATTAACAAATTGAAGGAGAAAAACCACGTGATCATCTAAATAGGTGCAAAAAAAGCTTTCGACAAAATTTAACAGCCATATATGTTAAAAACCCTCAGAAAGTGGGCATAGAGGGAACTTACCTGAACATAATAAAGGCCATATATGACAAACCCACAGCGAACATCGTCCTCAATGGTGAAAAAATGAAACCATTTCCACTAAGATCAGGAACAAGACAAGGTTGCCCACTCTCACCACTATTATTCAACATAGTTTTGGAAGTTTTAGGCACAGCAATCAGAGAAGAAAAAGAAATAAAAGAATCCAAATTGGAAAAGAAGAAGTAAAGCTGTCACTGTTTGGAGATGACATGATAATATACATAGAGAATCCTAAAGAGGCTACCAGGAAACTAATCAATGAGCTAATCAATGAACTACTAGAGCAGGATACAAAATTAATGCACAGAAATCTCTTGCATTCCTATATACTAATGATGAAAAATCTGAAAGAGTAATTAAGGAAACACTCCCATTTACCATTGCAACAAAAAGAATAAAATACCTAGGAATAAACCTACCTAAGGAGACAAAAGACGTGCATGAAGAAAACTATAAGACACCGATGAAAGAAATTAAAGATGATACAAATAGATGGAGAGATATACCATGTTCTTGGACTGGAAGAATCACCAATGTGAAAATGACTATACTATCCAAAGCAATCTACAGACTCAATGCAATCCCTATCAAACTACCAATGGCATTTTTCACAGAACTAGAACAGAAAATTTCACAATTTGTATGGAAGCACAAAAGATCCGGAATAGCCAAAGCAATCTTGAGGGGAAAAAAATGGAGCTGGAGGAATCAGGCTCCCTGACTTCAGACTATACTACAAAGCTACAGTAATCAAGACAGTATGGTACTGGCACAAAAACAGAAATATAGATCAATGGAACAGGATAGAAAGCCCAGAGACAAACCCCCACACATATGGTCACCTTATTTTTGATAAAGGAGGCAAGAAAATACAATGGAGAAAAGACAGCCTCTTCCATAAGTGGTGCTGGAAAAACTGGACAGCTACATGCAAAAGAATGAAATTAGAACACTCCCTAACACCATACACAAAAATCAACTCAAAATGGATTAAAGACCTAAATGTAAAGCTAGACACTATAAAACTCTGAGAGGAAAACATAGGAAGAACAGTCTATGACATAAAGCACAGCAAGATCCTTTTTGTCCCACCTCCTAGAGAAGTGGAAATAAAAACAAAAATAAACAAATGGGACCTAATGAAACTTAAAATCTTTTGCACAGCAAAGGAAAACATAAACAAGATGAAAAGCACCCTCAGAATGGGAGAAAATATTCACAAATGAAACAACTGACAAAGGATTATTCTCCAAAGTTTACAAGCAGCTCATGCAGCTCAATATCAAAAAAGCAAACAACCCAATCCAAAAATGGGCAGAAGACCTAAACAGATATTTCTCCAAAAAAGATATACAGATTGCCAACAAACACATGAAAGGATGCTCAACGTCATTAATCATTAGAGAAATGCAAATCAAAACTACAATGAGGTATCACCTCACATCAGTCAGAATGGCCATCATCAAAAAATCTACAAACAATAAATGCTGGAGAGGGTGTGGAGAAAAAGGAACACTCTTGCACTGTTGGTGGGAATGTAAATTGATACAGCCACTATTGAGAACAGTATGGAGGTTTCTTAAAAATCTAAAAATAGAACTACCATACGATCCAGCAATCCCACTACTGGGCATATACCCTGAGAAAACCATAATTCAAAAAGAGACATGTACCACAATGTTCATTGCAACTCTATTTACAATAGCCAGGACATGGAAGCAACCTAAGTGTTCATCGACAGATGAATGGATAAAGAAGATGTGGCACATATATACAATGGAATATTACTCAGCCCTTAAAAGAAACAAAATTGAATTATTTGTAGTGAGGTGTATGGATCTAGAGTCTGTCATACAGAGTGAAGTAAGTCAGAAAGAGAAAAACAAATACCGTATGCTAACACATATATATGGAATCTTAAAAAAAGAAAAGAAGGTTATGAAGAACCTCAGGGCAGGACAGGAATAAAGATGCAGACGTAGAGAATGGACTTGAGAACACAGGGAGGGGGAAGGGGAAGATGCGATGAAGTTAGAGTGTGGCATGGACATATATACACTACCAAATGTAAAATAGAGAGCTAGTGGGAAGCAGCTGCACAGCACAGGGAGATCAGCTCGGTGCTTTGTGAACACCTATGAGGTGGGATAGGGAGGGTGGGAGGGAGACACAAGAGGGAGGGGATATGGGGATATATGTATATGCATATCTGATTCAGTTTATTATAAAGCAGAAACTAACACACCATGGTAAAGCAATTATAATCCAAAAGGATGTTAAAAAATAAAAAACTAAACGTAAGAGTGCTGATGTCCCAGTCCTTAATTTTATTTCACTTCTGCTAATTAAAACTAAATAATGTGTAAAAACATAACATGACTTCAGTTTCTTAGTATTTTTCATGATCTTTTACCTTTACACTTTATAGAAATAATATCTCTTGCAGCAAAAAGAAAAGGGAAAAAAAGGTTATTTGGAAATTGGAGATCCTCGCCATTTTGTTATACCTTATTTTTGTTGTTGATATTAAAGGCAAGTAAACTGATATATACCACATTTTATTTTTTTAAGGCATGTTTATTATCATTTGTTTTTATGAAGTTATTTCTATTTATTGCTGCAACCACCTACTTAGCAAAACTCTCTTTCTGGAATCGTATGTTAACAGTGATTACTCCTAGAAACTTGGGGAAATTTATTGGTTTCTTTGTGTTTTTACATATTTTTTAATACAGGGATCATGGGTCTGGGTCATTGTCATAAAAAGTTAAGCCAGTATTTAAAAATTTTATTTTACAAGTCTGAGCTTGCAGAATATAGTGTAAAAAGTGGACTCTTAAAACTTAAAGAAAGCAGAAAACTCATATACTCCATTTTTTGAACAGTGATAAAAAATTGTGTGATATATGACAAAGAGCAGACAACACAAATTTCAATGAAACTGATCACTTTGGAATGGAAGTCTCTGTAATTAGGCAGGACTTGAAAATAAGTAGACGGCATTAGTTAGGATATTAGTTTTTCTCCAAGCATTCTTCTCTGGAGTATATGTGGGGTGCCCACCTTCAGCTATGTTTTGAAATATTCAGAGTTTGATGGAATCTAATTTAATAGGTCCCCACTGGCATCAGGAGCTGTCAACACAAAACCTATTCACTAGTAAGGGAGAATATTTTTGACCTTCTCTACAGAGAATGAAATGTTTCTGGAATGGCAAAAGGGCACCTATTCTTAGAGAAGCCTTGTCAATTAGAGTCCTCCTCTGACAGTGTTGAGAATATGTGAATTCAACGAAGTTCCCCACGACTTTATTCTGAGTAAGTGTGTCCATATGGTGAGGTCATATCAGCCACACGGATAAGAGACACATCTCCTCATTTCCATATGTTCCTTCAGGGAGAGAGAGAAAGTTGACCAACAACCACCGAAATCCCTACATGTCATTAATTTGAAACAAATTTCACTCTTGTTGACAAGGACTGAGAAAAGTTTAACAGAATTGCATATCCCTAAGCAGAAATGCATTATCAGTGTGTCTGATAGGGCACTGTTTCCAGTTATCAAATGCATCGTTTATATAGTTGATACAATTATGCTGTAGCTTACCTGCCTTGCCCAGAGCCTGTTTCATAAATTCAGCCACTGCATTCTCTTTTCCATCTGTAATATGTTGCTCAGATAGCATCATTCCATTCCCTCCAACATGGAATATACTCCTCCTCTCTGCTGCCTATTTAAATTCTTTCCACCTTCAAGGCTCTGCTTGAATCCTAGGAAATTATGCCATTTCCTGATTCCAGCTTAGACTTATACCTTCCCCTTTCCGATCCCACATTATATCGGCTGTCAGGAGACAGTATTGGTTAAGTGTTTGGGCTCTGAAGTTAGATGGTCTAGATTTAAATGCCAGCACCTTATTTACCATCTTGGTGACTTCATCAAGTTATTTAATGTATTTGTGTTTGTTTCCTCATCTGTAAAATGTAGCCCAGAGTTGTCATGATTAAATGAGATTTTATCTGGAAAGCATTGCTGTTGTTAACCACCATTTGTAAACTGAGATACAACTGACATATACCATTGTCTAAGTTTAACATGTACAATATATTGATTTGCTACATCTATATATTGCAATGTGATTAGCTAACACCTCCATCACATCACATAATTATCATTTCATTTGGGGGGTAATCTCTTAGGAACTTTGAAGTTTATAATAAAGTAGTGTTGACTATAATCACTATGCTGTGCATTAGATCTCCAGATCTTATTTATCTGCTAGTTGCAAGTTTGTACCCTTAAAGATTTACCCAATTCTCCCACCACCCAGCCCTGGTAGCCACCATTCTATTCTGTTTCTATCGTTTCTGCTGTTTTTTATTCCACATATAAGTGATCATACGGTATTTGTCTTTCTCCGTCTGACTTATGTCACTTACCATAATGACCTGAAGGTCTATCCATGTTCTTGCAAATGCAAGATTACCTTCTTTCTCATGGCTAAATAATATTGCACTATATATACATAAAATGCATGCCACATCTTCTTTATCCATTCATCAGCTTACTGACACTTAATTTGTTTCCACACCTTGGCTATTGTGAATAATACTGCAATAAACATGGGAGTGCAGACATCTTTTTGATATCCTGTTTTTATTTCCTTTGATATATACTCCGAAATGGGATTTCTGGATCATACGACAGTTCTATTTTTCATTTTTGAAGAACATCCACCCTGTTTTCCATAGTGACTGCATCAATTTACATTCCCATCAACAGTTCCCCAGGGTTCCTCTTTCTCCATATCCTTGCCAAAACTTATCTCTTGTCTTCTTGATAATAGTCATTCTAAAATGTGTGAGGTGATATCTCATGGTTTTGATTTGCATTTCTCTGATGATTAGTGACGTTGAGCATAATTTCGTGTGTGCCAGCTTAGTTTTCCAAAAAGGATTACAAACTTCCTGGTGTCAAAGTCATTTCTGATGTCTAGCACAATGATAGGCACTAAGGAGGTATTAAATAAATATTGATTCATTTGTTTTAGCATGATGTTTCCAAAAAAGTACTGAACCAGAAAAGAGAAAAACAAGGCTTATTTTTCCCCTAGATTGCCACCAATCAGTGGCAAGAATCAATGATCTTAAAAGAGTGCCTGCTTTTCTGTACTTCAATGCCCTCACTGATAAAAATAAAGGAAGTCTAAATTTTTAAGATTGTATACACCACAAGTCTTCTTCTATGGATGATAGCTTACATATAGAGGAAAGATACCAGAGAGAAGTCTTTTTGGTATCTCTTTTGTCTAAATGTAAAACTGTACCCTTCTTTTTTACAGTAAAAAAAAAAAAAAAAAGTAAACAGTCTTTAGGTACTCAATATCAAAGGAACACCTACCCCCCAAAGACAACTCTTTCTCATCAAGTAGAGCTGAGTGTAAAAAATTTAACATATGTCAAAACATGTCTTGGAGACTGTCCAGAGCAGTCTGTAAAATTCTGTGAGCTTTCAGACTCTAGGCAGCAGCTTCTAACATGGTATGTCCTGGCTATGTACATCTCATGCATTTTTTAAAGCTCTGCTTTAAATGCAGGTTTATCAATAAAAATGCCACCAGAAAACAGTTTTGAAATTTTAATCTCTTCCTGAAATAAAAGGTTTCCTCAAGGCAGGCCTGGAATTGATTGTGTCTGAACGCCATCCACTTTCATCATAGAAGAAACTGTATTACAGCTGCTAAATCCTAATTTTGCAAAAGTTAAAAAAATGCAGCTCTGCATCTCTCATCATCAAAAGCAGCATAATTTAAGCCTTTATTGTGTCAGTCATGAATTGTCTCTCCTGTAAGCTCACAATGTCAAAATATTCTTTCAGATTAATGAGGATCCTCACAATTACAGAGTAGAAACCGTGACGGTGCACAGTACAGCCTGTGCATGGCAGAAATTACCCTGAATGTTAATGCGTTAGTCAACAATTACAAGAGGAATTACTGCTGTCATCAAATCCAAACAGGCCTACAACTGGAAGATGGACAGTTTTGCCATCTCTCAAAGTGATTCTGGGTAGAAGGTGAACTACCACAGGGGCATCTTTTTATTTCTATTTTACATAATGTATGTAATACCTTAGACTGCCTAGGGAATTAGCAAAAAAGTTTTTTTTTTTTTAAAGACTTTACTCCTCTACAGAATGCAATGTTTTTACTAACTAATTTGTACATACAGAATCGAAACATGTATCCGATTCTCTTATGTAAACTCAGCACAGTTTCCTCACCTCTCACATTTGGATACTTGTAGTGTTTGGCACACGTCATATATATTCTTAGTGGGGAACTAGAACAAGAAACAGTTCTGGGCTTTCCCTGCTTCAACTCATCCTCCATTCTGTTTCCAGGTAAGACTACCTTTTAAAAATAAGTATGATTTCACTTATATGTGGAATCTAAAAAGGTCATACTCATAAAACCAGAAAGTAGAATGGTGGTTGCCAGGGGCTGAGAGTAGGGGAAATGGAGAGATGTTGGTCAAAGGGTATAAAGTTTCAGTTATACAGAATGAATAAATTCTGGGGATCTATTGTACAGCATGGTGACTATAGTTAATAACACTGTATTGTATATTTGAAATTTGCTAAGAAAGTAGATCTTAAGTGTTCTAACCACACACTCAAAAATGGTAACTATGTGAAGTGATGGATATATTAATCAGCTTGATTGCTCTAATCATTTCACAATGTATATTATTATTAAACCATCATGTTGTACACCTTAAACATACACCACTTTTTTTTACCAATTACACCTCAATAAAGATGGAAAAAAATAATATGAACTTTTCACTTTCCTGTTTTACACCATGGGCAAAGTTCAAATTCTCCAACATGATAATTGAGTTATCTATAAGTCACCTCTGCAGCCTCCCTTCTTTTAGGACCGTATACTCTAGATGTTGCATGACATTTCCTTCTATCCTGTGCCTTCATGCATGTTATTTTGATAGTTGAAAACCCCTTTCCAACCTGGCAAAGCCCCATTCTTATGTTATTGCTTTTGTGACTCTGTCTCTGACTACTTTCCCCCAAATGTGCACTCTCATAACACTCACTACATTGAATTAATGTGATTGGCATCTGTCATTTTTTCCCTACAGAACTGCTCTGTCCAATGCAATAGCTTGCAGACATATATAACTTTTTAAATATAAATTAAGATGAAAAAATTTAAAATTCGGTTTCTCAGTTGCACTAACCACATTACAAGTACTCAATAGGCACACGTGTCTAATGATTACCAAATTGGATGGTGCAGACAGAAAACATTTCCATCATCATAGAAAACTCTATTGGACAGTGCCATTTTAGAATGTGAGAGTGGGGACCATTCTGTTTCTCTTACTGTCTAAACAGAAAAACAGGAAAATCTATAGTGAGTTGAATGGTGACCCCAAAAAGATATGTCCAAGTCCTAACTCCTGGTTTCTATGGATATGACCTTATTTGAAAATAGAGTCTTTGCAGATGCAATTAAGTTAAGGCTCTCAAGAGAAGATCATCCTGGATTTATGATAGACCCTTAATCCAATGACTATTGTCCTTATAGAAAGAAAGGAGAGGAAGAGTTGAGACAGAAAAACACGGAGGAGAAGGCCTTGTGAAGATGGAGGCAGAGATTGGAGACATGCACCTACAAGCCAAAGAATGCCAAGGATTGTGGGTCATCACTAGAAGCTAGGAGAGAAGCATGGAACAGATTCTAGCTCAGAGCCTCCAGAAGGAACCAACTCTACTGACACCTTGGTTTCAGACTTGTGATGTCTTAAACTGTCAGAGAATAAACATTTGTTGTTTAAAACCACCCAGATTGTGGCAATTTGTTACAGCAGCCCTAGAAAACTAATGCATCTAGTCTCCTCATAACAAAGGAACGCCTTAAGGACACTGCAATTGCAGCAGAGGGAATCAAATGTAGGAAATCATTTACACGTAAGAGTGGCTGAGAGTCAACAGAGAGCAGTGAGGAACTGTAGATTAGCAGTAGCAGGAAGCCATCACCACACCAGACTGAAGAGATGAAGGGGAGAGAAAAATTACTGAGAAGTTTCTGGAGCCCAGGGGCTAAGGGTAACTGCCTCAAGCAGGCACACAGCAATCCTGAAGCCATGGAGGAGATGTACTGGCCTTATTAAACTATGGCAAACTCAAGGTAAACTTATGTAATTACATATCATTTCAGTTGACTTGATACAGAATAGATTATCATAATAACAATTTTCAAATTCATTTGTTCTTTTCTTTGTCCCTCCTTCTTAATACCACAGTAATTAAGGATAAAATATATTTTATTTTTTACCCTAATTTCTCCAGGTACTCTCCAAAGTTCAGATCAAAGGACATTCCCCACACCTTAGAACATTCAGAGTATGGTGTTTAGAGTGTGGCATAGTTCTGATATTCTTTTCCAAAAATTCCTCTAAAAGCAAACAAGCAAACTTTCTCTTCCTGCACACTCAGTCCCTAGCCAGTTCTTCTGCGGCCTGCCTGACTTCATGGCTTTGGAACTTGATTGACCATCATTGACCATCATTGCCTTTCTGTTCCCCATACAGTCCCTTCAGTCTATATCAAATCACCTTACTTTTCCACCACTGTGGTCCCCTTAATATTACCATGTTCACACATTGAAAATGCTTTTTATGCTTTTCTGTCAGAGATCTTTGCCTCTGCTCCAAGATATTCTTCTAATTATTGACCTTGCCTTGCAACTTTAAATTCCCCAAAGCTCTTATTTCCATTTAAAATGTCTTCTGTGACTATGGACCAGTGCTTATTTAGGTAAGTGTGTTTTTAGGGGAGAGAATGATTTTTCTTCCAAACTTCTATCACCCAATCTATTTTAATTGTCTAACTCTGAGGATCATTTGTATGTGTAAGTGTAAGAATTTTAAACTCATGGGATGTTGTGAGATGCTAGAGATATCCTTGAGTAATGACAACAGAAGTAAGTGGTGAACACAGTTATGAAGGATATGGGGTCTGCAGATAGATTACCTTGGATTCCAATCTAGCTCTGCCAGTTACTTGCCATAGAATCATGGACAATTCTTTAAGCTCTCTCTGTCCTAGTTTTCTCATCTCTAAATATGGATAATTAAACTATTTTTCACACAGATTGCTTAGATTAATCTAGATAATATTTGTATAATATATAGAACACAGTAAGTGTTTAATTAATGTCATCTATGGCAGGGGTCCCCAACCTCCGGTACTGGTGCATGGCCTGTTAGGAACTGGGCCGCAGAGCAGGAGGTGAGTGGTGGGTAAGCGAGCAAAGCTTCATTTGTATTTACAGCAGCTCCCCATCGCTCTCATTACTGCCTGAGCTCTGGCTCCTGTCAGATCAGCGGCGGCATTAGATTCTCATAGGAGCGTGAACCCTACTGTGAACTGCACATGCGAGGGATCCAGGTTGCACACTCCTCATGAGAATCTAATGCCTGGTGATCTGAGGTGGAGCTGAGGCAGTGATGCTAGCGCTGGGGAACGGCTGTAAATACAGATTATCATTAGCAGAGAGGTTTGACTGCACAGAGACCGTAATAAATCAATTGCTTGCAGACTCATATCAAAACCCTATCAGTGAGTGACAAGTGACAATTAAGCTGCATCTGGTGGCAGGCTTTATAGTGGCAATTGAGTTGATGTACTTCAATTGTACAGCTGCATGTGGTGGCAGGCTTTAAGTCAGAATCCGACACTTATTTTAGTCTGCGCATGGCCCGCCCATTATTTCATTTACCACTTCCGTCCGCGCCTCTTTCCCGCACTGTGCACTTGTCTCAGTCACACTTTTGGTAAGCCCACAAGTGAACCCTAGCCAAAATGAGTAAAAAACAAACGTCGCTGGAGAGCTTCTTTGAAAAGGGGGAAAGACCCAATGATGAGACAGCAGAAGACTGTAAGACTGCCAACAAAAAGAAAGCTGCATTGAAAAGAAAATTCCAAGAGTCCTACTTAAATTACGGGTTCATTGCAACAGGTGAGTCACATTCTCCAAGCCCATTTTGTATAATATGTAGCGACCGGCTACACAATGAAGCCATGGAACCTTCAAAACTGCTTCACCACATGGAGACCAAGCACCCTGCATTAAAGGACAAGCCTTTGGAGTTTTTGAAAAGATTAAAAAAATGTGAACACGAAGAACAGGAGCAATTACTGAAGGCCACCACTTCATCAAATGTGTCTGCACTGAGAGCATCATACTTAGTGGCTAGCGGCATTGCTAAAGCTAGGAAGCCCTTTACTATTGCTGAAGAGTTGATCCTGCCTGCTGCTAAGGACATCTGTCGTGAACTTTCAGGAGACGCTGCAGTTCAGAAGGTGGCATGTGTTCCTCTATCGGCTAGCACCATAACTAGACGAATTGATGAAATAGCAGAGGATATTTAGGCACAATTGTTAGACAGGATTAATGAGTCACCGTGGTACGCAATCCAGGTTGACGAGTCTACCGATGTTGACAACAAGGCAACAATGCTTGTTTTTGTGTGATATGTTTTTCAGGAGGATGTGCATGAGGATATGTTATGTGCACTTTTGTTGCCAACCAGCACCACAGCTGCAAAACTATTCAAGTCTTTGAATGATTACATATCAGGAAAACTGAACTGGTCATTTTCTGTCGGTATATGCATGGACAGAGCGGCTGCCATGACCTGACGGCTTTGTGGTTTCACTACTCGGGTCAAAGAGGTCACTTCTGAATGTAAGTCTACGCACTGTGTCATCCATAGAGAAATGCTGGCTAGCCGAAAAACGTCACCTGAACTTAACAACGTTTTGCAGGATGTGATTAAAATTATCAACCACATTAATGTACATGCCCTTAACTCAGGTCTGTTCGTGCAGCTCTGTGAGGAGATGGACGCAGAGTACACATGTCTTCTCTTATACACAGAAGTGAGATGGCTTTCTAAAGGCAGATCACTGGCCAGAGTTTTTGAGAGCCACTCCAGAGGTTTCTTTTAGAAAAACAGTCACCACTGGCAGCACATTTCAGTGACACATAATGGGTCGCAAAACTTGCTTACTTGTGTGACATATTCAACCTGCTCAGCGAACTCAATCTGTCACTTCAGGGGAGAATGACAACTGTGTTGAAGTCGGCAGATAAAGTGGCTGCATTCAAAGCCAAACTGGAATTATGGGGGCGACGAGTGAACACTGGGATTTTTGACATGTTTCAAACAGCAGAGATTTTGAAAGAGACTGAGCCAGGGCCTTCTTTCTCCCAGCTGGTGCATGATTGCCTATCTCACCTTTCAAAAGAGTTTGAGCATTACTTCCCAACCAAAAAAGCACCCTGAGCTGGGAAGGAATGGATCCGCCACCCATTTGTGAATAAGCCAGGTGAATCGATTTTGTCTGTGCTAGAAGAAGATCAACTGCTTGAGATCACAAATGACATTGGCCTTAAAAGTATGTGTGAGACAACTTCAAATCTCCATACATTCTGGATTAAAGTCAAGGTGGAATATCCTGAGATTGCCACAAAAGCACTGAAAAGCCTGCTTCCATTTCCAACATCCCATCTTTGTGAAGCAGGGTTTTCTGCCGTGACAGCAACCAAAATGAGATTACGGAGTAGACTGGACCTAAGCAGCACACTTCGGGTGTCACTGTCTCCCATCACCCCCAGATGGAACCATCTAGTTGCAGGAAAACAAGCTCAGGGCTCCCACTGATTCTGCATTATGGTGAGTTGTACAATTATTTCATTATGCATTACAATGTAATAATAATAGAAATAAAGTGCATAATAAATGTAATACGCTTGATTCATCCCAAAACCATCCCCCTCCCTAGTCCATGGAAAAATTGTCTTCCACGAAACCGGTCCCTGGTGCCGAAAAAGTTGGGAACCGCTGCTCTATGGTACTATTCTTCCTATTATTATTATCGTTACTATTATTATTAGGAATTAGGACAAGAACCACGGATGATCATGGGAAGAGGTAAGCTGGAGAAACAGGATCAGAGCTACAATTTGAAAGATGGAAAACTCATGAAAGGTGTGAAGGAAAATACCCCAGAATACCTTGGTTCTGAGATGTAGACATCAAAGAGGTTTAGGAGATCTAACCTAATCGTGTGTAAGGCCCTATACCAGGCTTTTAAGAAAAAATATGTTATCACACACAATCTTCACTACAAGCCCATGAGGCAGAGATTCACACCCTCGTTTCACACATGAATAAACTGAGGTTCAGAAACAGTAAATATGGCACAACAGAAAACACGGGGCTCTCTCTCCAGGCAGACACAAGTTTTTATCCTAGCTCTGCTACTTACCAGTCATGTGGTGTTGTGGAGATCACAATAACTCTGAGTCATTAATTTTTCGTTTGTAATTTGTCAATACTACGTATATCGCAGAGTTTTGCAAGAATTCAATGTGCTTATACAAGTCTTTGAACAGTGCTTCACGTATTACATATAGCCTCTCAATAAATGGAAGTTATTTTTATTGTTGTATTATTACAACCATGAATACATAAGCTAGTTTACCTGGTGTCCTGGCTAAGAGGAATCACCTAATTACATGCTGCCACAGAATTCTGAACTTCTCCTGCAGAGCTCCAAGTGGGCAGGAACTGTATTTATCTTACTCACTATGCCCATCTTACACTTCATGGGCTGAAAAATTATTGCATATCTGGCTGACTGGCTTTCAGAACTGCGATCTGATCAGAGAAGAATGCCATTTTATACGGCCATAAAAAGAGTCACAGAATGGAGCAGTGCTCACCATGAGCATCAGAGTCATTGGGAATTGCCACACATCTTCCACCACGAGCAAAATGCAGAGATTTCGGGGGAAGAAACTGAGCATATAAATGTCAAGGAAACTGGACCTAAGAGATCCATCTGGAAGTGTCAGTGTATATTTTAAGACATTTTTAGAATTGTTTACAGTTCTTGATTTCTTCCATCTTTCTTCTCTGTGTGTCTGTCTAGCTCAATAGTTTATCACTCTTTCCACCTCATGTTTCTACTCTCAGGGAGGTCTTCTGTTCCCTTAGGTATAATTAGCAACCCCACAAAGGAAATATCTGCTTTATAACAAATGCCACATTGTATGTTTGTGTCTGTAGGGAGTTGACCGTGAGAGAACTAAAATTTAGAGCAGACCCATTCCAAGCAGGCTCCACTTTCACAACCTAAATAAAGGCTTTGCAACTTCAACCTATGATTCATTAGTTTCCACATTTACAAGGAAAAGAAGGGCACTCCTTATAAGCAGGTGAGCATATACCCTAGTTTAACTGGGATAGTCCAAGTTTTCTGAGATAGTTCCAATTATACCTATTATTCTAGAGCAATTATTAATGGTGCCTCTTTTTACTCTCTGTATCATATTTAGGATGGTAAAACTTATGGTCTCCTTATTTATATGGAAATTCATAACTAGGTTCTTCTAAATCCGTTCAAATTTATCTCCTCCACACCATGATATAAAACCCTGTGATTATCCCTTTTCTGATCTCCATCACAGCTTGTGTCATTCTTAGGTCTGCACTGAATCTGCACACATTGGAATATCCCTTTACTCCCCTCATGGCTGCACACCTTTTGTCTATCCTTCATTGTCCTTCTTTCTCCTTCATCCTTTCCCACATCTTCCCTATTTCTACTGCACCGACTCTCTTTGACAATGTGTTATAGTAATTTTTGTTGGTACCATACAATTTGCTTTTGATTGCACATGGTTTTTCATTTTTCTACCTTTTTTTTTTCTTTACAGAGTGGTTTCTGAAGTAGCAGAAGTTACAGAATCAGAGAAATTAGAAGGGCATTTGAGATTTCTCAGTTTAGCTTCTTCGATTGAAGAATGAGGAAATGCATTCAGGGATGCTGAAAGATTAGCTCCCAGACTTAGAGTTTTTACCACAGAAAGAGTTTAGCTTGGGACACTGTTCTCCCAATCTTCAGTCCAATACTTTTTCCACTTTACAGTCCTGTCCTATTTACTATTGTTAACTGATTTAATTATCTCATACATGTTTTTAAATATAAAAGTATGTTTTGCCTTTCAGTTTCTCAGAAAGAGATTCAATGCATCACCCCCAGGGCAAATGGGACAATCAGGCTAGCCTCACAAGTAAATAAAAAAAATACATGGTGTGAGGTCAATAGTTTCAGCTCCTTCCACATAGTCCAAGCACATTCTCAATGGCTTCCTGGCACTTAGAATTCTACAATTTAGAGAAACCTTTTTTTCATGTAAGATGTGCTAGCCAACAAAAGTACCCATGAGAAAGATAGCTAATTAAAACTTACTCTGCATTTATATGTGGAAATTCTGCTTTATTTAATTCTTTATTGAAATTTTGAAGGATTGGTGAAAGAAGAGATGAAAATAACATTAGGGCTCTGTGAGAGTAGGAAAAACAGGCTTCCCTAAAGAATCAAAGAGTACCAAAAGGAGAAATCTGGGCACATGGATAACAGCACAAGAAATTTATAACAAGGTCCAACTCTGAAGATAACTATCCATGTTATTTAAAGAGAAACTATCCTTTTTCTGCATTGATTTCTAGGTTAAGCATGTTTCTCTCTTGTTAGAATGGGTTTTCTTAATTGTATAACTCTCTGCTTAAAAAGGAAGAATGCATTAAATTTGAAGTATCTTTTAGACCAATTTAGAATTAGCAAAGGATGACCCAATAACAATATGCCTGATGTTAAGTAAATAAACAAACATTTTACACTTGCAGATTTAGAAAGCCTTGCAAACCAAGTGACTTGGGAAATGACTTGGGAAAGATTAATAACTTTGGGAACAGCAGATTTCTGTGATGCTTAGTAACCATGGAAGACTATACAAAGCCACAGAATCAGGATGTGGGAAAAAGTGAAGACAGAAAGGGCTTAAGTAATAGGCAACATTTGTTTGTAGCCTTCTCCTTTTATGGAATGCATTCGGGCTCTAAATAAGTTTTCTCTTTTCTTCATCTATTCAGTAACTACTGGTCTCTCTTTAGTTATGTGACAGACACTGCTGTTTGCCTACTCAAAACCTTTTCTTTACCAATAGAATTAAAATTCTGTTCAATTATTAGAAAGTGGGGGATGCATTATGTTAAAAAAAGGCAGGCTCAAGAGATGAACATATTTAATCTAAGTCAGTCATGTGAGTCCTGTTTCCCTTTTCCAGTTATGGGTTTGAAGTGAGCACATGTCTGGGTTTTAGCAATGTGACCTCAGGTTATATGCTATGAAGATTCTCTGGGAAAGATTTTCTTCCCCAACTGAAAGAGGAAAGCCCCTTTCTTTCTCTGCCTCCCTCCCGCTCTCCCTCCCTCCTCTTCTACCTGACTGCATGAGCAGAACATTGATCTCCACTTACCTTCAGTGCTCAGGCCTTTGAACTACACCACTGGCCTTCCTGGGTCTCTAGTTTGCACACAGTAGATTGTGGAACTTCTCAGCCCCCATAATCATGTGAGCCAGTTCCTTTTAATAAATCTCTTTCTAGATATGCGTGTGTATGTGTGTTTGGGTAGGTACATATATGCATACAGAGAGATATAAATATAGACATAGATACAGATGTGGATGTGGATGTGGAGATGGAGATAGAGACAGAGATAAGAGATATACTATTAGTTCTTTTCCTCAGAGAATCCTAATACAGATTTGTGGTATCAGGATTGGTTCCAGAGAAACAGAATTCTAAGGATGAGTTTTCTGGATTGGTTTTGGGGTTTCTAGAATTGGCTCTCTTATCTCACTAGATTTAAAGATGCTAATGACTCTATTTCCAGTAGTAGAGAGAGCACTGAAAAAGAAAAAAGAGAGAGAGAGAGAAAAGCACTGGAAGGAGTCCCTCTTTCCTTCCTGCGTTTGGACTTTGACATGAGGTGATGTGATGCTTGCTGCTCTGGTGACCACATTGTAATTGTGAGGAAAGAGCCAAGAGAATGACTTCTTCCAAAAAAATTTTGACTTGGGATACAGTAATTCTAATTCAACATGGCTAGTCTTTGCTTGACAAAAATGTCAACCCTGGAACTGCTGGCCACATTAGGCAAATGCCACTCTTCTGCATAAAATCTTTAGTGGTTTCCTATCTCATATGGAGTAAAAACCAAAGTTTCACCATAGCCTGAAAGACCCTACATGATCTGGTCCCAGTTATCCATCTAACCTCAGCTCTCATTTGCTTTTCCCTTGCTTACACTGGTTCAGTCATACAGAATTCCTTGCAGTCCCAGAAAGCAAGCCTTAGCGCTTGTATATTTACTCTTACAGATACCTGTGTGTCTTGCTTCTTCACTTACTGAAGTAGATACTTTTCCCTTAATGATCATAGATAAATAATCACTTCGCTTACTATCCTCTTATCCTGATGTATTTTTCTTTTTAAAATTAATTATCAATTGTCATCGTATATGTGGATATATTTATTTCTTTTTAAAAAAATTTTTTATTTTTTAACATCTTTATTAGAGTATAATTGCTTTACAATGGTGTGTCAGTTTCTGCTTTATAACAAAGTGAATCAGTTATACATATACATATGTCCTCATATCTCTTCCCTCTTGCATCTCCCTCCCTCCCACCCTCCCTATCCCACCCTTCTAGATGGTCACAAAGCACCGAGCTGACCTCCCTGTGCTATGCTGCTGCTTCCCACTAGCTATCTATTTTACATTTGGTAGTGTATATATGTCCATGACACTCTCTCACTTTGTCCCAGCTTACCCTTCCCCCTCCCCGTATCCTCAAGTCCATTCTCTAGTAGGCCTGTGTCTTTATTCCCGTCTTGCCCCTAGGTTCTTCTATTTTCTTTTCTTTTTTTTTTTTTTTAGATTCCATATATATGTGTTGGCCTATGGTACTTGATTTTCTCTTTCTGACTTACTTCACTCTGTATGACAGTCTCTAGGTCCATCCACCTCACTACAAATAACTCAATTTCGTTTCATTTTATGACTGAGTAATATCCCATTGTATATATGTGCCACATCTTCTTTATCCATTCATCTGTCGATGGACACTTAGGTTGCTTCCATGTCCTGGCTATTGTAAATAGAGCTGCAATGAATATTGTGGTACATGAATCTTTTTGAATTATGGTTTTCTCTGGGTATATGCCCAGTAGTGGGATTGTTGGGTCATATGGTAGTTGTATTTTTAGTTTTTTAAGGAACCTCCATACTGTTCTCAATAGTGGCTGTATCAATTTACATTCCCACCAACAGTGCAAGAGGGTTCCCTTTTCTCCACACCCTCTTCAGCATTTATTGTTTGTAGATTTTTTGATGATGGCCATTCTGACTGGTGTGAGATGATATCTCATTGTAGTTTTGATTTGCATTCTCTAATGATTAATGATGTTGAGCATTCTTTCATGTGTTTGTTGGTAATCTGTATATCTTCTTTGGAGAAATGTCTATTTGCAAATATTTTCTCCCATTCTGAGGGTTGTCTTTTCGTCTTGTTTATGGTTTCCTTTGCTGTGCGAAAGCTTTTAAGTTTTATTATGTCCCATTCGTTTATTTTTGTTTTTATTTCCATTTCTCTAGAAGGTGGGTCAAAAAGGATCTTGCTGTGATTTATGTCATAGAGTGTTCTGCCTATGTTTTCCTCTAAGAGTTTTAAAGTGTCTGGCCTTACATTTAGGTCTTTAATCCATTTTAAGTTTATTTTTGTGTATGGTGTTAGGGAGTGTTCTAATTTCATTCTTTGACATGTAGCTGTCCAGTTGTCCCAGCACCACTTATTGAAGAGGCTGTCTTTTCTCCATTGTATATTCTTGCCTCCTTTATCAAAGATAAGGTGACCATATGTGCATGGGTTTCTCTCTGGGCTTTCTATCCTGTTTCATTGATCTATATTTCTATTTTTGTGCCAGTACCGTACTGTCTTGATTACTGTCACTTTGTAGTATAGTCTGAAGTCAGGGAGCCTGATTCCTCCAGCTCCGTTTTTCTTTCTCAAGATTGCTTTAGCTATTCGGGGTCTTTTGTGTTTCCATACAAATTGTGAAATTTTTTGTTCTAGCTCTGTGAAAAATGCCATTGGTAGTTTCATAGGGATTGCACTGAATCTGTAGATTGCTTTGCGTAGTATACTCATTTTGACAATGTTGATTCTTTCAATCCAAGAACATGGTATATTTCTCCATCTGTTTGTATCATCTTTAATTTGTTTCATCAGTGTTATAATTTTCTGCATACAGGTCTTTCGTCTCCTAAGGTAGGTTTATTCCTAGATATTTTATTCTTTTTGTTGTAATGGTAAATGAGAGTGTTTCATTAATTTTTCTTTCAGATTTTTCATCATTAGTGTATAGGAATGCAAGAGATTTCTGTGCATTAATTTTGTATCTTGCTACTTTACCAAATTCATTGATTAGCTGTAGTAGTTTTCTGGGAGCATCTTTAGGATTCTCTATGTATAGTTTCATGTCATCTGCGAACAGTGACAGCTTTACTTCTTCTTTTCCGATTTGGATTCCTTTTTCTTCTCTGTTTGCTGTGGCTAAAACTTTCAAAACTGTGTTGAATAATAGTGGTGAGAGTGGGCAACCTTGTCTTGTTCCTGATCTTAGTGGAAATGGTTTCAGTTTTTCACCATTGAGAATGATGTTGGCTGTGGGTTTGTCATATATGGCCTTTATTATGTTGAGGATAGTTCCCTCTTTGCCTGCTTTCTGGAGGGTTTTTATCATAAATGGCTGTTGAATTTTGTTGAAAGCTTTCTCTGCATCTATTGAGATGATCATATGGATTTTCTCCTTCAATTTGTTAATATCGTATATCCCACTGATTGATTTGCGTATACTGAAGAATCCTTGCATTCCTGGGATAAACCCCACTTGATCATGGTGTATGATCCTTTGAATGTGCTGCTGGATTCTGTTTGCTAGTATTTTGTTGAGGATATTTGCATGCATGTTCATCAGTGATACTGGACTGTAGTTTTCTTTTTTTGTGACATCTTTGTCTGGTTTTGGTATCAGGGTGATGGTGGCCTCGTAGAATGAGTTTGGGAGTGTTCCTCCCTCTGCTATATCTTGGAAGAGTTTGAGAAGGATAGGTGTTAGCTCTTCTCTAAATGTTTGATAGAATTCGCTTGTGAAGCCATCTGGTCCTGGGCTTTTGTTTGTTGGAAGATTTTCAATCACAGTTTCAATTTCAGTGCTTGTGATTGGCCTGTTTACATTTTCTGTTTCTTCCTGGTTCAGTCTCAGAGGGTTGTGCGTCTCTAAGAATTTGTCCATTTCTTCCAGGTTGTCCATTTTATTGGCATATAGTTGCTTGTAGTAATCTCTCATAATCCTTTGCATTTTGCAGTGTCAGTTATTACTTCTCCTTTTCCGTTTCTAATTCTATTGATTGGAGTTGTCTCCCTTTTTTGCTTGATGAGTCTGGCTAATGGTTTATCAATTTTGTTTATCTTCTCAAAGAACCAGCTTTTAGTTTTATTGATCTTTGCTATTGTTTCCTTCATTTCCTTTTTATTTATTTCTGATCGGATCTTTATGATTTCTTTCCTCCTGCTAACTTTGGGTTTTTTTTCTTCTTTCTCTAATTGCTTTAGGTGTAAGATTAGGTTGTTTATTTGAGATGTTTCTTGTCTCGTGAGGTAAGGGTGTATTGCTATAGGCTTCCCTCTTAGAACTGCTTTTGCTGCATCCCATAGGTTTTTGGGTCGTTGTGTTTTCATTGTCATTTGTTTCTAGGTATTTTTTGATTTCCTCTTTGATTTCTTCAGTGATCTGTTGGTTATTTAGTAGTGTATTGTTTAGCCTCCATGCTTGTATTTTTTTACAGTCTTTTCCTTGTAATTGGTATCTAGTCTCATAGTGTTGAGGTTGGCAAAGATACTTGATACGATTTCAATTTTCTTAAATTTACCAAGGCTTGATTTATTACCTAAGATATGATCTATCCTGGAGAATGTTCCATGAGCACTTGAGAAGAAGGTGTATTCTGTTGTTTTTGGATGGAATGTCCTATGAATATCAACTAAGTACATCTTGCTTAATGTATCATTTAAAGCTTGTGTTTCCTTATTTATTTTCATTTTGGATGATCTGTTCACTGGTGAAAGTGGGGTGTTAAAGTCCCCTATTCTTATTGTGTTACTGTCGATTTCCTCTTTTATGGCTGTTAGCATTTGCCTTATGTATTGAGGTGCTCCTATGTTGGATGCATAAATACTTACAATTGTTATATCTTCTTCTTGGATTGATCCCTTGATCATTATGCAGTGTCCTTCTTTGCCTCTTGTAATAGTCTTTATTTTAAAGTCTATTTTGTCTGATATGAGACTTGCTACTGCAGCTTTCTTTTGATTTTCATTTGCATGGAATATCTTTTTTCCATCCTCTCACTTTCAGTCTGTATGTGTCCCTAGGTGTCAAGTGGGTCTCTTGTAGACAGCATATATACAGGTCTTGTTTTTGTATCCATCCAGCCAGTGTATATCTTTTGGTTGGAGCATTTAATCCATTTACATTTAAGGTAGTTAACAATATGTATGTTCCTATTACCATTTTCTTAATTGCTTTGGATTTGTTATTGTAGGTCTTTTCCTTCTCTTGTGTTTCCTGCCTAGAGAAGTTCCTTTAGCATTTATGGTAAAGCTGGTTTGGTGGTGCTGAATTCTCTTAGCTTTTGCTTGTCTGTAAAGTTTTAATTTCTCTGTCGAATCTGAATGAGATCCGTGCTAGGTAGAGTATTCTTGGTTGTAGGTTTTTCCCTTTCATCACTGTAAATATGTCCTGCGACTCCCTTCTGGCTTGCAGAGTTTCTGCTGAAAGATCAGCTGTTAACCTTATGGGGATTCCCTTGTATGTTATTTGTTGTTTTTCCCTTGCTGCTTTTAATATTTTTTCTTTGTGTTTAATTTGTGTTAGTTTGATTAATATGTGTCTTGGTGTGATTCTCCTTGGATTTATCCTGTATGGGACTCTCTGCGCTTCCTGGACTTGATTGACTATGTCCTTTCCCATATTAGGGAAGTTTTCAACTATAATCTCCTCAAATATTTTCTCAGTCCCTTTCTTTTTCTCTTCTTCTTCTGGGACCCCTATAATTGGAATGTTGGTGCCTTTAATGTTGTCCCAGAGGTCTCTGGAGACTGTCCTCAATTCTTTTCATTCTTTTTTCTTTATTCTGCTCTGCCTCAGTTATTTCTACTATTTTAACTTCCGGGTCACTTATCCATTCTTCTGCCTCAGCTATTCTGCTATTGATTCCTTCCAGAGAATTTTTAATTTCATTTATTGTGTTGTTCATCATTGTTTGTTTGTTCTTTAGTTCTTCTAGATCCTTGTTAAACGTTTCTTGTATTTTCTCCATTCTATTTCCAAGATTTTGGATCATCTTTACTATCATTACTCTGAATTGTTTTTCAGGTAGACTGCCTATTTCCTTTTCATTTATTTCATCTGGTGTGTTTTTACCTTGCTCCTGCATCTGCTGTATATTTCTCTGTCTTCTCATTTTGCTTAACTTACTGAGTTTGGGGTATCTTTTTCACAGGCTGCAGGTTCGTAGTTCCCATTGTTTTTGGTGTCTTCCCCCAGTGGGTAAGGTTGGTTCAGTGGGTTGTGTAGGCTTCCTGGTGGAGGGGACTCATGCCTTTGTTCTGGTTGATGAGGCTGGATCATCTCTTTCTGGTGGGCAGGACTGCGTCTGATGTTGTGTTTTGGGGTGTCTGTAACTTTATTATGATTTGAGGCAGCCTGTCTGCTAATGGGTGTGGTTGTGTTCCTGTTTTGCTAGTTGTTTGGCATAGGGTGTCCAGCACTGTAGCTTGCTGGTCCTTGAGTCGAGCTGGGTCTTAGCGTTGAGATGGTGATCTCTGGGAGAGCTTTCACCAACAGATATTATGTGGAGCCAGGAGGTCTCTGGTGGACCAATGTTCTGAACTCGGCTCTCCCACCTCAGAGACTCAGGCCTGACACCCAGCCAGAGCACCACGATGCTGCTAGTGTTGGATAGTCTCTTGCAGAGGCGGTGGTGGCTGTGGCTCACCATGGGGACAAGGACACTGGCAGCAGAAGTTCTGGGAAGTACTCCTTGGCATGAGCCCTTCTGGAGTCCACCATTTGCCCCACCAAAGACCACCCCCCCCTCCCTGAACTCTTGACATGTTATTTATTTTTAGGTGAACTGTATTTTCTTTGTCCCAGGAAAGTACCTTTTATATATATTATCTTGGAATAGTTATTGATAACATCCCACTTAACTCTCAGAGTGTATTGGTTTGATCAATGAATTGTATGGTTACCTTTTTTATTTTGCAAGAACTCCAGTTAAGCATATACTACATAAAGCAAGCACCTGGAACTTCAAAGGGGTTCAGTTACTTTCTCTGTGCCCCAGGGAGATGGGATACAATTAGGAAGGATGAAGATGCTAAGTCTCTAAGCCTCAATTCTCTAAGTTCATTTCAGATCATATTGACACTGAGGAACAGCCCAGCTATTCCTACACAGTTAAATGGTCAACATTTCTCTATTGCCATCTTCATCTGAGACGAAGAGTTTGTTTTGGGTCCACAAGGTTGGCAATAAGTAGTTCTCATATCTCTATTTTAAGAACAAGAAAAATGTCATGAAGCTTTGGTCGTTGTAACAAGTCAGGGAAAAGTTTTCATTAAACAAGTGGCAATTGAGTCCTCTTCATGCTTTCTGAGGGGAAGGAAAGTGACTTAGGAAAGTGGACATGGTTTTATGAAGTGATGAAATTCTGGGAGGAGAAAGAGTTAAGTTATGAGAGCAGAGTAAGCAGATGAAGACTTAGTCGAAGGAACTGAATAAACGATATAAGGTCCAAACCAGAGGGATTAATATTTTGAATATTTAATAAACCAGAGTAACTTAAGCCCATATGATATTGCGAATGGATTATCTAGAATGAGATCTCTACCATGTGTAAAAATAGTTGTGCTCTTGGACAAGCAGAGAAATAGTGGAGAATGTGAAAGAAGGTTGCTGATAAAGAAGGAAAAAGCCATGAGGAGTAGTTTCTACACTAGCAAACCCCCCCTCCTTTTTTTTTAAATCTGGGGAGGAGAGATGGTGGCTGTGAAAAATGGCACAAAACAAGCCAACAAGCTGAGAACCAGCTGGGGCAGTCCCATTTCAAGGTAGCCCTAGAGGTGCCGTTTAATTACAGCTCATTACACAAATAAATGCTAACTGGAGGCAGCTTAACATTTCATTTTTTCCTCGTGTTAACCAAACCAAATGCTCGGCACAGCTGGAAGGTGAATGTCATTCAGGAGGGATTCTTTTACTTAGTCTTTAAATACTACCACAGTAGATTGCTCAAGTAACAGTTAATAGTGACAATTCTAGAAAATTCCTAGACTGTAGATAGTGCCTGATTCTTCCACCTCCTGAGATATATACTAGTGGCCTAATTAAGTACATTAGAAAGTCAATTAGTAGAATTCTTAAGAGCATGAGCTTCAGCGATAGACACCTAAATTCTAATTTCAGCCCTGCCAGTTTCTGGCAACCTGATTCCAGTAAAAACAGCACAAGTTCTCAGATTCTCTTTTTCCCCATTTAGGAAGTGATTCTAGGGGTGTTGTAAATATGAATTAAATACAGATAAAACCCTTAGCCCAAAGCCTGATCTATAACACACACTCAAGAAATGATAGCTATTACTATAAAAACTAACTTCAATTATGATACTTCATTACATGAGTCACTTCAGTGATTTGCTATTATACTTGGGAAATATCCAAAATCCTTAATAAGTCCCTTCACGCCTGGCACACCACATATCTCCCACTCTCCCTCAATGAGCCGCATTATTTTTTTTTTCCCGTTCATTTGGTGTAACAACTTCTTTCCCCATGTCAGGGTTTTGCATAGTTCTGTTTTTCTTCCCAGATCAGTTTCCTGCCATTCGTCTCTGGAAAGCTGATCTTCCTCCTTCAATTCTCATCTAAATGTCACTTCCCCACAGAGGTCTTGATTCTCCCAGCCACAGTCTCTCATCACCCATCACAGCATTTATCAGTATGTAAAAATACATGTAATATTTGTAGTCTTTTAAAAAAATATACACCTATACCGTCAGCCTGTAAGTTCTGAGAAATCCAGGACTTGCTTCTCTGTGCACCAGTGCAGCCATGGTGCCAAGCACAGTGCCTGGTGTACAGCAGGTGCGCCACAAATGTTTGCTAAATCAACAAGCTCACTGACCCGGGTCACTAGAGCATAATTCAGGGAAACATTTAGTTCTAACTTTTATGGCCTGAAGGCTTACTACAGTTTCTGAGTGCCTGAGTATATTATAGGTGGGTTCAGGGGGAAAAATGCATTTTATTATGTTTGGACAAGGTACATCTCAAGCATCCAATTATTAAAACTTTGGTCACTGTCGCTTCTGTGTGTTTAATATGATCTTACCATTCAAAAACTACTAAAATATTTTTGTTTTATATATTTTACTCAATAGTTCTCCTGTTCAAATATGTACATGTACCTTTTTGCGTATATGTATGCAGAGAAAGAGAGAGAAAGAGAATGTGTGTATATGTAAAACTCTCAAAAAGCCACAAAA
This sequence comes from Balaenoptera acutorostrata, assembly GCF_949987535.1. Taxonomy (NCBI): domain Eukaryota; kingdom Metazoa; phylum Chordata; class Mammalia; order Artiodactyla; family Balaenopteridae; genus Balaenoptera; species Balaenoptera acutorostrata. The sequence goes on along the minus strand of NC_080073.1, from coordinate 88,586,507 downwards.
ATAAACATGAAAGTTAGTGGTTCCCATCGGGGTTATTTTTACTCTAAAGGGTATGGAATATCTCTTTTCTCTGTTCTGCTCAAAACACACTGTGGCTCTCTGTAAACACTATTTAGGCAGCATTAGAATCTTATGACACATACCAAGCTGTAATACACTTTCATATAGCTTCACTTTCTTGGCTTTAGATGAATGGCCCATGTGGGAGGGGGGTGTTCTTATTTTCCATTACTAGATGCCACATACACTGTAACAAAGAACACAATTTTGAACACATTTCCAGAGAGAGCCTCTCATCTCCTATTTCTTCTCCTGCTTAGTCAAAGAAAATTGCACACCCAGTTGAAAAGTGTCGGTGATTCTCGTTCTCATTCATTAACGATGGTATATCGCAAAGAAAGCAATATACTATTCCTTTAACATTGAGCGGAACCACTCCCAAAAGCGAGAACAGGAGGAGAGACAAGAGAATAATAATGTTCACCCAAAGGCATATTCGCCATGAAGCAGAAATCATACATGCAGAGATGGTGAACGATAAGAGGGACAAAGCAGTGGTTAGTTCAGAGAAGGAATCAAAAGGATCACACCATTTCAAAGTACTGTCACAGAATTAATCATTGAAGATTGTTAAAGATGTTGGCTAAGAACTCAAAGCCCCCAGTCCACTGGGTCACTTACAGTCCTTGTCAAAACTGAGAAGACTGAACTTGGTGCATTTCCATCCCACTCCAGTGGAGTAAATTGATCCTCCCGGTGAAACCAGTTCTTTTTTTTTTAAACATCTTTATTGGAGTATAGTTGCTTTACGATGGTGTGTGAGTTTCTGTTTTATAACAAAGTGAATCAGTTATACATATACATATATCCCCATATCTCTTCCCTCTTGCATCTCCCTCCCTCCCACCCTCCCTATCCCACCCCTCTAGGTGGTCACAAAACACCGAGCTGATCTCCCCCGTGCTATGCGGCTGCTTCCCACTAGCTATCTATTTTACATTTGGTAGTGTATATATGTCCATGCCACTCTCTCACTTTGCCCCAGCTTACCCTTCCCTCTCCCCGTATCCTCAAGTCCACTCTCTAGTAGGTCTGCATCTTTATTCCCGTCTTGCCCCTAGGTTCTTCATGACCATTTTTGTTGTTGTTTTTTAGATTCCATATATATGTGTTAGCATACAGTATTTGTTTTTCTCTTTCTGACTTACTTCACTCTGTATGACAGACTCTAGGTCCATCCACCTCACTACAAATAACTCAATTTCGTTTCGTTTTATGGCTGAGTAATATTCCATTGTATATATGTGCCACATCTTCTGTATCCATTCACCTGTTGATGGACACTTAAGTTGCTTCCATGTCCTGGCTATTGTAAATAGAGCTGCGATGAACATTGTGGTACATGACTCTTTTTGAATTACGGTTTTCTCTGGGTATATGCCCAGTTGTGGGATTGCTGGGTCGTATGGTAGTTCTATTTTTAGTTTTTTAAGGAATCTCCATACTGTTCTCCATAGTGGCTGTATATCAATTTACATTCCCACCAATAGTGCAAGAGGGTTCCCTTTTCTCCACACCCTCTCCAGCATTTATTGTTTGTAGATTTTTTGATGATGGCCATTCTGACTGTTGTGAGATGATATCTCATTGTAGGAAACCAGTTCTTAAAAATACTTTATTTATTCTGAGCAAATGACTTAGCAGCTTAAATGTTACTAGGTGTTACTACTTCTATCAGTACTGTATTACTAGACTTCTACCACTGTTACTACAACTACTTCTACTACCAGTACTACAGCCACCATGTAGTGCCACATACATAAAAGGTGCTCAATGCATGAAAGTGATACACACACACACACACACACACAGAGAGAGAGATATATTTGTGTGTATATAACTAACAGTATTTCTCCTGTCCACTTTCTAAAAAGGCATTTATACGATAATAATAATAACTAGTATTAGCATAATGAATTACAGAGCATAATTATTACCTTATTTGAGGTAATACTCCATAAAGCAGGCAATGCTGATTTTATGCATCTTTTATAACAAAGGAAACAGAAAGGATGTCCAAAAACAAGACCAAGATATTCTGGTTCCAAGTTCAATTCTGTTTTCCTGTTCTGATTCCCCGTTTTTAAAGAGACTTCCTTTATGAAGTAGGGAGGAATTGAGGATACAACATAATATCTTCCCCCTACCAAATACCTATGAAAGTGTAAACACAAATACTTTTAAATTTGCCCTTTATCTCCATCTCTAAAATTGCAAAAATAAATGTCAGCCTGAGAATTGTGTTTCCTGACATACTTTTAACCTCAGTCAGATAACAACATTAGTAGACATAATAAATAAGAAATTAAGTGTGGGGAGCAAAAACAGCATGTGAAACAAAATATGAAGCAAAGAAACATTCACATACATTATGCAAAAACTTGATATATAATTGAAGTGAAATTAGAAAGCAACAGGAAAAAGATACATGTTGCCAGGACAACTGGCCCTACAGATGGAACAACTAAAATTTGATTCTTACCTCAACCATACAAAAATTGTAATATATGTGGCGCTAAAACTAAATGTGAAAAGCAAAGTCATTCAGCTTTTATCAGCAAATAGAAAAAATATTGTATATATGTGGCCAGGAAATGATTTTCTGTTAAAAAAAGACATAAAAATTAAAACTATAAAAAAATACATTTGACTGCCTTAAAAGTAAAAACAAAAACATTGGTGCATTTTAAAAAGTAGAAAAAATATAAGCTACCACTTAGAAGAATGTATCTGCAGCTGCCTAATCAACAAAGGATTAGCATTCAGATTACATAATTATCTTCTCCAAATCTATAATAAATAGACAATCACTCCAATTGGAAATGGGAAATCTTTAAGAATAAGGAATACCTGGCTGAGGAAACCTAAATGGTCAAAAGAAACAAAAACATGCTCAATTCCATTAGTAATCAGAGAAATGCTAATTAAAATACTTAAACATAATTTAGCATCTACCAGAATGACAAAAATTAAAAATATGTTGAGAAGATATAGAGAAAGGGAAGTTTCATACTCTGATAGTGGGAGTATATGCCAGTTTAACTTCCCTGGAGAGCAATTTTGCAGTATTTAGTAAAGTTAATGACATGAATGTTCTGCTCCTATATTCTACATCTTCATATGTATCTTCTAGAAACATGTATATATGCACAAGGAGACATGTATAAGAATATCTACAGCAGCATGGCTTATAATAGGAAAAGTAATGGAAATAATTTAAAATAATCAGTGATAATTTTAAAATCTGATACATATACATAGTGAAATGCTAAATAAAGTTAAAATGATTGAAAAAATACAGGTATTAATATGAGTAATGTCAAAAATATAATATCGAGTAAAAAATGTACAGGAATTCATACAGTATATATTTATTTTTATAAATTTTGCCAACCAATACTGTGTGTTGTATGTGGATACTTATTTATGTAATAGTAGTTCGGAGAAATGTATGACAATAATGAGCACCAAATTTAAGGTGGTCATATCTCTGAGTAGGGAAGAAGCAGATTCTTACTGGATATATAAGGATCTTCAAATGTTTCTGGAGTATTTTGATTCTTAAATATAAATGGAGCAACCATGGCAAAACATTAGATTTTGATAGATCTGGGTAATAGGCATGTAGATGTCATTTTTAAAATTCCCTATAACTTTCATATATATGAAATAACTCCAAATATAAAATGGAACAAAGACTTAAAATATCATAAAATAAGTTGAATTGATATCACAATAAAATAGAATGCTCTTTTATATTATTAAATATTAAAGTATCTAAATTGCACTATGCCTGTCTAATCCTTAAATATTTCATGAGGAAATGCACTGTGTAAATCTGAATTACATTAAATATATGGTTATTTTGTTTCTAGGGGGAAAATTCCATTAACTTGATGTAGGAATGTCAACATGCAAACTAGTGAATTACCCATGGCTTACGGTACTCCAGATGAAACCGAATGGCCATAACAGGCAACCAATATACCACCTATATCCCAAAACTTGATTTGATGAATTGGAAACCATTGTCAAAATAATCATAATAATTCTTACTGGACCAAAGGACAAGTGTATGAATCACATTGTGCTGCTAGTTCCTTTAATATCTTGTATTCGAATTTCACCCAGGAGCTCTGAATTCTTCTTGTTCAATGATGTGGATCCCTTTTTTTTGTCCACAGCCTTGGAGCTGGTGGTCAGCCTGGCCAGTGGCATTCCATATGGGCTCTCTCAGGGAATCCATGCAATTTCATTTTCTTGAAAACTTTCAAAGAGTGGCCTTGAAGAAGTATGGTCACAGCTCTTCAGAAAATAGTTTTTATCTATCTCATTGACAATATACCAGCTCTTAGTTTTCAATTCGATCTTTAATAAAGCATCATATCTAATCCTCTGAGCAACATTCTATGTATTTTTATTGCCATCACTTTATATATGAGAAAACTGTGGCTCAGTCATATTACCTGACTTGCTGAAGAAATGACAGAGTTTTGATTCAAATGCAGTTGTTATAATATTCAGTTATCCAGAGATTCCCTTATACTAGACCACTCTCCTTAAGGGTGAGGGATAACAAACTGTTACATCAATCTGCTTGGGCTTTTGGGAGACTTGTAGGTCAAACTCATACAATATTATATATAATGAGAATCATCAAAATCGTGTACTTTAATCATCTAGTATTTTATCATCTTACCCTTATATTTTCATTTTAAGATTGCAAATATTACACAAAGCCTAAATACAGGTGTTACATAAACACAATTTAAAACAAAAGTCTCTGAAAATTCCCCTGATCAGAAATAACCACTCTAAGTAATGTGATGCATATAACTACAATGCTTTTCATGAGTATTAACATATTTATCATTACTATTACTGTCATATTTTACATATGAATCAAAAACATTATTTTTCAACTTGGTATTTTTTCAGTTATCTTGGGCATATTTCACTTGTTCACACATTACCTACTTTTTTTTATTTCCAAGGACTGTGTAGGTTTTCATTATTTAACCAGTTTCATATTGATGTATAATATTTAGATTTTTCTCATTGGTTCCTTTACAAAGGAAACTACAACAAACTTTCATGTAGATGTCTCCTCAAACACTTGTGGGAATGTTTATATAGAATAAAATCCAAAAAGTAGAAATGCTAAATATGAGGGTATAAACAGTTTAAATTTTTATAAATACTACTATATCACCCTAAGAAAAGACTAGCCAGTCTCATTAGTATTATACTTCTAAGTTTTAAAATGCTTCAAGTCTTGTGAAATCAAGCACTAAACAATTTTGCAGCTCATGATCCTCAATTATAAAATGGGAAAAAAAAGTTTGACAAATCTATTTCACAACATTACTATAAAGACCAGATAGAATATTATGCATAAAAGCATTTTATATAAGTTTTTATTTCAAAACCCAGTCGTTTAGTTAAAATAGAGTTCCTGCATATGGTAAAAAGTACCTGCATATGTGTAAACAATACAAACAAGTTTTATAATTAAAAGTAAATATTCCTTCCACACCAGATGCCCCATCCATTTCTGTGACGGCACAGAAATGTTCTGTTTAAACACAACATAATCATGTATATGTTTATGTATATGTATATGTATATATGTATCTCTCTGTGTATGATGCATAGAGAGAGAGAACAAATTAGATGATGTTTTTGATGAGTGTGGCAGATTGTTCAACATCCATTTTAAACTCCTGATGTGCAGATGTGCAGAAGCTACGAAGTGAAAGCTTATATTCCCCAGAACTCCTTACAACCAGCATTCCAGATCTGTTTTATTCCCCAAGAGAATGATGCAGTGGGGTGAGACTTCCAAGGAGAAAATGGGGCAGAGGTGAAGCTTTTATACTTTTGTGTTTGCGGAGCAGAGTCATAGAGGCCTTTGGTTTTTCTTGGCATCTTTAGCAGAGATCTCAGTACTGTACTAAGTAACTATTTCATAATCGTCAAGAGTCAGGGCATGGGGCAGCTGTCTTATTGATGTGGCCTGGTCCTGGAACTGGTAATAAAAATGGAATGCCATTCTCTTCACCTTACCCTGATCACAGGTGGGACAGAGTAATATGGGTGCACCATTGATTTCCAGGGTAACAAGCCAATGGAACTTTTCAAGTCCTCATCTTTTTTTCATCATGTGCACCACATATAACCTCATTCAGTGTTTATCACTACTCACTGTTCTACATGACATTTTTTCACAGTTTTAATACCCTAATCTGCTTTAATTTAATCTGCACTGATGTAACTCTCTCCATCTTTTCATTTCCATAGTTATTGAGTCATTTGGGTGTTAAGAATATATTTTTAGGGCTTCCCTGGTGGCGCAGTGGTTGAGAATCTGCCTGCCAATGCAGGGGACACGGGTTCGAGCCCTGGTCTGGGAAGATCCCACATGCCGCAGAGCAACTAGGCCCGTGAGCCACAATTACTGAGCCTGCGCGTCTGGAGCCTGCGCTCCGCAACAAGAGAGGCCGCGATAGTGAGAGGCCTGCGCGCCGCGATGAAGAGTGGTCCCCACTTGCCACAACTAGAGAAAGCCCTCGCACAGAAACGAAGACCCAACACAGCCATAAATAAATAAAAAAAAAAAAAAAAAAAAAAAGAATATATTTTTATAAATATGTTATAGTTCCTGATGGTTTGTTTGAATTATACCTAGTATTAATTTTCTGTTACATCTGTTATTCTTCTATTCAGTCTATGTACTGATTTTACAAATCAACAATTGTTATTTTTATTCTAAGATCTCTAAGAACTGCTTGTTCTTTTTTAATAGTCATTTTTTTATTAAATATTATTATCTATAAGCTACATTACATTTGCAATTTTCTTCCTTACCTCCCTAAGATTTGTTTTATTTAAATGTAATTTACATTTAGTAGAACCATCCCTTTTTATAGTTCAATTTGACAAGTTTTGACTAATACTTAGTCATATAAGACATCCATCACTTCAATTAAGGTACTCATTACCTGAAAAAATTCCTTCTTCTGTTTCTGAAGCTGTTATCCTCACTCTAGTTCCCTGATGACCACTGATAGTTTTGCCTTTGCAAGAACATCATATAAGTGAAATCATACAATATGTACCTTTGAGTCAGGCTTCACTCACTCAGCATAATGCATTTGAGATCCACTTATGTTTTTTAATGTATCAGAGATTTGTCACTTTTTATTGCTGAGTAGCGGTTCATTGTATGGATGTATCACAGTTTGTTTATTCAGTCCCGTTATGGGAAACTGGAATTGTTTCCAGTTTGTCTTGTATGATTAAAGCTGCTATTAATATTTTGGAGGCAGATGTCTGTGTGGACATAAATCTTAATCTCTCTTGGGTAAGTACACAGGATTGAGATTGCTGGGTCATATGGTAAGTGTATGTTTAACTTTCTAAGAATGGTTGAATGTTTTCCAAAGTGTTTGTGCCTTTTTACATTTCCATCAGCAATATATGAGTGTTCTAGTTGCTCCACATCCTTATTAGCTCTTGGCAATGTTGGTTTCTCATTGTGGTTTTAATTTGTACTTTCCTAATGACTAGTGATGTTCAGCATCTTTTTATATGATTATTTATCATCCACATATCTTTTTTAGTAAGTGACTACTTAAATCTTTTGTTCATTATATTATTAGGTGTTTTTGGTTTTCCTTTTTATACAGCAGGTTCTTATTAGTTATCCATTTTATACATATTAGTGTATATATGTCAATCCCAATCTCCCAATTCATCATACCACCACCACCACCCCACCACCACTTTCCTCACTTGGTGTCCATACGTTTGTTCTCTACATCTGTGTCTCAAATTCTGCCCTGCAAATTGGTTCATCTGTACCATTCTTCTAGGTTCCACATATATGCGTTGATATACGATATTTGTTTTTCTCTTTCTGACTTACTTCATTCCATATGACAGTCTCCAGATCCATCCACATCTCTGCAAATGACCCAATTTCGTTCCTTTTTATGGCTGAATAATATTCCATTGTATATATGTACCACTTCTTCTTTATCCATTTGTCTGTCGATGGACACTTACGTTGCTTCCATGAGCTGGCTATTGTAAATAGTGCTTCAATGAACATTGGGGTGCATGTGTCATTTTGAATTATGGTTTTCTCTGGGTATATGCCCAGTAGTGGGATTGCTGGGTCATATGGTAATTCTATTTTTAGTTTTTTCAGGAAACTCCATACTGTTCTCCATAGTGGCTGTATCAATTTACATTACCACCAACAGTGCAAGAGGGTCCCCTTTTCTCAACATCCTCTCCAGCATTTGTTGTTTGTACATTTTCTGATGATGCCCATTCTAACTGGTGTGAGGTGATACCTCATTGTAGTTTTGATTTGCATTTCTCTAATAATTAGTGATGCTGAGCAGCTTTTCATGTGCTTCTTGGCCATTTGTATGTCTTCTTTGGAGAAATGTCTATTTAGGTTTTCTGCCCATTTTTTGATTGGGTTGTTTGTTGTTTTAATATTGAGCTGCATGAGCTGTTTATATATTTTGGAGATTAATCCTTTGTCTGTTGATTCATTTGCAAATATTTTCTCCCATTCTGAGGGTTGTCTTTTCATCTTGTTTGTAGTTTCCTTTGCTTTGCAAAAGCTTTTAAGTTTCATTAGGTCCCATTTGTTTTTTTGTTTTTATTTCCATTACTCTAGGAGGTGGATCAAAAAAGATCTTGCTGTGATTTATGTCAAAGAGTGTTCTTCCTATGTTTTCCTCTAAGAGTTTTATAGTATCCAGTCTTATATTTAGGTCTCTAATCCATTTTGAGTTTATTTTTGTGTATGGTGTAAGGGAGTGTTCTAATTTCATTCTTTTACATGTAGCTGTCCAGTTTTCCCAGCACCACTTATTGAAGAGACTGTCTTTTTTCCATTGTATATCCTTGCCTCCTTTGTCATAGATCAGATGACCATCGGTGCATGGGTTTATCTCTGGGCTTTCTATCCTGTTCCATTGATCTATATTTCTGTTTTTGTGCCAGTACCATACTGTCTTGATTACTGTAGCTTTGCAGTATAGTCTGAAGTCAGGGAGAATGATTCCTCCAGATCCGTTTTTTTCCCTCAAGACTGCTTTGGCTATTCGGGGTCTTTTGTGTCTCCATACAAATTTTAAGATTTGTTTGCTCTAGGTCTGTAAAAAATGCCATTGATAATTTGATAGGGATTGCATTGAATCTGTAGATTGCTTTGGGTAGTATAGTCATTTTCACAGTGTTGATTCTTCCAATCCAAGAACAAGGTATATCTCTCCATCTGTTTGTATCATCTTTAATTTCTTTCATCAGTGTCATAGTTTTCTGCATACAGGTTTTTGTCTCCCTAGGTAGGTTTACTCCTAGGTATTTTATTCTCTTTGTTGCAATGGTAAATGGGAGTGTTTCCTTAATTTCTCTTTCAGATTTTTCATCATTAGTGCATAAGAATGAAAGAGATTTCTGTGCATTAATTTTGGATCCTGCTACTTTACCAAATTCATTGATTAGCTCTAGTAGTTTTCTGGTGGCATCTTTAGGATTCTCTATGTATAGTACCATGTCATCTGCAAACAGTGACAGTTTTACTTCTTTTCCAATTTGTATTCCTTTTATTTCTTGTTCTTCTCTGATTGCCGTGGCTAGGACTTCCAAAACTATGTTGAATAATAGTGGCAAGACTGGACATCTTTGTCTTGTTCCTGATCTTAGAGGAAATGCTTTCAGTTTTTCACCATTGAGAATGATGTTTGCTGTGAGTTTGTCGTATACGGCCTTTATTATGTTGAGGTAGGTTCCCTCTATGCCAAGTTTCTGGAGAGTTTTTACCATAAATGAGTGTTGAATTTTGTTGAAAGATTTTTCTGCATGTATTGAGAGGATCATATGGTTTTTCTTCTTCAATTTGTTAACATGATATATCACATTGATTGATTTGCGTATATTGAAGAATCCTTGCATCCCTTGGATAAACCCCACTTGATCATGGTGTATGATCCTTTTAATGTGTTGTTGGATTCTGTTTGCTAGTATTTTGTTGAGGATTTTTGCATCTATATTTATCAGTAATATTGGTCTGTAATTTTCTTTTTCTGTAGTATCTTCGTCCGGTTTTGGTATCAGGGTGATGGTGGCCTCATTGAATGAGTTTGGGAGGGTTCCTTCCTCTGAAAATTTTTGGAAGAGTTTGAGAAGGATGGGTGTTAACTCTTCTCTAAACGTTTGATAAAATTCATCTGTGAAGCCACATGGTCCTGGACTTTTGTCTGTTGGAAGATTTTAAATCACAGTTTCAATTTCATTACTTGTGATTGATCTGTTCATATTTTCTATTTCTTCCTGGTTCAGTCTTGGAAGGTTATACCTTTCTAAGAATTTGTCCACTTCCTCCAGGTTGTCCATTTTATTGGCATAGAGTTGCTTGTAGTATTCTCTTAGGATGCTTTGTATTTCTGTGGTGTCTGTTGTAACTTCTCATTTTTCATTTCTGATTTCATTGATTTGTGTCCTCTCCCTCTTTTGCTTGATGTCTGGCTAATGGTTTATCAATTTTGTTTATCTTCTCAAAGAACTAGCTTTTAGTTTTACTGATCTTTGCTATTGTTTTCTTTGTTTCTATTTCATTTATTTCTGCTCTGATCTTTATGATTTCTTTCCTTCTACTAACTTTGGGTTTTGTTTGTTCTTCTTTCTCTTGTTCCTTTAGGTATAAGGTTAGATTGTTTATTTGAGATCTTTCTTGTTTCTTGAGGTAGGCTTGTATTACTAAAAACTTCCCTCTTAGAACTGCTTTTGCTGCATGCCATAGGTTCTGGATCATCGTGTTTTGTTTGTAATTTGTCTCTAGGTATTTTTCGATTTCCTCTTTGATTTCTTCAGTGATCCCTTGGTTATTTAGTAACGTATTGTTTAGCTTCCATTGTTTGTGTATTTTGCGTTTTTTTCCCTGTAATTGATTTCTAATCTCACAGCGTTGTGGTCAGAAAAGATGCTTGATATGATTTCAATTTTCTTAAATTTACTGAGGCTTGATTTGTGACCCAAGATGTGATCTATCCTGGAGAATGTTCTGTGTGCACTTGAGAAGAAAGTGCAATCTGCTGTTTTTGGATGCAATGTCCTATAAATATCAATTAAATCTATCTGGTCTATTGTGTCATATAAAGCTTGTGTTTCCTTATTAATTTTCTGTTTGGATGATCTGTCCATTGGTGTAAGTGAGGTGTTAAAGTCCCCCACTATTATTGTGTTACTATCGATTTCCTCTTTTATAGCTGTTAGCAGTTGCCTTATGTATTGAGGTGTTCCTATGTTGGGTGCATATATGTTTATAATTGTTATATCTTCTTCTTGGTTTGATCCCTTGATCATTATGTTGTGTCCTTCCTTGTCTCTTGTAACATTCTTTATATTAAAGTCTATTTTATCTGATATGAGTATTGCTACTCCAGCTTTCTTTTGATTTCCATTTGCATGGAATATCTTTTTCCATCCCCTCACGTTCAGTCTGTATGTGCCCCTAGGTCTCAAGTGGGTCTCTTGTAGACAGCATATATATGGGTCTTGTTTTTGTATCCATTCAGCGAGCCTGTGTCTTTTTGTTGGGGCCTTTAATCCATTCACGTTTAAGGTAACTATCGATATGTATGTTCCTATTTCCATTTTCTTAATTGTTATGGGTTTGTTTTTGTAGGTCCTTTTCTTCTCTTGTGTTTCCCACTTAGAGAAGTTCTCTTAGCATTTGTTGTAGAGCTGGTTTGGTGGTGCTGAATTCTTTTAGCTTTTGCTTGTCTGTAAAGCTTTTGATTTCTCCATCAAATCTGAATGAGATCCTTGCCGGGTAGATTAATCTTGGTTGTAGGTTCTTCCCTTTCATAACTTTAAATATGTCATGCCACTCCCTTCTGGCTTGTAGAGTTTCTGCTGAGAAATCAGCTGTTAACCTTATGGGAGTTCCCTTGTATGTTATTTGTCGGTTTTCCCTTGATGCTTTCAATAATTTTTCTTTGTCTTTACTTTTTGTCAATTTGATTTTTATGTGTCTTGACATGTTTCTCCTTGGGTTTATCCTTCCTGGGACTCTCTGTGCTTCCTGGACTTGGGTGGCTATTTCCTTTCCCATGTTAGGGAAGTTTTTGACTATAATCTCTTCAAATATTTTCTCGGGTCCTTTCTCTCTCTTTCCTCCTTCTGGAACCCCTATAATGCGAATGTTGTTGCGTTTAATGTTGCCGCAGAGGTCTCTTAGGCTGTCTTCATTTCTTTTCATTTTTTTTTTTTTTATTCTAGTCTGTGGCAGTGAATTCCACCATTCTGTCTTCCAGGTCACTTATCCGTTCTTTTGCCTCAGTTATTCTGCTATTGATTCCGTCTAGTGTATTTTTCATTTCAGTTATTTTATTGTTCAGCTCTGTTTCTTTGTTCTTTAATTCTTCTAGGTGTTTGTTCTTTAATTCTTCCAGGTCTTTTTAAAACATTTCTTGCATCTTCTTGATCTTTGCCTCCATTCTTTTTCGAGGTCCTGGATCATCTTCACTATCATTATTCTGAATTCTTTTTCTGGAAGGATGCCTATCTCTACGTCATTTAGTTGTTTTTCTGGGGCTTTATCTTGTTCCTTCATCTGGTACATAGTTCTCTGCCTTTTCATCTTGTCTGTCTTTCTGTGAATGTGGTTTTTGTTCCACAGGCTGCAGGATTGTAGTTCTTCTTGCTTCTGCTGTCTAGGTTGTTTTTCTTATTGAGTTTTGAGAGTCCTGTATATATTCTGAATACTAATCTTTTAATCAACATGTGATTTGTATACATAGGATTTGTCTTTCCTATAACTTGTCTTTAATTATATTAGAGTACTTCAAAGAGCAGACATTCATATATTTGACAAAATCCAATTAGCAATTTATTTCCTTTATGGTTTCTGCTTGTGGTGTCACACCTAAGAAATATTTGCATAGCCCCAAATGACACGATTTTCTCCTTTGTATTCTTATGGCTTAGATTTTACATTTACACCTATGATCCACTTTAAGTTAATCATTCTTTTGTGATGCAAGGTATGAATTGAGTATAGTTTTCAATATGGTTATCCAATCTGTCTAGTGCCCTTTGTTATTTCTTCTTCATTGAATGTATATTTGTTGAAAATCAGACTTCTCCCTAATATAACATCTTGTTCTTATTTTCCTAATAATTGTTTCCTCCAGTGTAAAACACTGTTTTTAGTAAGCTTGACATTCTCTTTATTCGTTCTGGCTTTTCATTAATATTTGGTGAATTTTGATTATGTTTTTATCTCTGCATTGAGATTTTTCACTAGATTGTCTGCTGCCATATTTGTACAGCCTAATTTGATGAGGTAAGTATCTCAGCAGCAGGTCTCCGGCTGTGTCCGATTTATCTCAGACATTGCTGTCCTCCTTGGGCATTTTTTTTTTCTTTTTTCCACCACAAGCTTCCTCACTGAGCACTTTCACTTGATGAAAGACATTCTAATCACTGCTGATTAGACATGCTGCCTCATGTTCCCCTGGGTTTCCCTGGTTCCCCTCCTAATGCCAGCTTCCAGTGCCTCTAGGCATAGGCAACACTGATGCTGCATCCACTTTGGTGACTGTATTCTCCTGTCTTCACCTCCACATGTTCCCTCTATGAGAAGAAAGTATATACTCTTACAACAAACTAATCCTGGAGAATTTCATAATGCCCAGTAGACTGGTGCAAATCCATGTGTCTCTAAAAGAGGATGAGGAATAACTACACAGAGATCTGAAAGAAAACCTGACACCAGAAACTCATTCACACATACCATCAACAGATAATCTAGAAGCCACAAAATCCCTTGTGCTTCATAATTCCCTTTTGGTTTTATTTCTCAAATTTGATGATACTATATCAAAAGCAGATAACTATAATCGCTTTAAATTGCATGTAAATTTGTGTAGTAATTATCAGTGCTTACCTAAATAATTAATATCTGCTTATCCTGAGTTATGTTAAATTACTGCACAGATGACATACTTTATAAACTTAATCTCTAATAATAAGATTATAATTAAATACTTATTGATCATGTAATTTTAAGCTCTTTACTAAGAAACATTGTATACTTATTGTTTTCAATTCTTACTGTCTTTGAGTAACATAATCAAATACTTATTTAGTCAAAAAGCAACTATTTAAAAGTGTTTGTTAGAAAGAGAATCAATATATTAAGAAATAAAATTAAGTGAAACTGTGTATTCCCAATAATTGTGATATAACTAAAGTAAAACGCTTATATTCTGAAACCCTAAGAAAATGTTTGACAAGAAACTCTTTCCTCATTTTCTGCTGGAAGATCAACAGATTTTCTGCAGTGACATACTATTCAAGAGTTATTTAGGTGATGTTAAACTCATGAATAAGGTTAATCATGCAAGAAAATGTGATTACTTTACATAACATTATGATGTTTGTACAAACTAAAATAATTAAAAACTAAAGAAAATTTAAAACAGAGATTTTATTTCTACAAGAGACTAAACATTTAGCTAAAAGAAAAATATTTGAATACTTGATTTTTGTAGCTTTCATTTAAATGAATGGAGAAAAAATTTGTCTGGATTATCATTTAATAGTTCTGTATAGAAAACGGAATTTTCTGTACATTAGAGCACTCAAAAGAACTTTTGCAATCTCAGTACAGGCCTAACTGGATTTGCTAACATTACCAAACCCATGCATTATATCCTGAGGTGTTCATACAAATGAACGATTCACATTTGCTGGGACGGTTAAGAAAGCTTGCAGAACATATAGCACTGAGTTTCTGACTTTATTTTCAAAATTTTACTTTTTCAGGAAAATTGCAATCACTTGAATTAAGAAACCGAAATGGAGACTAATTAAGATTTCTTCCCAAAAGAGCTCAAAAGTCAACAAGTGCTGGGCTTCCCTGGTGGCGCAGTGGTTGAGAGTCTGCCTGCCAATGCAGGGGACATGGGTTCGCGCCCTGGTCTGGGAGGATCCCACATGCTGCGGAGCGACTGGGCCCGTGAGCCACAATTACTGAGCCTGCGCGTCTGGAGACTGTGCTCCGCAGCAAGAGAGGCCGCGATGGTGAGAGGCCCGCGCACCACGATGAAGAATGGCCCCCACTTGCCGCAACTGGAGAAAGCCCTCACACAGAGGCGAAGACCCAACACAGCCATAAATAAATAAATAAAATATAAAAAAAAAAAATTAGACAACAGAATCTTGTGGCATGCAAAAATAAATAATCTGGAAAAATTCTGTTTAAAAAAAAAAAAAGTCAACAAGTGCAAATAAAGAGGGAGTCAGAGAGACTATGACAGCAACACATTGAGATGATGATCTCTCTCTTCTGGCCTGAGGGCCTGTTCCATAAAGCCATGTATCAAGGACCTCATATTCTGAGTGAAAGATGAGAGAATTCCTCCAACACAGCGCAAAGAATAGACGTGAATTAGCTTCCTCCAAGCAAAGAGTACAAGTGAGGGATCTGGAAAAATATATTCCTAGTCCTGAACTACAAGAAGAAATTATAAATGCCCTTATTGGTGATGGAAATATCCCAGACCTCCTAGCTTGATTAATTCCATGTCAGCCCTATGCATAAATGTTTTTCACTTACTTAAAAAAAAATCTGGTCTTTGATGTCAAAGCAAATTTCAGCTCAGAAAAATGCTGAAGGGACTAATCCTGATGTTTGCCAATTATTTGAGATAGCTCCATTTTTAATAGAAATGGCATTTAAAAATTATGAATTAAACACTTCAAAAACATGTCACCCTGAATCTCAAACCCTCCCTTTTAATTTCTTTTTCCATGCTTTCTAGATCATACAAGCAACAGTAGTTACGAGTGCTCTTTGTAGTTAGTTTCAAATGGTAACTATTATTATTGCTTAATACAAATTACTGGTCTCCCTGCAACTATCTCGTCCTTCAGCAAAGTTGTCTTGCTTAAATCTACATTTAACAAAATTACATTTTACAAAATTAATAACTTCCATGAAAATTTGTTGGTCCTATATTATTATTTTTCTTTCAAAACAACGACCTAATTCTTTATTCAAGTTCATCAGAAGATGAATACTAAAGATATATTAGTTTCATAGTTAGAAAGAAATGTGTTTTCTCTGCATTTCTATGAAATGAGAATGAACATACAAATTCTTCAAATAAAAGCAAAAAAATGGCTTTGAATTAACAGAAAGATGGAACTTTGTTTTATAAGCTTTAAGCTCCAATTACTGTTATGGGCATGCACTGGTAGATAGATAAAGAAGTAAGATTCACAGTGACAGACTGGGGAAAGAGGAATAATCCTACTAATTCAGAAGACATCTGGGCTTATTCAGACAACAGCAGTCAACATTTAGAAAATGTGTACGAAGTTCTTACAGATTTGTCCAGCTCTATCAGAGTACTCATTTTATTGAAGACATTTTAGACTTTAAACTGTAGAGTAAGCTTCTCAAGAGTCAAATTCTCTTTGTAATTGACAAAATCTATTCATTTCGATTGTATTTTTAAAAGGAAATAAAGAATTATAGTATAAGGATCAACTGGTGTTCGGACAGCAAGCAAGTTTCTCAAGATATGCTAAATGAGTATGAATTAAAATCATGTAAGTACTAATTCTCTTAAAAATTATATTTAAAGTTAAGCTTTTGGGGCTTTCCTGGTGGCGCGGTGGTTGAGAATCTGCCTGCTAATGCAGGGGACACGGGTTCGAGCCCTGGTCTGGGAAGATCCCACATGCCACGGAGCAACTAGGCCCGTGAGCCACAACTGCTGAGCCTGCGCGTCTGGAGCCTGTGCTCCGCAACAAGAGAGGCCACGATAGTGAGAGGCCCACACACCGCGATGAAGAGTGGCCCCCACTTGCCGCAGCTGGAGGAAGCCCTTGCACAGAAACGAAGACCCAGCACAGCCAAGAATAAATAAATTAATTAATTAATTTAAAAAAAAATCTCAATGCCTAAACGCCACAAAACAATTAAAAAAAAAAAAAAAAGACTAGATAGGACCACAGACTCTCCAACTGGGCATGCGAAAGTGTCTGCTTGGTGAGCTTTAAAAATAAATAAATAAATAAATAAATAAAGTTAAGCTTTTTTCTCAACAATAAACTTGGATGTTTTGTTACTATTTGGAACCTGGACACTTGAAAATTAATATTGCGATATATACCATAGCTAAATGACTTAATATTTTGACAAATTCTAAAAGAACATTTACTCTATCTCATGCCATATTAATTGAAAAACTAATCACTATCCCTGCACTATCTTACCCATACTCTCCAAGCCAGAGTGAAGGTGGGAAGGGCTCTGAGAGGACAGGGGCAGTTCTAACATTCTATTTAGGTCCTAGGTTTGATCCAAGTATTCCATCCCATGCCAGGAAGTCACAAAGCTTTCCAGTCTCCTTCTTCTGCCTTTTCTTTTCTTTCTTTTTTTTTTGTTTTTGTTTTTGTTTTAGGTCCAGTTTATTCTTAACTTCCCCTAGTTAGGTTAATTTGGCTGTCCTGTGTGATTAATTACTGTACTCAGAAGTAAATATCCTGTGCCACATCAAATTTCTTCGTATGTACTGTGTGTGGTCCCCCTGCATTCAAGTAGAGATATGTATGTGTGGTGACTGAGTAAAAACATACTCTCTCCCACCCCCTCATTTTTTCATCACATAAAACAATTCCAAGTGAGGACGTATTTCTGGAGCAGCAAAGAGGAGAGATTCAGCGTGTTACAAAAGCATCACAATTAACGGCATTTTATACTCCCCCAAAGTGTTTTTATTTGAAAATGTTCCTTTTGTGTGTTGTCAAAATACCTTAACTAGAAGTTGAAAGTAAGAGAATAACCTGGCAACCTTTCTTGTCCTTTCACATTTTTTGCCAGCCTTTTGAACATTCAGTGACTGCCGAAAAAATATTTTAAACTAATGGACGGAATTAGACCGTTGCTAAATATTGACACCAATGCAAATACCGACGATTACATTAATATCCGTACAGTTCAGGGGACTATAATAAACTGAGGACAGGACTATCTTAATAATTCTGGATTGACTCAATGGGAAAGGAAATCCAAGTTGGTGTCTTGATCATAAGTTATCGTTCATCTCAGAATAGAATAAATTAAAAGCATACAGAAGTAATTCCCCCTATATCTAGTTATAGGTGTAAGTCTTACCTGTCGAGAATGAAATGCACCTGTTTCTTTGCACAAAAAATCTTCTTGTTGCACAATAAGTGATGTGACAGCAGCAAGAACTCTGACAAACTAACTATTGTTAGACAAAGAACCATCATTCTGGAAAAATAGCAAGTCCAAATTCTCTCCCAAGTCTACCCAAACAATCTAATCTTCAGTTAAAAAATAAAGAAAAGGTTTGTCATTGGGAAGTGTTGGCCTATATTCTTTCCCAAGTCTACCAAAATGTGTGTGTGTGTGTGTGTGTGTGTGTGTGTGTGTAGTCTATAGTCTTCAGTTAAAAAAGATTTGCCATTGGGAAGGGTTAGTCCATATTTGAAATAAAAGATTAGTAAAGTATGAATTTAAACATTTCACAGACTGTATAATCCTATCAAAATGGAGAGATGGAGAATTTATCCTGGGCCTCGAAAATTTTAAGGGTGCAAAATAATCTTTATTAGCTGTCCACAAAGACTGCATCCAGCATTTGAAAACTTGAGGCTCTACTTCACTGGTCTGTAGAGACTATTTTTCTTCCAACATCCTAGAGACTACATACAGCAAAAGAACTGCAGTAGTAAACGATGCCATCAGATATAAGTTCCATGGGAAAGGGAGAGATTTTTGGCAATAACTTTGAGTAAAGGAAGTGACATAAGCCTAAACCTTATATCAAATGAGTATCCTAAAATACTGAGAGATTGATACAAATGCATAATCCACCTTAAACTGTTAATGATCAGTTAATCCGAAAGAGCTGAAACAGAGCTATAAAGAACCAACAAAAACAGATCTTTTGTGAGAGTGGGAATATGAGATTATAGTAGCAATAGCAGGGCTATCAGTTTAAGACATACTTTTTGTTTGGTTCTGTTTTCATTTATTTTTCACTTTAATGATATAGAGTAAACTAGCCCAAGTAATCCCATTCTGATAGGATTAATTAGCCACGGAAACTAAACCACAGTTATCACCTCCTTATTGGTTATATGGATAGCAATCTCTCTCATAGAACGGGGTGAGTAGCAGCAGTGGGAATAAAATCTGGGACCCAGCTTTGGAAGTGGTGCGTAGGAAGCGTCAAATAGAAACTCAAGTTGAGTTGAGAGAAGTTGGCATCCAAGCAAAAAAGAAAGGAGGGAAAAAAGCAGATTTAAAACCATGTTTCAAAAAGAACTTTGTGTATACTTACTGACCCATAAAACTGACTGGATGAAAATAGGTCAGAAACCTACTACATTTCTGGGAGGAAATACACTATTTTGCCAAAGAAATCACAAGCCTTAATGTACATACATACATACATACAAGAATCCCTTTGACACTTTGAGAATTGAAACAATCCATAGGCTCCTAACATTCCACATGGGAGAAGCAGGCTGAGAAAGTTGTGCAATTTGCAAAGAGGTCATATTCCCCAACATCTATTTCACATATTGCCAAAGAAGATAATGGAAAAATAAAAACATCTGAGAGGATACAGCCAGGGTTCCTGGAAAGAAATGGACCAGGGAAGGAGCTCTTCCAAGAGAGAACAATAGGACATAATCAAGATACATCTCATGCTCACTGGGAAGGGGTCTTTACAGTTTCTGCCCAGTGTGATTTCATAATTGCCATGGGGCACTGAAAACTCTATCTCATTCCTCCTCCTTCCCAGTGGGATTTTTGGCTTTTTGTTGCATCTATCTCATCCCTATTTTAAAATTATATACATTTTATTATGTAACAGGGAGAAGCACAAATATTTTGCCATATTTTATCCACGGGCCTCAGGAGCAAAAGGAGCAACATCTGGACATGATGAAGAAGACATGGGACTACCCAGAGATCCGGGACTTGAGCTAATCACATTTACTGAATGAGACTGGGTTATCTCCCTTCAGGGCGGGGGGTGTATGTGTTCCATGTGTGGGAAGAGAAAGTGAATGAGTATTGAGTGACCAAAGGACAGACTGCCAGAGACTGTTAAGATTTACCAAATATCTCTATGCTTCTCTACATTCCCAGCCCTTCTGGAAGTTAGGCTGGAAATACGAAATTCTGGCCAAGGTAATATGAAGGAAGTAAGTCATTTCTAATCTCAGACAGTTAAGATATAGTTTGTCCCTTCCTCTCCATCTTCCCCTGCCACAGTTAATGGCTTTGGAGGCTGTGTGTTCTGTCCGATATGGCTCAAGTCCCCTCTTGGAAGAGAACTACCCTAGGGGGAGGCTGCACCAGCATCTAATTCTGACATGACTGAAAATTAAACTTTTATTGTGCTAAACTCCTGAGATTTGAGTGCATGTCTGCTGCATTAATTACCCTAATATAATAAGGGGGCACAAACCCCAAAATTTTAATGTGAAATCCCATAATTTTTCAGGCATAGCAAAGCATCACAATTCATAATTGAAATTAGACACCTATTTGACATCTATCATCCATCTATCCATTTTTCTATGTATCTGCATTTCAGTAAGACCTTATTCAAAGACCAAATTTCTACTATGTCCATATAATCTTGGCCAAAGTGCACTTGAGTCTCAGTTAGGGTTAGCAAGAGTAGCTCAAGAATAATTCTATTCTTGACACCCTTCTTCCCTCAGGAGAAATGACCACTCAGTCTTGGGTTCCTCGCTGACCACTTAATCTCAAATAAGAGAAACCAGCTCTAGCTAGCTTATTCAGAAAAATTATATATTAAAGTATATTGGGCAGCTTATGGATCCTTTGGGGAGACAGAACAGTTACAGACGTTTCACAGCTAAGACCAATGCCCAAAATCACATGGTAGAACTAGTTCAATAGAGATATCACTGCTCCTCCCTTGAGCACAAACCTTTCAGCTTCTACTACCAACACTGAGAATGTTGAACACTTAAAGGTACTTACTCCATGACTCTCTGCTGCTCTGGAGCTTAGAGCTGCCACCACTCACACAATACCTGATTCTTTGCTTTACTGGCTTTGTCTTCAAAATCTAGCCTGTATCATCCCTGAAACGTGAGGCTGGAAAAGTGAGTAAATGTCTTCCCCAGAGAGCAGCAGGGAGCCGGCACTGGGGGAATTTCCCAAACACATGAAAGATGTTCAGGGGCAGGTAGCCAAAAGAAATGACCAATTTCTACTATAGCCACATACATACCGCTACTGTGGACCATAACAGGGATATAATAGACACTTAATAAATATCTGTAAATGGATGAAATAACATAGAGTGACCAGGATTGAAGTATTCATTTATTGCTATTCACACGGCATCATTTTAAATGCCACAAGAGTGATTGGATGGTATAGCATGACCGCACAGCTCCCCTGAGTTCAACAGAATTATTCTTTCAGTCCCATCCAGTTCAACAGTGATCAAAGCCAAAGCTCCAGAGAATGAACTCCAACTGACACACTCAGCCCCATCCTATAGACTAAGAAGAGGAGCTCAGAGCTTAATAGGACACTGAAGAAAACTGACTAGGCTTCCACTATCAAGGTGAAGTGGGAATTAGAGCAATTTTCCTGACACTCCAGGCAAAAGTGGGCAGTTTGCCTGGATTATCTAGGTCACTGCTTCAAACTCTAAGATTCATTTTGCCCATGGAGAACTGTCCTATTAGCTCCAGTTACCACAGAGTAACTAACTGAGAAGTATGCTCAGGGTAAAAACAGCCCCATTCCTAACAATCTCCTTTTAACTATGCTTAAATGTCCATGATTTTTGGTCATATTGATCTAGGCTGGATTTAAAAGAGCAACTCTTTGGGATGGACTACAAATGCCACACACGCTTAACTTGCTATTATATTTAAGGCAGAATGTGTCAAATCAAATGATAAAAAATGAGGAGCCAATTCTCTTTCAGGCTGCCTTGAAGGATTCCCCCATGATTATGGTAGGAATGAATCATCCACAATGATATTTAGGTTAGTAATGCCATTATAATAAAGTGTGTAATTTAGGTTAGTCTCCATTATGTCAAGAGAATTGCCACATATTCACCTCGTTCTCCGACTTCTCAGCTTTGCCCCTGTGGCTTACTCAGGGCACTGTTAATTGACACAATTAAGAGTGAAGACTGATTTAAAGGACCCAGAGGAGCCGCTGGGAGAGTGAGGTTTATGTACTCAGGAGAAGGTTTTATATACTCTGTAATAACTTCCTTCCGGATGCCCCAATTCTTCTCTCGATCAGCAAAAAAGCCAGGATGGGGGGTGACCAACAATATTAGCGTTACAATTTGGTTTCACTCATTTTATTTGTATTTATTTAAATCAAGGACCAATTTAGGTCTGGTTCCCTTTTAGAGGTACGGATGTGGCTATAGACCTGTCTAGTTCTCATCCACTTTCCCATTAGTTTTTTTTCTCATTATTTTTTGATACTATAATAAATTATAATAAAGTGCCAACTCAAACCAAAGCATTTTCAAAAAGAGTTTTCCCATGCTGAGGAAGGAAAAAGATACAATGGACTAAATAAAGTTTCTTCATTAGGTAAGGAAAATTCATGTCCATTCCCATTAAGAGAATTTAGCTCACTGTTGAAATTCTTATTTACCAAGCAACCACTTGATCCATCTAGCTTAACATCCTAACTACAGAAATGAAAAGTGCCCGGAATTAAGTGGTTGTTTTTCACATGCAGAGTCAGAGAACAAAAACAGGGACCCACATCTGTACTTATTTTAGTTCTGTAAGTCTTGCATCTCTTCTTAGGAGATCAGCACTAGCAAATTGCTGTTAACTGGGATAATTATACAGTCCTCTGAGCAGCGAGCATAATAACACTATGAGTGTCCAAGGGTTTGAACAATTTGGACTGATTTTGTATGGTGTATAATTTACAGTAGAGATTCGGAATGTCTTCTTTTTTTTTTTCTTTTAAGAACAGCTTTCATCCTTTTGCTCTGGATCATTATACATGGAGACACGTATTCACAGTCAAATTTGATACAAATAAATCTAAACATCTGCAAAACTAGGATAATTTTATTGGCATTTACACAGTGCTGTCTCGGGCCATTTCTGGTTGTGATTGGCAGGGCCCTAGAAGTTAGCTGAAACTCACCCATGTCAAAGCACGATGTTTAAATGGGTAAACTGACATCAAGACCTTAATGTAATTGTTAAGAAATAAGTCAGTTAGGAAATGTGAATGAGAAAGATCATCTAAAAATGGTATAAAGAAATGCTCAAGTGTATAAAGTAATTAAATGCATATAACGTACTGAGCTATACCTAAGATGGGATTATAGGGCGTGGTGGCTCCCACTGCCGTCCCAGCTACTCCAGTGTGTGAGGCAGGAGGATGCTTGGGCCAGGAGTTCTGGGCTGTAGTGCTCTCTGCCAATCAGGTGTCCCCACCAAGTTCAGCATCCATCTGTGACCTCCCTGGAGAAGGGGAGCACTAAGTGGCCTAGGGATGGGTGAACTGGCCCACGTCAAAAATGGAGCAGGCCTCGAGATGTGATTGTAGTTGCAGTAAAAAACAAGACAAAGGAAATTTTTTAAAGTACACTTCAATAAGCTTCCTTCACTTGCTTATTCGTTCAGTCATTCAACAAAAAACCATTTGCTTTGGGGAAAGAGGGGGAACCCTAGAGAGTGCTGGAGACTACATGGCTGAACCAGACATTCTGCCCTCAGGAAGTGCAAAGATTAGCTTCTTGGTAAATATACATAAAAGGCAAACACATTAGCAATCAATATTTCTAGGATAAAGTAGAATTTCACCCCTTCCATAGCTAATCAATTTATATTAATTGTTCTATTAGGTAATGATGCTCAAAGAAATCCAAGTCACATAGAAAGTATAGTATACAGATAAAGAAAATGACAAGAATATCATACTGCCTGCAATTAATTCACTATACCATTGTGTTAATCATAGCAACTGTTTTAATGGCCTAGCCCACTTACTAATAAAAAACTAGCCCACTTACTAATAAAAAACTTACTAATAAAAAACTTACTAATAAAAAACTGCGTTAACTAGGACTTCCATTATGATGTTGAAAAGGAGTGGTGAGAGAGGACATCCCTGTCTTGTTCCTTATCTTAGTGGGAAACCTTGGCATCCTCACCATTAAGTATACTAGCTGTAGGCTTTGGTAGAAGTCTGTTATCAAGTTAAGGAAGTGCGCTATATTCCTAGTTTGCTGAGACTTATCATTATGAGTGGGTGTTGGGTTTTGCTAATAGTTTTTGCTTCTATTGATATAATCATTGATTTCTCTTCTTTAGCCCTGTTAATATGATGAATTAAATTAAATAATGTTTGAATGTTGGTCCAGCCTTGCATATCTGGGATAAATCCCACTTGGTCATGGTACATAATTTTTATTATACATTGTTGGATCTAATTTGTTGACATTTTGTTGAGAATTTTTATATCAATGGTCATGGGAAATATTTCTTGTCTTGTAATGTCTTTTTCTGGTTTTGGTATCAGGATAATGCTGATCTCATAGAATGAGGTAAAAGGATTCCTTCTGCTACTATGTTCTGAAAGAGATTGTGTAGAATTAGTATAATTTCTTCCTTAAATATTTGGTAGAATTCAACAGTGAACTTACCTGGGCCTGAATCTTTTTCTTTTGAAAGACTGTTAATTATTGATTCAATTTCTGTAACAGATATAGCCTTATTCATGTTGTCTGTTTCTTCTTGTGTGAGTTTTGGCAGGTTGTGTCTTTCAAAAAATCGGTCCGTTTCATCTAGGTTATCAAATGTGTGGACATAGAATTGTTCATATATTCCTTTACTATCCTTTTAAAGGCAATGGGATCCTTGGTGATATCCCCTCTCTCATTTCTGATATTAGTAATCTGTGTATTCTTTTTTTTTTTCTTAGTTGGCTTGGCTAGGTGCTTATTGATTTTACTGATCTTTTCAATGCTGCAGCTTCTGTTTTTATTTATTTTCTCTATTGATTTCCTGTTTTCAGTTTCATCGATTGCTGTTCTAATTTTTATTATTTCTTTTCTTCTGCTTATTTTGGATTTAGTTTGTTCTTCTTTTTCTAGGTTCCTAACGTGAAAGCTTAGATGAATGATTTTATATCTTTCTTCTTCTCCAATATATGCATTCAATGCTGCAAATCTCTAAGCACTGCTTTCACTGTATCTCACAAATTTTTATAAGTTGTATTTTCATTTTCATTTTGTCCAAAATATTTTTAATCCTCGAGATTTCTTATTTAAACTTGTTAGAAGTATGTTTTTTAATGTCCAAGTATATTAGGATTTCCCATCTATCTTTCTGTTATTAATTTTTAGTATAAGTCCATTGTGTTCTGAGAGCAGGCACTGTATGATTTCTATTTCTTTAAGTGTGTTAAGGTGTGTTTCCTGGCTAAAAATGCGGTGAAACTTGGTGAATGTTCCATGTGAGCTTGAGAAGAATGTGTACTCTGTAGCTGCTGGATGAAGTACTCTATAGATGCCAATCATGTCCAGTTCATCGATGGTGCTGTGGGTTCAGCTGTGTCCTTAGATTTTCTGCCTTCTAGATCTGTCCATTTCTGACAAACATGGGTTGAAGTGTCCCACCATAATGGTGGATTCATCTATTTCTCCTTGCAGTTCTATTGCTTTTTGCCTCACATATTTTGACTCTCTGTCGTTAGGTGCATACATGTTAAGGATTGTTATGCCTTCTTGGAGTATTGGCTCCTTTATCATTATGTTATACACCTCTTATCTCTTCAGAGCAGAGCTCTGAAGTCTGCTCTATCTGAAATTAATATAGCTATTCCTCTTTACTTTTGACTAGTGTTAGTATAGTATAATTTTTTCCATTTTTTTTTTTTACTTTTAATCGTTATATCTTTAGATTTAAAGTGGATTTCTTGTAGACAATCTATAGTTTGGGCTCGCTCTTTGAATCATTCTGACAATCTCTCTTAATTGGTATATTTAGACCACTGATATTTAAAGTAATTATTGATATAACTGGAGTAACATCTACTATATTCATTACTGTATTCTATTTGTTGCCCTTGTTCTTATTTTTGCCTGACACACATTTTCTGCCTTTTGTGGTTTTAATTGAGAATTTTACATGATTCTGTTTTCCTGCTTTCTTAATATATCAATTATAATACTTATTTTTTAAACTGTTTTAGTGCTTGCTCTAGAGTTTGCAATATACATTAACAGATGGTCCCTGACTGACGATGGTAGGGCTTATGATTTTTTTGACTTTATAATGGTGCAAAAGCGATACGCATTCAGTAGAAACTGTACTTCACATTTTGAATTGTGATATTTTCCCTGGGCTGGTGCTATGTGGTACAATACTTTCTCATGATGCTGGGCAATGGCAGCAAATCACAGCTCCCAGTCAGCCACGTAATCATGAGGGTAAACAACTGATACACTTACAACCATTCTGTACCCATAACCACCATTCTGTTTTTCACTTTCAGCCATTACAGCATTCATAATATTCATGTTAGTTCTAGTTTTTTGCTATTACAATACTGCAATGACCATTCCTGTCCAACTATCTTTATATAGAGAAATGAACATTCTTCTATGAGCTGCTCTTTAAACTTTGGTAAAGGTACCCTTAGGGTTAGATATAATGTCTCCATGACGCATGTGAGCATAAGTGCTTTAAATGGAAGCAATTCATTTCAACTTCCACATTATTTTTCTCCTAAAGTGACCTGCCTGAGAAGGTGCTTATGGTTGAGGTGTGGTGCTGTTTCTCCTTTCCCGTCTCTCCTTTCAAAATCACCCTTTTCTCATTTTACATAAACCTATTAGAATGGGGTAAGATAAACAACACAGACAAAATCAAGTGCTAGTGGGACTGGAACAATGGAAACTCTCATAAATTGCTGATAAATATGAAATTGTAGTGTCACTCTGAAAAATGGTTTGGCAGTTTCTTAAAACATCAAACATATCCTTAACATGAGGCCCAGCAATCCCACTCCTATGTATTTATCTTAGAGAAATAAAAACGTATGTTCACACAGAAACCTACACACAAGAGTTTACAGCAGCTCTATTCATGATTGCCCCAAACTGAAAAGAACCCAAATGTCCTTCAATGGATGAATGGATAAACAACTGTGGTACATCATACAACTGAGTACTACTCAGCAACAAAAAAGAATTAACTTACATAAATCTCAAAGGCATTATGCTAAGTGAAAAAATATTTCAAAATGTTACATATTATATGAATCATTTATATAACATTTTGCTAGACAAATATGTAGCGATGGAGACCAGATCACTGTTTGCCAAAGGTGATGTGAGGTGTGGGAGGGAGAGTGTGACTACAAGGCATCGAGGTAACACAGAGATGCTTCTGTGGGGGAGGGGGCTGATGCAACTATTCTGTTTCCTCACTGCCGTGGTGTTTACATAAATTCATACCTGTGTTAAAATTCACAGAGCTGTATGCACAGATAAATAAATGTTTCTGTATGTTAATTTACAGTAGAATAAAATAAAATAAAATAAAAACCTGTGTATTCATTCCGAATCTCACCATGGAACATGGCTCTAAAACATTGCTCTAAAATATAAAAGTCCCTTGAGTACCAAAAGGACAGTCTGAAACATTGTGGTTTATTTAGAGGAAATCAGTAACTCTAAAGACTGTATTACATAACTTTATGTGGGTTATGTGGTTCATGATGCTTTACTTTCAACAAAATTTTAGTGGAATCTAATCCTTTTGTTAGTTAATTTATGTCTAAAAAATCAGTGGTAGATCTCTATGTGGTTTTTGATATGTAATAGAGGGAGTTCAAGTAATTAAGAGCTACAAGGAAAATTTTTTCATTCTCATCTATTTATTTATGTGAACTAAGTTTCTTACCTCTTAGATCTATAAAAATGAAAAAGAAAAAAACCCACATAGGAATAGAATTGATGCTAAACCCTGGCTTAATTAGAACACCTGCTCTTGTTTGCCGATGTCTTCTCATATCTGTCTGAGAATTTGTTTCTTGATTTCCTTCATCCCTTATGTTTGTTTCCTCAAAGTTATTTTCTCAGTCTTTTTCTCTACTTATAGTTAAAAGTGAGGCATTAAGAAGAAGACTGGAAGCTTTGTGTATGTTCATGGATTGTGGAGATTTTATTGGTGTAATGAGTTGTATCATGTTTACTCCAGCATAGGTATGTTGTAGCCTTAAATTAACCTCCAGTACTTCACAATATGACCTCATTTGGAAATAGGATCTTTACAGAGGTAATCAAGTTAAAATGAGGTCATTAGGGTAGGACCAGATCCAATATGATTGATTTCCTTATAAAACAGGAAAATATGGACACAGAGACATACATAGAAGACGTGCAAAGACACAGGGCCATCCATAAGCCATGGAGAAAGGCCTGGAATAGAGTCTTCTCTCACAGACCTCAGAAGAAGCCAACTCTGCCAACACCCTGAGTTCAGACTCCTAGACTACAGAAATGTGAGACAATAAATGTTTTCTGTTTAAACCACCCAGTTTGTGTTACTTTGTGGTCCTCCTGCCTACCTCCAAAATGTGGGAAGAAGTTTGGGGCTTCTAACTGCTTCTCATGCAAATTTTAATAACTCTCTATATATTTATTCTCAAATTTATCCCAGTTACTAGGTATCTGGTACTGTTAAGTCCTGAGCCTTTTGGGGGCAGGATTCTGTGGTCTAAATAAAGTGATTTCTTGGCTTTCCCCACTGCCAGCTTAGAATTCAGCTTTTTTAGAGCTGCTAATTCCATTATCACAAGTGTGATGCTTCCTGGCTTTCAAAATGTTAATGCTATTTTTCCCTCTCCCATTTTCCTCATGCTAGTAGGTTTATGCCTTCTTTCAAAACACATTTTTAATTAGAAGTGTCAAGTTCCATTATTTCATATGACCTCAGCTACACATTAGATAAGATATTTGATATATTTTGGTGGATGTTTTGAGTCAGGAGACATTTTTAGGACGACTACTCAGGCGTATGGCTGGAAAAGGCATATTGTAACCATAATACTTGCTTATGTTGATTAGAAGATATTAAATCATCTCTGTTCTAGAATCTGTTCTTTTTTAAGGGGCTAGGGTTGACCTAATGATAATTACATTAAGCAGGGTTTGCAATCAGATGTGCTTATTTTACTCCAATACAGGTTGAATTACTAGATAGTAACATATCTAGACATCCACATGGAGTTACACTGATTTTGTAGAATAGTTTATACTTATATCTTTAGCAATAGATGGAAACTGAGTGTTGAAATGTGACTTCTATTGCAGGTTCTGCCATTTACTAGATGTGTGCTGTTATTAGATGCACTTTATCTAAAGTTTGTTTCTTCTTCCATAAGCTATATGTATATTAGTTACCAAAATAATTCTGTAATTCTGTACTTTTAATTGAAACAACAGCCACCCTTCTTCCTGACTAAATTATTCTCTAGCATCTAAAACAGAAATACGTGTATCTACATCAGTTAGAAAGTAGCTTCCTATATAATTCTGGTTAGTTTATTTTATTTTAGAAAAAATAGAACACTGTAACTCAAGATCCCTTCTCTAACAAAGAAATCTTTTCAAGTTTCTTTTTCTTTTGCAAAGAACTCTTTTATTGTGGAAGCATACAGATAAAAAATGGTGATTTTTACAATTTTAAAGTGTATAATTCAGTGATTTGAAGCACATTCACAATGTTGTGCAACAATCATAGAATGGGCCCATACGCTGGGAACCTAAATCAGACAGAACTGCCAATCAGCTCTTTGGCCAGACAGGGTTACCAGCTCTGATGTGCAGAGAGACAGAGCTGCTGGCTAGGGTCTCTGCTTTGGTGCAGCTGCAAGCAGAAAGGCAGTCTGGCAAGATCTGAGCACTGGCTGCAAGAAGCCCTGCCCTGCTTCTCCACCTCTATCTGATCGCCAGTGCTGAGTGTGGCAGATTCCCTCAGTGTGAACGCCATGAGTCTTGACAGAGTGGGTCTTCCAAGAAGCATCCTGCAATGATGGGAAAGCTTATGTCCACCTTGGACCATCTTTCCCACTGGAGAAATCACAGGTCTAGGGGTGGGGCTCTTAGTGTGGGGTTGTGCCAGCCTGGGGGAGGGGCCATGCAGGCAAAGTGAAACAGCTTCTCTAACCCTCAAGTCCTTCTCAGTCTCTGTGGTCCAGGGAGGTGCTTCAGGCTCATCCCCAGGGTCCTGGGATTTTCTCAGTAGTGTGTTATCTATGGATAGCTGCTAATCAGTCTTCTTGTGAGGGATACTGAAGTCAGGAACAAGCTATGTCATCTCCACCTTAATTCTCACCACCCTTGCATAGCTATATACTTGTTCTGCCACAATGACTCCCCTCGCTCCACTGTGTCTATGCTTTCACATGGCTCCACTGACGTTATGTTTAAAAAGATGTCACCTTTCTGCTAAAAATCCTGAATGGCCTCACATATTACCCCGAGAAAAAACCACGACCCTTGTTACAGCTTGTAGGACCATATGTGATCTGACCCACACAGTTTCTCTGGCCTCACTTCCTACCACTTTGTTCCTGGATCACTGTACTCCAGGCACACTTGCCTTCTTGATTTTTCCTAAACACTCCAGCCCAGGTTCTGTCTCCATAGTGCACGACCTCCAGATATCCACATGATTTACTGCTGTAGTTACTTCATATATCAACCTAGATATCACCACATAGAGAACTTTACTGACCAAGTTATGTAAGATAGCACTCTCTTCATTCTCTGTTCTCTGCTTTCATCTTCTCCATAGTACTTATTATCTTGCATAATGTTCCTTTGTTATCCACCTACCTCCATGAGATGGGACTAACCCATGAGAGTAATGTTCTAAATATATTCTTGGAAATAATTAATATAAGAATAGAAAATTTGAAAAGGAATGATAGGTTTAGTTTCAATCATGTTGAACTGGACATGAGCACTGCATATATTTTTTCTTTTCTGGAGCTCAGGAGAAGACCAGCTGGATGCAGATTTAGAAGATATTAACATAGGTGACAGTGAAGCCATAAATGTGCATATAGAGTACATAGTTTGTCATTGATAAAATCATTAGTTCAAAGTTAAACAATTGTAGACCTTGGCATTGACCCTAAGCAGTATGACTCCTCTGATGGACATGCCCGATTAACTTGGCAATTGAGAACATAGAGGCTACAGGACCCGTAGTCAAGAGTGCTTGGGGTCACTTAGACTGAACCTCACAAAATGCGTATCTTGTTAATGTCTGCTAGCAGTGACAGAACACAGAGAAATTTAGAATTCTCAAGAATGCTAAACCAATTGTCTCTTATCTTGTTCCACCTACCAAATAGGAAAAAAAAAAGAGATTAAAAAAAAAAAAGAATTGGATCTTATACGTAGGAGATTTTGATCTGTACAATTGGGACAGAATGCTGAGTTCTGTTTCCTGTTGCCCCAGAATTAGTGAACAGGGTCCAAAGATGAATACAAAGAGATAATGATTACTTCTACATTCTAAAAGCGGTCAACATTAAAAGGTTCAGATAGTTCCCTACGACTTAAACACAGGCAGTCAAAATTATTCTGGCTTTGCAGTCATTTCCCCATTAATCTCTTCTAGCAAAAGTTCTAAAATAGGAGGAAATTCAAGGATATATAAGGAGTGGTGAGATATTGACTTAGAGGGACAGTCCTGCGGCTTTTCTCTCTTTTCCTGCGTGGTTGTAGGATGGAGATGTATTTTTATCCTCTCCTTACAGCCAAGTAAGAAGTCTTAAAAGAAAGACTAGCATCTCATTCCTGATTGTTCATTCACTTAGGAGGAGACTTCTGATCTGTCTTCTGTCCTTTTGAATGGAGGACGAGGTAAGGAGTGAGGATGAATGGCTGAGCAGAGAAAGGAGGCCACAGTGAAATAACCTGCAATTTTACAAGTTTTGAGTAGTCAGGTAGAGATGCTTTGTGGCTTAAATAGACATAGACAAAAGAAGACAGTCTTGAGCAGCCCAGCCAAGTCTAGACATGTTCAGTCCTATATTTTATAAAACCTGGGCAAAGAGTGTTTCCCAGAAGTATGCAGCTATAGAACACCCGCCTAGAAAAGGTAGGCGAGGAGGTATTGCTGAATGTCAAAAATGAAGAGTTTTCTTAAAAGCCCATCACAGATCCAGTCCATGAGACGCACCATGAGCTGGCTCAAAGGTCCCAGGAAATGGTCAGGCTCTGGATATGCAGAATCTGCATACCTGTGTCAGGAGCAACCAAAAAAGACAATTGCAGCACTTGCTAGTAAAAACATATTTTATGCTTTCATTTAATTTTCTACCTTTCCTTCGCAACATAAGAAAAAGGGACACAGAAAAGAGAAAGAAGAGAAGTGATAGAACAGGCCACACATTTACCCACTCCTAGTCGTCTGCTAAAATTTTATCAGCAGGAGTGGAAGGGGAAGAGTGAGTGTTATAACTAGATATGAGATTAAGTTAAGTAGATTGAAAGAACTTTTTTAACTGTGAAAGAGTGGCTGAGATGTCTTAGGGTCAATAGGATAGATTTTTTTCAAGCACAGTTGAAAACAGTGATGGAGAAAAAAATTAAAACATTTAATTTTTGTATCTGGTTGTACAGATTTTTCAAATATTGCATTATTGTGGGTTTTAAAAACATTTTGGGGGCTCTTTATTCCTTCCTGAAAATCAGAGTTTCCATCTGGCATACTTTTTCTTAAATCTGAAAAACGTCCTTTAGAAGGTCATGTCGTGCAAATCTTTTGGCAACAAATTCTTGTAGTTTTCTTTTATATTAAAGTGTCTTTATTTTTGCCTTCATTCTTTAGAGATGTTTTCACCCTAAAGGTGGCATTCCACTAGCTTCAGGACTCCATTTTCTTGAGGATAAATCAGAGATCATTTGAATCATTGCTTCCTTTTATGTAATGTTTTGTTTTTCTCTGGAATCTTTTAAGACTTTTTCTCTATCTTTAGTTTTTAGCAGTTGAATGAGATTGCCTGGGTATTGTTTGCTTTGTATTTATCCTACTTGGGCTTTGCTGATCTCCTTGAATGTTTAAATTTATGTCTTTCAGCATACCAGTACCAACAATACCAATACACTTTCCTGTCAAGCATTGCCCAATATTGAGTTTTAAATATTTACTCTTTGGATTACTATTTAAAAATATCTGTGAGAGAACTGGACTAAAACAAGCTGTCTGGCCACTTCCTAAAGAAGGATACTTTATTGATTTTTACATGCTGTCAATATTGTAATATAATACCAAAGAACAAATATTTAAAACTCAATACTGGACAATGCTGGATAAGGAAGTGTATTGTTATTGTACCTAATAAAGATTATTTCAAAGCTTTCCTTTCAAAATAATAATAATGATAATTATAATTATAATAACAGTAGTTAATGCCCACTGTATACTTTGATTTGTCAAGTAGTATTCTAAATGCTTTATATGTATCAATTTGTTGAATACACAAAAATATCACAAACAGGCATATACTATTATTGACTCAATTTTGGAAATGAGAAAACTAAAGTATAGAGAGCCCAGGCCCAAGACCACCAGGCAGTAGAAGAGCAGAAATTTACACTCAGGTAGTCTATATTTACAGGGTCTGTATTTAACCAAGAGCTTACATTGCCCTGATATTTTCCTAGCAAGTGATTAAACATCTAATCTCAGTAAAAGGAAGTTTAGCTCATATTGTTTCCAGCATAATTTGACAGTTTTAAAGATTCTCCCCCTCGAGTTCCCACTGAGAACAGTAACCTGAGACAAAAAGAAGTAGGGAAATAGAGGCTGTGTGCATGTGTATATTTTCCGAATGGTGGGATAAATGGCTTGTCAAGAGTTAAAAAGAAAATCAGAACGTTCTTACTTTAAAGATCACCTCCATCATCAGATCTTACTTTATATGAACATCAGTTCACTGGTATATGCCCTTAAACCAAAAGAATCGCTTAGATCTCAACAGATATTGTTGTATAAGAGCTGTTATAGACAGTGTGCTCCTGGATGGGGAGCCAGCGACTGCGATTTTAAATGGTGATGTGATTTTGGTGACTAATCTTGAAGTGTGTGTGGTGGTGACAAAGAAGCAGGTTAGTAGAACTCTAACAAAATAGAAACACCACCTTGTGCACTATGTTTTACAAATAAGAAATTCAGTCTAGAAGGCAACTTAAATCTGAGGACTCTGATTTGATTTAGATTCAACCCTTTTCCAACCTGAGACTTACGGCAAAATAGTTTTTAGAGAAAATGCCTTTATCATTAAGAATGTGGAAAATACAAGTCATATATAAGCCTTCATTTCTCCAAAGATGAATAGCCACTGATGAACGGTGAATATACACCTTAAATAATAACAAAAAAGTAGCCCACTTTGCTCTACTCTGAAATACTTTGAGATTTATATTTGTAGCAACTTGGGAAAGGGCTTACTTTAGAATCATAGAGCGAGAAAGGAACTTGACCATCACTATATTTAATTTAGAGATGAGGAAATCTTGGTCAAAGTCACATTAAGCATGAATTAATCTATTCAACAAACACTGGCTAAGCTTCAATTATGTGCCAGATGCATATAATCATATACGTTAGACTGTGAATACATGAAAAAAGTAAACAATGAATTCACAGAATAACACAGAGATAGGCTGAGAATTCAGATCTCTGGGTGCCTAGTCCAGTGCTTTATCCAGAATAAAAGTGGCTAAGATACACAAATTGGTATCCAGAGCTTTCCATAGAAAGCTATCTGGTAGGACTTAATTTTCTTTTACTATCTCAGTTAAACGTCAGTATTACCTTTTGAAA
The DNA here is from genome assembly GCF_949987535.1 of Balaenoptera acutorostrata. NCBI lineage: Eukaryota > Metazoa > Chordata > Mammalia > Artiodactyla > Balaenopteridae > Balaenoptera > Balaenoptera acutorostrata. Next base: position 88,551,464 of record NC_080073.1, on the reverse strand, counting down.
GCACCACAGAAAAAGGCAACCATTTGACTTTTAGGGAATACATCTAGGGTTTCAAATATCCTTGGTTCAGAAAAAGCAGTTACTTCCTACTACGTAATCATGTCTTATCACTTCCATTAATTCTGGGGGCTTGTATTATTAGGTTTCAGAAAACTGTTTAACATGCTAATCGTTTTTAAAAGGTCGGATAAATGGCAAACATTCTATATATTCTATGCAATAAGAAATAACATTTTTCCACAGAGCAAATGAGAGGTATTATTTGAATTAAATGATCAAACCACAAAAGGCAATAGAGTTTAACTTTGCACAGTGTGTTTCCAATACCATTTGAAAGCTAACACAAGTTCAAAGGACCAACTTCAACCTGAAAATATTCCCAAATACTACATTCCCCAAATATATACACAAAGTTATTGAAATCAGAATAATTATTAATGCTGAAACTTTTTAAATGTAAGGATACTGATTCATTAATAAATTAATAAGTACATAATAATAAAACATATTTAATAATGTTTGTTCAATAGAACCTAAGATTATTTAATTATTCTGTTATAGTTGAACAAGTAAGAAAACTAACACTTTTCTCAAAGTTGGTAGAATGATGAGACCAACACGGAGTAAAGTTTTACTATAGAAAGAAGCTACAGAAAGTCACATTGTACTCTCTACTCTCTAAAGTTATGAATATGAGTTTTACTTCATTCCATCAGTAACTTAACCCATATTTATTTACCTCTATCTCTAAAATATAGTGGAAGGTGCTGTGGAGGGTAAATGGATGACTCAAATATAAATATTTCCTTCAAGATATTTAGAGATTAATAGTAAAGATAGAAAATATATGTAAATTAAAATACCAGTATACTCGGGGAGGGGGGAGGCATTGCTATGCAAACAGCAACAAATCAATGGTAACAACTGTGTTAGAATTCTACCAGGAGCTATCAGTTACTGAGTATAGAATGGGCTTCATAATTGCTACTGAAGGGAAGAGGAAGTTTCTGGGGAGAGGAAATTGTTCCCCTTTTTTTTTTTTTTTTTTAAAGAAACCTTTGTAGGGGAATAAAATTGAGAGAGAATGCAATAAAACTTACTTGACAGCAATACATTCAGGTAAGTAAGAGGGTGTCTGAGTTCCCTGCGAAGGACTGGTAACTCTTGAGAATAACCATGGGTCAACTCTAATATAGGTCTGAGGGAAGCCACCAGTGGTCTTTATTAAAACCCAGCATGTGATAATGGAAAAGGACTCTCTTCAATGAGGGTCTCACTCAATGCTCAAGAATTATTCGGAGCTCTTGGTTAAGAATTATCTAGAAGGATTTCTTTTCCTAGTACCCAAATATTCTTGACTGGACTGAGTATTCTGTCTTTTCAATGCTTCTTCTCTACTAGGTGAAGGTATGTATGTGACTGAGGTAAGAACAGAGAGTAGACTCTTGATTGAACAAGGATTCCACAGTACCTCAAAGCAAGTCCAATATGGGTTGCTCTCGATTAGCAGCTTACTTGAGTTTGAGAAAGACCATCATCTTCACTGCCCTAAAGAGAAAACAAAAAGAAAAACAAACAAACAAAAACACACATGTCTCTTGGCATTCTAGGAACTGACCAAATTAATGACAGAAACCAGAAGTTTCAACAGACTGCTCTATTCTATCCGCCATTCTTGCTCTAGACTCTCCCCTCAGGATCAAACTCTCTGGAAAGCCCTTCAGAGCAGATCAGAAACAGAATCAAGAATTCATTCATTACTTTCTCTCTCTTTTTATCCCTTCATTTATTCTACAAGCATTTACTTGGCAGCAATTCCCAGAGAAAGTGGCCCTTCAGCTGACTTTTAAAGAATGTGTGAAAGGCAGCTGGATTTTGTAGTGAAGAATTTCATGCAGGGTATGGTCATGTGAAATGCATGATAAGTTTAAGAGACCACAGGTAATCTGATATGTTTTGAACCACAGCCATGTTGTATGTGTCGGGAGTTATGTATCAGGTTGCAGCAACACCAAGCCGTTATGGGCCTTACTGCTGTGTTAGAGCATGGGCTTTCTCTTGAAACACAGAGACTCATTGAAAGATGTTAACAAGAGAGAGGCAGGAACAATCTTCCTTTTTTGAAAAAATTCCTCTAGAAAAGCCTGAACAATAACTAATCCTCAATAAATAATTCTTGAATGAATTAATGAATAATGAGGGTCATAACTAATTCAATGACAAAGAGATAAAAAGACAATTATAAAGATAACAGAACAACACATTCTTTGAAACTTGAAAAAAGACTGAAGTGTGGCTTGAAAAAATGAGAGAAATCAAATACAGTAAGTCCCCTACATATGAACGAGTTCCATTCCAAGAGCGCGTTTGTAAGTCCAATTTGTTCGTATGTCTGACAAAGTTAGCCTAGGTATCCAACTAACACAATCGGCTACATGGTACTGTACTGTAGTAGGTTTATAATACTTTTCACACAAGTAATACATTAAAAACAAACACAAAAAATAAAGACATTTTTAATCTTACAGTACAATACCTTGAAAAGTACAGTAGTACAGTACAACAGCTGGCATACAGGGGCTGGCATCGAGTGAACAGGCAAGAAGAGTTACTGACTGGAGGAGGGAGAGGAGGTGGAAGATGGTAGAGCTGAAGGATCGTCAGCAATAGGAGACGGAGGGCAGGCTGCAATTTCACTAACGCCTGACGTTGATGGCACAGGTTCTGGTTCCTTGATGGATTCAATTCTATCTACTCTCTTGAAAAAACCATCCAGTGATGTCTGGGTAGTAGCTCTTTTTTTCTTGTCACAGATGACATGTAACACTGGATTGCATTCTGAACGGCTGCTGCAACCTTCGTGTACCGGTCTACATTCGGGTCCTGTGCGTCAAAAATTAACAGTGCCTCCTCAAAGAAAATCCCCTTGCCATTGCCTGCACGGTGAATCTCTTCGGTTTTTCAGTTACCTCTTCTTCCTCTTTTCTCTCTTCGTCCATTCTCTGGGCCACCAGTTTCATCAGGTCTTCATTAGTAAGCTCCTCATGTTGCACAACAAAAAGTTCAATGAAGTCGTCCTCTTGCAGATCTAGCTTGAAATGAAGATACTATACTACTGTACTCTATACAGTACTGTACAGTAAAGTACACAAAAGCACAACCACTTGTAGAGGATGCACGCACATAACAATGTATGCCAGACACGTGAACTAACTTACGTGATTGGACATATGAACGCACGTTCGCATCTTTGAAAGTTCGCAACTTGAAGGTTTGTATGTAGAGGACTTACTGTATGTCTATGTGGAAAAAAAAAAAAAAAAGAAAGAAACAAACCGTGGACTTACTGTTTAGGGCTTTTTAACCATACTCACCCATATGGACACATACGTGTGTATTCTGGACACACAAATGCTGATGCTATGAATTTATTGAAGCTACAGGGGGATCTTGGGTACTATAGGACCTATTTAATTTAGCCTAGATAGCCTTTCTACAATACCTTAGATGGATTTGACATTTAAATCATGTCCTCAAAATTTTTAGCAAAATTGGCATATTGTCCCAGCAAAAACAGCTGCTTTGACTCAAACAGTTCATATAAAAAGCAGCAACACAAACTTAGTAATAGCACTTAAAAAAAAAAAAAAAAGCCATAAACAACCCACAAATGGTAAGCAAGGCTCTTTGCCTATTTTTAACATTTGTTTTAATATCAATGGCAACACATTTTTAAACAAATAATATTCTTTTTTTCCCTAAGTTATTTTCAAATGCAAATCTCTATAAACACTCTGAGGTAAGCCTTTGGGATCTTTCAACTAATATACTCCAGCTGCCTTAAAACAAAGTGATTTAATCTTACACTATTTGCCTGAACCTCTTCTGATTTTAAGATGTAATTATATTGGTCCAGAGTCATATTACAAAAGAAAAACTCTAAGAGGATTTTGGGAAAGGGAGATGAAATGTTTAAAATTATTTTTTTAGTTCATTTGGAGGATGGCTATATAGACTGAAACTGTCATAGCATTAAACTCTGAACAAGTAATCTCACAGTATATTTGCAAACCTGAAAAAAAAATTCCTACTGTAATTCATTTTTAGTTTTGGAGGAGATGGGAATGGAATATGTTCAGTTATTTATTAAACTGTTTTTTAAACATTTTACCTAGATATCAAATGTTGCATTCCTATATTTTATATGGCCAGGTTTTATCTAGTGTAGTAGAGAATGTTAAGCATGTATATAGAGAAATTTCAACCAACATTTGGTTAGATAGAAATTTATTACTTACTGATAGATTATCAGACTCCTCCTCAATCACCTTCCTTTAAAAGTTTAAAACTTTTTATTGTGAAATAATTTCAGAATTACAGAAAAATTGCAGACATAGTACAAGAGATCTTTTATACCCTTCAACCTGTTTCACCTTATGTTAAAATCTTATATAACCATATCACAATTATTAAGAAAAGGAAATTAATGTTAATACAAATCTTATTCAAATTTCACTAATTTTCCACTAATGTTCCTTTACTGTTCCAGTATCCCATCTTGTTTAGTTGTAAACATCATCAATAATATCAGTATACATCATGTATCCCTTGATATGATGTACTGTAAAGGACACCATTTCATTTTTGTGCTTTTTTTTTTTTTCTTTTGAGAAAAATGCATACGCTCAATCCAGTCAGAAGAATACATCATTCTTACCCAAACTGAGGGACATTTGAAAAAAATAACTCTTCAGTGCTCTTCAGAAGCAACAAGGTCATGAAATAAAGACTTTTATGCCAGTTGCTTTATAATATTATCTCTCCTAACTTCCCTAAAAGTCTGAGAGTTATAACTATCTCTGTGTTGCAGTTTGAAAAACTGAGGTCAAAAGAGGTTAATTTCATTCCTGAAGTACAAAGCTAATAAGAGGTAAAGCCACAATTAGCAACCAGGTCTATAAGATTCCTAAACCACTGACTTTTAAATTATATCAAGCTATTCTTTGAGACAATATTTTATTGAAATTCTATTTAAATAAAAATAAAACAACACCCCACACTTTATATTATAAAAATTTTATTTTTCAGTGATTCTAGTAAATTTGGGGAAGTTGTCTATTTGCCTGGTAGCTGTAAATAAAACAAATGTGTTTCAACAGGCAGCCTTGAAGGAAACTGACCAGTTTTCATAGTTATAAATTTTCCAGCTTCCTCATCTGGAATGGTGATACAATCCTTTATTATCTAAATTCTGCTGTTGTACAAATTCTATTGATGTAACTACTTGAGATCAGCTACTAAATCTGCCTGGGGACAAGCTGACCAATTGCCAATACCACTGAAGCCCTGGGCATTCTTTTGTCTAAGAAGTGCTGTGTTCCTGAATTCAAATAAACTCTTCTACTGCATCATTATGAAGTTTTATTTATAGTGAATTGCCTTAAAAATTTACATTCTAAAAAATAATCTAAATTTTGAAAAAAAATCAATTAGATGGTAGATGAACAGAAAGAGAAACTAGAAGAAAGAGTATTTACAATCAATTCTTATTCCTAAATCAAATTATTATTCATTTACCCTAATCCAGTGTTAGACCCATGATCATATTTATTTGATTAATAAACTTTATTTTTAGAGTAGTTTTAGGTTCATGGCAAAATTAAGTGGAATGTATAGAGATTTCCCCCACACATGCAAACCTCCCCAACTATGATGGTACACTTCTTACAATCAGTGAACCTACATCAATACATCATTATTACCTAAAGTCCATACTTTACATTAGGGTTCATTCTTGGTGTCATACATCCTATGTGTTTGAACCAATGCTTAATGAAATGTATCCACCACTGCAGTACAGGACAGAATAGTTTCACCATCCTAAAAATTCTGTGCTATGCCTGTTCGTTCCTCCCCCAACCACTAATAACCACTAATTTTTACTATCTTTGCGTTTTGCCCTTCAGAATGTAATATAGTTGGAATTATACAGTATGTAGCTTTTTAAGATTGGCTTCTTTCACTTAGCAATATGCATTCCAGGTTTCTTCATGTCTTTTCATGACTTGATAGCTCATTTCTTTTTAGCACTGAAAAATATTCTATTGTCTGGAGGTACCACAGTTTATTTATCCACTCCCCTACTGTAGGACATCTTGGTTACTTCTAAGTTTTGGCAATTATGAATAAAGCTGCTATAAATGTCTGTGTGCAGGCTTTTGTGTGGACATAAGTTTTCAACTCATTTTGGGTAAATACCAGGGAGCACTATTCCTGAGTCATACGGTAAAAGCATGTTTAGCTTTGTAAGAAATTGCCAAAGTGTCTTCCAAGGTGACTGTACCACCCATGATCATATTTTAAAATAACAAAAGCTCTCTATGATAATTATTTTCCCATTTTTAAGATAATCCAAAAACTCACTATAAATGTATGGGTTGTTTTCATTTAAAACATATAAACACCCAGCTCCATTCAAAATAAATTGGATCAGAATCTTTGAAGGGTGGCATCTAGGCACTGATGTATATTTTAGAAGTTCTTTGATTCTATTAGGCAGCCAGGATTGAGAATCCTCGATGCTTATTATCTGGGCAGCCACCTAATCATCCCACAGCACTACATGAATGCAGTGCTGTCATTGCATTTGTATTTATACTTATATTTGTGACAAATCATCTATTAACATGATGATATTTAACTTTTCATGCATTGGTAAGTGTAACTGGCTATCATTAAGCTGCTCTGTTCTATTATAAAAATGACAATTGCATAAAGGCAGCCATTTACTCATGTTGAATTATTTTTCCAGTTGTAAAAACAAAACTTCTTTTGTGCTAGTCATTCACAACTAAAAAATATTTTCATGGAAACACACTGTAGTTTAACAAATGACTTTTTTAAAAAATTAGACTTGTAATCACAAGAACAGCACAAAGTAAATATATTGCTCTTTAATTGTTCCTGGCAACTGAGAAAGAAACAGAGAAAGATTTAATGTGAAAATGAAGAAATTTTGGCAAGTGAAGTCCAAATGACCTTCTGAACATGCTGTATCAATAATATTTCACAATATATGAAAGTGGAGGAGAACTAAATCATCGAACATCTCATGGTTATACAGGCATCTCCATCTAAAAAGATCTTGTTTGTTAGCAGTTAGTACTAAACTGAATGTAACCTATCTATATATTAATTTGTAATAATCTGTTACTAGTGAGTGCAAGAGTATACAACAAAGATACTAGCAGGGACACTACAGCACGTTCTTTCCTGTGACATCAGGAATTCTCTGATGACCACCGTTAGCTCACAGACTCCCCAGTGGCCTCGAAAACACTTCCTTAACCTCCCAGCGGTCTAGAATGCCCAACCAAAACTTCCTTCTGTCCTTCCTTCACAAAGGGTCGAACTTCTATCACACTTCCTGGCTCTCTCCCCATTCTTTCTCACAGGTGTTTCTCTTAAAATTCTTTCATGTTCATCTTGGCTCCTGCTCCTGAGAGGACCCAGACTAACACATGAGCCAAAAAAAAAAAACAAAACATAGCTTGATGGTTGAAAATGAAGATTTTTTTCCTTCAGCAGACATCATTTATCATATTAATTTGATGACAATTTTAATAGTAGGCTGTTGATTTTCTTTATTTATAAGTAAAAATGTTTTTAAGCTATCTTACGTCACTACTAAAAATAAGGAGGGGGTTTGTTTTTCCTTTAAAACTGGTGTGTACGCCATTCAAGTCTGCAAAGCTGCCCTAAGGAAACATTAACTCGCTACAATTCTCTGTAGCTGAGGGGGCTAGGGGGAATAAACTTGCATAAGTTTATCAAACTGACTTCAAGCAAATTGTTTTCCGGTTCAGCTACGTTCCCTCTAGAGACAAAGGCATGGATGGTGCCGAACTCTCTCTCTGAGCATTATTATTACATCATTATAATAATTGTATCATTATTCTGAGCTGTGCATGCTCATCTCTACTAGGAAACAAAATCACCATCAACTGCTAATGTGTGTTTTTACTAAATGCAGGAACTCCACCCAGTCTTCCTCATTCACCACAACCCAGTTTTTAAACACTGCTTAGATTCCCTGCCTCAACCATTTGTGCCCATTTTGGCCACCTTCTCCAACGATTTAGGAAAGCCTAGAGGCCAATAAACAAGTAAACTTGGACAGCCACAAACCACAGTGCCTCAGATCTAAACTACTGAGTTTGCTTACTTAGCATACCTCAAGCTGGGGCAAATCCATTTGCTAGCCATAGCTGGAGGCCTCCCAAGAAACTCCTGAGAATGCTGGGGAGGGACCACATGAGCATATGTAAAAATCAAAGCCTCCCTTATTCAAGGATCCTGCAGTGAACATCAGGCAAAGTTTCTTTTATTGCTCCAGAGCTCTATTATCATTGCGACCATCCTTAAAATTTCCTCAATACCTTTGGGATCTAACCCACTTTTCATTTTCTAGGACAACTGGGGGTGGGGAGGTGGATAAAAGGAAACACACAAGATTCTTGGCATTTCTCTCCCTGTTACTTACTTTTAAAGCAAGGCTTGCAACAAACAAGTGAATAGAAGCAGAAATGCAGACATGGTTTCAGTCTTCTCCATCACTGAATAACTCTGATCATCGTGGAATGTGCCATTAGGGGACCAGGCTCTTTCCATCTTTACATGCTACAGAATCACCTGGGGAGCAGAGGGTGACGATTTGCACAACTAGAGAGCAGTATCACAACCAGGAGATTGGCATTGGTTCAACCCACATCCCAGACCAATTAAAAGAGATTCTCCGGGGAGTAGTACCCAAGCATCTGTCACCCCAGATGACTCAGATTTTCAACCACCTTTAAGGTCCATTACCCTAGGTCGAAGACATTTGTTCTCAAACTTTATCAAGCATCAAAATCATCTGGACGCTTTTAATACAAAGATTGCTGGGACTTATCCCCCATTTCTGAGTAACAATCTAGGTAAAGAATTTCGCCTTTCTAACATGCACTCAGGATACATCGATGCTGCTGGTCCAGGGATTTTGAAACCCTACACTCTAGGAAATTCTGTTTCCCAGAAGGTCCACTGAAGCACACTTCTGCTTACATTTTATTGGCAATGACTGTCACCTGGACATCACTAGCAGCAACCAGAATATGAAATCTTTTCACCGAGCACAGCACTTCCCCAAACAACATCAGAATCACCTTAAAAAAGAAGAAGGGGAGAATAGACGCCTGGGAGGTGAGTACTTCCTAACAAAATTCATGTCACATGAACATAGAGATGATATTGTTTTGTGTATTTTGTGGCACACGGGAATAACTGGACATTTACGGAGCCCGGATGGCAGCCAGCGTCTGCTGCTACAGGCTCTTCAGCCATCCAGGCTCTGTCCCTCCACAAGGGGATCTGAGTTCTGTCCATGCAGATAGAGCATGAAGCTCTGGATTGACAACTGGAAATGTCTGCTACAAAAATGTACCAAAGTGAACCTCTATACCCTAATCTGTATGACCAGTCCATCCTTTAAAGGAAAAAAAGGTTCATATTCAGCAACTTCAGCAAATGTCAATTTATGTGGGAGCCCGTATGATAAAGAGTTAACTTCTAATGGCTGAGCTGCCTCTTCTCTCAGCAAACTCCATTTCAGAGGGTCACTAGTGAATTGTCTACAAACATATTGGCTATGTTAGCACTTTAATCTGATCTGATTTCAATCATTCTTTCTTATATACCATTTCCTTCAGATTTTTTTTTCCTATGAAGAGATCTCACACAATTCCCGGCTCACACCACGTGGCATTAGGGTTTTAGAATCACTGCCAGTAGATTAGCTGAGTGACTGACCAAGGGAACACATACCGGTATAAAGTATTCTAATACCCCTAATTCTCCTCTTACCTTCTGCACACCATGCCCATTTGGAATGATTGCAATGTTTCCCATTTTTGTAATGGTTGAATCTGAAAGGGAAGTGGGCCCTGAAATACCTTAGCGCAGAGCAATTTTAAAAGATTTGAAAGCTTTCCCCTTCAAGCCACAAAATGTTCTGAAAGCTTCTGATCACTTGACTCTATTCTATCCCACATAGATCTGACCAAGCTGCCATTCCATCAGCCCCCATATACACTAAAAAATATCTGTCTTTAATCATTAAGATGTTCCCTATTGCTTCAAATGACTCTACTGCTCCTATAAAAGCTTAAATTATTTTCACTTGAGAAGGTCCAGGCCTGTGAGTTCCTTTGCCAAAAGAATGGGGTCCATCAGTAAAAATTACATAAAAGCAATGGTTTGCATTCAAAATACGTCTTATTGTATATAAATAAAATATAAAGACCTCCTATGTATATTGGTCTCCTTTGTTGGGAAAAAAAAAGAGCCATAGTAGTTGCCATAATCTTTATGACATTATTGCTGTTACTCTCTCAGTGACAGTAGAAGGCTCATTGCTGGGATGACAAAGAGTCACAAAGCCACACACTCAACACCCTTTGGTCTGTGGCTACCGCTGCAATTTCCAAGGCCTATCACAGGGTGAAGTGCTATGTCTTTGTTTCTCAGGCTGCTTAAATCTTTGCCCCAAATTGGCCACCCTGGCTCTAACTGCCATCTACTGAGAGGGTTCCTCCAACTTCTCTGGGCTTTTATAGGGTGTCAGGAGCTTTTTAGTAAACGTACTCATAATCAAGGATTAGCAGATTCTGTATTAGCTAGGATTGTTAGATCTCCAGGACCACACAAAGTTTAAAAGCATATACTCATGTCATCATTCTCTTCCTACTTTCACAAAAGTGAAGTTATAATGTTTTGTTGTTCATGAATCAGCCTAATTCCTTTCATACACATTGGCATATCAGTTCTTTTATTTAATAATTGATAAAGAAAACATCACACTACTTCAATTAGAATTAGTTCGAGTTCGTTCACCCAATAGCCACTCAGCAAGTATTTATTGCGTGTCCACTGCATGTAGACTCTGCCTAATGTAGCGGGTACAGCAGTGAATAAAAGAGTCACAGTTCCAGTACTCAGCAAGCTCACATTTATCTAGTAAATTGATTTATAAAGTGCATATTTAATCATCTATGTTTCTCAATGAGGCTCTTGCTATTATGGAATGAATTTATTTCTGGCAGTTTTCTAACTGGGGTGGGGAAAAGTAAGCAAGTGAAAAGAATCTTTCCCTAGCATTCTGAGGGTCAAAAGACTCTTGTTTTGAGTCTTCTTTACTTTGGCCTCACTACTCTCCTTTAATTTCTGATCCTTGGTCCTCAATTCAACAACAGGAAGTTAGTCAATTCATCCCCTATTTCTGTCTATCCCCTCACTAGATGGTGAGCTCCATTCTTGAGCACAGAGAAATGATGGCTCATGCATTGTCCCTTCCCATCCCTGACATTGCTCTCTTCTCACACAGCACATACAGGAGTCCCCATCGCTGGGAGTGTCTAAGACACGCTGGATGAACAGACAGAGAGATGGATGAGTGGGTGGATGCCCAGCTGTGCCCCGGGAGGGTGTCTATTGGACTGGTACTTTATTGAAGTGACTACCACAGCTTACTTAGTCCACATGGCTTCCTCATAAGTCCAAACTTATTTCTTCAGGTTTTGAAGGATTCTGTCAAAGCAGAGTACTCAGGCTCTGTGCCAGGTTACAGGGAAGGGAGGTCATATTTTGCCATGAAAAAAAACTCTTCACAGAATCTGGAAGGCAACTCAGAGAACATCCAGTTCAATCCCATAATTTATAGATGAGAAAAGGAACCATGAAAGGTGAAATGTTCTACCTGAGATTATGTTGCTGGTTAGACACAAAGCAATGACTAGAACCCCGGCTTCTTCACTTGCAGCCCAGGGATCTTCCTAGTGCACAATATGGACCACATCTGTAAACAAGACAAAGTGAGGCAACCTCACAATTGTCTTCAACAACTCACTATAGACATGAATGGACAGATGGTTCACCATGACTCCCAGATGCCAGCCAAAGGTCTGGGCAGAAGGACAGGGCACCTTGAGTTTATACTTGCTTAAAAGGCTACAGTATGTTTACCCAGAATGTGTAGCACGTGCTGCATCTTTCTATCAGCCTTGGTTATGCAGCTGAGACTGAAATTCTGTGTGGCCATGTCCTCGGTAGTTGTGTTTAGTGCCCACCCATAGAAAAATTTTAAAAATAGAATAAAATAACAACCCTAAGAAAAACTTGAGGTTTGGGAGAATCAAGATGTTCCTGAAACCATGCCAGATATTCCTTAATTTAAAAATAAGCACAAGTTTTAACACAGTGGGGCACTTGAAATAAAGAGAGCAATGGTACAGAAGAGCATTAAGAAGAATTACTGCTTATGTTAATGAATGGCATTCCCTTTATTATCTAAATTGATAGTGAGGTTGTATTGTTTTTTTTGTTGTTGTTCACTCAACATGTATCACCCACAGATGGAGTAGTTTGCATGATTTGAGAGACAAATAGGAAACTCTGCCGGCCTACAAACTAACTTACTGAAGCATAAGAAAATAACTCCCTTGTGCTTAACAGGCTGACCTTAAAAGTGCAAATAATTTGGAAGAGTTATGCCATAAAATTGCATAATTATATCATCAGAGTTTATAACTTAGTGAACACACCTTTAGTGAGATGACATAAAGCAAAATTGCCAATTCTCTCATCGGTAGAGTGGGCTTCTTCTTGTTCTGGGCCTGCCTGACATCCCCAGATCAGCGAGTTCCATATTGTGTATGTAATATGTTACAACACACTCTTTCTTTTCCCAGATAACTCTTAAAATGCTTCCAGTTATAAGTAAAAGGATGATATCTAACTCAAACTGGCTTCTTGCCTCTGTATTCATCTCAGAATTTGGTCTTTGTAACTGAAAGGTGAAAAGGGCAAGCAAGCATCTTGCCCCCTGTTCTATCCCTGAACAAAGTCATAAGTGGACTCTTATTGGACCAAATTCCAATACATGACCTTCCCTAAACCAATTACTGTGGGCCCGGAGGATGGACTGTTCTGATTGGCTAGAACCGATTGTGGCCAACAACTAGAACTGAGGTGATATAACTGCATGGAGGCAGAGATGGATGTTTGCTGCCATGACACCACAGAGTGCACTATACTCTATGCTGTAAAGAGACAGGAGTTATCATGGTGGATGTGGGAATAGGAGAAAAGATAATCAGTTCAGAACATGGGGCAGTGCCTGAAGAGGATGGATACAGTCGGATCCAAAATGGGAGTTCTGGGGACTTCCCTGGTGGTCCGGTGGCTAAGACTTCGCGCTCCCAATGAGAGGGCCGAGGTTCGATCCCTGGTCAGGAAACTAGATCCCACACGTGGCAGCTAAGAGTTTGCATGCCACAACTAAAGATCCCGCATGCTGCAGCTAAAGATCCCACACAAGCAATGAAGATCCCGTGTGGCACAACTAAGACCCAGCACAGCCAAATAAATAAATATATAAATAAATATTTTTAAAAATAAATAAAATGGGAGTTCTGTAGTGCCAGATTAATGTATCTCTCAGTGGCAGAAGAAGGGTAAATAGTTGCTTTTAGTTGAGAGAGTTTCAGAAAGAGGGTTGACAAGGGCATGCATTTTCTTAGGGCACAAATGCAGTAATTTACAGATATGTTCTGCAAATCTCTTGCTCAAAGTTATCAGTAGTGGATGACAAGTAGCAAAACATTCACATTCTCCTTCCTGCTTTCTTTCCATATGACCACAGCTCAAATTGAATAGGAATAGGATTCTACAGGGTATTCACAATATTCTGGGTGGGAAAAAAACATAAAGAAAAAGAATTAAGTTCTTTTCAACCTATTGACATTACTCTGATGCCTATTTTACTCTTCAAATATAACCCTTTAAGATCATAGTCATAATTTTCTTTAAAATTAGATGTTCATTTGTTTGTTTTGTATCCAAAATCTTTAGAGGTTGAGCTTAAAAATTATTGCCTCTTTTCTTTCTTTTTGTCTCATAAGGTCATCATGTATCCTCCCTTCCCAAGTCTCTCTACAGTGGATCTCAATATACCATAACGTGATAGCATTTTTATGAGGCTAATTCAGTGTAATAAATGCTGCAGATGGAAATTAGCAGCACAAAATAGTAACAAGCGCACTGCATTTGGAAAATGTAAAACCTAGAATTCCACCATTAACCGTGAACTTTGGTCAAGTCATTCATTTCTCAGGGCTTCAGCAGTGGTTTCTGTCTAAGATGAGGTAAGAATAATATCTTACCTGTCTAAAAGAGGAGAAGTAGACAAGATGATCTCTTGATTCCCCCTTAGAATGAAAATATCTATTATTCTTGGGGAAAAGTCAACAAATGACACTTGAGAATGACACGGTAATAATCCTATGATATTTCGAAATGTTAGTATTAACATAAGTGGGCTATTGGTGTATTCACTGACGGTAAACAAATACGACAGCAATGTAAGTTAGCAAAAGGGCAGCTTTCATTTTGAGATTTTGTGTCCTGTGTCTCAATCAATCATTCTTCAGTTTGGAGATCAGTTTTAGTTGTAACTTTTTTGTGATATGTCAGTATATAAGATAAAAAATGTAGTTGTTACCAGGAGCAAAACCTTACACCAAACTGATAACTTCTCCACTACTCTATAAATGCACTGATTTAAAATTAATATATTAGAGAGCATTGCTATTAGCTTGATTACTCTTCCTAGAAAACTGCTTTTGTATTTAACTGTTTCCTTCATAGTCCTAAAACATGTTTTCAGTGTTAGGACCTATCGTAGTAACCATAGTTTCAAGCAGATTTTTTAAAAACAAATTGAATGGAAAGCCATTTATTGGAGAAGGGTTGAGGGCAAGGGAACTAAACAAGTGTGTTTCATAAAGTTGCAGGGGTTCAGCTAGTGAGACTTGTGGATTGCATTAAATGGCCACCACTAATTAAATCAGCGCCTGCACTAAAAGCTAATTTATAACACAGGTATATGTAGCTAAACATTCATTCATATATGAGTGCATTATTTCTATACACTGAATACTCATTATGCGCCAGGCACTGTGCTAGGAACTGGTCACAAAAGAATGAGTGAACAGAGCTTCATGGAGCTATGAGCAAATGTCAATGACAGTACAAAGAAGGATGCGAGTATTCTACCTAGAGAAGCCTGAAAGGACTTCACAGACTTGGGTGGGCATCTTCCATACACCTATGCTAGCTAAGTGGGTGACATTTCCCAGGAAACAGTGCAGAGCTGGAGGATAAGAAAACAGAGTGCAGAATATAGGGGATAACCTAATTTTAAGGAGCTAGTGGAAGAAAAGAGTTAGGAAAAAATTAGTGAAAAAAATACATTCAGAGGGGTACAAAAAGAATCAGGAGGCAGCATTGCTCAGTGACCAGGATGGAAAGAATTTCAGGAAACTGGTCAACTTGTAGAAAAGTCCAGTAAGATAATGTCATAGAACAGTCCTCAGGGATTAGCACTCAGGTGGGCATTGGTGACGTCTGGGGACAGCTTCCACAGAGCGGCTATTTCACTGAATGCCATTCTGGGCAGCTCTCAGGAAGAGGCCACTTTGAGGTCACCAAAATATTTTCAAAAACTGTAGTACTCAATGTCCCACCACCAGCTGACCCTGTCTGTCTCTCTGTGTCATAGGGTCTTGACTGTTAGCACTAGTCAGTGGAACAGCATCTATGATACACAGTATCTTCCTTTTTGCCTTTCAACTCAATTTTTTCCTTTTCTTATAAGACACTGAAGGACACTTCTATTCCTGACAAGGCCTCCCGAGACTCCTCTTCATCTTCAGAGGAAGGAAACAGATTATATTGATATACCTGTCTATTTCTTCATAGGCTTGCGTGGTTGGTAGTTTGTAGCCTCTCTTCTCTCAGTTTCATCAACCTGTGAGAAGACAACTAAAACTACTGGTCACAATGAGAACAAAGATAGTTTTGTTCCCCATTCCCTGCCAAGGGATGGACTTTGGTGGAGGCTGAAAGAGAATCACTGGCTGTGTCAGCCACATCTTCAGCTGCTCTAACTAAGAGACTCCACATTAAATCAACAGCATGAAGAAGGTAGAAGTTTATTTTTCTCACAATAACCAAAGGAAAAAGTTCTAGGCGGAGAGTAGGTCTGTTCTGCATAGTCAGTTAGGGACCCAGGTCTGCTCCTCTTTGCATGAGCAAGAATGTTTGGTAAAGCTGAGTCTCAAGCATGTCCAGATTCCAATTCATGGGGAGGGGAATGGGCATGCAAGGTCTTAGAGAGCAGGTCTGTAAAATGAAACATCATATTGAATCTGAATCAATCACCTAAAACTTAGTCATATGACAGAGAGCAGCAAGGAATATCCCAAGCTGGGCTACTACATTCCAGCTACAATTCTATCAACATGGAAGAGGAGAAGAATGGATTTGCGGAGGTAGCAATCAACTGCTAAGAAACAAGGGCAGAATAGATTCTAGTGGGCAATTATCAACCTCTGCCAAAGTATGTTCCTTTCCCTTTATAGTTTACATTCTTATTGGAGAAGCACGCAAGGTTAATAGGTAGTTATAAACAGTCTGTTAAAGGCTATGACAGCTGTAAACACAACATGGATGTTAAGAACAAAGTAATGAATCCAACTTGGCCTTTGGGGATCTGGAAGGCTTCTAAGACGAGGCATTTATATATAAAAAAAAAAGAATCCGAAGGATAAGTAATAGTTATTCTAATTGGGGGGTGGGGCATTGTCAAGGGTTTTAGGAGAACAACTCGGCCTGAAGACAAGTCGTGGTGAGCACTATGGGAAAACACAAAGAGTATCACATGACTAATATATAACATTTTATTTAAAGAAGGAATTGCTGGACTATAGACAGCATGGGGGAAATGGTGTCAGATGTGATTGAGAAGCTAGATTACAAGGGATGTTATAGTACCTGTAACCTTATAACCAGGCAATCAAGATTTCACTTGAAAGACTATGGGGAGACATATATAGGCCAGACAGCCTCAATCCCTGAAGGAAGGGAACACAATTTCTTTCTTTAACCTCCAAACTATGATATCATTCTTCAGGTCTCCTACCCTCATTAGCCTCAGGTCACACTGCACACAGGTAAATCATCTTATGCTCATTTGGCCCATAAGAGAGGAAATCTTCATATTTTCTCATTTATAGCTCTACACTTACCCCTGTTGAAGAAGAACCCATATAATTTGATTCCAAGTAGGGGAAGAAATAAATCCAGTTCTGCTGGACTTCACTTTGAATGATAACAATTACATAATATCTCAGTAAAGTGTACTCTTTTTGTTACATCCACATAAAGTTGACATTCATAATCTGAGTAGTAAGCAACCTTTGTATATACACTTGCTTCTGGCTGCATTCTCATAAAACCTATTTTAATGCATTTCCTCAGGGCTATAGGCAAACAATACAACCCCTGCTTTTGATAGGGCTATGAAAGCGGGAAGAAATTATGCTGTGTAAAACCAGAGGGCAAAGTGAAAAGCAGTAGAATGAAAATAAATACTCGGTTGTATAACCATCAAGGTGTTTTTGCTTTGTTATGTTATCTTTTAATCTTTGACTTATCTATTTAAAGAAGAGGGCTGCCGTATTAGATTGGCTTATTCTCTCGTTATTTTTATTAAAGCACAATATATTTTCCATTTTTATCCTTCTTTACACCTACTGCTATAGGGAATGTTGAAGGTAACCCTGAATTCTGTTTTGTCCTTTAAGGAGAGATAGTTAACTTCCTGTGGAGGTTTTGTAAGGGAGAATAACAAAGCTTGCTTTGGTTGCTTGAGCAGTCGTAACAAATGCACACATAGGTGACACTAGACCTCACTATACCTAACTCACACAAGCCCCTTACACACCCCATCCTCTGGAACACCCCTCCCTTCCCTCTGCTTGCTGCTTGGGCTTCCGTCTCATCAGGTAGCAGCCTTTTGAGCTGTAAGTCACTCCTTTGAGCTTCCTGACCTTGTGCCATTCTCAGTCACACCTGGACCTAGTTCAGGTCCAGAGTGAGGTCTTACACTTGGGTCTCCCTAGGTACCCTAAACTCAACATCTGCAGAATGGACCACATCCGTCCATCCACCACTTCCACCAAACAACCAATTCTGCTTCTCATCGGCTACCGTATTCATTAAGTCTAAGATATCCAACCTTCTCATTTAAAAAATTTTGTAGTCAGAATCTGCCTGACAATGGATGGCATCTTAAAAATACTGCTGCAGGGCAGAAGTCTTAATAAAGTTGACCTTTGAATAGAAGAATTTAGTCCTAAACAGTCATATTGTTGAAGAATCTTAACTGGCATAATATCTCTGTATATAAAGTAGATACATTCCTCAAAAACTGACTCTAAACTAAACTTTAGGATAATATACTCCTGTTACCTGCTAATTTATTTGACAAAAATAAAGTCACATTCGATAATAAGTCAAAGTCATTCTAAGTATATTTCTAATGCAAAACCAATTTTAAAATTAAATGTTAACATCCCAGGAAAAGTCAGAAGATAAAAATACTAAAACTAAAAATATGATGATCAGCAGATGAGGAGGTGGAAGTAACACATCATAAGCTTTCGTGATTTGACTTTAGTTTTCCACCTGCTTACAAACCTCATTTACACTTCCAATTTTAGTAATTATTTTGCATTCTTATTTTTCACTGTCTGCTATCATTGCCATTTGGCTTTCCTCAGACTACTTTGACCTCAGTCAATCAATCATTCAATGTCTTTTAAAAAGTCTCAACAGCTAAACAGGGCATTACACAAGAGGCCCAAATATATCCAAGAAACTCTAATTACTCCTATGCTCAAGATGTATTTTAGAGTCTTTGAGAGATAAGTTATAAACACATTCACATTTAGCATCCCAGCCCACACATGCAAATGCTCAATAAATGTCTATTTCATAATAGAAATTTTATTGGTAGATAATGACAGCAATAAATTAATACTAACAATAAAATACATCATATGATAATGTCTCATGAGCAGTGCAGATCTCAAGAACAACATAAAAGGGAGAGATGTCTGTAGGTTGACCTTATCTGAGGTTACCTGGGCTGAGCTTATCTGGGCTTGAAGGTGAAGTGCTATGATAGCCTAAATGGTGTCTTTTTGCTCATTTGGAAAAGGCAACCCTTCCGGTAGGCAGATGCAACCCTAGACTGCCTGGCTTGCCAAACAAAGCATAGGCTGGATTCTAGCTCCTTTCCCACACACTGGTCCAGATGATCTTGTTCAGTAAGCATCCTGAACAACTATAAATGGCAGCTCTGGGAAGAGGGGAATGTGTGCCTGAGAAGACACTTAATACTTTTCCTTGATTAAAAATTTGCTTTTCCAAATTCCTCTTCCGTTTCTGCAATTGGGCATAATCCTTATGTGCTTAAAATGTTAGTCTCTTCAGGCTTGGATCTATCTCACTCATGACCCAGCAAAATGCTTTAGATGTTATTTCCACTTGGAAGTCATGTTTTGCCCCCCACTTTCTGCCTATTTAACTTACAAAGTCATTGTTGTCTCTCCAGGGAGAATATAAAATTAGAGTAAAATATGTCTTAAAGCATGCACTTCATATCCAATAATTCCCTATGTGCACAGGTATTCATTATATTATCTCCTTTAATCTTTTCAGCCACCTGTGAGGTAAGTGTGACCAGGAGCTCCATTTTACAAAAGAGGAAGTTGAGAACCTGGGAGTTTCTGTGACTGTTCAGACTCCTGTAGGAGGAAAAGGGACTGGACGTGAACCCTAAGGCTCTGAATCCAAATTCCTGAAGGTTAAGTCCATGAGAATAGACCCTTTGTCTGTCTCCTTTACTTTCGAATTCGTACGTCCTGAAATATTTATCAAATCCATATTTAATAAAAATGCAATGCATTCAACACTTAGTTTTTAGTCCCTACTATCTGGCAGTTATCATTTTAGACACTAGGGATATAGCTGTAAGCAAAACCAATACAAATCCTTAACCCTCCAGTAGGGAAGATAATAAATAAATTAGCAAGTAAATTGTCTGGTTGACAGATGTTATGGCGATAAATCAGAAAAGAAGGAAAGTGAATGTGGCTGCTTGGGTCTTTGTTGCTCCGCGCAGGCTTCCTCTAGTTGCAGCGAGCGGGGGCTACTTTTCGTTGCGGTACACGGGCTTCTCATTGCAGTGGCTTCTCTTGTTGTGGAGCATGGGCTCCAGGCATGTGGGCTTCAGTAGTTGTGGCATGTGGGCTGAGTTGTTGTGGCTCGCGGGCTGTAGAGCACAGGCTCAGTAGTTGTGGCACACGGGCTTAGCTGCTCTGCGGCATGTGGGATCTTCCCGGACGAGGGCTCGGACCCGTGTCCCCTGCATTGGCAGGCGGATTCTTAACCACTGCGCCACCAGGGAAGTCCATTTGTATTATAAGCATTTAATGCTCTAAATTTCCCTTTCATTACTACTTCAGCTGCATCTTACAAAATTGTAGTATTTTCATTTTAATCCAGTTTGCAATATTTTATAATTTCCCTTGAGACTTTTTTCACCCTTGGATTATTCTGAAGTGTATTATTTAATTTTCACGTGTTTGGAGATTTCCCTGGTAACTTTCTGTTATTGTTTTAATCCCATTAGAATCTGAGAACATAGTTGGTATGATTTAAATTTCTTTTACATTTCTTAAGTTTTATTTTATGACATAAGTTATGTTCTATGTTGGTGTATGCTCCACATATGCACTTAAAAAATATGTATTCTGATATTTTTGAGTAGTGTCTGTAAATGTCAATTATATACAGTAGGTTGGTGGTGTTGTTCAGTTTTTCTCTATTCTTGCTGATTTTTTGTCTACTGGTTCTATTACTGAGAAAGGAGTGTTGAAACCTCCAACCATAGTTGTGGGTTTGTCTATTCCTCCTTTCAGTTTTGTCAGTTTTTGCTTCATGCATTTTGAGGGTCTCAGGTGCAAACACATTTGGAATTGTTTTGTCTTCCTAGAGAATTGATTCTTTAAGTATTGTATAATATCTCCCTTTGTCTGGAGGACACAGTGAGAGTACAAATGTAACCAGTGACAACCTCACCAGTGCTCTTAAAGCCATAGCTCTACCCAACAAAGAGGAAAGTTCACTTTTCTTGGAGTTTTGGTTCTTGGGGTTTCCTGTAACTATCACTGCCATTTCTGACACACATAATGGAGGAAAGGAAAAAAAAGAAGTGGGTTTCTTCACTATGAGAGGAATCTTCTTTTCCATGTCTTAAGCAACAGCTAAAGGGCTTTCCTAGCTCTCTCTGCACCATTGTTAACTTCTGGTTTTCCAGTTGATTTATCTTTAGGGCAGAAGATACCAGAGTAACAAAAATTGGTAAATTCACCAATTTGGTGGTCCTTCAAATTCTGGCATTCTTCCCAATCTGCCTGCTGCTATTTACATTTCACAGTCCTCAAATAACTCTTCCATGCATTTTGTCTGTGTTTTATAGTTGTACTCAGTAGGTTGACAGGAAAAAGTGTGCTTACTCCATCTTACCTGGAACCAGAGCCCTACGTGTTTCCTTGACAATTATATAATTACTCCTGGAAGGCAAGACCAATGTGTCATTCCCTTTTTATTCCCCTGGTATCTAGACTAGCTCCTGGGACATAGTAGTGTTCCCTGTAATATGTGTTGAATAAAAAAAAAAATATTTCATTAATGGTAAATGATGTATAGTCTAGAATACCAGGCAAATGCCAACTCAAATTAAATTTTCTTTGTAAAGTTATGATTTCTTTGAAAACTCTCCAAACCAGCCAACAAATGCATTTATTTATTCAAAATGTAAAATAACTCCTCTTACCTAATGAAAAGGAGAGTGGGAAGACTTCCCACAATCTTGGAAGATTATATGGGAGTCTAAATATGTAAGGTTGAATCTAAGAACGAACTAACATGATTTTGAATGCATACAGCAGTGGTTTTGTCAGAAAGGGGAAAAAAGTATTATACCAGAAAAGAAAGAGATAGCTGATATCACTGGTTAGGAGGGCAGAGTCATATTAAATCAGCTTACCATAAAGTTGAAAATACATTCTTACTAAGTGTTGTAGAAGAGCATGTCATCTTAAATGTGGATTAACTGTTGCCTAACCAAGTCAATGAGGTTGGAATCTTTCTGTTTGTATAAGCTACGTCATGAACAGCGGACCAATTCTCTATGGTTATTTCTATTATGGCGTAGTCCAGAAAGAGTTTTTATGGTGACTCATTTAGAATTAAACTAAAGTTCACTAAATATGATGATCATGTGGGACATATATTTTCTTTTATTTATTTATTTTTGGCTGTGTTGGGTTTTTGTTGCTGCGTGGTGAGCTTTCTCTAGTTGCGGTGAGCTGGGGCTACTCTTCGCTGTGGTGCACGGGCTTCTCATTGCAGTGGCTTCTCTTGTTGCAGAGCACGGGCTCTAGGTGCATGGGCTTTAGTAGTTGTGGTGCGTGGGCTCAGTAGTTGTGGCTAGGGGGCTTAGTTGCTCTGCGGCATGTGGGATCTTCCCAGACCAGGGCTCAAACCCGTTTTCCCCTGCATTGGCGGGTGGATTCTTAACCACTGCACCACCAGGGAAGCCCCAGGACATATATTTTAAAATGTCTAAAACTAAAGTCCTGATGTAACTTCATAAATTCCTATTTACCTGGTGCACATTATTATTTGTGTCTCTGATGACATTGTTATTTATCTGACTATAAATACTGAGCTTACAGAATAATTCAGAGTGCTTTTTTTAAAATTAAAAATAAAATTCAATAATTATTCATTTGTGGGCTCACTGGAAGTTCCAGATCACACTATGAAAAACCACTAATAATAAAATGAATTAAACATACTGTCCCTGAAATTGTCTATTCACTTATTCATATATTCAATACTTTTAAGTACCACACATCTACCAAGAAAAGCATGAGGTATAGTTCCTTTTAGGATAAAAATAAACAAAACCAACCTATGTTCTTGAACCGCTGTGTAGGAGTGTATGTCACCTTCCCACAAGTGAGATACACAGAATGCAAAGCACTCTCCACCCCTCTCCTCCAGGTTGATCATCTTGTAAAAGAGGCTGGAATAACAGATGCATCAACCCAACCAACAAGGTTTTGCTCTTCACTCTCCCTCAGATTAAACAGAAAAGTAAGAGTATACATGTATGTGTGTGCATGTGTGTCAGGCATGCACATCGCCCAACCCTTCCATTGAGTAATAGGCACCACATCAAAGATTCAACTTTGTTATATAGCTCTCATTACCAGTCACTTTCATATTTTTTTGGTCAAACCAAATGCAAGGAAGATTACATGGGAGGGAAATAAGATTAGGGGCGAGGTTTGGTGGTTTGGAGAGCCAGAATCATTATTTTTTCACGTTTGTTGCATAAGAGATTTAACTGCAATTTCAAGTTTAAAGTACAGTGGCATAAATTACATAACAGAAATTCGATGTGTTAAATGAAACACATAGAGAAAGATACTGTTATTGCTCAAACTCCTTGATTATCTTTTAAGTGACCAAAACAAACCACCCTCACCTCATCTAGAGATTGGGAAATTAAAATAACCTTAAAATAACCTAACAAAATTAACTCTAGAAAAAAAATGCGCTGAATCTAAGTGGATTTGTTGAGTAATGGAAGACCAGCATTAGAATCAGGTTGGGTTTAAATTCCTACTTTGCTACCTCACCAGCATCTCTCTCTTCAGCTTCTTCGTGGAGAAATTGAGGATACTTATACCTCCATCGGCTGTCCTTAGGTCCTTTCAAGGTTTAAATGAGATAATGCAAATAAAGCTATTTTCACCTTATATGTCACATAAAAGCATTCAGTAATGCTAATTGCCAAGACAGTGTCTAAGAAAAGAAAGAAGGGAAAGAAAAGGAAGATATCGGTAAAAAAAAAAAAAAAAAAAAAGAGAATTAAAATATCCCTGTTTACAAGAGGGTGGAGTGTTAAGCACCCTCATCTCTGATATGTAAGGTGGCTTAATCCCTTCTGTTTAGAAATAAATATGGGTTCAGACTCTATGAAATGCATTGGGAAGCTCAAAAAGAAGTTCTGACCACAAAAATAAAAGTTTTTTCCTTAAAGTTAGGGAAATAAGTGGGCTGGCACTGGAAACACACATATTTTTAGAGTCAGCTTTAAGGTTTAGCTGTGGGATTAGCATTCCTATTTGGTGGCAGATGCAAATAAGCAACTAATAGCACACATCTCTGGAGCTGGGATGGGCGACAGTTCTAGTTCCATTTTTCAACCTATAAACAGAAGTATGAAAGGCATCTAAATTATTCCACTTTAAATCACTAATTTCGGGCTTCCCTGGTGGCGCAGTGGTTGAGAATCCGCCTGCCAATGCAGGGGACACGGGTTCGAGCCCTGGTCTGGGAGGATCCCACATGCCACGGAGCAACTAGGCCCGTGAGCCACAATTACTGAGCCTGCGCATCTGGAGCCTGTGCTCCGCAACAAGAGAGGCCACGATAGTGAGAGGCCCGCGCACCGCGATGAAGAGTGGCCCCCGCTTGCCACAACCAGAGAAAGCCCTCGCACAGAAACGAAGACCCAACACAGCCATAAATAAATAAATAAATAAATAAATAAATAAATAAATAAATAAATAAATATTTAAATCACTAATTTCGAAGTGCAAGGCATCAAACTAAGATTTGAACTAAATCTACACACCCCTCAAGAAAGAGATTTCCATTTCAGAAGTGAATATACAACGCGGCACTGCCCTAGGACGTTTCCCTTCCCTGAAACGTCTAGTAGTCATCTTCCACAACCACAAAGTACCAAAGAAGTTGCTAGATTATTCTCTGCAGGATTTTTGGCAGAAGTTGCTGGCACATCGTGTCCCATCGTGAGGTTTGCAGAAGGGAAAGGACAGTTTGACAAAGCCATGTCAGGGAAAAGTCATTTCACCAGCAAGCCAGAGGTCAGATTGTAATTTAAGCAGCAGCTGGCTTGTCAAGGGTTAGAACACTCCCTGGCTTCATCCCATAAGCAGGAGAAAATCAATCCGTTAGCAATATTCAAATAGAAAGTTTAGGTCAAGACAAAAAAAAAGTCAACTTGTTTTGCCTCTTTTTTTTTTCTGAATGGTCAGCAGACAGCTTTGTAAATGTTCTGTTGGTGACATAAGATTTTTTAATGTTAGCTCTTTTTAACG
Source organism: Balaenoptera acutorostrata (assembly GCF_949987535.1). Lineage (NCBI taxonomy): Eukaryota > Metazoa > Chordata > Mammalia > Artiodactyla > Balaenopteridae > Balaenoptera > Balaenoptera acutorostrata. The sequence continues at coordinate 88,526,262 of NC_080073.1, read as the reverse complement.
TTAGTAACATTAGACATCTGATTTAATGTCCTTTTTTCTCTCTCTGATTTCAAAATATATGGAAATCTGGGAAATCGAATGTACACCTGGACCCCAGGAAACTCCCTAGCAATGACTAACCAGACGCTGATTTTAATGACTCCGAAGTTCAAAAACAACCCAAAGATCTGCATACAAAAACAAAGCCCATAATTGCTTACATAAAGATAACTTTATAGCTGACTGCTTGATTTGATTAAGAAGTCATGGTTCTTGATGCTAGTACTCTGAGACCCACCTCTGGTTCCTAGAATCTGAGCTGACCTAACTTTCAACTTTAACCCCGCTGAAGACAGCTGCACCTTTGCCTATCAGTTTATTATTAGAATTCTCTTTTGGCCTACGTGTTTTTGTTGTTGTTACTGCTGTTATTTCATATGCTATTAACCTGACTTTGCTAGTCAGCTTAGTATTTAGCAATGTTAAAATATTGCTCAGGTTTGTTGACCTAAATTATAAGAATAATACATTCCTATTGCAAAGAAAAGAATCTAACCATCCAGAAGAGTCAAATCCCCAGACAGCAAATCTTAGTTACACTGAATTCAATCTCACTTTAACCCCTCGCCCACTAGTGCCACGCCTCCCACGGACTGCTTCACAGCTTCCTACCTACGTCCCTGGGGCCTTGGGGAGCCTAGGCTTTTTGTTTTCCACACAGCAGCCAGAGTGATCCGTTCAAATCTAAGTCAGATTGTGCTACTGTCGTGCTCAAACACTCCCATAGCTTCCCACTGCGTTGAGATGGAATCTAAACAGTCCTTAGAGAACCAGCCCCCTCCCACTCTCTCTTTGCTCACTTGACTCCAATCACACTCACCTTCTTGCATTTCCTTGAGCTCGCCCACACTTTCCTGGCCCAGGGTCACCACCCTCGCTAACCTCTCACCTGGGACATCTTCCCATTCAGGTCCCTGCTCAAAGAGGCCTGCTTATTCAAAATATCAATCCCCGTCACCCTCTCTTCTCTTATCTTGCTTAACGTTTTCCTAACAGCATTCATTATGGAGACCGTATTTCATATTTGTTTGTTATTTGCCTCCTTCCTGAATATGAATTCTACAAGAGCCAAGACTTGTTTATAATTATATCCCCAGCGCTGGGCTACCCAGCACCTTACAGGAGGAGGCATTAAATACTGACTGAATGAAACTCACTCCATAAAATAACCACTATTAACACTTTGGTGTAGATCCTTCCAGATGTTTTCTACATACACGCAAACTGTTTTTCAGAAACAAATGCTTTCAATGCCATTGCTTTCAGAATGTCTGTGTATATGCATGTGTATTTTCACACACACTCTTTACATAGATTTCCAGGAGCAGAAGTCCCCAAGTTCCCCTCTGGCCATTTCAGACTAAGTCTCCTATCTCTGCCCAGGTTCCAACCTTTCACCTGCCATATTCCTTCAGACCCGCTCTATCTCCTTTTGATGTTCAACTTCGTCAGTATTCATTGTCTCTTTTCTATTTCCTGTTGATATGCTTTGATCTTAGTTTTTTTTAAGAAAATACAGTACATTTTTCCTCAGATCTCTTCTCCTCTCTGCTATTTTATTACTTTTTGTCCTGTAACTACAAGCACTTGAGACAGTGTATCCTACATTTTTGGTCTCCTGTTTCCCACAGCTCAATTGCTCCATAGGTCACCCTAAACGCTGCCTTCTGCCCATAGGAGTCTAATAAAACTGCTTTCCAAGCTCACCAATTACTTTCTAATTGCTAAACCCAAAAGCTTTCCCCAGTATAATTTCCTAGATCTCTGATGAGCACCTAAAAATAATTACTATGACAATTCTTTTCTGGCCTCATGGCAGGCTTTCCACTCTAGGATGGCCAGGATTGAATGAGCCTCACCACACCCCATTTCTTCTAAATGAGTATTCAATTGCCTGCAAGTTGGTTCACCCTTTTCCTGGAAAAGTAGCAGAATTTAGCTGATCATATATCAAAATCATTTGACCCACAATTCCCTGGAATTTGGAAATAGTTCTAGTCTTATACCCAAAAGGACAAGTTTCAGGTACTTGAACAAAACTATATAAGCAGTAACTTTCCCATTTCTAATTTAATAGTCTTGTGATAAAAACTGATCTAATTGATCCCTCTAGTTCAAGTCTTCAGGGTTTTGGAGTTTCTCTGTCCCCATCCCATAAATTGATGTCTAGTAGCAAGCCCTAACTTGTATCCTAGCTACTTGGGCCAGCTTCCTGTTTTGTTTCTATTGGCCCCTGTTTGCTGTGGAACTGGGTTCTATTCCCCTTCTGGCTTTTTCATTTAAGTGGATTCCACTATTACACACAGTATACTACTGATTGTTACACTAATTCTGAATCTGTGTCCGCTTAGTATTTCCCCAGATTGAATCTCTTTGATCTAGATGCCTGTACACATTTGAATCTCCAACTACATGTTTCTTGAGTGCATGGAACTTGACTATCTTATTCATGACTGTATCCCCTTTGCATCACTGCCATCTGGCCTTTAATAGATGCTAAACTGACAGTTCTAAATGAGTAAATAAATGAATGCTCTAAAGTGAATTTGCCATATTTCTGTTTGAATTTTGTTTCTGTTTTTCAGCTCACTCTTAGAAAGCAACACCTCAGTCTCAGCTTCACTAAGCTTCTGCTCACGTCTGGCTCATTTTCCTTCCCTTGTTTCATTTCTGCTTTTGTTCCCCATGTTCAGCATGGACAGCTTCATCCCATGAGGTCCTCTAACTCCCCTTCAATGCTGCTTCTCTGTCAATAAGACTGGAAACAATTAGAAAGAGTCACACCTATTGCTACTAGGGACATGAGGAAAGGGATGGTTTCTTGCATTACTGGTGGAAATATGTAGTGTTACTGCTATGGAAAACAATACGATCAGACAGCATCAATTAAAATTAAAAAACATACTCTCAAACCAGCAGTTCCAATGTGGGAATCTCTGCCACAGCAATAAAAGTAGCAATACATAAGATGTCTGTATAAAGGGGCATTTATCGCAGCACTGCTTATAATGGTTTAGAAAACTGGAAATAAATGTCCATCATAGGACAAATGATTTAATACATGATCCTATGTCCATATCACGGTATGACCATGAATTCATGCTATTGCAGATTACTTGAAAGGATTGTTGAATGAGAGAAGCAAGCTGTAGAAAAACTTGCATAGGATGATATCACTTCTGTAAAATGAAACAATTACCAACTCTTCCCTATATATATATGCACATATATATGCATGTGTATATGCATATTTTTATTGAATTATATGAGTACAGAGAAAAATACAGATAAACTCCTATAAGATGTGAACACTGAAGCATGGGTTACCTGTGTATGAATGGGCTTGAGGACAGTGGCACTGATGTGAGTGGAGGAGGAAAGTGAGATAGAGAAAGGAACAAAGTCCTCCCCACAAAAAAGACTGCTTTATAAAAAAATAGATAAATGTTCACATTCATCCATTTCTATACAAATAACAGCAAATATTTTGATAGTTCCTACTCTATACTAGGCCTTGTCTTAGTGCAAAATATATTACATTTATTTAATCTTCCACCAACTCCATGAGGGAGATACTATTATAAACCTCATTTTTACAGGTGATGAAACTGGAGCACAAGAAAATTAAGAGACAAGCTAAAGTCATACAGTGAGAAAGTGGTGGTTTGAATTTGAATCCAGACAGTCTGACTCCAGAGACCATATTCTTAACCATATGTGATGATGCCTCTTAGGATATGTGCAGTGTATAAAGAAATTAAAAGTAATTCTTAAAGATGCACACACAAAGTGGTAACTAAAGGACTAATATTGCTTTTAAATTGTGCATTTCACTAAACCAGACTAATCTTTTCCTTTATTTGGAACTGACTGCATTTTTGTAAGTTTTATATTTAGCTATTTTTTTTTAATTTTTGAATTTTATTTTATTTATTTTTTATACAGCAGGTTCTTATCAGTTCTCCATTTTAACTATCTTTAATATGAGCTAATGTTACTTTGCAGCTTGTGACTTCTGTTCTGAAAGGATTACCTCCTCCTGGATTGTATCAGTTACACCTAAAATGATCTTGGTCCCGATACTCATCAAAAAAACTAAGTATCGATGATCTCATTTCAAGAGCTGTCGATAGAAGAGATTAAGTACTTGTTACAAGTGCTTTTTAGATATGATTCTCTTCCGCAGTGACATATGGATTATCTAAAAGGTCTTTTTGGTTGGAATGAAAGAAACTTCTTGTGATTAATGCAAGTGTCTATAATACGTTACCCTCCATTTGATGGGGAGGGACCGAGGTGAAGGAAATATTACCCTCTGAAATTGAAATTAGTAAAAATCAACATACATAACCATCACAAGAAATGACTTACTACAAGAAAAGAGTTTGGGGCTTGAGGTCCAGGTGCAAACTTGACTCTGGTTTACTATGCAGAGTCTGAGTTCTTCCCATGCAGGACCTGCCTACAAAGTGATACTCCTCAAGTTCTCATTCGGTCAAGCAAGCTTCAGAGCTGTTTGTTTTTGTTTTTTTCCTACTGAACTCATTTAAGCAGCAGTTTCTTCTTGACCAGAGGAAATTACTGATTTGGCTCATATTGTGCGACCCATCTTCCACTTCAAATTTATACTTTGACATTCTGGTTTCCAAATCATTTTTTGTGTGTGTGAGTTTGTTTGGCCTGAATTTGTGCTCCAAAGTTTAGTCACCTCTGAGTAAGCTGACTAACGGAGATTCTGGACTTGCAGAGAGGGGAAAACATCATTCCTGTGTCACCACCCACGCCTTGTCCTGTATCCAGCCTTCTTCCCACAATTTGACATCTGTGAGCTGCAATGCCTCACAGCTAAAGGCCTCTGACCATGGAACTGTCTGTCTTTAAAGATACATCTTGATCTTGACATGCATCAAAATGCATATTCAGGCTTTAGAAGAGTGATGCCTAAGGTGATTCTAAGTGATGGAATGGAAGAGGGACAAAATGAAAGATTCTTTCATTCTTAAATAGATTGAGTATGCATCTGAATGCCTGGAGGTGAACTCTGATTGACAGGGAAGATATATATTGGGACAGAGGTTAAAGGTGGACAGAGAGGTTTCAGAATTGTCAATGTAGTCATTGTCACTAAAGCATTCAGCCAAAAGAGGCCACTAAGATGTGTGGAGAAAGGGAAGGAAGCTAGTGGGTCAAGGACAGACTTTTCTGAAAGAAGAAGAAAGATTTGGTAAAAGAAAGAAAGATGAATAGAAAGAAGTAGCATCTATAATGAATGCTATTGCTAAATAGGAAGGAGTGGGATTTGCAGGATAATTGGAAGAATGGGAGGAATGACATTAGGTGAAAATCAATGGTTCTTAATTAACACCACCCTGAAGAGTAAGGATGATGGGGGCAGAGAAACAGATGATTTATACAAAATCAGGTCAATCCCATTAAAATAAACTATAGACCTTGCAGATGGTCAGGCACACTGTGCTAGTTTGTTTTTTTTTTAATTTCTAAGTATTGAGTTTATGAGTAGAGGAGCATATGCGCACAGAACAGAAACTATTTACATCCAACCAATAGTCTGCCTTCATAAACAAGGCAAGCTGCCATTACTAAAATATGGAACAATGGATAGGTGGCCTTATGCCCACGATCCAGAGGTCAGCTCACTGAAAGGCTCTTCACATTACAGACACTTACTGTAGCCTGACCCCATTCCATCTGTCATGACTTTACTCTGCACACTGGGTTTTCTCCTACAAGTGGAAATAACAAACCTGAAAATCTCAGTTTATAAATCCATGGATAAAAACAGATTAAAAACATAAAGAAGAGAAAGGTTTAGCCTATTTAAGAAGAGAATTATCACAGATGTTAAAAAAAAAGCTTCACATATGCAATGGGAAGAATATGAATCAGCTCTTTATGAAAAGGCAGAATAGTGACAGGTATAAGAAATAAAAGAAGAAAGTGGAGTTTGCACCACTACATTAAGCTAGCAATTTAGGCACTCAGATAGCAGGATGGAGACGGGATGATGAGGTCATCTGAGGGATTACTACCTGACAGAACCAAGAAAGAGGGAAGAAAAAAAATGAGATTGTCTGCAGAATATATGGTGTTTTCCTCTTCTGATCATCAAAAAAGGATAAAGAGATGCTGAACATTGAACTTCCTAGGAAAGACAGTATAAAGTAGAAAAGACCCAATCTCAATGTATTTAATAACCTTTGAGTGTATGGTTAGTGTCAAGGCAAAGTACTGAAGACACTTAGAAAGGTTAAAATTTAAAATCACAGAACTACTAAGCTGACTTATGTGAATTGTCCTAACTATTAAAGCTTAGAAATATTTAGGTATGAAAATGAAAATCAGAATTAGATTAACTTACATGGTAATTGATGACAAAGGAACTGGTATTTATTTTGTGCCTTGTTAGTATATATTTCATAGCTCACTCTTCGTTAGCAGTGAGCTAATCAGTATTTTCTCCAGTGCAATAAACAGCTCAAAGAAGCATTCTGATATTTCTATTAGCATTTTGGCAGCATAATATTGGATAAGAAAGGACTTTGATGTGTAGAAAGAGGTTGGGTTTTTTTCCATAATTTTTCTGGTTTGGGTTTTGTTTTTTTATCTCCATGACCTCAGTTATCTACTTCTGGGTTAAGTTCCCTCTTTACTCAAGCACCCTGCTATCACTCCACCCCTACCACCAATACTACCTAGTGATAGTTTCCAAATTTTAGGCACAGATTTTCAGCAAGAAGGAACCAAGTAACAAGAACTATACCTAGGAATTCCTGTTTCAAGAGTTATACACTAGCACACAACCAAAAACTAGAAATTAATGTTAGAAATATTTACTGGAAAGGGCCTTGAAAAAACATTGGTGCCTTTACCCATCCAGAGCAAACTCTTGTTGCAGGAAAGCCACAGTATAAGATTAAGAAAGCCACCGTATAAGATTAAAAAGGCAATTAGAAAAAAATAAATCATCAGTGGCCAATGTAGAGCCAGAATTTCTTTTAAGTTGGTTTCCTCAAGAAATAGACTTGGAGATGGGATAATAGGCTTATTAGGGCAAGCACTCAGGAATAACACCTACCAGGGAGTGAGAAGAGAAGAATGAGGAAGAAAGAAAGGATAACAATGATGCAGTTGAATCAGAGTCTTCACTTTATCCCATGGGAACATTAAACCTGAGACAGCCCTTTAAAGGTGGTCTGAATTGAGGGGGTAGGAACACTGAATGCCTGCACTGAGCAGTCATTGGATGTAAAGTGTTCCTGGGCAGGACAAGGCAGCTCTTTTTGGACCTAAGGCAATTCCTGCAACGGACTCAGATGTGAACGGTCTGCAGAAAACACTCCCAGAAGCTAAGGAAATGTGTGCTCGTCATACATTCATTGGCAGACAGCAACGTTCACTTAGTCCACCCCTGTGCCTCTCCAACCAACCTGCTTTGTATAAATTCAATTCATCTTGAAATCACTCCTCCCGGATTTATGTCAGTCTCTCTTCCTGGAGATTCTCACAAGGGGGAGTTTAATAGAAGTAAGTAAAGTCCTTGCTGCTGCACCTGATCTCGGCGCCATAATTAATACACATCATCTCCCTCTTCTACCACCCATTCTAGAGTCTCTTCACCCTTGACCAACACCTCTGTTGGCCTAAGGTTGCTTGATGATCCAGACTGTCATCCCTGCAAGGTCTACGACTGGTCACAATGTCCTTCTCAGTGTGGCAGCTGCACTCACTGTCCATTTACTTTCAGAATTGGTCAGGGGGACACGCTGAGATGCTCCTGTAGATTACTTTGATGACAAGCATTTCTTCTGACCTCAGCTGTGTTGCAGCAGCCCTGACTCTTCCCAATAAATGGAGTCAACCACCCCTACTAGGGTGGTAGCTCATTCTCTCACTTGCTGGCCTCTCAGCACAAGGGCTCTGAGGGACAGGTGGCAGCCTAGCCTGTAGTTGATGCATTTCCTGGTAGAGGTTTCCTGTCTGGGAGCAAGGACCTTTCCCTCGAAGCACAGCTGCAGGGAAGGGAAGCACAAACTACCCAGGTGGCTCACGGAGACCGATGGCAAGTGAGGCCGCTCCTACTTGCAACTCTTGGTTCCTGGACCCACATACACTACCCAGTGGGGACGTGGCACCACATAATCGTTGTTGATTTAACTTGTATACTGTGTCCAGATGGCACTCCGTTTCTTTAGGGTAGCATCTCATCTGAACTGCACATCCAGATAGCTGTTACTTCACCCCATCAGGCTAATGGCTTCTAGTTGGTGTGGTACGTCATGGAACCAGTGCCCCACCTCCTTTTCTGTAAAGGGAGTTCCTTGGTCCCAATATAATGCTGGGAACCCATGTTAGTGGAAAGAACACTCAGTAAGCCCTTGAACAGTGGTGCTGAGACCCTATGAGTAGTCAGTGAAAACCCATATTTAGAAGATGTGTCAATTCCAGTCAAGATGAAACACTTTCCCTTCCACCTTGGAAGAGGTCTAGGTAATCAACTTGCCACCCAGTGGTCGGTTGGTCACCTTAATAGATGATGCCATATTAGGGGTTCAAAATTACTGAACGGTTGAACATTCAGAAATAGGATTAACAGATCAGCCTTAATGAGTGGACCCCCATGCCGTAGGGTTCATGCACAGCCTTACTCTCTATTGCCCTGAAGTACTCTGGCCATGCATTCATGGCCCAGCATTCTCCAGCATGGCAGCTTTTACCCCAAAGACCAAGAAATCAACACGATGGTTCTGCCACACCCGAATATGAACATGCCTATTATAAATTTGGGTGCTGGGGAAATGAACACTGGGTGTTTCTATGAATCCAGTGAACTTCCTATGAGCTGAGCCTGAGCCAGGACTCCACTTATTACCCAGCCCCTACCCCCTCATAGTCAACCATTTCTCAAAATGTTTTCCCCAGTTACTTGAGTATATCGCCATAGGTACCTTTGGGGAAGATGTGGTACTATATTTACAAGCTGAGATTTTGCAGGTCCCCCCTCCTGGGAATCTGGCCTCTCTTTCAGTCAATGGGCTCTGGATTTAAGAACTGGATAGTTACAGGAGGCAAGGGATCTTGACTTTTTATTGGAATGGTTGCCCTAAGTCTCCTGAACACCCTTCCTTTACCTCTTTTGATTGTATACACTGAACAATACTTATGCTGGCTGAACATCTATTTCACCCTCAGAAAAGTTATGTTTTACTAACCATCTCTCTAGCTTTCTGCAGGTCGTTTCTTTATGGCTGCCACTCCAACCTCACTGCTGTTTATGATAACTGTACCCGCCTCACTTATAACAGATAAACACTGCTACCCGGCCCCTCATTTTGGGATCCCATCATCGCCATTGCTGTCAGGGAGCCCAGTTCTTTAACAGTATCTCCTATCATATCATCCCTGTGGACAGCCACCACCGGGCTTCTCAGTGATGCTGATGCTTCTCTCAGAAGCTCACTCCTTGCTGCTTCGGAAAATGGAGTATACGGTGGGCCCTTCCATAGAGCATTATCAGCTGATGAGTTATCTGCTCTTACATAGTATGCACATTCTGGAATGCCCACTACTGTGTGCCTTTTAATCCCTTATTTGCTGTCTGCCACAGCAATACTGGAACTTTTATTTTACTTCCTTAGGCCATCACCTTCTTAAAATATCCAGAAGCCATTCTAGCAGCATATCAGCACTGTCTCCTGGTACTCCTGTCTTAAAAGAAAGTGCTCGCTTTGATCAAATACTCTCAGAATGCAACCCCATATGCACTCTCCTGACACATCCTGGCATATGCTAGCTCCATCCTGCAGGTCCTTCAGAGCATGGACCACTTAGCAGATCAGCATTGCCTCAGTTAGGTAATTTTTGACTTAATCCTAGTCAATGGTCTGGTGGCCACGAGGAACTGTGTGGGCAGATCCTGAGGGGGTATACCTCGGCTTAAAAGGCAGAAGTCACTATATTGTCTTCAAGAGAAGAGGGAGAGGCACTAGTCTTAAACAACACGAAATGGGCCATTTCTGCAGGCCTGAAAGATTCAGAAGTATCTGAAGACTCAGAAGTTTGAGTGCACTGACCCATACATTCCCATCTCAAGTCTCAGGCTGCCGCCCCTGCCCAGTCAGCGCCCTCACTTGGCATAGCAGACTTCTTGGGATTTAGAAGTCAACTTTCTCTAAGACAAAGTTACTCTTATAATTGCATCCTGGATCTGATCTTCAGTTTTTCCTGCCCCTTTCTCCAGAATATGAGAATCTTTTTATATATTGCCAAGGAGTTCCTCTAGCTATCACTTTGCTCTAAGCTGATTAATCTCCCTCATCCTTATTTCTTCAATGCATTCATAGTCTCCAGAAACAGCCATCTAACCTTAGAATTCCTGATTCCCTGGAATCTCTCAAATGCCTGGGATATTTTACATGCCCATGCATCTCTTCCACTAGTCTCCCATTCGAGTTCACCAGTTCAGCACTGGTGAAAGTTTGTAGAATACATCACTACTTTCTAGGAGTGGTCAATATTCTATTTACCTGGAGTAAGAGAGTCCCTGTTATCAGCAGGCTGGTAGACAATTGAGCTCCAAAATCTCCTTTAGATTCTGTTTCCTAGGACCACTCCTGGCACTATGTGTCTTAAGTCAGTTTCTGGAGAAACACACACTGAGATGCAGATTTGCATTCAGATGGTGTATTGGGGTGTGCTTTCAGAAACACTAGTAACAGGAGGAGGGAAGCAGGATCGCCCAGAGAAAGGAGTTGCACTTAGATGTAATTGCAACAGCGGATTCAGGTGATCTCACAAGAGGCTCTGAGGCTGGATGGTCCTACTGAGATGTTTCTAATAGAGGCAATGAGTCCCAGAATTATAGTCCTACCTTGACCAGTTATTGAATGGGGCCTGCTCTTGAGTGGAGGTGCAATATTAGGCAAAACTGCTTCTTTTGGCTGAGGGCAATTCCCGGGGTAGGAGTCAGCTGTGAACTGACTGCAGCAGCGGTGTCAGCAGCACCATGCTTCAGCCGCAGGGGAAATGAGTGCCTCATACCTCAAGAATGGACCTCGGAAGCACAGCAGATTATCCACTATAGCATCAAAGCCACAGGTGACATCCCGCAATAAAGAAAACCAGGTAATCTGTGCAAACTGTGCCCCAGACTGATGGCTGTAGCCTGAAAGAATTTTCCCATTCAAATCCTATTTGACATCCTTCTTAGTCAAACAGTAAGGCAGAGCTGCCTTGACTGACACCTTTTCATAGAAGAAAGTTGCCAGTAACTTGCCAGAACAGGGTATATTTTCTTCTGTAGCAAGGTTCTTCCACAATAATTAGAGTCAGCATGGCATAAATCACAGCTGAACAATGGTTCTGAACACATCTTTATATGTTATGAGCAACTACCCGGTATATTGCAGGACTAGTTAACGTCCTTGCTTCCTCTGATCTGGGAGATTTAATGAATTCCAGGGGGTTCTGGTAGAGTTGTAAGCCTTTAGCAAGCCAAATGCTCCACATAATTAAATGTAGATTGAGGAGAGTTCTGCCTGAAAATCAGAGTGAAACAGCATAACATATGGCCTGCGTGTCAAATTTAAAAGGATATTTGTAGAAAGAAGTGTGCCTATTTGGAGGCAAATGGCCATAAAGCCTGTGAAAAGAAAATTCTGGAATAGTTTCAAGGTTAAAACTCAATGCTGCAAAGGTGATCCAGAGTATTAATGCTGAAATTTCTCTCTTCTTTTTCTATCACTTGTGCGAATCTACATAAGCTTCATATGTCGATTCCGTGAGTTTAAAATGTGAAATTTGGAATGAGTACCCCATAAGGAAAGGGGAAGAAGAGCCAAGTTTTCAACTCAAGGTTAAGTATGTGCTTATTTGCAATGCAAAATAACTGATAACAGAAGACAGAGAAGTGAAGAGAAAAAAGTATCTCACTGAGATTTAATGCAGACATTTTCACTCATGTAAAAGTGTACTTATCACACATCTCTGATTAAGGAACATGCAAACAAACAAACCAAACAAAAGCTTTCAAAACTTTAAGTAAAAACTCTCAAGTACAAGTGGTTTTTTTCTCACCATTGCAAGCAGGGTTAAGCCTCTTGTGTGATGTGAAATGGAAGGCCACTGTCCAGCCACTCCTGAAGCTCCTCAATCCAGTGCTTGCTTACTCACTCTCACAAGATGACGTCAAGCTTATACAGCACTTTTAAGGGAAAAACACCGAACCTACTGACCGGAATTTCCTCAACTTCTTGTTGCTAAACCTCTTTCCCACCTGTTATAATAAAGGAGAATTCCTTCAGCTGTGTACCGCCAATCTTTCAGCCGGCGGTCCTATCCCATCCCCCACAAAATTCTCAGAAAGTTTCTGCTAGTGATTATGCCTTTTCTTTCCTGTGCTCTTGTTTTTCTCCTCTTTCTCCACTGGAACATTTCAATCAGCAAGGTAACATGTGTTACTTGCACTATGCTAGCTGCTTCTATATTTTTATCTTAAATAAGACTCTCCAGCTTAACTCATACAGTTTCCATTCTCACCACTGAAAATGCTCTTGTTGATATTACCAATAATTTCAATGTTGCTAAATTATCTTTTCTGAATTTGCAGTAGATATTTTTCCCCTGTTGACTAATCCCTACTATATGGCCAGGCCACCCAAGATGGCTGTTCTCTTGCTCTCTGTACATCCCCTACTTGACCAGTCCCTGCTTCATCTACCTCCTACTCACATAATTGACTTTCCCTCTTAATCACAGAGCCTGGCCCAGGCTAGTGATTGTTCTAATCTTTGGATCAGAACTCTCTACTATGATAGTTTATCAAAGGGACATGCCCCCCCACCGCTGATTATCCTGGTAACCTGACACCAACCTGAGCCAACCTGACACCAATTCCCTCTATAATTCGTAATCTCTCTCCCCCCACCCCACCCCTGCGAAGACTGCCGCCATGCCCTGCCCACCATCTGATGCATATGGTGGGGTGTCACTCCAGGACCTGGCTTCAGACTTGTAAGATCCCCAATATCCATTAAACCATTAATGTCTCTGTCACTGACTCCTGGCTCTTTCTTAGGTTTCCAGGAAGGGCAAGTACAGGGCTTGCAGGCCTGCAGGGTGCAGCCCAACATCTATTTCTTTGACTATCATGTCTCTCCAAGCTCTCAATCCCTTTCTTCTCTGGCCACTCCTCGTCTACCCAACCTTTAAGTGTTGGCATTCCCTAAGATTTGTCACTAGTCACTTTTCCTGTCTTACCTTTTATCATCTCCTTAAGTGAGTTTATTGTCTTAGATAGCTATTTCTGCATAATACATAATAATAAAATATTAGTGGCATACATCTTGCCAATGAATCTGTAAATCAGTTGGATTCCAGATAATCTGGACTGGACTTGACTTGGTTTGTCTTCAAGGGGCAAGTTAGGTCCAGGTCTGCTCACATCTTTCACACTCCTTGTACCGGCAGCTCACCAAGACTGGTGAAAGGTTATCGCACAACAGGGCAAGCCCAACTGCCTAAGCATATGTGACTGTGTCACATTTGTTAACATGCCATTGGCCAAAGCAAGTCACATGGCAAGCCCTAAGTCTGGGAACAAGGAAGTAAATTCTTTTCATGGTGGTGGGGAGGGGAGGAAGTAGCTGAACAGTGATTTAATCTCCTATATTAATCATGTATTTATGACTAATGACTCTCAATATATATATCTTCAGGTCAGAATTTCCTCTTAACTTTTGACCTGTATATGGAGTTGTCTACTTGACATCTTCAACTGATTTTTCACAGATACTTCAACATTAACATATTCAAAATTCACTATCTCCCTTGTCAAATTTTATCTTCCTTTATGATTCCCTAACTTAAAGAATTAGCACCATCATTCACCAAGTTGTATGATCCAGGCAACTAGGAGTATCTTTAACACCTTCTTCTTAACTACGCCCAAGAAAATAGATTTAATCAACAATTGACATTTATTTTAAACCCAGAATATCTTTTTTTTTTTTTAAATCTCCAGGCCCACATACAACTTAAAGATACTATCGTCTCTTGCCTAGACTATAGCAATAGCTTCCTGACTATTCAACCCCACATCAAATTTGTCCCACCAAACTCAAATCCATTCTCAATAATGTACCTGATATTTTTTCAAACAGGACTTATTTTCACTGATCTTTCCCACTGACCATACACACACACACAAACACACACACACACACACACACACACACACTTAAATACCTTCAATAACTTCAACAGCCTTCTCTTGTGCCTCTTCCTTTGTTTTACTTTGTGTTCCAGCCATACTAATCTTTCTTCTATTTCTCAAAAAGTTCATGTTTCTTCTCATTCAGGCCCGTCATCCATATTATTTTATCTTTTAGAATGACTGTTTTTCGCTGTTTTTCCCAGCTATTTGTTCATCCTTCACACATCATCTCATAAGTCATTCTACTTACTGTATAATCTCATAGCATTCTGCACTTCTTCAGACTCTTAAGAAAATTATGACTAAATTACCAATTGTGGTGTTTATTCCACCCCTACCCATCTGCACCCTTCTCCCAGAAATAGAATCTAAGTTTCATGTGAGCAAAGACCATGTCTTACTTGTTCATTTCTGTAACCTTAACACCCAGTTCCTGGTACTTAATACATAATTAATAAATAAGTATTTGTTGCTTTATTGACTAAGTAAATAAATCCTAGATTATCACTGAACATTAGTGTTAAAATGATCCTTAAGAGGACCTTAAAATAATCTCCTTTAACCCTCAGGCTTATGCCTGAATTCCCTGTGAATTCTTCCTCTGCATAATTCCGAGATTAAATAAAGTTTCCAATATCCTTGAACCAGTTAGTTTTTGCACATTTAGAGTCATGAAACACTTTTTTTTAATGTTTTTTGTCCATACTATCTACAGAAAATTGAAACCCATACTTCCTTAGAATGTAAAAGTTAAAATCAGTGTTATAAGCATAAGTCCTTATGTCCGTGATATTCTTAGAGTAGCAGTGCTACATAAATTAAATGAAAAAGTAATATCACTAAGAGAATCAGAAGACAAGCCACAGACTGGGAGAAAAATATTTGCAAAACACATAACTGATAAAGGACTGGTATTCACAATATACAAAGAACACTTAAAACTCAATAATGAAGAAATTCCCTGGTGGTCCAGTGGTTAGGACAGGGCACTTTCACTTCAGTGGCCCAGGTTCAATCCCTGGTCAGAGAACTAAGATCCTGCAAAACATGCTGTGGGGCCAAAAAACACAAGAAACAAAAAAACTCAATAATAAGAAAATAAACAACCCAATTAAAAATGGGTAAAAGACCTGAGCAGACACCCCACCAAAGAAGATAAACAGATGGAAAATAAGCATATAAAAAGAGGCTCAACAGAATATGTGATCAGGGGATTCCTAATTAAAACAACAATGAGATACCACTACATACCTATTAGAATGGCCAAAATTCAAAACACTGACAGTAGTAAATGTAGGCAAGTATGTGGAGAACAAGAGCTCCCATTTATTGCTGTTGGGAATGTAAAATGACACAGCCACTATGGAAGACAGTGACATTTTTGTAATGAAGCAAAACATATATTAACCATACAATCCAACAACCATGCTACTTAGTATTTACCCGAATGAGTTGAAAACTTATGTCCACACAAAAACCTGCACACAAATGTTTATAGCAGCTTTACTCAGAATTGTCAGAACGTGGAAGCCTTCAATCAACAAATCAATAAACAAACTGTGATACATCCATAAAATGGAATATTATTCAGTGACAAAAACAAGTGTGCTATCAAGCCACAGAAAGAAATGGATAAAACTTAAATGCATATAGGTAAGTAAAAGAAGCCAATCTGAAAAAGCTGCATCCTATATGATTCCAACTATATGACATCTGGAAAAGGCAAAACTATGAAAACAGTCAAAAGATCAGTGGTTGCCAGGGGTTTTCTGGAAGGGGGAAAGGAATGATTAGGTGAAACATAGATGATTTTCAGGGTGGTGAGTTTATTATGTATAATACTGTAATGGTGGATATATACCATTATACATCTGCCTGAACCTGCAGAATGTACAACACTGAGTGAACCCTTATGTAAATTATGAACTTTAGTTAAAAATAATGTATCTGTGTTGGCTCATCAATTGTAATAAATATACCACATTAGATGTTAATAATGGAGAAAACTGTGTGAAGATGGCAGTTGAGAGGGTATATGGGAATTCTCTACTGTCAGCTCAATTTTTCTGTAAACTTAAAGCTGTTCTAAAAAATTTCCTATTAATTCTTAAAAGAAAAAGGATACAGGAAACACTCATATTGTAAATAATCTGTAGTTAACAACAACAACAAAAAAAGATATTCTTTAGCTCCTAGCACCATGATTGTTGTGTTCCAAATGGACTTTATAATTCGTAGTGTATTGAGCATGAACAGTGGATGTGGGAAAACACAGTGTTTATTGAAGTTGGTTAAAAATAAAAGTAATACAATCTTCATTCTCTACTGCTGACAAATAAATTAAGGATAGGATGCTGAGAATTTGGTCATTAATTTACTTTTCAGATGACTGTTTAGTTTCCTAGTAGCAGTCTTCACCCAATTTTTTCTTGCTCCCATTGAATACTTCCATAAGAGAGTGGACAGATGCTTAGCAGCTGTTGCTGCATGTCAGGAAGCAGTTTTATAACTCTATCTCCCAGTGAAATAAATACAAAGTGTAGGTTATAGAAGTTCCAGTTCTCACATCAGTGGTATGTACTGGGAATGCTATAATGGCTACCACCTGATACATGCAGAGGAAAGCAAGTGCAAAAAATGTTCCATGCACCTCATGCCTTTCTGAAAAATGATACCTTTCCCCCAAGACATATGGAAACAACTGCTTTCCTGAATGTGTAACGTCTCAGGGTACAGACGAAGCCAGTAGGCTTGACAGATAACAGCAAGGAGAGAAATATATGAACATTTCTCTTTGGGCCAAGAAGCAATAATGTGTCTTACTAGAGTTACTGCCTCTATTAAAATGAGATACAATATATTAATTGTATGACTACAGGAGATAGAAACAAGGGCTGGAGCAAAGCTCCAAAACAGCATGGAAACTGTCACTTCCCCAGTTCAGCCTTCTCTAATTAAGCCCCAATGGGGTCGTCTGTTCATTTCAGTAATGGGCACTTCTCAGGATAAATGATATTTAAACACACAGAAAAATTCCTGCGTCCAAATTGGTTATCAATTCAAATTCTTCAGATGGCAGTGACTGCAAATTGGTACACACTCCTCCAGTGTCTGTTTACCAGCAAGCAATTGTGGGAGTTAATGCCTCTTCAGAGCAGACCATGGCTGTAGTTAAGACCCAAGTCATCAAAGGGCAAGAGAGGGACTTCTCTGGTGGCGCAGTGATTGAGAATCTGCCTGCGAATGCAGGGGACACGGGTTCGAGCCCTGGTCTGGGAGGATCCCACATGCCGCGGAGCAGTTGGGCCCGTGAGCCACAATTACTGAGCCTGCGCGTCTGGAGCCTGTGCTCCGCAACAAGAGAGGCCGCGATAGTGAGAGGCCCGCGCACCGCGATGAAGAGTGGCCCCCGCTCGCCGCAACTAGAGAAAGCCCTTGCACAGAAACTAGGACCCAGCGCAGCCAAAAATAAATAAATAAATAAAAATAAAAGGAATTCCTTAAAAAAAAAAAAAAAAAAGGGCAAGAGAAACACAAGCACCAACAATATGGAGCAATACAGACAATTCAGTGTGGCAGGAACTAATACCAGAACCAGAATGGCAGTTCTCTGTTTGCCATTTTTGTACTTTTCAATTCAGCTGATTTAGGGAATTTCTCTTTTCCTAGAAAACCTGCAGCCACGTCTAGTATCTCTTCTGTGAGGACTCACGGAATGTTGAGAGAGAATATGCACGCGCACATTGTACTGGCTCCCGAGTCGCCGTACCTCTTTGCTCATCCGCATCTACATTTGTCTCCTGTCCTTGCATTTCTCTACCTGCTTCCAGGGTGAATCCAGTCTTCTTCCTCAACACCAGTGCTCAAACACCTTTTAGTGCTCATTTCTCTTTTCCTGGACTTTCTATGACCTTATTAAATTTCCAAAGACAGGAAACAGACAAAACTGTGTCTCAAATTGAAAACCACAAAAACTGGCAAAGCATATCATAATGGATACTTATTTTGTCCAATTTTTTTAAAATCTTGAATTCTTAAAGGTAGAAATTATTTTTTCCAAATGAAAAGTCCATGAACATACAGATACAGAGTTAAAACTAGCTAATTAGATGATAAAGAAAGGCTACCAGTTCCAGCAGAAAACAATCTATGAGGATTGATTCAATAACTGTGATGTACAACTGGGGCCATATCTGACTTGAGCCAGAGGTGAGTTGCTGATCTAGAAGAAAAACCCACATACCCCATTCACCTGGTCATTTTCATTCCCCAGAGCTTTGCATACTTCCCTGCTGCATTATTAATAAAACAAGTGAGTCCTAGGAGGATGTCTATTTACTACGCTATTATTCCATAGGGTGGTGTCCTAGGTTAATAAAGCCTCATTAACAGTTGCTAGCAGAGCCCCTCAAGCTTTTCAAGAATTCATTTTACAATAATGGAAAGAACATCACAATTTCCCCCCATATCCAATTTCAAATGCCCTAAAGCAAAGAGTAAGAAGTTAGAAACACAAAAAGGTGTATGCTATCTTTTGCAATGTCAAAAACAATCATTCTAGGGGTCACTGTTAGTTACTGAACAACAAGTGTAGGCTTAAAAGTTCTGCCATTTTATAAGTGCATATTATTTTTTTCTTTGTCCTGCAGCGCACAGCACTATATCAGACAGCTTATGGGAAGAATCCACTGCTTTTGCCTTGGATTTTCTAAATTTCCCACAAAGGTAACAAGACATTTTTTCTTGAAGCCTCCTAATATATGCACAGTGGGATTGTTGTACTATATAATACTGTTGCCATTTTTTAATGCCGGTACCATATTTGTTAGGGTGAATAAAATGCATATTTGCATATGTTTGAAACTTTCATCAAGAGAGACTGATGATTATTAACACATGTTGTCTCAGTAATTAAGAGGTAACTAGGTCATTAAGAACTCATTAATCTTCAGTTTTTTTTATCCCACAGGATCATGTGAGAGGGTGGAACAGGCAAAAAATATGCTTTGCCTTTCCATTGGAAATGAAATAAAAGCCACTATGATAAAGAGTCTGGAATGTGTGGTACTGGCACAAAAACAGAAATATCGATCAATGGAACAGGATAGAAAGCCCAGAGATAAACCCATGCACATGTGGTCTCACCTTGTCTTTGATAAAAGAAGCAAGAATATACAATGGAGAAAAGACAGCCTCTTCAATAAGTGGTGCTGGGAAAACTGGACAGCTACATGTAAAAGAATGAAATTAGAACACTTCCTAACACCATACACAAAAATAAACTCAAGGGACTTTCCTGGTGGCACAGTGGTTAAGAATCTGCCTGCCAATGCAGGGGACATGTGTTTGATCCCTGGTCCAGGAAGACCTCACATGCCGCAGAGCAACTAAGCCTGTGAGCCACAACTACTGAGCCTGTGCTCTAGAGCCCGCGAGCCACAACTACTGAAGCCTGAGCACCTAGAGCCCACGCTCTGCAACAAGAGAAGCCACCGCAATGAGAAGCCCGCACATCGCAATGAAGAGTAGCCCCGCTTGCTGCAACTAGAGAAAGCCCGCGTGCAGCAACGAAGACCCAATGCAGCCAAAAATAAATAAAAGGAAAAAGAAAAAAAGAAAAAAACCTCAAAGTGGATTAAAGACCTAAATGTAAGGCCAGACACCATAAAACTCTTAGAGGAAAACAGAGGCAGAACACCCTATGACATAAATCACAGCAAGATCCTTTTTGACCCACCTCCTAGAGAAATGGAAATAAAAACAAAAATAAACAAATGGGACATAATGAAACTTAAAAGCTTTTGCACAGCAAAGGAAACCATAAACAAGATGAAAAGACAACCCTCAGAATGGGAGAAAATATTTGCAAACGAAGCAACTGGCAAAGGATTAATCTCCAAAATACACAAGCAGCTCATGCAGCTCAATATCTAAAAAACAAACAACCCAATCCAAAAATGAGCAGAAGACCTAAGTAGACATTTCTCCAAAGGAGATATACAGATTGCCAACAAACACATGAAAGGATGCTCAACATCACTAATCATTAGAGAAATGCAAATCAAAACTACAATGAGGTATCACCTCACACCAGTCAGAATGGCCATCAGCAGAAAATCTACAAACAATAAATGCTGGAGAGGGTGTGGAGAAAAGGGAACCCTCTTGCACTGTTGGTGGGAATGTAAATTGATACAGCCACTATGGAGAACAGTATGGAGGTTCCTTAAAAAACTAAAAATAGAACTACCATATGACCCAGCAATCCCACTACTGGGCATATACCCTGAGAAAACCATAATTCAAAAAGAGTCATGTACCACAATGTTCATCCTGATGAACCTAGGGGCAGAACAGGAATAAAGACGCAGGCGTAGAGAATGGACTTGAGGACACGGGGAGGGGGAAGGGTAGGCTGGGACGAAGTGAGAGAGTAGCATGGACATATATACACTACCAAATTAAAATAGATAGCTAGTGGGAAGCAGCCGCATAGCACAGGGAGATCAGCTCGGTGCTTTATGACCACCTAGAGGGGTGGGATAGGGAGGGTGGGAGGGAGACGCAAGAGGGAGGGGATATGGGGATATATGTATACATATAGCTGATTCACTTTGTTATACAGCAGATACTAACACACCATTGCAAAGCAATTATATTCTAATAAAGATGTTAAAAATAAAACAGCCTGGAATGTGGATCTCTGTTTCGTTCAGTTTATATTTCAACTGCAGAACTACTTATTACTTTAGAGCATGTACTTTCATTTTGTTTAAAAAGATATATCTTCTAACAATGGTCCAGATATAAATGTTTTGTTAAATATGTGTTAGACTTGGCAAAAACGTTATAATTTTTCTTGGTTTCATCCGTACTTGAGTAATAAAAACACTCTATTTTTTGTCAAATCCTTGTCATTCTTTGAATGCTCTTCACCTTTGCATGCTTTCTGCCTCCTTTCCCATTTTATGGAATTCCCTTCCTTCCAATCTCTCTCTCTTTTTTTTTTTTTTTTAATTCCTGACTACCTCCAACTTCTCATCCAAAATGTAAGGTCATTGTATTGCTTTAAAGTATAAAATCTTATTTCCTAGAGCGTTGCACAACTAAGTCAGAGATTTCTTAGTGTCAAGAACAAAGACTTTCATTTTGTAAAATAGTCCTGAGTGATCCTCTTTCTTAAAGGAGAGTTTCAGCATTTTGCCGAAGGCTCAAAGCCATTTAAGCCAGAAAGTGCAGTAGAAAGAAAAACTCCCAGTATTTTCCTGTAGAATGTTTTTTAATGAAATAATGATTTTGGAAGATGTGAGCCTGACAGCTCAAGAGACAGAGATATTCTGATTAGCCACAGGGCGGGCATCACATGGGTCAGCGGCAGGACACCAGGCTTACTTCTCTGGCTTGAGGCAAATCGGCCCGAGTGAAAGTGCAGTCTGTCTCTTCACCCAGCTGCTGAGCCCAGGCTGCCCAGCCACGATTAGTACCAGCTGTGAGGGCGAGCTTTCTGATGGAGAGATGGCTCGAGTCAAAGCTGCACCGACTCCCCAGCCTGCTGCCACAAAGCACCATTCGCCTATAAAATCTCTGTGTTCCTACCGTCCTAATCAAGCCCCAATCAAAGATACACCCAGCAGCACATTACTTACTTCTTTGTCATCTCTTCTGCCCAGCATCAATAATGAAACCACAAATCAAGTCTGCCCAATGTGCTATTTTGATCAAGCCAAAAAAAAAAAAAAAAATTCATTGTGCTCTTTTACTTCATAGTTCAAATTTGATTTCTGATGGAGACAATGTTCTCTAATAAACAGACATGATTTCACAAAGATTATTAAGAAATCAATGCCTAGTGGTTTCTTAGTTCACACGTTAGACAGCAGTCTATGGAAATAATTAATTTTTACAGAAAATTTATCAAAGGCCCCTGTATCTCCCACCTCCATCTGAACTTCCATGAAACGCCTATGAAAAGACACACAAGGACAGTCAAATACAAGGTCTTTGTTCTACTACAATGTGGATCACGCCACCTGCAAAACCATATACAGAAGCAGCCACCTTTCCGAAACAAGACCAAATTTGGTATCACCACTGTTTCCTTAGGGTGAGAAGTACTGGTATTAGCGTTAAATAACCAATGTGTATATCTCATTTGGAAGAAAACCTGAGGCTGTGCCAGGATGGCAAGCAGTAACTTCGGTGTACATGAAAGTGACTGTAAACCACATAAATACATCCCAAGAAATCCACCACAAATGTATTCCTAAATTAATTCCTCCTTAGCTAGATCTTCCCAATATGTTTATAGGTACCCCAACACCAGCCAACATGATGGGAAATGTGATGGAAGGAGATTCAGAATAGAATATCACACTTCTTCAAATTTTATGTGATTATGTGACCATGTAAAATTTCCAGGGCCCTTCTCAAGGCTATAGAAAGTTTGGTGTAAGAGAAGGCCCTAAAGATTAAGCTTCTTAATTTTACAGCAGATTTCCTTCCAGTTCTATGATATGTTGGGAAGTTCTATACTGAGGTCCTTCCAGAAATTTCAACCCAAATGTGACAGACCTGTTGACCTTTCAGTTGTACCAGAAATGCTTGTTATGCCAGGTTCTGTTCTAGTTATAAAATCCCTAACACTTATATTTTATAATCTAGTGAAAAAGCATACAAATATGAATAAACAAAATAAATCATTTCAGATGGTGTTAAGTGCTGTGAAGAAAACAACAGCAAGAGCTTGAGGCACATTCTCAGTGGGGGGTATTACTTTCTCCAGGATGATGATCAGGAAAGACGTCTGTGAGGAGAAAAGTGTAGAGAAGGAGGTATGGAATCACATTACCTAGAACTTTAGAGGCCATGTTAAGAAATAGGCACTTTATTTTAACTGCCTAGGAAATTGTATATTTTAAAGCAGGACGGTGATGCAAACTGATTGCTCTAACTTCAGCATGAAAAACATCAATATACCTCTATTTCTTATGTCTGGGTGTTTCCCCTTGATTGCTATTATAATCCTTCTAGATAACCTTCAACCGAAGGAGCCCACTCAGTCCTTTGAGTCCAGCTGTCTCTAGTTTGGATTTTAGTCCTATTGCAAACCAGACCCAGTTCTGACACTGCTGAGAAATTCCTGGGTGGCCAGAGAACCAGTAGAGGAAGAAGGACATAGCAGGGTACAGTGCTGGCTGGCATCTGTTCCCCATCAAGAATTTTGGCAAACCCAAATTTGTTTGGAGGGATAAAGCAGTAACTGCTGTTCAGACTTCCAGACAAATGTGACATACCCAGAGATCCTTACCTAACGCCAGAGGAGGGGTCAGTAGCTTCCATATATAAATTTTCTGCTAAAAAATCAAAATGTAACAAAATCTACAGAACAATACAACTAAAATACACAACATTTTGTAGTCTTCATTTCAAAAGATGTCTCAGAATCTTGCAACAGCACATAGTTATCATTATAAACATTAGTGTCAACTAAAAGAATGCTGGGTTCATGGAAATGCATAGGTGTAGAGTTCACAATCTCAGTGATAACTGTAATGACAACCAACCAAACAACTCCTAGACATTTGTATAAATAAATTGAGCTTTTCCAAACTTACACTTCTGGGATTCGTGGGAAATCAAAAGTTCTGCTGATAACTGCAAGGGAGAGAAAATGAAACGTTTTAATCTGCAAATTTCATATGGAAATAAAATAGATTCTGAAACCTTAAAATATCTAGATTTTGGGAGTGGTGGTGGTGAAGCATGATTTAGTCTTAACAAACTGCACCCTTAATAATACAACAGGAAAGATCACATTGAGTATATATTAACGAGACGTAAAATTTGTTCAGGGATAGAATATTCAGCTCCAGCCAACAAAAACCCAAAGCCAGATTAGAGCTGAAGGCCAAAAAGGCAAAATGCAGGCTCCCTAAAGCCAGAGTGGAGAATTGGGTTGAACAATATGTATAAAGAATTGATGTTTTATACTCTCTGCACGGCAAGTTAATCCTATCAGGAATAAGTATTGATTTACATTTCACATCTAACTTTCCTAGCTTCTGTCAAATTTAATGAATGTTGATGCAGATATTGATTTCTCTAGCAAAAGGAAATTAACAGGACAATGTCCAATTTTGACCTTTACTTAATGAGCCATGTATACATCAAAAGCCTTTTAGAACATGTTGTTGATCAGCCACAGAGCTGCAAAAGCAGTCTTATGTACCAAAAAAAAGAAAAAAATTCAGACTTTTTAATGATCCCTCAAACTCATAATTACTGTAGAGACAGGGCTCAACAGAAATACAAAAGGGGGCAGTTCCCTTGCCACAGTCTCGGCAATGAGAAATCTTCAGTGGCTTGCAGAACGTGGAAAATGGGATACGTCTACTTATAATTCAAATACCATCTTTTACAAGGCCCTGATGGGAGTTTACTTAATGGCAATCCTGAATAAAACCTCTGGCTGTGTACCTTGATGTCTAAAAATAAGTCCCAGTGCATGTTTGTTTAAATCAGTGCTACTGGAAAAGCTTGACTTTAGTTTTGATGTTCTTTTGGGCAAAAATTCAATTCCAGATCACTGAAAAGAAATCACATATATTCTGTTGATCTGCTGCCTTTAATTATTTCATTTCTTTTCTCTCCAGTGTGTGCTTTGTCTAGAGGATTGGGATGCATGGAAATAATCAAATAAATGTCTAGATCCTCTGAATAAATGTCCTTAACTAGGTATAGAAAGTAGAGTTTTGATCAAATGTTCCATTTAAGCTCATATCTTGTTAATGTGAACTTTAAGAAATGTCCATACTTTGTAGTATATTGTAGCATTGTAGTTTTTTTGTATCAAACTGCTCAAAAGCAATAGCTATTACTAAATCTTGAATATAGTTTGCTAGGTAAATATGTGTGATAATGGTGTTTGTTGTAAAAAGATTCTGATAGCCCAAAGTGTAAGTTATTGCTATAGGACTGGAAGGAGGTCTATACTTTTTGTTGAATTAATAAATTTTGAAGCTCTTTGCAACTGTCTGCTTGACAACTCTCCTTGTTTAAATTATGGATTTCTCAAACTCAGCAGGTTCAAGGAAGGGCAAATGGAGCTCAGAGACATGATGAAACTGGCCAAAGAGAAAAGAAATAGGAAGTAGAAAGGAGACCAGATCCAAGTGAACTAGTCACACATAATGCAGGGGACACACCCGGCATCTTATAAAAGGAGGGCCCTTGTTACTTGCTTTGCGGAAGTGTTCAAATGAATTCCTTGACTACTGAACAACTCTAGTTTCTTTAAAAGTTAGAAGAAAAATATTCAAATTGTATATGGTTTACAGATATATATCACCTGAAGTAATACATACTTGTAAATTAAACTGTGCATAAACATGTCCTTTCTTTAAATAAATCCATTTGGTCAGTGTATATATATTATTCTGAATCCCAAGCTACAGTAGAAAGTGGCCTAGTGAGCCTTTTATAAATATTTCTGATTATACTGTAAACCTGATTATATTAAGGAAACTATTGAGAAAATGCCTGCTTTATGAGGTTCTCTCAAGTATTTTTTTCCTAATATTTTAGCTGAAGCCCAATCATAACATTTTAAATCTGATTTTTGGACTATAATCCATATAATACATGTAGATACAATGGAAAACAGAATGGAAGAGAAGGACATTTTTTGCAACTTCATGTAGCAGATAGATTTTTTAAATGTTATAAGAAACTTCTCTTAAAGAAAAGACTTATAATCAAGACATTGACCTGATTTCAGGGTCAAATCCCATCTCTGCCCTCTCTCATATCCAGTACTTACTTTAGCTGTGCAAAATAGTTGAGGTCAGTGATTCTTGACTAAGAAATTCCAGTCTGTATCTTGAATCATATTCTCTTCAATTAGATTCTGTTACATTTCCTAAAACAGAGATTAAAACAATATTTCTGTGTGGGTGAGAGATATTAAGCAAATTATCAAATGAAGTTGTGGAATGATTCTCTTTAGTCATATTAAAAACAGGTTAGGAAGTAATAGGGGATGGTAGAATTGGTCTCTCCTGAATCAGGGAGTGGGCCACATGACTTCTTGAGATTCTTTCCAGTTCAGTGAGTCCATAATTTTATTTCTTAAAAGCACTAGCAGTGTGTAAAGACCCTTTTAGAGCTATGGGATTGGGAATGATTTTATTTTTATACTAATGATATATTGTAGTCACATGATTTTCTTCCCTCTAAGGATCTGGGAGAGCTTTCTTGACATTTTCTAATTAACTTTTTTTGCATTTCTCAGAAGCATGCATAAGGCATATGTTATTATCCACTTTGTAGGCACAGCAAAGTTGAGTGCCTAGGGATAAAAAAAAAAAAAATAGAGTGAATCTATACTTGTAAAACTTGAATACTCAAATTAACAAAAGACTTGCTGTACTTCTACTAAGACAGAATTTACAGAGAAGGTAGCAGCTCATAATCCCATTTTTTTAACAGGAAAATAAAAAACTCACATTTTTGAAGAGCGTATCTAGAATCGTATGCATGATACTGGCTCACTATATGTAGTACAAGGATTTGAGAGTGGTTCTGAAAGCAGCTTTCAGGAGAAAAACCCAAATCAAAACCAATGGATGATCCAAGTTATATGTAGTAAGGATTCCACTTATTTCAACTAGTCATTTTGTTGTAACTATAAAGCTATATTTTTTAAAAGTCCTATCAAAATGTATTAAGGAGAAATGAAAGCATGGAAAAATGAATGACAACATAAGGCTGAATTCTGGTGAACAAGGTCTATTTTTACTTGGATGTGCCACACATTGTAACTCAAATGATGTATTGGGTTGGCCAAAAAGTTCATTTGGTTTTAAGTAAAAAACACATTTTTCATTTTCACAAAGAACTTTATTGAACAATGTATTCACTAACCAAATGAACTTTCTGGCCAACCTAATAACTCATCCTCACAAATAACCCTAATGGATGTAGAAATTGAAGTTCAAACAGTCAAATAATTCTTCAAAAATCATGAGTGTTTATAGACAGAGATGGTTTTTGCCTAATTTTCTTTCTGTCTTCCAAATCAAACATAAAATTTTCAAATTATTTTCTCAGTGGGGTAGCATGTAGTCATTAAGAAATATGTGTGTTTTTAGTTATATTCCATAAAATTTGAGGTAAAAATGCTATAAAAATATAAGACAAAAAGGAAATTCTCCCATTTTTCCATCTCATTTTGTCTACTTGTTTTATTTATTTTGTCTTAAAGAATGGAGCCAACTTCTGATTGAAGAAGTATATAATAAGCAACTAAGAATTATCTGGGCTTGAATCCAACAGAATCATAAATCTGCTATCCAAAATCATAAGGGCCTAGATTTTGTATTTTTGTTGTGGTGAAAGAGGGAAAGACACACACATGCACACAGAGCAACTGAGACAGAAAGGAGATAGATGATAGATGATAGATAGATAGATAGATAGATAGATAGATAGATAGATAGATAGATAGATATGGACAGGGTGGGGGGCATAGCAGTGAGGAAGGAAAGTTCCACTACAAGTATGGTTTAATAGCTTCTATAGAACCAACCCTGCTAGAGATAACAATTATAAATTCTGGAAAAAATAGAAATCAACTGCTTGAAGGTACCAGAGAGTGAACAAAAAGAGACAAAGAATGGGAGCAGAACATTTGAAAGAAGGGAATTATAGTCAGTAGAAATGTGTCCCTCCCAAAAAAAATATGTTCAAGTTCTAATCTCCATACCTATGAATGTGACCTTATTTAGAATTAGGGTCTTTGGAGATGCAATCAAGTTAGAATGAGGTCATACAGCAATGACTGATTTCCTTGAAAGAAGAGGGAAATTTGAACATGAAGACACACAGGGAGAATGGCATGTGATGATGGAGGCAGCAATTGGAGTGATGCATCTACAAGCCAAGGAACATCGAGGTTTGCTGGCAACCACCAGAAGCTAGGAAAAGGTAAAGAAGGATCCTCCCCTAGAACCTTCAGAGAAAGCAAGGCCCTACTCACACCTAGATTTTGGACTTCTGGCTTCCAAAGTAAGTTTCTTTTTTTTTTTTTTTTAACATCTTTATTGGAGTATAATTGCTTTACAATGGTGTGTTAGTTTCTGCTTTATAACAAAGTGAATCAGTTATACATATACATATGTTCCCATATCTCTTCCCTCTTGCATCTCCCTCCCTCCCACCCTCCCTATCCCACCCCTCTAGGTGGTCACAAAGCACCAAGCTGATCTCCATGTGCTATGCAGCTGCTTCCCACTAGCTATCTATTTTACGTTTGGTAGTGTATTTCTTTTTTAAGATACCATGTTTAAGGTAATTTATGTGACAATAAAAGGAAACTAAGACAGGAATGATACTGTCTGAATTTCTTATTTTACATCTTTCATCCTGAGAGTAGTCTCCAGTACTCAATGTTGGATAGCTCTAATTCCAGTAGAAAAACCTCAACATCGCTGGACTGACAAATCACAATAGTGTTTGAGGCAACCACATCCCTTGAAAGTGAAGGCATTAATTCTAGAAAAGAAAAAGTCAGAGAAGGGGAGCCTCAAATTCTCTCTCTCTCTCTCTCTCTATATATATATATATACACACACACACACACACACACACTCTCTCAGTCTCTGACTGACCCTTGTATGATTCAAACACATGCATTGTGCAAGCAACAAGCAGCCTTGGCAAGACTAAAAAAAACAACTGCAAGGAAAACAAAACAAAATTTTCAGTTTGAGTTAAGCCAAGTTAACAGTCTGCAAAAACAAACACAGAACTCTTTAGAGGAACATATAATGGACCCAGAGTTTCAATGACATGTCATTCATAATGTACAGGATACAATCCAAAATGACTCAACATAAGAAGAAATAGGAAAACATAAGCCATTCTGTACAGAAAAGACAATGAATAGAGACCAACTCTATTCGTAGATGTTGGAATAGCACGTAAGTAGCTATTATTAGTATGCTTAAGACTACAGTATAAAAGAAAATCTGCTCATATTGACAGAGAATCTCAGCAGAGATATAGAAAGTATAAAAAAAGAACCTAATGGAAATTACAGAACTGAGAAATATAATATTTAAAATTAAAATTTCACCAAATTAATAGCAAAATGGAGATTACATAGGAAAGATTTCCATTTGAAGTCAGTACAATAGAAATGAAGAACATAAAGGGGGAAAAAAAAGACCAAAAATGACCAGTATTTAAGTGACTTATGAGATGATTCAAAAGAAAAGAAGAGAGAAATAATGGAGTAAAAAAATGTTAGAAGAAATAATGGCTGAAAATTTACAAAATTCAATGAAAGACATAAAATTACAGATTCAAAAAGCTTAGCAAACACCAAGCAGAATCAACACAAGGAAAATCTCATTTAAACATATCCTAGTCAAACTGCTGTATTTATTTTCATATAAATTTAAAATAAATATTTCAATTTCTATAAAAATATCTGCCTGGATTTTGATTGTGTACTTTGAATTTTTAGAGATAATTGAGAAGAAATTAAATTATAACAATTTTGAGACTCAACACATGAACATAGTACACAATTTCATTTATTTAGATTTTCTTTAATTTCTCTCAGCAATATTTTGGAGTTTTCAGTTTATAGGTCTTTCATGTGTTTTGTTAAATTTAGTCTTAAATACTTTATATTTTGATATATTTCAAAGTTTTTATTTTCACTTCAATTTCCAGGACATTGGACATTGCAGGCATATTGAAATGTGATTGATATTTGTGTGAACTGGTGTCCTGTCACCTTGCTAAAATCACATATTACCTCCAGAAAGCTTTTTGTAGATATTTTATGATTTTTCTAATTAGAGAATAATATTGCTGCAAATAAAATGTTTTCCAAATTGGGTGCCTTTTTTTTTCTTGCTTTACAGAACTAGATAGGACTTCCAATACAATGTTGAACACAAGTGGTGAGTGAGATATCTTTGCTTTGTTCCTGATATTAGGGTGAAAGCATTCTGTCTTTCACCATTATATATGATGTTAGCTCTAGGTTTTCATACGTGCACTCTATCAGGTTAAGGCAGTTCACTTCTATTGTTTGTCTGCTGAGAGTTATTACTTTTTTATCACAAATGTATATTGAATTTTGTCAAATACTTTTGCTGTCTCTACTGATATAAGTATTTTTTTCTTTTTTAGTCTCTGAATGTGATGAATTAAATTGATTAATTTTCACATGTTGAACTATGCATTTCTAGGATAAATCCTATTTGGACATAAAGAGTTATCACTTTTATATATGGCTGATTATGATTTGATAATTTTAAAATAATTTTTAAAATCTTTAAAAAGATGGGATATAGGTCTGTAGTTTTCTTTTCTAGTAATATCTTGGTCTCATTTTGTTTTCTGGGTAATTCTAAACTCATAAAATGAGTTGGAAAATTTGCCATTATCTTTTATATCCTGGAAAACTTTGTATAGAATTATAATTTTTTATTTTAAAATATTAGGTAGAATTCAACAGTGAAATTATATAGGCCTTAAATTTTCTTTTTGAAAAAGTTTTAAATTACTAATTCAGTTTACTTAATTGATATAGAGCTATTAGTGCTATTTCTTTTTTTTAATATTTATGCTATCTATTTCTTCTTGAGTAAACTCTTTTGGTTTGTGTCTTTCAATTAATTCATCTTTTCATCTTAATTGTGGAATTTATTGGCAAAAGATTGCTTGCAATACTCCAGTTTCACCTTTTTAATATTTGTGTTTTCTATAATTATTCCTTTCATTCCTCATATTGGTTGTTTATGTTTCTCCCCTTTTTTTTCCTTCATTAATTCAGGTAAAGTTTTCCAATTGTATTGATATTTTCTCAGAACAAATTTGGCTCGCTTTGATTTTTCTCTATCGTCTTTCTGTACCATTCCATTGTGTTTTGTTTGTTGTTTGCTTTTACCTTTATTATTATCTTCCTTCTGCTTAATTTGAATTTAAGCAATTTGCAAATTTCTAAAGGTATTACCTTAATTAATGAATTTTTGCACCAGTAAATGTCACCTTATATGGCAAAGACTTTGCAGATGTAATTAAGAATCTTAAGAGAGAGGGAGATTATCCTGGATTATCTGTATGAGTCCTAACGCAATCACAGTTGTCCTTATAAGAGAGAGACAGAGGAAAATTCTACACAGACATAAGAGATGAATGTAATATGACCTGGAGGCAGTGATTAGAGTGATGCAGCCACAAATCTATGAATGCTGGAAGTCACCATAAGCTGAAAAAGGCAAGAAGCAGATTCTCCCCTAGAGCCTCTGGAGGGACTACACTGATGCTGACATTGATTCTTGGTTCAGTGATATGATACTGATTTCAGACTTTTGGTCTCCAAAACTGTGAGAAAATAAATTGCTATTGTTTTAAGCCACCAAGTTTGCGGTAATTTGCCGTAGCAGCCACCGGGAGCTAATACACATGGTATATCTTCTTTCATTTTACTTGTAATCTATCTATGTCTCTTTTTTAAAAAAAACTGGGTTTCCACTAGGTAGCATAGAGTAAGGTCTTTATCATTCATCTATTCTTGCTTTTTAATTGTGCTGTTTACAACATTTATATTTAATGTAATTACAAATATAGTTGGGTTGAATCTACCACATGCTGTGTTCTATTTGTTCTATTTATTCTGTATCCTAGTTTTGCTCTTCCATGCCATAGAATAACTTTATGATCTATTTTTTCTTCTTCTTGCTTGTAAACTATATCCCTTTGTTTCATTCCCTTCAGTAGTTGCTCTAAACATGTGCAATCTATCATTTTTAATTTTTTACAGTTTACTTTCAGATAATGTTATTTTACATTATTTCACATAAGATGTCAGAACCATTACTGACTTCCATTCTTTGTGAGATTATTGTCACATTTCATTTCTATATAGCTTATAAAATTCCATTGTTATTAATTTTACATTGGATTATTATCAATAGTCTGTTTTAAAAAATTAAAAATAATTTCTTTATATTTACTTGCATTTTTAAATATTTCTAGTGTACTTTCATTTATCGTGTACACTCAAATTTTCATCTGGATATCATTTTTCTTCTACTGAATAACTTTCCTTAACATTTTTTGCAGGTTAAGCCTACTGGCAGTAACTCTTCTCAGCTTGTGTTTTCCAAAAATATTTTCTTTTATCCTAATTTATGGAACATATTTTAAGTGGACATAGATTTTTCATTTTTTTCTTTTAGTAATTTCATTATATTGTTCTATTTTCTTCTGGATTAAGAAGACTTGTAGTTCTTATCTTTTAAATTGTGTCTGTAATGTCTTTTTTCCTTGGCACTTTCATGATTTTCTCCTTACCTTTTGTTTTCTTCTTCCCCATTCTCTTTATTGTCTTTTGCAACTTCAAGTCTCTAAATTTGTCCACTATTCTACAGCTCTTTGAAGCTCTGCTCTATTTTTTTCCCTGACATTCCTCTGTGTGTGTGTGTTTGTGTGTGTGTGTTATAGTTGTTAAAATTCCTATAACCATTTTCAAGTTGACTGATTTGCTTTGCTGTGCTGTGTTCAGTCTAGTTGTAAGCTAATTGAGGAAATTATTCATCTCTAATATTGTTTTTCATTTCTAGCATTTCCATTTGACTCCTTTGTATAATTGTAATCTCTCTGCTGAAATTCCTCACCTGTTATGTATATCGCTTATCTTTTCTACTATATTATAGAACATATTATTATGTTTTAAATCACTGTTCCAACAACTCGGTCATTTCTAAATATGCTCCTGTTGATTGTTTTTGAATTTTGAAAACGAAGGGGTTTTGCTTGCCTTTTTTGTTTTGTGTTTCTCCTAAGTTTTTATTGGATGCTAGACTTGATGTGTGGAACAAGCACAGCAGCAGAGACTGAGAAAAATAGTATTTATTCTTGAAAATGAGCATGCCTCTTCTTTTATCAAGTCATTAGTGTACTTGATTGAGTCATTCTAGTCTATAGTTGGGAATATGTACAGTTTTATTATTGCCCTAGTTACTTTTAGTCTTCCACAGACTTTAATTCCTCTAGTGGTAGACTACTGCTACTTTTGCTTACCATGAGGCCTGGAGTGTTAAAGAATTTTCTTTGTATCCCTTCTCCACCCTCAGATTTCAGCAAGGTCTTGTCTCCACACTCTTGCCCTTTCCTCGGGATATATTTCTGTTGATTTTTACTTGGTGTAGGGCTGTGGTAGGAGTAGGGTATTTCTCCATTCTTCTGTTCTACCTTCAGCCTTCAGCATGCCATATACACCTGAACATCAAAAGGAGAGCTTTCTCAGCATTTCTGTTCCTTCCCTACTGGCAAACAACCTCTTCCTCAAATGCAGGGTCTAGAGAGTGGACATTCTACCCACATCCCATGTCAGTCAAACTGTGCTCTGTACTGGTGGGAATCTTTAATGAGAGTGATTTTCCTGCCCTCTCCTAGCAACAGAAGATCTCTGCCTTGTACCAATGCAGGATCCTGGGTACCAGCTGTTTTCCTGTTACTCCAGAGAAGCAGATGTTTTTGCATCACATCAGCACACTGTGGAGATTGGTTTCCTACATTTCCCTCAATGATAGCATACCTATGCCTAAAACCAAGGTAGAAACTGGGAAGGTAAGAGGGTATGTTTCCCATCCTCCAACAGCAGATAGTTTTTTTTTTTTTTTTAAACACTAGTGGACAATTTTTTTTTAAATTAATTAATTAATTTATTTATTTTTGGCTGTGTTGGGTCTTCGTTTCTGTGCGAGGGCTCTCTCCGGTTGTGGTGAGCGGGGGCCACTCTTCATCGCGGTGCGCGGGCCTCTCACTATCACGGCCTCTCCTATTGCGGAGCACAGGCTCCAGACGCGCAGGCTCAGTAGCTGTGGCTCACGGGCCCAGTTGCTCCGCGGCATGTGGGATCTTCCCAGACCAGGACTCGAACCCGTGTCCTCTGCATTAGCAGGCAGACTTTCAACCACTGCGCCACCAGGGAAGCCCAGCAGATAGTTTTTTTCTCATGTCCAAGCAGGGTCCAGGGATGGGTAGCAGCAGCTGATCATCATCCTATAATCATGTAAGCATAGAAAGCTTCTCCAGGTAGTACTTTTACATCCTTAAACCTAGACAGGACCTGCACATTTGTACTATAAAAGATGTTTCTCTCAAGTCTCCTGACTGTATCCCAATTATCTTATATGATCACTCAGTGGAAGCCTGTGGTTAACGGCTGGCAGTGGGTGCAGACTCCCCTTTTGAGTGGTGTTTCTGGTGATTTTAAAGTAACATTTTAACCCATACTCAGCCTTTAATAATTAGTTGACATTTTATTTGTAGTTTCCTTGCCCAGTTTTATGGCAGTTCCCCCATCTTCCCATGCTTGCCAAAGGTAAAATATTCATGTGATCCATCTCTCCTTGGAGGGTCTTAACATCTTTCAGAATTTAGTTTACCTGGTTGTCTTGTGATTTGAGCTCTATGATGAGCGAAACAATATGAATGTTCAAGATTAGATAGGTTTTTCTGGTCATTAAGATAAGAGTGATGCTCTCATGTGGCTTTCTACACCCTTAGTGTAAGTGGGAATCTGTAAATATTAAACATACACATTTAGGCTTATATTTTTTTTCTGTTTGCATCAAAAGTAATCCATAACTGTATCAGCAAGAATGGGCTGTATCCCCAAAATATCAATATAAAGACTATTGTCTTTAAACAACAGTCACACTACATGTCCATTTTAGGAAGGCAACAGATAGGCTCAAATCTATTTTCACACCGGGATTCAGGCTGTCAGAGCAGTCTCTATCTGGAATTTTTTAAATTTATTGTGACACAGAAACTTGATTTGAATATGAATAGTAAAGTGAACATAATTTTCATCACTAGAGAACGGACTCAATAATTTTTTCATAAATCCTGTTATAATCTTCATAAATCTCCAAGTTCTTCTGAAACTATAGCTAAAAATTTTAGTCAAGGTTTTGGTACTTGGAAGGGATTAAACTAGATTAACATCACTTCTTACAGAACTTGGTCTAAAATCAAGACTCATTTATGTCTGGGTGTGTGTTACAAACCTAACTATATTATTGAGTTTACTAAGGGGAGTACAGACTCTAGTTCTAATTAGACGATGTTTTAACTGGATACTTAGTTGGGTGTGTATTAGGTTCGGTTCTTTTCTCTGAGGATAAAGTTGATTAGGGAAATCATAAGAATCAAGAAGATTCTCAGGATGTAAAATAGCCCTTTTGGGGAAAAAAATTAAACTTCGTTATTTTACTTAGAAAAGAAAAACTGAGGAAAAATTTAGTGAAAGTCACTTTAAGATCAGAAGGGTCTTTACTCATCTATTCTCCCATTTCCGGTGAGGAGACTTTACTTTGTGAAAAGATAAAATGGGCTCCTAAGAAAAGATCAGAAATTCAGGTTAGAAGTGAGAAAAATCTGTCAATAAGGGCTTTTAATCCTTGCAGTGAATTTCCCATTCCTGGAGTTTTTAATACTAAGATATTATCTCATCTGTTTGATTCTTTTAAGTATTGTCTGGAAGGGTGGATTCTAGCTTTATAAGATCCTCTTTTATTCAGATATTTTATTTTCTTATTGGAAACAATAATGCACAGCTTGCTTTTTAATAATGCTTTAAGATTCTTTTTTAAATTTTAAACATTCATGTTCTAATTTGATTATTACAAACTTTAGACAATAGGTTTAAAGATATTTCTTCTCCCTTTTTGCAAATAAGGAAACATAAAACAGTTTATACAGCCAGTAAGTGACACAAATGGGACCAGAATATGTTCTCTTTGAGAACAACGACCTTACCTCAGTCCTTTACTGTAGTACATTTACAGTCTAATGTTAAATCTTGGAAACTAAAGAGAATGATATCTATACGAAGAATTCTAGTAGTGTGTGTGTGTGTGTATGTGTGTGTGTTGACCAAAAGAAATACTGGATCTACAAAGGATTATCCCAAATATCCTTTCCATCTCATGGGTTCTACTGTGAAATGTATCTCAGATTCTGTATTCAAGAGTCTTCCATTCCAACCTCATAGATTTCCATCCCATGCATTTCAACAAGGGATAAGATGTTAAGCTTGGAAGTAGTGCTTACACCGCCATTGCTAATATTTTTCTCAGGACTTAATCAGACAATTTCATGGATCAGGCAAGCCCTGAAAGCCCATCACCTCTTAAATATCTCAGTCCATTACTTTAAATCCATACTGTGATTTATGTATTTGCAACCTCCTAAACCCAAATATTGTTGAATTAAACCACAGGAGATCAAAATATTCAGTATTCTGGCAATGAATTTTAAGATTTTTCCTTTTTCCCACAGGGTTTACAACCTTAAAATAACAACTCCCCTCTATTTTTTTCTTTGCTTTACCTAAAAACAAGAAACTTACAGAAAAAAAAAAAAACCAAAACTCTTGAATATAAGACTTTGTGTCCTAGCAGTGACTGAGTGTGGCTGGACTGGAAATATTGCCTTTGCTCTTATGGTGTTTGTGTATTGAGTTCCTGGCAGTATAATCCTGGCACTAGAAAAAAAGAATTCCATCTACAGAGTATTTTTTCAGGAATTATCAGTGCCAGCCATGGTTTTAAGTTACACGTTAACAGTGAAGAGGGGAGACATTGCCCCAGATGGTGGATGTAAAACGTGCCATAAACTTTAATGAGGCAAATAAGTCACTAATAACCCTACTGCTAACACTGCTATGTTTGGGGCCGACCTTAATAAAGGAAAATTAGAAAGGCACATGCAGCCCTTAAACAAGTGCCTAAGAAGCCTAATATGATTTACTAATTCAGCTATTCACACTCTGATTGCACAGCCTCTGGTCATCTGCTCAAGTACAGCTGCTTCATGTAAAATAAATAAATAAATAAATAAGTTTATTGACCACCAGATGTCCCAGCCTGTAATGTGTGCTGGTAGATTTCAGGTCACCCAAAGTTCAAGCAGATTTCCTAAATATACATATGTTTTTGGTAGCAACACTACCTTGGAAACCATACATGTATAATTTTTACTTTCAGTCAGAGCCTGGAGATAACTTCATGCTTCCTTTAAGTTGTGAGATCTCAACCAATGGATTTCTTTTGGTGAAGCAAAGTCTAACAGATAGACTGTTGGGTAAGGATTCTGGGAAAGGGCATATGGGACTTTTTCACTTTTCATTAAAACCCTGGCACAGATTCCTGAAGCTAGGCATCATTAAGTTTTTACCAACCCAAACAATTAACTTGGACATGGTAACTGCGTATCATTTTCTAGTTGAGGAAACTGATGCCCAGGGAGGTTTATATGATTCAGCCAACAACACGTGGAGCATAGAGGACAACCAACAATCAAATGCAAATCTCTTAGACCAGATAATGTTATAATGTACATATGCAGGATGCAGATCTAATAAGGTACTAATCCATCTATGCATTATTATCTGCACACACAAACAGGAAAAATAAAGCATGAGATAAAAATGAAATAATAATATTTTAAAATATCTTGCTAAGTGTTACAGCTTCACTATTCTTAGCTAAAATCTTGAGGCAAAATATATAGCTTAGGCAAGGCTCATCCATCATTAACCATGGTAGATAAGTATATTTTAAATAATCTTCTTTGTAATATTAATTCTGAGGTACCGATTTCTCATCATATATAATTATATCATCCTTTCCTCCTTCTGAAGCAGTTGATGAAGAGCTCATAGGAAATAGAGAAGTATCAGCGCTACCATCTCTTACTGTTTGCTACAATTACGAGATCTGTATTATTTTTGACCCATACTTTCTCCTCAGGACTCTTTTTATGCCACTTGCCCATTTCATGAGGATTTAGTTCAGTTAAAAGAGTATAATATCATTTAAAATCCCACTTAACTAAAGGCATGCAAATTGCAATATATCACACAGCTTTGAAAGCCAACACCTGCATGAAGAAACCACCGGTAGTCCCTCTGTGGGAGTGGATGCTTCCTCTTGGTACATCGCCTACTCTGAAATGCATGAGGCACTCAGCAGACGGATGGAATGGGGGATCCAGAGTAAATATGTTCATATATTGAGTACATTTCCACTGTCTCACCTTATTCCTTTCTTATTTTTAAATAAAAATATACACTGAAGCTCTATTTTTTCTCACATTCAACATTAAATATTATCACCTCAGATCATAAACTATCTCAGGGCACCATTACATTCATCAAGACATTCACAGTCCTTCCTCACAATCCAGATATGCCTCGTATCTGATGTTCTGCCTCTTCTAATAAAATATTCTTGTTTGCCAACACGTTCCAGTTACTCTCCCAAAATATTCCAAAATGTCATGTGATGTTTAATGACATATTCCTGAACTATTTAATACAGATGAGAAACAACATACACCTAGAAAAACATGAGCATTATTATGGCAGATTTACTTAGAGTTTGGTCATTTATGTAATTTATGTAGATTTATGTAGACTAAGATTTTAGCAAAATATGAATAAAAAAGATTTTAGCGAAATATGAAAAGGAAAGCTCAAGTGCATAAATGCATAGGTTTGTACGCTTGAACTTTGAATTCTGTACTAGGAGACTCCAATAGAATGTTTGTTTTTTAAGCAGGACTTTTTTTAGCCCATATGACTTTGTATTTTGACTGTAAACTTGTTTATATATTTAAATTGTTTTTCCTTTACCTTTGGTCCTAAACAAGAAAAAAAAGTCATTTCTCTCACACACGAGCATGATCCAAACTGATGCCCTGTTCTACCCACATCTATCCACAAACTCTGAGACTAAAGAAAGGCTGCTTCTCAATAAGACTTTTAGCAAAATTTAGAACCATGTCCCATGGAATTTAAAGTGTCATGCTTCAGACTTCTGTCAGGTCTTCTATTGATTACATTAACCCTCAGTGTGGAAAGCGAAAGGAAATTTCTACTGTTCAGTAATTATTTTGTATATTAAGATATTATTTTCAATTATTTACAGTCTTTCACATCCCCCAACCAGGCTCTCCAAACTTTTTTTCCCTTAAATATTTTAGTTAAATTTCACCAAAGCACAAATGTCCCAGGATCCTTCATAACTGTTTAGAGATAAAAATATTGTTTGTTTCTGTATAGTATGCCAATGAATACTCAGAACTATGCCATTTTCTAAAATGTTTTACTTCAAACACAAATATTTCAAAGGATGATAGATGAAGATTTATGCTATATTTTTAATGTAAAAATAATTTGTAATGTAAAAGTTACTTTTAAATAATTTTAATAAAATTAATTTTAAATCTGGGTGATGGGGGGGTTAAAAAACATGTTAAAAAGAACACTCTCCTATTCTGAGTTATGAAATTTTCAAGTTAATGTTTCAATAACAGATTATCTAGTCTGTCATTTACCTGCCTTATCCTCAGTCAACAAAGTGAGGGATACAATGCATTTCAAATAAAACTGTGCCGAAAATCCAGTCATCGCAGATCTAAGCAGAACTGCTATCAGAAGCTGCAGGGATAGGACGTTTTAAATATGGTTTAGAAATTTTTCTGAATTTGGAGCCAGGCGAAGATGACCCCACAGAACTGGAGGAGAGTATGCACTCGGGCTTATTCATGGGGGGTTTCTCACACCTTCCCCTTAGACATGTTTAATTAGCCAGGGCCTGTTGTGTTTATTTGGTAGATTTGGATACAAATGGAAAAAAGGTCTTTTCATCTCTTTTTATCAGTAGTCCCCCAGAGCCAAGGCAGGTGTCTGTGGGATTAAACATAATTACAAAGGGAGAGGGTGAGAGAAGAAGGGAGCTAGATAATAATTCCCAACAGAGCTGGAATTTGAGAATGGGAGCAGGTGCTG
Organism: Balaenoptera acutorostrata; assembly: GCF_949987535.1. Classification (NCBI taxonomy): domain Eukaryota; kingdom Metazoa; phylum Chordata; class Mammalia; order Artiodactyla; family Balaenopteridae; genus Balaenoptera; species Balaenoptera acutorostrata. The sequence continues at coordinate 88,486,108 of NC_080073.1, read as the reverse complement.
CAAGAGGCCCCATGTATCCAACTAATTTAAGCCACGATGTTGTGTAAAGGCCCACATATTCATCCTTTCAACAGGGAGGGCACTGGCAGTCTGTGAGTACAAAGACAGCCCAGTCGGAGCGATGCCAAGATGGCCGGCTTCAGCACCATGGCTACCAGGGTAACCAGACCCTGCTTCTCACTGCTGCCTTTGTTGGGTGGCAGCCACAGGAAACAAAGTGCCACTTCTTACCATTGTACAGGCACATGCATAATCATCCTCCTTTTGGCTTATCATCGTGAATTAGCAATTACTCTATTATTAAATGGAAGAGCAGCAGCAGGTGACAAAGCACCACAACTTCTAGTTTATATTTCTGAACCACTTCATTTCGTTTTTTCAGTTTTGGATTGACCTCTTCAGCTAGTGTATTCCTATTGTGCAGAAAATTCTATGATCCCATAGAAAATCGGTTTTCTTTCTCAATTTGGAGGGTCTGACCCATGATTCTACTGAAGGGGGAAAGAAAGTACTGAAAGAAATATGGACAAAAAGGTCCTTCTTCAACTGAGAGAACACCTGGACCGTATAAAGGAGACACAAACCTTAGAGCTCGCACCACCTCACTGTGCCAGGGCAGCTTCCCATCGCAGGCTGACTCATCCAAGCCACTGTGACTCTGTCTGGACTCTTCATTTAAGATCCATTATTTACTGAAACTTTTGAGATAATGCCACTTTTTATCTGGTTGTACCCACAGTTCTCTAGCATTTACAGAATGAGAGGGGAACTAGGAGATTTTAGTTCTTATGATTCTGTGCTTTCCAAACCCAGTGAATGGAGAAGAATTTTAATAGTAACTGATAAATTATTTCAATCAGTCTTGAGAGAAGGAAGTTTTTTGTAGACTTCAAAAAGAAGAAGGAAGTCCTATTTTTAAAGCTGGGTACAACTTTTTTTCAGACCTGGGAGGAATTCTTGAATGTTAGTATTCCAAACTGTAATAATGAAACAGAGGGAATAAAGTTATTTTTCCAACACGTCATTGGGTACCATTTATTTCATAGTGGTATACATTACTATGTAATAGGAATATTTTACTTAAAGCTGGGTACAATTTTTTTTCAGACCTGGGAGGAATTCTTGAATGTTAGTATTCCAAATTGTAATAATAAAACAGAGGGAATAAAGTTATTTTTCCAACATGTCACTGGGTACCATTTATTTCATAGTGGTATATATTACTATGTAATAGGAATATTTTACTTATACAAGCAAAATACCTGTTTTTTTTTTTTGATATTTCCTTTTCTGTCAGCTAGGAAAAATAAAATCAAAGGATTGATATTTTCAAAGTATACAATTATAAAATGACTTTATTGTCTATACATTTCATATAGGCACCCAGGTACAGTCTTTTTCTTTTCATATGTCATCTAGTGCATTGTAAATTACCTGAAAACACAGTCCATGGCTGCTCTAAGCCCAATGGTAATGTCAGAACTTACAGTTTGATGAACATATATATTTAGGACACCAGGAGGGAGTCTTAATCTCGGCTCATTATTAGCACTTTGGCATCTCAGAATACATCAGGGCATGCTAGGAAAAGTGAGGATAAATCTCTGAAGGATTAAAGAGCCTTTTTTGAGGGTACTGAGTAAAGGCAGACGTTTCTGGAAAGCAGGTTCTGAGAATACAGAGTAAATTAAGGGTATCTTTGCACTTCTAAAACAAAGTCAATGGAGAAAAAATTCACTCTGAGGAAACTGTTAGAATGTACTGATTCTATTCAGGGATATTAATTGGGTATCTGTGGGAAGAGAGGGAGACAGAGAAGAGACTATCAAGAAGGAAATTGTTTTTCAAATTAGCCCCTGGGAGATTTTGTACCAGGATTCTAAGCAGTACTTTATGCAATAAAATTAAAATGAGTCAAATGATAGAGCTCATGAGCTACTTGGAGTTCTAAAAGAAATAGAACGAAAGGCATCTCAGTGTGGGACCTGATAGAATATTGTAATAATGTTGGGAGAGGGTCCTTCTGCTATTTTAGTAATGCTGTCATTAGGGGCTGGATTAGGCCATCTGTGATAAGGTTAACAGCAGCGATGAAGAGAAGAATGAAATCTTAGGGCAGTGCGATTGGAGCAGCAGCCAAGACTATGAAAGGTCAATTAACACAAAGCTTGGAGAAGCCCCATGAGAAACTGAAGTAGCAACAGAGAGGAAAATATCAGAAACCTAGTACAAAGAGGCTGGCCACAATGGGGTTTTTTCAGGAAGGGCTGGCTTAAGGTTCCAGCAATTAATCTAGAGGGGCTTAAAGACAGGGCAATTTTTGTTATTAATTTTACCCTAATTGTACCTACTGCTTGGTCAGCTCTGAGAAAGTCTGGTACCTAAAACTGTAATATGCATGGCTTGTCTATGCTTATATAAAGTATAAATTATTTATGAATGCTTTCAAAAGGAAAAGGAAAGATCTGACAGAATGAGACCTATCTTATTCCAGGAGAAAACAATTTGATATGCTTAATATTTAAATATCATGAACAATGATCATTTTATTTAGAGTCTCTGTAAAGCATTTATCTCAACCTTGGGACCAGAGTGAGGAGTCTTCAGCAAGCTTCCTACCGAAGGAGATGGCGTTGTTAAATTATTTCAGCCCTTATCACTGAGGTGAACTGGACCTGGGAGTGAGTCTCAGACTGGATCTGCTGGCAGGCAGCTAAAGAGAAGGCTGGACTTGGAAACAAGAGGGATGAGGATCTTTAGAGGTATTGAGCCACCCTCAATTCACCTACTTAAATCAAAAACTTGAATTCAGTAACAGTTTCAGGCTTCTTGGTTAAGCGGCTATCAGGCATGGGTATGGAAAGCATAAGCAATGATGAGAAGTGGAGGAAAAGAATTACCTGGGGCCAAGGCTGTAGGAGTCAGCTCTAGGAACATTCTAAAATAACGCTGTTCATTTGAAACACCTCAGAGTCTGGTGATCTGGGTACAAATGTGTGCATCTGTGATGTAACATGGCACTTGCAGGGAAAGCAGGGGAACAAAGCATGTCTAGTCACCAAATGGAATCATGAAAGGGGATTCAGGGAGGGGCCTGTGTAAAGCTTTTGCCACTGAGTAGCTCCACTTTATGGATCTGTAGCAGGTATCTGGGGGTGGACCTAAGGCTGCCATTACACAACAGAGCCCGCAGCCTGGAAGGTGATCCAGAGGTGAGGCAGAGGAGACGGAAGGCAAGCTGGGATCTGCTGGCTACTGCCTATCTGCTCACCACTGGATCTCAATGAAATAACCTTGCTTGAGTGATAGCTCCTTCCAAACCTGGAGTAACATTCCCTTTTTACTTTTTACTTCTAAAATAGAACCAAGAAGGAAAAAGGATTCTAGAAAATAAAGTTCACAGCTTAACCACACTGATATACCACAATCTAGCAGAGTCCATTCCCTGTCAGCATGACACATACACACCTCTTTTAATCATACTTAACTTACAAAAAAAGAGAACAGCAAAATCCATCTAACATGATGTCGTTCCTATTACAACCAAAACACATTTATCTTCTACCCAAAAGCATAGACAAAGTCAATTCATCCATATTTGGGTGATGTTCATTTCTCTTCTAGCTGAGTCACACACCAGTTTTGATATCTTGTAAATTAAATATTGAGATATATGTTATTTGCTAACATACCTTAGATTAGATAGTCATCATTTCTACAACTGATCATGTGGTCATATTTGGTATTTATGATGTTCTTTCAATACCCATTCCTTATTCTCTTTGGCCTCAGAAAACAGCTTAGCTGGTCAGGCTTTCTTTGCTGGGTGGGATGATCTAAACCTTCACTGCTAATGAATCTGGCCATTTGCAGTACTGCCTGCATTGGGTTGTAGTTTACAATTAACTTTTATCACAAAGCATGGTAATAATAAGAGGTGTTCCAAAAGTATTCCTCTGTTGCAAACATTCCTCCCTGTGCCTACTGTGTACTAGCAACTGAATTCCCCCTTAATAAGATCAGTGGTCCCAGCCTCACGCCTCGTAGTTTAGTGGTATGAGGAGCCCAAAATAGCCAGGTGGCAGACTCAGCTTCCAGTTTAATGGAAACAGTATGTGCCCTCTGGTGAAAGCATTTCTTCCTTGAAAACTAAGACCTTTAAATCAGCATAGCCCAAAATTGTGGGAACAGGAGACAAAAATTTTGCTAGTGGTTGATTATCAGTAACAGTGAGAAGAACCACTCATATTCCAGTTGATTCCCAGACCAAGGCTACTGGCTACGGGAGACAGAGCACCATAAATAGGTTGCCTATTCAGAACATGTTCTGCAGCCTTGAGGATATTACTCAAAACAGCTGGCACTGTAACCTAGTCTTTAAAAAGCTATTTCATAATTCTCACTATTCAGCTGATCCAGGTGATGGAAGACATGGAAAAATCAATGCATTCCATCAGCATAAACCCATTGCTGCACTTTAGTCTTCTGGCTGGTCAGAATCAATCTCTCTGGAATATGATGACAGCAAATAAGGTATTCTGTTAAGTCCACAGACAGTTTCTTTGGAAGGAGTGTTTGAACATGAACAGGAAAGGCAAATCCATATTCACAGTAAGGATCTATTCTAGGAAGAACAAATGCTGCTCCTTCCAAGGTAGAAATCAACCAATACAACCAACCTTCAAACAGATGGCTGGCTTACACTCTGCATGCCATAGTGGGGGCTCAGGGCTGATCTTTGCTGTTGGCAGTTTGGAAACTCACCAGTGCCTGTAGCCAGAACAGCATAGTGGAATAGATGTTTGTGTTGCTGAGTTTATACAGTCTTCATCCCTGCTTCCATGGCCACTTTTTTCACAAGCTCACTGTACAAAGATAGCGGTGACTGAGGAAAGATGCTAACTGACATTCACAGAATGAGTCACTTTGTCCAGAATGTTCAAACATCTTTTGTTGATGTTTCTCTTTATGAGCAATTACAAGGGAACAGATACCTTCAGAGTCTGTGCCCATTTGAAAAGACCTAGTCATATACTTCTTCCCTAGACCTCTTATTACTGATTTTCCAATCATGTTCCTTCCTAATTTTTTTTAACCATTTGGCCAAATTGTTAAATACTGCCCATGAATTAATGTGGATCTGGACATCTGGATATCAACCCTACCAAGTAAAATAAGAAACCATGTGAAATGCTAGAAATTTTGCCCACTGGAAGAACTTATCTTCTTCACTATCTTTTAAGACCCCCCTAGTATATGGCTATATTGCTTCAAACACCTACTTTAGGACAGATTCAGCATATCATGTAAAATCATGTATTCATCAGGACCCAGGTTTTTCTTCTTTAGTCAGCTCATCCCAGGGAACTATCCACGAGGCCATAGGTGACTGTTGAGAGACAGAAGGCAAAGCAGCACTAGTAGGAACCTCGGGAATCTGAGCCACTTCAGTGCCTTCAGTGACTGTTGGAGCCCCGTCTCACTATCAACCTGATAGTAGGGCGCTGCTATGCACACCCGACTCTATCCCTCAGTGAGTCACACAATTCCAGCTCATTATGGACATCTAGGTTACAGGAAAACTTAGGGGCCCTTGGAAAAATGTTTATTTTCTGACGGGTCCCAGTGATAAGCCACAAGTTCTTTCTCAAAAGAATAGTTATCTGCTAAAGACGACATGGTTTTGTTCTAAAATTTTAAGCCTGTACAGAGTCAGCTATAGGGACTTTCCATACATCATACGTCTCTTCTATAGACACTTCGAGAACCACTGAGTTGGCTGGGTCACACAGTCCAAGAGACAGAGTGGCTTACATAGCAAGGGGAACCTGTGAAGAAGCCCTTTCTTGCTTTGTCACACTCAAAACGGGCATTCTTTCTATTATCCCCCAAAGCATATGTGGCTTCCAAAATCCAAAGAGGCTCACTAAGCATTACATCTTTTTCTTAGTTTTAAGAAGAGTCAGACGTGGAAACTTTTCCTTCATCTTGGAAAGAATATTAAAACATGCCCCAGATATCTCACCAAGCTGCCAGACCCTTGAATTTCAGTGGGATTTATTTCTCAGCCTCTGACACATATGCTTCTTTTCTTCCAAAATATCCAAGATAGTTGCTACTTCCTAATTTTGATTCCTATCAACCTGATATCAGTGGAAGGTCTAATATGAAGTCTTGTATGGAGAAGTGATCAATGCTCTTTTGGGTGAGATTACAAGAGAGGGCTGGAGTATTGATGTAGCTCTAAGATAAAACAGTGAAAGTTTATTTCTGGTTTTGTAAATGAAAAGCAATATGCTTTTTGTGGTCTTCTACTAACATAAAAAAATCCAACAAGTCAATAATTGGCTACCCGATATCAGGAGGTGTGTTCCTTTGCTTCAGTAAAGAAACCACATATGCCTTAAAAATCTAAAAATAGAGTTACCATATGATCCAGCAATCCCACTCCTGGGCATATATCCAGAAATGATGAAAACACTGTTCATAGCAGCACTATTTACAGTAGTCAAGATATGGAAGCTACCTAAGTGCCCAGCAACAGATGAACAGATAAAGAAGATATGGTGTATATTTATACAATGGAATATTACTCAGCCATAAAAAAATGAAATAATGCCATTTGCAGGAAAATGGATGGATGGACATAGAGATTACCATACTAAGTGAAGTAAGTCAGACAGAGAAAGACAAATATCATATGATATCACTTATCTGTGAAATCTTAAAAAAAAATGATACAAAAGAACTTATTTACGAAGCAGAAATAGACTTACAGACACTGAAAACAAACTTATGGTTACCAAAGGAGAAAGGGGGGGTGGTGGGTAAGGGTTAAATTAGGAGTTTCGGATTAACAGATACAGACTACTATATATAAAATGGATAAAGAACACGGACCTACTGTATAGCACAGGGAACTATATTCAATATCTTATAATAACTTATAGTGGAAAATAATCTGAAAAAGAATATGTATAATATATATTACACTAAGTATATATTATATTACATATATATTATATATATAAAATATATAACTGAATCACTTTGCTGTACACCTGAAACTAACACAACATTGTAAATTAACTATACATCAGTAAAAAATTTTTTAAAAAAGAAAAAACAAAGAAACCACATATGGAACACAGATGAAATTAGAGTCACAGCTTGATTAAATTTAAAAGAATCCACTGTAATTCTCTAAGATCAGTCTGGGTTTTGCTCAAGATGAACAGGTGAGGTTCAATGGAGATGTGATAGGAATCACAACATCTGCACGCTTCAAACCTTCAATGGTGGCCTCTTTGTCCTGATTTGTAAACTTCAATTTTGTTTCTGCCTTCACACCCTCCGTTGCTGCTTCTCTTGTGTGTACTCATTCTAACGCAGCCCTTCCGTGCTCAATATGCCCCTGATTGTTCTAACCACTTACCCCACTGTCTGAGCATGACCTTCTTGTACGGAGCACACTTCTTGTACTCAGTCTTCTGAGACTTTTGTTGGTTCGTAAACTCGGTAGCTTCCCAGGTGAAATCTGAAACTGGCCCCTGTAAGGAAGGCAAGGAGAGACTGAAGAAAAACGCAGACCACTCTGTATTTGTAGGTGGCATGTGTAACAAGCAAGGGAACTTACATATGAGGTTAGTCTTGGGTGGCTGCAAGGTGAGTAGATCTCCACACCCACAAGCGAGAATCTTAAAGTTTATGTAGAGGCTCTAACTGCGCTCAGGCACTTATACCATCCAGATGGTCTCAACAACACCTTACTCTCTCAAGGCTACGTCCCTGGAACAGTTCCCACTGTGGGAATGGTGGACAGAACGTACATTCCAAGGAGAGGGGGAGGGGTGAGGAGCCTCTGATTGACCAGGTTTAGCTCACAGGTCAACCAGCGGGCACTCACATCCTCCCAATTACCTCCTCCAACAATTCAATAGGAAACAGAGGACCTATATTGTTACCGTCCAGGTTTACCATTTATTGTGTATGTAACTTGCTTGAATTTGTTTTGTCTTACTTTCTTTAAAAAGAACTATGTTATCAAGACTTCAGCGTTGTACCTGCAACATAATGTGCTCAATAAGTATTTATTAAATTAAGATATTTGTGAAGAGGAAGGATAAATTGTGTCTCTATTGGGGCAAATTCAGAGAGTAGATCAAAATACACTGATGATTGCCTACTTATTAAAATACAGTGAGACAGGGTCAGTTCCAGAGTCAGGGTAGATGGCAAAAGAGCCAAGCAGAGATGAAGTAATTCTGGCTTTACAAGCTCGATCCCTTTTCCTATCTGGGCCATTCCTACATAGGAGTCACAAAAACATGAGAAATGCAATGAGATCAAGTAATAAGATAAAACAGTATTTTCAGGGATACGTTAAGAACATTTGACTTGTTTCCTCCTTACACACACATACAGACACACTGAACAATGTAAAAAGCAATGAAGTGTGCACAGACTAATCATGTAATTCATTATGAAGACATTTTTAAGAGTGGTAATTAATAATTATGTTGGGACAACATGCATAAACGTAGGCTGCCCCAGGCAACCAGGACATAAGATCAGGAGGTAACAATCACCTGTGATAACACCTAGCATTCTCAGAGCTTATCAGGTTATATTTGCAAGATGGGCCCAGAGGGCTCAGAGCCAGGAAATAATCTATTACATGTGATTAACATATTTACCCACATCCCTCATGATGTACTTGCCTGTATTGTTTTTGAGAACTGCACCCCTTTTCCTCTTTACTTTCCCTGTCACTTTCATGTGTATCTCTCTTAATTTATTTCTTATTAATTTTCCTTTATTCGGTATTGTTTCATTTTGTTCCTATACTTCCACAAACTCAATTTACTTCTCCATCCCTCCAGGTATTCTTTAGAGCTAAGACTGAGACTCTTGGGGTAGAATTTCTTATCATCTGAAGTATAAATTTGCATCTTAAAAAGTAGACATAAATTCAGGATCTTTTATTTCTCAGGTATAAGACTATGAAGAAGTGGTATATATAAGTCCTCCAATTACACAAAAGGGAAATAAAACTACCAGACTTCTTGATATTTTAAGCAAGTTGGATTCCTTAATGAAAAATACTTTTGGAGCTAAAATAAACCTTAGAAGTTACCTTGTGCATCTTTATTTTCAAATTTCACCCTTCTAGTATCTCACCTTAGAAATGTCATTCCAAAAGGAAGCACAATTTAAAAGAGCAGCTTTTAACTGACATGGCATATTTGGAGGAATTGCTGAGCTGTGTAACACGGACTGTTTGCTTAGGGATTGCCTTGGTGTTTCATTACCAGGGGACTGAAATTCAGCTCAGACTTGGAGCACAGAAAATAACAGAACCGTACCATTATGGGGAGGCAATCACTTAAGGGAATGTGCAAAGGTAAAATTTAGTTCAGGGATTCTCTGCATATCAATCACATTCATCTGTCATTCTGCTGTTTAGCCTGGGATGATTGCTTAATCTTCAAATTGCAAGCTAGCAATGACATGGCAATAGCAGAGCTAAAAGGCAAAATGTAGGAGTATGAATGTGCCAAACTTCAGAAAATGCATCATTTTATCTTCTCTATTACTGAGATTTTTTATTGCAGGGTATTTTAACAACCCTATGATACGTGATCATCAAAGTCTGAAAGATGCCTTTTTAATTAAAGTCACCACCAAAGACAATTAAGCTCCAATTAGTAAACTTTCCTTTTAAAGTAAAGAATATTATAGGCCTTTGTTCCCCTTAAGTTTTTGTTAATGCCTTTTTCTTTTTTTTTGTACTTTTTGATCAATTTGCTTTATCTGTTATTGTTTAAGGAATTCCATGAATAAGCAAATATTTACCTTCTACCTCCTTTTGCCTAATCACTCTGATAACAGTGATTACATTTGAATCATTATCTATAAAATGTAAGATGCAAATACTGACTTCTGTTTTTCTTGACATATTAGATTTTTTTTCCACACTTATGGTAATGAAACTGCAAGGTTTTGTGAAATGTCAGAGCATCTGAATTGGGTTTGATTCGCTGAGAGATCACTGGATCTTTCTATCACTTACAGATGTCCACTGAAAACCCTAACAAATATTTTCATTAGTATGCCCCACTATATCGTAGATTAAAAAAAATACAGATGATGCAGCTCAAACTCATCCATGTACTGAAAAATCAACTCACAATACATGTTCTACTAATATTGTATTATTAGCATTTTAGTCTACAAATTTAACAGTTAAATCTGTTTCTAGACTCTATTCTCTTCTACCACTGTAGTCCTATGCCGAAATCATAACCATTTTGATTTAAAATATATTTATAAATTGTTATAAAAACTATATAATAAATCGAGTATATTATCAAGCTCTATAATTGTTTATAGATACATGTATTCTTCCATACCTGAAGAAAATTCTTCAGAATCTGCAACTTAACTAACTACTGTATATAATGTATCAAAAGGATCTGATTTTTGAAGTACAGCTAATCTATTGTTCTCTCTCTTTCTCTCAAAATTTTTTTCCCACCAAAGGGAAACTCTTAATTTGAAAATCTATATTTAAAAATAATATTAATTGGTTATAATTTTAAGGTTAAACCAATAAACCATTTGAACATTTAACCATTTCTCTGAAACCATATTTTTAAGAATGTTTTATTACTGAAAATTTTAAATATATACCAAAGTAAATAGAATAGTATAAAGAACTTTCTGGCATACTAAATATTCCATGCCTATATTGTACCATTCCTGCCCTAGCCCCGGAATAAGCCTTTTGTTGAAGGAGCACTGGTTCGTTTTATTCCTTTAATTGTAGACTATAACCTAGAAATCAAAATACTACATTTCATATGCAAATGCGACTAATTTTAGACTTTCTATTCTGATCCAATGGTTTCTCTGTCTATTCCCACACCAATACCAAACTGTTTTAATTATAGAGGCTTTACTGTATGTCTTAATTTCTGGTAGGTCTAGATGCCACCTATCAGTAGCTCTTCTTTTTAAAGGTTTCCCCAGATATTCTTGTATGTTTGCTTTCCCTAGTAAATTTTAAAATTAACTTTCCTGTCTCCAGAAAAATAAGTGTCATTTTTATCGGGATTACATTCAATTAGTTCATTAATTTATGAAGACAAATAAGCATCTTTATGATAATGTCTTGTCTTCCTGTATTACACAAACGCCTATGGAATATACGCTATTTTCCTATATTCTTTCTTATATTGTCATTCACATGGCAATGGTCATGTGTTGTCCATAGTGTTCTATTTTAATCATAAATTGGCTATTTGTTCTTAATTAAATTCTTATTTATAAGTGTTACCCAACCCCCAAAAATAACCAATGTTTTGCTAAACTTGTAGGCAATTTAACCTTGTTAAGCCTATCTTCATCTTTCTAAACATGTATTTTCTTTCTGTTGCTAGAAATAAAGTTAGGCTTGACATATTTAAAAAATACTAATAAAAAAATAAAAAAATAAAAAATAAAAAATACTAATGAGGCAAGGTATTGATATTTTTTATGCTTGTATTACACAAATAAGCTATCATTCCTTAGTTCCTAACAGCCTGACCATTTCATCTCATAGAAATTGTAGTTATTTTCTCCTTGATAAGAAAAAGCCACTTTGGTAACAACAATGTTAAGTTCCATCAAAAGGAAATTAAGGACTTCTCTGGTGGCGCAGTGGTTAAGAATCCGCCTGCCAATGCAGGGGACACGGGTTTGAGGCCTGATCCGGGAAGATCCCACATGCCACAGAGCAACTAAGCCCGTGCACCACAACTACTGAGCCTGCGCTCTAGAGCCCGCGAGCCACAATTACTGAAGTCTGTGAGCCTAGAGCCCATGCTCCGCAACAAGAGAAGCCACTGCAACTAGAGAAAGCCCGCGCACAGCAACGAAGACCCAATGCAGTCAAAAATAAATAAATAAATAAATTTGTAAAAAAAAAAAAATTATTAAAAAAAGGAAATTAAAACTAAAAAGAAAAAATATTTTTCTTTATTAAGTTTAATAAAATTTAAGAATGAGTCAACTTTCACCTCTCCTTTTCCACTTCATAGTAAATAGCGCCAAAGAACTCTTTGAATTGGATGTATCAACTGCATGGTTTGTCCTAATTGTTACCATAAACACAAAGTGTTTTGTTGCTGTCGATTACTTGCCTTGTTTCCACGAAATTATCATGTCCTTCTCTATTACAATGTGCCACACATTATTTTGTGACAAATAAAATCAATATAGTCACTACATATTTTTTAAACTTGTTTTGTGCCTACCTATATATAGGAGGAACCAAGATGGCCTACAATATGTTTGCTATATGAAATTGCCAATACTTTATCATATGAATTTACTATTACACCATAGTTTACCTAAAAACATGAAAATATCATAGGCTTCGGATTAATGCATATATATAAATGAGTTTATAAAATATCTAAAAGGAAAATATGAGGTTACATGGAAAAGAAGGGAGAGAGTTGCTCTAGGAACCAGAGCTAAGTTATTTATTGAAATAGAGTGCCCAATTTGGCTCTGAGCTTTCATGAAGCTAGAGCATATAGAAAAAAAAAAAAAAAAAGCCATCCAAGAAAACCCCTCACTGTCAGAACTCTGAACTATACATTTTCAGATGCCCTTTGCAACACTAATCAGCACAGAAATTTTTCATTAATCAGAATGTTCAGTAAGATTATTTATCCCATTTAATTCTACTTTTAACAGAGGGGTGAAAGAGATTAAAACAGTGTTAGTTATTATTGTTGAAAATATTTCTAAACCATTTTAGTTCCTTGACCTAAAATTAATTAAACAGTTTGAAAAATTTAAATCTTTGATAAATTACTGATGGTCCTATACAAACACCAATTGTCTTTGTAGAGTAATAATTTCATGGAAAGACATGTCAAAAGACTTTTTCATCTTTATTATTAAAAAGCATAATTACTGCTTATAGGCTTGTTACATTAAAATTGCATGTTAAATTGCATTTTTGGAACTATTTAAATGAAACAAAATATTATCTGGGTCCAGAATGTACATATCACTGCAGCTCTCTGGCTTATTGAGGGTTCATAGAATGTAGGTGAACTTATAGCAACCTCTTCCTGGACAGTCCCCATTGCTGGCTTCATTTCTATTGTCTTCCATATCTCAAAATACCTGTGTAATTGAGGTTTCTGATTAATTTATTCTGGTTATTTGATGTCTTAGAAGATATTTCATCAAGATAGGATAACGAACTGTCTTCTTCTAAGTATGATATTGCAGTGATTCTTGTAAAATTTATGGTAATATAGAACCTTCATGTCCATTCCACCATACATAATAAACTCAGATTGTCTTTAATGTATGTCAAATACATTTAAATTTTATGTATGTATGTATTCTGAACAATGAAAATATACTGATGAGAAGGCTGCAGTTCCTGCCAAACAGAGAACTTCTTTCCTACTGGGACAAACAGTAATACAAACATTAGTCACAATCAAAGTGCTTAGTATTTTAATAAAAACAACAATAATAGCTTTACCTCTAGGAGTGAAGAAAACTTCCCAGAGTAGGCGATATTTGATCTGTTTTTATAGGACTATTAGAAATTTACCGGGTGGAAAAATATAGGGAAAGATATTTGAGTTAGAAGTCGTGAAAAATAAAAAGAAGTAATAACAAGAAAGAGTACGAGTTGGAGCGAACTACAAGCAATATGGTGACTTCTCAGATACGGAGTTTAAGGCAAGGTGGAAACTGAGTCTCAAAACATCATCACTGCTTGCATTGGTTTTGCACTGTGTCAGCTGAACCGGACTGGAACAGCATTTGCTACAGTTCCTCTCTCTGATGGTTGTGGGTTAAGGTGGACCACAAGAGAAACGTGCATGAGATTTGGAACGCAGAAGTGAGGAGGAGGATGTTAGGCTCTGCAGTTGGGTTGGGGTGAGAGCTGCTGCTGCAGGTTGAGCATGAAGTTGCTGATTTGTTTGATCGTCTGATTGCCATGAGGCAGCATCCACGTCTGCTGCTCCCACCTGATCGCCTCCTTTAAGACCTCAAGCCCTAAATCAGGCACATGTGCAAAGCGCTTTGGCCTCTTCTAGAAGCCATCTTTGTTGTTGGGACTGGATGCGTTAAGAAACACCTTCAGGTTTCAGTTTCTCCTTGTGAGTTCCAGTTCATCTCTTATCTACCCCAGTTTTTTTTTTTTTTTCCACAGCTGGCTCCATTGACCTACAAACTCTTCAGTCCCACTGCCACAGACAGAGCCAACAGCTTTTCATAAACTTCTTCACAGGCTCCCAGTATTACATAAGATCTAAAATAAAGCCTTTATACCACATCACTCATAGTAATTTTGCTTCCCTGGTTGAACCCCAGGTGATGCACAGCACTTCCTATTATTTAAAATTTACAAATAAGGTACCAAAATGTCACTTTTCTTTCTGAAAAAGTCAAATAAATCGGAGTGATTTTTTGTGCATATTTTTCAATCTATGGGGGAAGTAGTGAAGAAACATCAGGATTCATTCTAGCTAGAGAAATAAAGTGCTTGATTATAACTAGAAGAACATCTCCATGAAGAAACCCATTCCTCCCTGCAAAGAAAGCAAAGGGGAACAGCTTGGAATCAGATTTGTTCACACAGATTAAGACTAGAAAGGCTATCTTTATTCGGGGGTTAGTATGGAACTGGGGTTTTAGAGTTGAGGACTAATTCTCTTTTCATGAGTATATCTCTTCACATGTATAAAATAATAAATCATGCTATTAATGATGCTGCTAAACGTTCATTTTTTGATCCCATCTACTGTGAGGTCCCACAATATTCTGCCATATTTGTTGCCTCAATCCAAGGGTAACTAGCAAACTGCTGTGCAAATGTTTAATAAATCTGATAAATTAGTTTATTTAATGTAGCAGTTGAGTACTGAGGACTGGATATCTTTGATACTGGATCAAAACATCTGCCTTTCTGATACACAAACCTAGCTAATAGCTAACCTCAAAACCTACCTTTCTGTTTCACAGGTTTATTTAGCCAAAGAGTGAAAGATGAGAAGCACTACTTTAAGACATCTGTCTCAGATTTAGAACAATATTTACCCACACTTGTTGTTTTATACCTTGAGAAATAAATAACTATTTGAACTAGAAAAAGATAGAAGACTGGCTAAGCACTCCTGATAAGACCATATGATTGTGTGTGGAGGAGGAGGGCAGTGGACGACAGCCTCAGGAGGTTCAATTATTTGTCCTTGGCCTGCATACTGGAAAGGAAGAAACTGCTTGTATTGACAATAAACATACAGACAACCTAGCTAAAATGATTCCAATCAAATTCACTGCCCTGTTTTGCTACGAAAGAATCAAGAACACAATTAAGAAATCAATGATGATTATTGTATGACAAAACACAGTGTCTGGCCAAAAAAACAATCTCTGAGAAAAGAAAAACTTAATTTAGGAATGGCCATAGCTCCCCTAAAGCTAAATAACTTAACAAAATACAATTTTAAGGCCTCTCTTACAAATAACTAATTTCACTCATTCCCAGTAGAATAATGACTCTGCTGTAGAGATAACAATGTCTAGCTTCTTTTAAGATAAATATTTCCAAGCAAAGCATAGGGAATTTCAAACTTAAATGATGGGCCCAAGGCTTTCTTCATTAGCAGTCCATACTTTATCCCCCAAAGAATGGGATCCACAGCAGATAAGGTATTGATACACCACTGTGAATATAGCACTGAACTAATAATCATGAAACAATGGAATCAGAGGTGGAAATATATATTGACTGCATGAATATATTCCAGCATAAGCACATGAAAGCATTTTCTTTTTTGTACTCTCTGTGCAGAATAGTTTAAGGATAGGTTGATGAAGTTGCATTAGGACTAATAGGATATAAGAATAGTTCTGTTCATCCAGTGTAGTCTCTGTGAAGAACATGAGGTTCGGTGTTTTTCGAAAGGGATATATACGAAGGAGAAATGATTTCCCTAGATCACGATAAACATCAAAATATTTTGAAATGTACACTGTCTTTTACTCAAAAAATTCTACTTCTATTCCATTGCCATAAAAATTTGGGATGTAGCTGCAAAGATTTCCATTGAAGTGTTATTTATAACATCTAAAATTTTTGATATCCACAAATCTCACCTGTAGGGGATTGTTTAAATAAATTATGATAGCTAATATAAAATTATAGTCATATATTAATTAATACCTGTTACTAATAAAACAATAAAATATTTTCATAATATACTGTTAAAGAAAAATGTCATTTACTCAGCAAACTATATTGTGTGTATATGTGTGTATGGGTGAGAACAAGAGAGAGAAAGAGAAATCTTGAATTATACACCCCCAAATTGCAGGATTTTTCATTTTCTTTTACTTTCAGTTTTTAAAAAATGTTTCACAATAAACGTGTTGCTTCCCTAATCAGAAATTTTAAAATAATAATTAGAAATACGTTATGTAATTTTTTTTAATGAGTAACAAGCGTAGAGGATGATCCATGCAGAATTTTAGATTTGGGAGGAATTTCACATCAAGAGGTAATGTCTTTAATGTCCCCTCTTTTAAAGAGAATGCCTCTCAATTATGCCTTGTCAGTTTATTGTCCCCATTCTCCTCTCCAGAGCATTCTTCAGTTTGTTTATGTCCAGGTACTTTGTTTCATATTGACTGTGTGCTTCTTATTGCACCATACAGTGAAGTGGCTCTGGGATGGATATCGAACAGAATCAAGGATGGCTCAAACTAGTGACATCTTTTTCAAAGGTAACTAGACTGACCAGGTAGATAAGGCAGTTCTTTGGGGTAAGGGGCTGGAGGGGGAAGGTGAAGAGGGAACTCTTGAGGGCTTGGAGAGAAGCTAATCAAGAATAAAATTACAAATGAAAATAAAAAAATTTCAAAGAATGAAGGAAAACTGATTTAAAATAATATTGTCCCTTAGCTCAGCCTAATGGGTCCTGCTGTTCTGGGTGGCACTCTCATCTAACCACCAGGGAACTGGGGTTCAAGGAGCAATCAGATTGAAGACAATTGGCATTCAGCCTTGGCGAGGAGCAGGGACAGAAGGCTCTTTGTTGAATCAGGCAGCCAGAGAGTACCTTGTGCTGAGCAAGATCTGGATTAAGGGCGTGCATGCTCGCTTGTCACAAATGTTTTATTGTGTGTCTGGGCAAGTCATTCTCACTTGTTAAGGAACAGCGAGGGTTTTGTTCTGCATGGGCTTAAAATAAGCCAGAAAAATCAGAGAGGCTCAGGGTAAGGGGGGAAAGAGGAGGAAGAGTTAATGTTTATGGTTTATTTTTGTTTGGTTAGCTCTTTAAACTTTTGGAATAGGCAACTTCCTGGGGATTTTAAGTCTTAAAGTCTTCATTAGCTCTAATTTTAAAGTAACTTTTATGTTGATAATTAAAAAACTAAATTGGAATAAGAAATGTACTTGTTATCTCAGTATAAATGTCGTCTTGGTAAATAAAGTTCATCGCATACCATCAATGTGTCTTTACCCTGGCATACTATATGAGCTCAGTGAACACAATGGGACTAGTGAAAGACAGTATTTTGAGTATATTTTTCCTTAGGTTTTTTATTATTTCTTTTTTGCCCATACGCTCTTTTGAAAAATGTAAAAATCTCACAGACTCCTTTATTTGAAATACCATGAATGCAATGAAAAGCAAATCAAAATATTGGAAAACTATGTGTTTTTTTCAAACTTACTATTTCCCTTCCTCCATTCTATCATTTCCCCACATCCACCACCTCTTCCCAGAGCTGTGTGATCCCTACTGAAAACCATTCATTGTTTGCACATAATAAGAAAACCTAGTTTCTAGCCCCAGCCCTGTTTTCACTTAACTGCCATCTGTACTTGTGCAAGTTACCTATTCTCTCTGGGCCTTGATATCCTTCTCTGTCAAATGTGAATACTCTAACCTGCCTTCCTGTCTAAGTTACTGAGATTCAAAAGTGATAACACATTTTAAGACACTTTGTAAATAAAGAATAAGTAATAGTGGCATTATGAAAAGCCTTCAGCTTTGCTATTGCAGTATAGCTAATATACACAAAAGCACACACATCATTAAAAAAATGGCAGTGAGAAAAATTTGTGAAGATAATTACTTTAGAAGAAGACTTTGTTTTGCTGTGAGTCTACCTCCCACCCCAGAAAGGAACAGGGGATAGTGAGGCTTACTATCTCCTTTATCTCTGGGCAGGTAAGAAGAGCATCTAGGGGACAACTCAGAACAGCTTAAATGTGTTTATTGCTTTTGGGAGAATCACAGGACCTGATGCCAGGCTTAAGCCTAAGAAAACTAAAGCAGGCTGTAGAGGAGGAAAGAGATGCCTGCATTAAGATTGGCAAAGGTTGGGCAGGTGTTTGCAAGGATCAGACACAGGCCAGCCTTGAAGAAGAGAAGACAAGGTGGGCTGCTCTTGCTTCCAATACAATCAGATCACTTAGAGGGATGGTGCACAGGAGGTGCATGGTACTTCACTGGGGGTTCGTATATGTTAAATTGCTACGAGCTGTTGAAAGAACCAAAGGATCCACTGGAACAGAGATGCACTTTCTAAATCAAGGCTTTCCTTGACTCGCAAGGCTCCCAGTAATGACCATCGCCAACAACCAATGAAAGTACATCAAGAGGGAAGAGATTAGTTTTCACCATCTACGAGACCCAGAGAAAAGAAAGGCATCTAGCCAAGTGTTATAAGATTGCCCTGTTCATCCCAATCCTCTCTTCCCAAATTTGACACTGGAGGGATCTGTTATGTCTACTAGCCAGAGTCAGTGAGAGAGGGAACAGAAGGCTGAAATCTACCCCAGTGCCTTTCCTGAAGCCAGGCAGCCACCAATCAAATGTTAACAGAGGGGAGATAGCCTTTTTAAAATAAAGACCAAAGCACTTATTAATATTTTGGCCAGGACATATTTCACTTACTGAAGCAACACTGTGTCACATATATATATGTGAGTATATATATGTCTACCTAAGACTGAGTAGAGAAGTCACAGGGCTCCCCAAGTTTCCATCCATGGGCAGTGGATAACCATCCACCTGCTCATCTCACTTTCAATAAATGTTAAAAAGGGCAAGGAAGACAAAATAAAATTGTATCTTGATTATATTTCTAATTATCCATATCCAATGTACTGGTTATAATGTTACCTTCCCAGTACATCAACTAGTATTAGAAATTTTTAATAAACTGTGAACCTCAAGAAACTTAGTCTGGGTCAAATGTCAAGCTCTCAAACTCAAAACTATTAATAAGCAATCACTGAGCACCTGCATTATACGAAGAACTCTATTAAATATCGTCAAGAAGCAAAGAAAGAAAGGAGAAGATAAATCCTCTGTCCTTGGATGAGTTCAAAGTACAACTGTATTGTTAACACATATAACAATATTGCATGTTGGGAACAATTGCACAGTGACCTATTAGTTTTCTCAAAATAATAGAGTTTGGTAAATCTGCTGTAAAAATCAATCAGTGAAGTGAACTTGGTGTTCCTTGGAATGCCCATGTTTGACTTCTGTATGCTCTGCAGATCAGAGAATAAGGATCTTGGAGCAGCATCATGTTCACTTTTTGTCTGACCCTTTTATTTCAAGCACACTTACGTGCACATCCTGAAACCAAACCTCTGCTTCCCAGGAGTCATCTCATGCAATTCCCCATAGTTGTTCCAGAAAATGAAGATGGACATCCTGAGAGTCACGAAAGGTGGGCAGGTGGGCGCAGGGAAATGGAAAATACAGACTCTGTCTTTACCTACAGACCTTTTCTAGAATGGGCATCAAAATGTGGCTTTGTAAAAAATGCCAGTTAGGCATCTCATACAGAAAGATGGCATAAATGCTGGATCTGCTTAAGACAATGGTGAACCAGTTCAAAGAAGAATTCTTCAGAGGAACAAAAGACTGTCAGTACATCAGGGAAGAAATGATGCCCTTTGTTAGGGGTTGAATTGTGCCCCCCCCAAAAAAAATTAGTATGTTGAACTCCTAGTCCCCAGTACCTCAGACTATGACCTTTTTGGAAATAGTCATTGAAGACGTAATTAGTTAAGTTAAAATGAGGTCATATTAGAGTAGGATGCCTAATCCAATGGCTGCTGTCCTTTTTAAAAAGTGAAATCTGGACATGGAGACACACAGTCAGGAAGATTGGAATTATGTTGCTGCAAGCCAAGGAATTACCAGAAGCTAGGAGAGAGGCCCGGAACAGAGGCTTTCCTAGAACCTCCAGAGGCAGCATGGCCTTTCGGTGGTCTTGATTTTGGACTTCTAGCCTCCAGAAAAATAACACAATAAATTTCTGTTGTTTAAGCCACTCAGTGTGTGGTACTTTGTTACAGCAGTCCCAGTTAATTAATACACTCGTTTTTAGAATGAGATCACAAAAATAATGAAAGCATTTCAACATATAGGCTACAAGGGCATAAAAATAATACTTTAACACAATACTAGAATCTAATCCCCAAGGAAAAGGCAGACATATTTAACATATATTAGTACTTCAAACTCAGATGTCAATAGAAACTAAAATGAAAAGGATGTGTTCAGCTCTAAAGTGCTATGTGCTTGTGACATCACATTCAAATGTTCTATTCACTTATCTCTCTTCCCCCCTAGTCTGAACATGTCTTAATAGAAATCCTGCCTAATTTGTCTTTATAATCCTTGCACCTTGCACAGAACCCAAAACAGTTCAGTCAGAATTGAGCTAAAGAGAATAATCATTATCAGTAACCTGACCACCAACAAGAAAACATTATTTCAGTTAATCTGTGACCTTAAACCATGCCTGTATATGCATTTCCTTGTTGTCATTTAAATTCTAAATATGTACAGTGGGTATGGATTTTAATCTACCATACTCAGGTGCAAAATAATATCACATTACATACTTTATTTTCTAACTAAACGTATTTCTGACTCTAAAATCCTGTCTCGATGAAGGGAAATTCAATCACGTTCAGGTTAGAAGAATGCTTCCTCTATCCTAGGCTCACAAAAGATGGGGCTGGGTATTGCCCTACCATGAGCAAGAGGCCCTGGCATCTGGCTGTTATGGTTGCCTTTGTGCTTCTCATTGGCTAATTCCTCAGGTGGCCTGTGAAGAAGGAAACTCTGCACCTGTGTCAGTGTTGAACACCACAGACTCATGTCAGGCTTGCAACCCAGGGGCTTGGGATCCAATCTCCATGAGTGCACCCCCAAACATTCTCTGTCTCAGGGTGCCAGGCTTCCTTGCATGACCTTGTTGGAAAACCCTTTCCAGCTTCAGCATCCCTCCGTTCTTCCAGGGCCAGGCAGCTGCTTCTCCTCTCACCTCCAAGCCCTTTCCCATCTTTGCCCTAAATGGGCAATCCTGCAGAATCTCTCTCCTCACCTCTTATAGATACCGAACCAAAGTCAGTCTCACTTTCTCTAAGAGAGAAGTCAAAAGAAAAGGCTGGTTCTCATCAATTAGTTTCTTATTAATTCACCCTGTTACATACTTTATATATATGTGTGCAGCTTTCCCCACTAAACAAATCAACATTTTCACTAACATTAAAGTGGTTATCAGTTAGACTGCCATGTATAGCCTTGTTTAATATACTCCCTTCTCCCTTGCAAAATAAAGAAGTCAAGCTTTCCTGCATATATAATGGTAGCTAGAAAAAAACAATGACACCGTCTGGACTATCACACTGGACAGTGAGATGGATTTACCTGAAGAAGAAGTGGAGACTTAAAGACCCCTCCTCAGTCATTCTAGTCTGCAGTTTCCCTGAACCAGGCCCATGTATGTATTTCCTTGTTTCTGTCACACACTTTGGAGGAACATGGGTGCATGGCGGCTGGGGACACACACTGGGAACACCTTTCATGGCCCAGACCAAAAGCTGCTCTCCAGATACGTGCAGCTCTACCTGCACCACATCCATGAACATACCCCATATAAACTGCAGTTGCCTTGAGTTCACATGAAGTAGGAAAATCAACTAAAGGAAAGCCAAAGCATAACTTGGAGAAACCCCTCCAGTCTCCACTTACTATTTCTACACTTCTCCTTCTAATGTAATCAAACTTTGGTGAATCCGGCTAGTGTTTCCATACCACTTTACTGTCCCTGCGCATGTGGTCAAACCAGGGAGAAAAGAAAAGTATAAAATCCCTCAGTTGCTTCATTTCTCAAATGAGTCCAGCATTGCAGCAATGTTCATTACGCCTTGACAGCTGACACTCATATACATCTAAGACCTATTACAGAGTTTTCAACAATGACCTCCGGACTCTTTTTTTTTTTTTTTTTTTTTTAATTTATTTATTTATTTATTTTTGGCTGTGTTGGGTCTTCGTTTCTGCGCGAGGGCTTTCTCTAGTTGCGGCAAGCGGGGGCCACTCTTCATTGCGGTGTGCGGGACTCTCACTATCGCGGCCTCTCTTGTTGTGGAGCACAGGCTCCAGACGCACAGGCTCAGTAATTGTGGCTCACGGGCCTAGTCGCTCTGCGGCATGTGGGATCTTCCCAGACCAGGGCTCGAACCCGTGTCCCCTGCATTGGCAGGCAGATTCTCAACCACTGCACCACCAGGGAAGCCCCGGACTCTTTTTAAAATCTGTAAAATCGTGTGTGTATGTGTGGGTGTACACACATGCATTCATACGTATATGCACATGCACACAGACTCCATTTCAAGAGTGGTGTGCAAAGAATCGGCCCCCATCGACCATTTTATTACTGTTTGCACATTTGGTACGGAACAGCCATGAAGGCCCCAGCGTCTACAGCAGCTCCGGCAATTAGCTCCGAATGAAACAGTCATAAATAGTAATTAGCCATTCCCTCAGTCATGTCCTAAAGCCTTTAAAAAAAATCCACAGAGAAATCAATGCATTCTTTTCTAAAGACCTATTATAGACGCACCACCCCCTCACTCCACCATCATTTCACAGAAGCTGAGAGCAAGAGTGGGATTCCTGCCGCTCCCCAGATGCCCGTGGATCTGACGGGGACCAGTGAGGAAAAGCAAGCAAAAAGGGGCAGCGAGAAGAGGTGTTACAGAACCAAAGGTCTGTAGAATATTTATCAACGTAGGGAGATGTGGGTCTGCGGGAACCTAGAATACTCAACACGGGAGGACAGGACCCTAGCTAACATAGAGTTATGTCCTACGTGGGTCTACCTCTGCCTCCGCTGTGAATCGAAATGCCGCGGGAGAGCTTCATGAATTCTCCCTTCGCTCGGCGGTGGAATCTCTCAGCCCTAAAACGAAGCTGAGAGTGGCACTTCGCCCCTTTAGTCGGGACACTAGCTCAGAGAACCTAAGACGAGGTCTCGTATTAGTGACGCTCCGTCCCCCGTCTTAAAAGCGTGGATTCTGAGGCCTGAGTCTGTGTGTTGTTAAGGAGTTTACGATCGTGACAATTAAGCCTCGTCATCCAATAAGCAGACACAGTTCATTCTGTGACGTGCTGTGTAGCCTGGATGGGATCATTCTAATTCTCATAGGCGGAGGTCTGGAATGGGCCTTGAAAGCTTATCTGGCTTATTCCCTTAGCTTCAGTTATGTCTCTTCTCTTCCATTTCAGACAGATTTGTGTATAGAAAAACCATGAGCTCAGCCTCTTAGTACCAGACATCTAGACCCTGGACTAATCATCCATGGAGGACTTAATCGGAGTGGAGAACCTTGGTTCAGGCATTACCAGTGGCCTGAACAAAAACTTACAGTGTTTCTTCCATTCCTGAGATGCTACAGTGTTGCTTACCATGAAGACTTTTTTCCCACCTTACACTGTTATTTCTTACACTGTAAGCTCTCCAGTTAACCAAATTGGAGTACTCAGTATCCCCTGAACACATCTTTTCTGAGTATCCCCCCATACACATACACACCAATTGTTCCCAGTGTTCTCGGCTGTAGAGCTACCCCATCCTTCTAGGGGCGACCTGATGGAATTATAGAGGTTCCAGACAGGCCCGTGTGCTTGAACCCTTGCTACTTACTAGATGTAGGAACTTGGAACTGTTCTTTGGTTCCTCTAAGCCAGGAATTCTCAACCCTGGCTGCACATTAATACAACATGTCAGGTCTAAATAACCGTAATCATAACCACAACCACACCCCCAATACTCAGACCCTACTGCAGACTCCTAAAATCAGAAGGGGTGTAGGGCTGGGTCCTGGCACAAATACTTTTTAAAAAGTACTTTACGTGATTCTCTTCTTACATACACTTAAGGTCCTGACCATAGTTTGAAACCTCAATTTTGCTCTCCTGTAAATCAGTGATAAAACTGACCTATTTCTGAGGGTTACTGTGAATTTTTAATTCTGCAACATGGGTAAGATGCCTGGAAAATATTAAATATATGATCAGAGAACTGCAATTATGTTATTATTATCCGCTTTGCTTCTAAGGCATTTTATCCAGGACCTCTGAAAACTGTTGCAGTGCAGTGTAAGTTATGGGTGTACTTGACTCTGAATTTGAGAGTATACCTGCCTGCCTAGTGCTAGGCCAATATTAAGCCTAGGCATCATGAATGAACCAATCTATCATCTGGAATGTTGCCTACCTTTGCTCCAAATACCCAAATCCACCTATCCCTCAAGACCTACGTCAAATTTCACTTCTCTCCTCAGCAAATTTTTTCCCATCAGAACTCAGAGCTTTAATAGTATAGATCATTCACCTGGCAACTAGTTATAACTATCCTTCCTTCGTGATCTTATATTACTTTAACTTGTTTGGCTATTTTTTGTTTATATCTTGTCTCTCTAAATAGACATTCTATTTTTATCTTTTTTATATCCCTCACAGGGCCTAATATATTATATATAATATGTGGCACATATTAAGATAAATAAATAAATCCTCTGGTAAGGGGGAAAAGAAGTTTAATTTTAGTACGAATTGAAATGAGATAGAAATGGCAATATTAAAAACGAAAAACTTGAGCAAACATTTTAATTTCATGGTAAGGAATTATACTTTCTTTGTTGGTAAACACACTATGGGTGCCAGCTGCCAAAGATAGTAAAACCATACAGCAAAAGCTACAGACTTTGGAGACATGGATTCTAGACCCAATGCTATTAATATGTAATTTGAGACCTTGAGCAAGTCAAGTCATCTTTATGGTTTTCAGACTCTGTAAGAGGCAAGGATTATACGCCAATCTGTAACGGAGCTTTCAGCCCTTACATTCTAAATTTGTGACCCTAAGATTTAAAAATACAAGTGTGCTAAGTTACAGACATTGAGGACCTTCCAATAGATAACATTATTCCCCTGAGGATGGAGGATAGAATTTTGTGAAAGTAAGAATTCAGGGAAAGAATGAAAGCCCAGCCTGAATAAAGAAAAGGAAACAAAGAGCTTGGAATGAAGCATGATTTGTGGGTCTCTACTGCCCTCCTCAGAGAAAAGCATGGCAGTGGGGCTGCAGGCACTTCAATGTGGGGAGGGAGAAAGAAGCCTTTTCTGCAGTCAAGATACACTGAGCAAGACTTTCTTGGGAAAACAGTATTCAGGGTGGATTAAGCTATTTCTGAGATAACAACATGCCTGAGAGTCAGATGTACTAATTTGAAAGCTAATCAAATCATCTTGATAATTATTTAAACCAACATTGATGAAGTAATTGCTATGCTTCTGTCAAAAGTAAAAGGGACTCTATTTAGGAACACTATGTAACCTTATTTCTCCCCCTCAGATTAGCTGCCCCATTTCCCTATCTGGTGACTCTTCTAATAAGTTCTTTAAATTTTTGATTAAAGCCACCATTGGCTCCTCACATTTTTTTTTTAAATGTAGTGTATAATTTAATGGTTTTTAGTATAATCACAGATATGTGCAACCATCACCACTGTACTGGGTCATTAAAGGTCCTCCCTGGTGGAAGTGAGCCTACAGATGCATCCTTATCTCTGCGAGTCTCTCTTTCTCCTCCACAGGAGGAAGGGAGGCCAGGCCATTTCCTCCATCCTGCCTTTGTGTCTGTCACACTCTTTGAGTGGATTTTCTTCTCATCCCACCCCTGTGTACAAATGTAAGTCATCTACAAAGAGCCACCTCTAAAGTCACTTGTCTGTGAAATCTTCTCCAACCCTTCCTGTCAAAATCAGCTTTGGAGATATTCAGTTAAACCATTAAATGTGGAGGACTGAATAAAAATATTCACCTCCTTTCCAGCACTATCCCCAAACCACACTAAAATGAAAGTAAAGGAATAAAGTCAAAACCCAAAAGAAGAAAGAGAACAGGACAGAAGATAGTATCATTGGAGAAATTTTGACTTCAATAAAAAGAAGAGAGCTCTGTCAGAGAGTTTAGTGGAAGAAACAATGATAAGGAGAACATATGTGGGGGGAGGGTTGCTGTCTACAGGGAAAAAATATAAAGAAACTAAACTAAACTAAATATAAAGAAACTAAAAATATAAAGAAACTAAATATAAAAAATATAACGTAACCAAAGAATAAGAATATATTAAATGGTGACAGCCTATGAGAATGTAAGAATAATAAATCCTAAAATATCATAATAGGTGGCTTAAAATTTTTAAAGTAAATGAAGAAATAGCTGTTATACATACATTTTAAGAGATACAAAATAAATGCCAGAAAATAAGTAGCTAACAAAACAAAGTGATTGCCTCGGGGGAGCCAAATGTTGACGTTGTTGCTTTTGTTGTATGGCTTTATATGAGATTGTATTAAACTAGCTGCCTGTAATATCTAAGTAAAAAAAATTTCACGTTAAAAGGCAGGTAGAACATCTACTCCCTTCTATCCTATTAGACCCTACTAGACCTTTGTTGGTACCTTCCTTTATAAGTGTCTACTTTGTAACACTAACACTCACTAAATGATTATACATTCTTTAAAAAGAAGTGTCATGCTTTTATTCTGTGTTCCTTCCATGCCTCCCCCCCAACTGGCTATTGGAAAAGCAAGCATCCATTTTGGGGAGTTGTCATATTGGGAACGTACCTGTTATTGAAGGTGTTGCTATTCTAGACATCCTGCAACATGTGGGGTATTCCTACACAACAAAGAATTACTCTGCTCCAAACACTTTGAGAAATAGCAGGTAGTATGATATTAGACTTAGTTCCCAGTCAACATGCCAATGATGCTGAAAAGACTGAGATTTTTAAGCCAGTGGCTGTCACCTGTAATTTACTGTGAATGAGTTGAATAGCTCTTTTAGATAAGGTAATACATATATTTTATTGGAACTCAGGGTAACAAGAAAATAATGAAAGTACTGTGTAATATTTCACTCCCACCCCCAGAAGATTCTGAGTCAGTAGTTCTGAGTTACAACTACAGAATCTATATTTGTGTAAAGGTCATCAGAATATTCTAGTGCTGTCAGGTCTGGAAATCACTACCAGTTTAGAATTCACTGCTAAAGGAGGATGAGAATAGGAAATGGGATAAAGAAGAGAATTTAGAGTCCCTAAAAGAAAAACTTCCATCTTATTCCATTTGTCTAGAGGTAATACTCACTGTCACCTCAATTTGCCAACAGGTATTCTTTTTCAGCATTTGAGTTTTCCTCAGTTAAACTCAGAACAGTAGTCATACACATAGGGCCTATAGCAAGTTTCACAGTTGAACTTAGCTAGAGCAATATTTGATATCAACACCCCCCATCTATTGAGACAATAAATTTACTTTCAAATTGCTAAGAAAACATGAGTTTTGCCACTAGCCTACAGATTTTACAGACATCTGGGGACATGGACACTGTTAATCCATGAATAATTATGTCTCTCTTTTAAGTAAGCTGTTCCTTAGAGTTCTATAATAAAATCTGTAACTTCCAGCCCTAAAGTATTTGCCCACAGGTAATATTAAAATACAGCTCAAAATGAACTCCAGCCTCAGCTGTGAGGACCTATGTGGTGTTATTAAATATTATGCTGTCTAGTCACCAAATAGCGACGGCATGGCCAAATATCTGAATAACTGCTCAGTTGCTCTATCAATCAAACTAGCAAAAGTTAAAACAGCAATCTAATATTTTCACCTAGCAAAATAGCCAATATTATTAAAATTAGAATATCTTGTGTCAATTACATGCACAAAAAAGATTATACAAAAGGATTTTTCCTATTAGCAAACAATCTAAATATTCCACAATAGGAGGATGATTAAATGAGTGGACGGACAATTATTTCGCCATTAAAACCATGTTTTCAAAGACTGTATATAGACTTGGAGAAATAGTCATCATAAAATAATTTTATAACGCAAGGTACGAAAATCCATATACAGTATCAGTTTCATAACACATACGTAAACATTCATATATAGAGATGTGTATATATATACAAACATATATTACAATGTAGCAATCAAGCAGTATTTCTGGATGGTGAGACTATGAGCATTGTTTTAAATATTTTTTTAAATAAATTTATCTTATTTATTTATTTTTGGCTGCGTTGGGTCTTTGTTGCTGCGCGCGGTCTTTTCTCTAGTTGCGGTGAGTGGGGGCCACTCTTCACTGCAGTGCGCGGGCCTCACATTGCAGTGGCTTCTCTTGTTGTGGAGCACGGGCTCCAGGCGCACGGGCTCAGTAGTTGTGGCTCGCGGGCTCTAGAGCGCAGGCTCAGTAGCGGCACATGGGCTTAGTTGCTCCATGGCATGTGGGATCTTCCCGGGCCAGGGCTCAAACCCGTGTCCCCTGCATTGGCAGGCGGATTCTTAACCACTGAGCCACCAGGGAAGCCCTGAGCATTTTTTATTTTCTTTATACTTTCTTTCTGCTTTAAAATTTTGCACCATGACAATTTTTTATATATATATATATATATATATATATATATATATATATGTATATATATATATGTATATGTATAGTTGACTTACAATATTGCGTTAGTTTCAGGTATACAGCAACGTGATTCAGTTATACGTATATATGTGTATAACAATATTCTTTTTTTTGTTCTATTCTTTTCCATTACAGTCTATTATAAGATATTGAATATAGTTCCCTGTGCTACACAGTAAATCCTTGTTGTTTATCTATTTTATATATGATAGTGTACATCTGTTACTCCCATACACCCAATTTATCCCTCCCCCTCCTTCCCCTTTGGTAACCATAGGTTTGTTTTCTATGTCTGTGAGTCTGTTTTGTAAATAAGTTCATTTATACTATTTTTTAGATTCCACATATAATGGATATCATACAATATTTGTCTGTGTCTGACTCACTTCACTTAATATGATAATCTCTAGGTCCATCCATGTTGCTGCAAATGGCATCATTTCATTCTTTTTATATGTTATATATATTTTTTAATCATAAAAAATAAACTGAGTCGTGTTACTTGCTCAGCAACACTTGCAGCCCCATGGACAACACTCACCGAGTGGGGGAAGGCAGTTGCTTAGGGCAAAGGCTGCAATTCCAGAGAGGCTGAAGGGCTGATTCAATTAGAAAAGAAAGAAAAAAATCATTTCTTTTTCCCCTCTGAGATGTTTTTTATATGTTTATATGTTCGGGGTAGAATAAAATATACCATGTGGAGTACTAAATCAAGAAGAAATAGAACCATTTTACAAGGGTGTGTTTTGAAATTATTATTATAAGTGAACTTATTCTCAGTGCATTGAGCTTTGCAATAAAACAGCACCCTTCTCTCTGTGTCTCATGGTTCCCCTGCTATCTTGCCACACTTCTGAACAGTAAAATAAATCAAATTACCCCAACAAAAAGCAGAGTATTCTCCAAAGAGAGGTCCTGTGTCCCTCCCTTTATTCCATACTGTGCTTGAATAAAGCACGAGACCCTCGCATTGAATCCGTTTAAATATTAAGCCTTTGGAAATACCAGGCATCTTCCCTTTTCCAAACTCACATACAATTCCCATTAATGTTAATAAGAGCTATGTGAAGGGATGAGGAAAAACCATTCCCATTATGTTTTATTACATTTTTATTTTATGAACTGGTCTCTTGGATGATAAATCAGTGCTACTGCAAAACCATAATTCTTTGGGGAAAACCTCCATGAAATTTCCCTTCTTTGTGCTATTCTGATGCTGTCAAAAAGAAAAATCTCAAAGACTAAACACAAGCTGAATGCTTTTGACCTGTAGTGACTATTATACTGTGGATGACACTCCAATAAAATGCCAACTGCATTGTTCATAATTAGCAGCAACTGCAGTTTTGCTAAAAAGAAAAGAAAAAATCTGTCTGAGATAATTATTGCATTTTACAAATATCCACTCAGCAGCTGGCAATTAGATAACCCAGAATCAAATTGTGCCCACCATTAGATAAGTCTCAGGCACCTAAATGCTTCAGAGTCAGCATTCGGCAGAAGTCTAATTATGGTGACATGGCCCAGCCCCGTGGCTGGCCACACTGAAATGGCCTTATTTGCCTTTGCTCCAAGGGGACTCATACCTCAGTTCACTAATCTTTATCATTTCCATGTGGCAGATACTCCACTGGATGCATCCATTTCTGTATATTTCTTTGAATTTCATGCCCAGCCTTACTTCTGCCCAAGGAGCTACCTGAACTTAAAAAAAAAACCAAAAAACTTCCTTTCCTTTTTTCTCACCCTGGCCCCTTTTCTCCATAAACACTTTTTCCTAAAGTTCTGGTCCACACGGTTCTCCTCCTTTTTAAAAAAAAAAAAAACTTTATTTTTTAGAGCAGTTTGGGATTCACAGCAAACTTGAGCAGAAAGTACGGAGAGTTCCCACATACCCACTGCCCCACAGAGCACAGCCTCTTCCAAGCCAGAGCAGTACATTTGTTACAACTGACGAACCTACACTGACACATTATTATCACCCAAAGCCTATAGTTTACAGTAGTAGGGTTTACTCTTGGTGTACATTCTATGGATTCTGGTAAATGCATAATGGCATGTATCCACCATTAGAGTATCATAAAGAATAGTGTCACCGTCTTAACAGTCCCCTACGCTCTGCCTATTCATCCCACCCTCTCTCTTAAACCCTGGCATCCACTGATCCCTTAACTGTCTCCATAAGTTTTGCCTTTTCCAGAATGTTGTATAGTTAGAATCATAGTGTGTAGCCTTTACAGATTGACTTCTTTCAATTCATAAGACCCTTTTAAGTTTTCTTCATGTATATTCATGACTTGATAGCTCATTTCTTTTTAGTGTTGAATAATATTCCATTGCCTGGTTGTTGTGGGGCTTTTTAAAATTATTTTATCATTAACGATTTTTCCAGCTTTATTGAAATATAATTGACATACAACAGTTTGTAAGTTTAAGGTGTACAATATGGTGATTTAATACACATATATATTGCAAAATGATTATCAAGATAAAGTTAGTTAACACATATGTCACCTCACATAACTACAATTGTGTGTTGGGGGGTAAGAAAATTTAAGATCTACTCTCTTAGCGACTTTCAAGTGTATAACACAGTATTGGAACTATAGTCTCTACACTGTATATTAGATTCCCCAGTGTACCACCGTTTATTTATCTATTTACCTACTGAAAAATACCTTGGTTGCTTGTAAGTTTTGGCAATTATAGAGTATCTGTAAACACTCATGTGCAGGTTTTTGTGTGGACATACCTTTTCAGTTCATTTGAGTAAATACCAAGAGGTATGAGTGGTGAGTTGTTCAGTATGCCTAGTTTTCTAAGAAACTGCTGAATTGTCTCTCAAAATGGCAGTACCATTTTTGCATTTCCTCTCTTTGAATGAGAGCTCCTGGGGCTCCACACCCTCCCCAGCACTTTGTGTCGTCTGTGTTTTGGATTTTGGCTATTCTAATAGGTGTGTAGTTGTAGCTCATTGTTTTAATTTGCAATTCCCTAATGACACATAATGAGGTGTCTGTTCAGATCTTTTGCCCATTTAAAATTTTTCAGGTTACTTTCTTATTGTCGAGTTTTAAGTGTTCTTTGTGTATTTTTTAAAACAGTCCTTTATTGGGTATTTCTTCGCATATATTTTCTCTCCGTCTGTGGCTTGTCTTCTCTCTCTTCTGTAGAGCAATTTTAATTTTTAATGAAGCTCAGCTTCTCAATTATTTCTTTCATGCATCGTGCCTTTGGTGTTGTATCTAAAAAGTTATCACCATAACAAAGGTCATTTAGGTTTTCCCCTATGTCATCTTCAGGGGTTTTCATAGTTTACATTTTACATTAAAGTCTATGATCCATTTTGAGTTAAGTTTTGTGAAAAGTGTAAGATCTGTGTCTAGATTCATTTTTTTCTCATGTAGATGTCCAGTTATTCCAGCACCATTTGTTGAAAAGATTATCTTTGCTTCATTGTGCTGCCTTTACTCCTTTATCAAAGATCAGTTGACTATATTTAAGTAGGTCTATTTCTGAACTCTCTACTTTATTCCATTAATCTATTTGTCTACTCTTTCACAATGCCACATTGTCTTGATTGCTGGAGCTTTATGGTAAGTCTTAAAGTCCAGTAGTGTCAGTACTCCATCTTCATTCCTCTCCTTAAATATTGTGTTGGCTATTCTGGGTCTTCTGTCTCCCCACATAAACTTTATTTATTTTTTTTATTAATTTTTATTGGAGTGTGGTTGCTTTACAATGTTGTGTTAGCCTCCACTGCACAACAAAATGAATCAGCCATACACATACAGATATCCCCTCCCTTTTGGACTCCCTCCCATTTAGGTTACCACATTGCATTAGGTAGAGTTCCCTGTGCTATACAGTATGTTCCCATCAGTTGTCTATTTTATACATAGTATCAATAATGTATATGTGTCAATCCCAGTCTCCCAATTCCTCCCACCCCACCCCTTTTCCCCTTGGTATCCATACATTTGTTCTCTATGTCTGTGTCTCTATTTCTGCTTTCAAATAAGATCATCTATACCATTTTTCTAGATTCCACATATATGTGTTATTATACGATATTTGCTTTTTTCTTTCTGACTTACTTCAGTCTGTATGACACTCTCTAGGTCCATCCACGTCTCTACAAATGACCCAGTTTCATTCCTTTTTATGGCTAAGTAATATTCCATTATATATATATATATATGTATATATACCACATCTTCTTTATCCATTCCTCATTGATAGACATTTAGGTTGCTTCCATGTCCTGGCTATCGTAAATAGTGCTGCTATGAACACTGGGGTGCATGTGTTTTTTTGAATTATGGTTTTCTCTGGGTATATGCCCAGTAGTGGGATTGCTGGGTCATATGGTAGTTCTATTTTTAGTTTTTTAAGGAACCTCCATACTGTTTTCCACAGTGGCTGTATCAATTTACATTCCCACCAACAGTGTATGAGGGTTCCCTTTGCTCCACACCCTCTCCAGCATTTACTGTTTGTAGGTTTTTTGATGATGGCCATTCTGACCAGTGTGAGGTGACACCTCATTGTAGTTTTGATTTGCATTTCTCTAATAATTAGCGATGTTGAGCACCTTTTCACATGATTGTTGGCCATCTGTACCCACATAAACTTTAGATCACTTTGTTAATATCCACAAAATAATTTTCTGAGATTTTGATTGAGATTGCATTGAATCAACAGATCAAGTTGGGAAGAAATGACTTCTTGATAATAATAAGTCTTCCTATCTATGAGTATGGAATATCTTTCTAGTATTTAGTTCTTTGATTTCATTCATCAGAGTTTTATAGTTTTCCTCATATAGATCTTGAACAAATTTTGTTACAATTATACCTAAGTGTTTAATTTTTAAGGGTGCTAATGTAAATGGTATTGTGTTTTATATTTCAAATTCCACTTGTTCATTGCTGGTATATAGGAAAACAATTGACTTATGCATATTAATCTTGTATTCTGAGACCTTGTTATAATTGCTGTTCGTTTCAGGAGTTTTTTTGTTGCTGTTGATTCTTTCTGATTTTTTTCAAAAGCTCTTTCTGTATCTATTTATATGATGATGTAATTTTTCTTCTTTAGCCTGTTTATGTGATTGATTACGTTAATTAATTTTCAAGTGTTGAAACAGTCTCACACAGCTGATAAAATTATACTTCGTCATAATGTATAATTCTTTTTATACATTGTTGGATTTAATTCGCTAATTTTGTTGAGGATTTTGGCATCTGTGTTCATGCCAAATATTGGTCTGCATTTTTTGGTAATATCTTTTCTGATTTTCATAATAGAGTAATGCTGGTCTCATAAAATGAGTTAGGAAGCATTCCCTCTTCTATCTTATGAAAGAGATTGTAGAGTACTGGTATAATTTCTTCCTTAAATATTTGGTAGAATTCACCAGTTAAACCCATCTGAGCCCGGTGCTTTCTGTCTTGCAAGATTATTCATTATTAATTCAATTGTTTTAAGAGATATAGTACATATATTTGTAAGACATAAAATTTAATTTGTACATAAATAGAAAATACTTTTGAACAAATTGATCTTATAGAGGACTCCTTTAAAAAAACTTCACAGTACCTAATTACCTCCTCTCTTTCCCATAATCCACCTGAGGCCAGTGGAGTCCAAATCATGGCTTTCCCACTTACTAGTGATGGGGATTAGTAGGTGTTGAGGGGCAGCAACTGGCAATTAATTTAACCTCTCTGAGGCTTAATTTCTTCATATGTAAAACTGCAATTATACTTTCCCTGCAGGGTGTTTATGAAAATTAAGTGAGATGGCATACATAGAGTAGCTAATACAATCCCTGGAAGATAATTGGTGCTCTGAAAATACTAGTTCTCCTTCCACTTTTCTTATATCTTCCACTTTGAATTCACTTTCAAGAAAATAAATTATCTCTTTAGATGACTGTGTAGGTTCTTTGTTGTCAGAAAATAGAAACACTGTAATTCAATGTAGTTTCCATCTCAGGTTTAACTACTGATAAACTTGGAGCCAAATCTATTGCCCAAGTGTTTTAATCTACTCAATTCTTATTCCTGCAAGACTCCACTTCTTCTGCATCTTTTATATGGATGAGAATTAATTTTCCATTAAATAATCTCACTCATCTCAAAATGTTAAATACAAAAATGCATGTATCAATTTAGGTACAAATCATATATTATGGGGAAAGCATTGCATTAAAGCAAAAGAAAATTTGAGGTTTACTCCCAGCTCTAAAACTAACTAGTTTATATCCTTAGGTATGTAATTTAATATTAATAGGCCTTAGTAAAATTAAATGATTTGTGAGACCATTTAAAATTATAATATGCAATTATTCTGATCTTTAAATTAGAGACACACTCAGAATAGAGATTATGCTCTATATAATTTTCTTACTGTGTCAAATTTTGAAGACAAAAATTTAATGTACATCTCAAGAAAATGTCTACTAATATTTCTCTCTTGAGCATGCTTTTACATAGATGAAACTAGGGTAGAAAAGACATTTAAGTCTCCACAACTAACAGGACTTGATCTTTGAATGAAGAAAAAACATTCTTAAAAATCTTTTGAGAAGATGTGAATTCCTATTTAATCTGTCCAACATCTGTGTTTTGTTAAAAAACATTGTCCAATGGAAGGAACAGTGGATTAAGCAACAAATAAGAAAGTACACCGGTAGTTAGAACAAAAAAAAAAATCTACATAAGGCTAAGGTATTATTTTTACAAGGTCTCTCAGTAAACTGCCAAACATTTTTACATACTTAAATAACTTCATATTTTAAAACCTAAGCTATTTAAACCTTAAATTATAATACTATTTTAATTATGTTGTGAAAATACATAATAATTATTTTCATAAAAATGGTAGTAAAATGAAACCATTTTAGCATTAACTGATGTATGTTTCTAATGCAGTGATAATTCATGAAAATTTATCCATAGTCTTTTTCTATATAAATGTATAATATTTTAATGTATTGGCATGGTTTACCTAGACACTTACTAATCCCATCGTGTTAATATAGGTTTCTTTGTCTTGCTATTTTGTCCTGTAGTCATTTTCCTTTGTTATTATTGTTGTTAGTTATGCAGGCAAAAATGAAATAAACTTATCAGGGTAAAAATGCATGTATTTATTCAATTCCCTATGTCAGCTCCCCTAATTTAGTAAGGAAAGCAAGCATTTGCAAATATTGTACATTAAGCTACAGATTTTTATTCGTTTATAACCTGTTAAGTGTCTTCTATGAGCAGTGTAATACTACGTGCCCACACATCATTTCGTCCCTTTAAACTGAGACCAGTACATGGTAGTCCTTTAAACAGACCATCTATCTGATAATCTGATTCTCCCCACCCTTTCTAGTGTACATTTTTCTGGCTATAAAAGCAAAGTGTATCCATTCATGCCTATAATATATTTTCTCTTACTAGAATCTATTTATTCATTAGGTGGCTATTTACAGGGATTGAAATATTTCAATAGCCAGAGAGTCCTCATAAATTCTTAAGGACAATGGCTTTTCTAATATGCCACCTTAATTGCATAACTTTAGTCTTTTTTAATCATTATACTTGTCTCATCTTCTCAAAATGTCCTCTAATACCTTTTTAAAAACTTTGTCAGAATAACTGGAATTAAAAGCACAGAAAACACCAGACAGCACATCATGTTTTACCAGAATAGGCTAATTTCAAATCTGACTTTCTGAGAGAAAAGAAAAAAAGATTAAAAATATTTTAAATAATGATCCTTTTTCTCTGATATGTATTATGCTAACCATATTTCAAGACACTTGAACTGTTCCAAATATAAATGAAATGCTGGCATCGTTAAAGTATGCAAATTTAGAAAAAAGGAAACCCAGGGTTAATTCATAATCCACCCCAAAATAATGTTTTTAAGGGGTCCATATGCTACTTCCTATGCTAAATGTCTTCCTTTCACATGTGCTAACATCCTGTTTTCATTGCAGGATATCAAATGCAGGCAGTGAACTGTATCCATTTTCTTCCTCATTTGATATTAAGAAGTTAGAAAAAGCATCTTGGAGAATGCTGGCTTAGACAGCCAGAAACTCGGCTCTACCAGGACTCTGGCATTAACTGGCTTTATAATGTTAACACGTCACTTCACTTTTCTGTACAATTATAATATACTCAATGCTCTGTGCTTGTAAAATATAAGCAGTGCTTGAAAAAAGTAAAGGACAAACAGGATAGTTTCTTCCAGATGAGAAAGAGAAGCTCTAATGAAAAACTACTTCAGTTACATAATTTTTTGGAAAGTCAAAGGCCCTCAACAGCAAGCAAAGACAACCCTAAAAACATCCTTAGAATTCTCAGCACAGATGGCAAACCACAAGAACCTAGGCTGACATAGGTTTTGCATGAGAACTTCAGATCTGATTCCCTCAAGCTGATGTTCCCAAAACAAAATGTATGACCGAGTAGTCCTTGTTTTTCACAAAATCAGGGAACTCTAAAACCTGGAGGTTTTTAGGAAGTCATTGAAAAGTGGGTTGTGAGAAGGGTAAACAATTTGTCTCAATTTGCCCAGTGACTCTCCTGGTTTTTGGACTGAATGCCCTATATTTCAGGAAACCTAATTTCCTGAGTTTTTTTTGTTTTGGGGGGGTTTTTTTTTGTATTTTACTATGTAACCCGGAAGAGCAAGGACCTAGATCATTTAAATTTTATTGTTAATTTGCATATCAACATCCAATTCTGTATATGCTATTGTCATGTGGCTCCTCTCAAGCTCAATACCTAATTTTCTGCCACTAAGAATATTCTGCCCCATTCTGCCTGCCCCCTCCCCCCACATATACACATCACAACCCTGCATGTGCATTCCTAGTTGACCATGAATATACAAAATAACCAGGATTCTTAATTGAGGAGGAACCTAGCACCCTGGCTGAACATACTGAACCTAATTTTCGGTATTAGGTAATAATGGAGTTAGAAACAACAACATTGAGAGGTAATATTTATTATTTTAACTTTTTCAAGCCTATTCCAGTGCATTTTGAAATTATAAGACATTATATCTGAAAACAGAACAAAATAGGTGGCTCCACATAAGATGAAAAGGGGAAATGAAGGTATTATTATCAATTTTTACTACTACAAGTTTGAGTCTTCTTACAGTGGCTTTACTACCTTGTTAGAGCAAAGCACACTGAAAGGATTGATACAAACTGTGATGGCAGGGGGAAGAACTGGAACCATTGTCCTGGTAGGTTGAATAATGGTGCCCCCCAAAATATTCAGGTCCTAAGGCCTGGAAACTGTAAATGTTACTTTATACAGCAGAAGGGACTTTGCAAATGTGAATAAATTAAGGATTTTGAGAAGGGAGGATTATTCTGGATTATTCAGGTGGGGCTTAAATGCAGTAACAAATGTCTTTATAAGAGAGAGGCAGTAGATTTGACACAGAGAAAAACAATGTGACACTTCCGGCTCTGAAGATAAAGGGCCAAGGGGAAAGGAGTGCAAAGAATGTGGCTTTAGAAGATGGAAAAGGCAAGAAAACAGAATCTCCCCGAGAACTACCAAGGGAATACCTTGATTTTACCTCAGGAAAACTGATTTCAGTCCTCCAGAACTGTAAACACACAATAAATACATGTTATCTTAAGCAACCAACTTTGTGGTAATTTGTTACAGCAGCAATAAGAAATTAATACAGAACATGCAATTAAAGAAGGTTATAATGTGACAGCGCTTATGAGAAGGCTAATGAAATGGGCCAAGAGTTTTCAGGCTGAATAAGAGTAAG
Source organism: Balaenoptera acutorostrata (assembly GCF_949987535.1). Classification (NCBI taxonomy): domain Eukaryota; kingdom Metazoa; phylum Chordata; class Mammalia; order Artiodactyla; family Balaenopteridae; genus Balaenoptera; species Balaenoptera acutorostrata. Next base: position 88,447,391 of record NC_080073.1, on the reverse strand, counting down.
ACACCAAAATCTATTTTTTGGACAATGCTGAATTGAATACAATAGTAAAGTGATAAATCAACTTCCAGTTGATTCTTTTGAGCAAAGAAATTAACAACAGAAAAGCAATGGTCCATGCCACAGAGATATTGGCAGTTAAACTTTATTTGAAAGTATCTAAAATGTCTAGACCATGAAAATAAATGAATCAAAGACATTCATGATACAGAAAATATATATCACAACTGTAATGAATAATTTTGCAGAAAATCATTAAAGACCAGGAAAACCCATCTTTTTCATAGATTCTGGGCAAATCCCTTGTAAAAATAAAGACACAAACAAATAGCAGAGCTCTTTTTCATTGAAGTACTCACCAAAAACAAAGCACACACACAAAATATTAACAATCGTAAAAACAACAGACCTGATGGCAACAGAATTCTCTTTACTGGCAATACTATACTGTATTAGCTGGAACTCCTGCCCCTTTCTAGAAGGTTTGTGCTCTTTTGATTAATGGATCAAAGGCAAACATGAGGAAGGCTAAAAGTAAACTTGGGCTATATGTGTGCTTAAGCAAAAGAAACAAAGTTGAATACGAAATTTAAGAAAAGTCCTCCTTATTGCTGGCCAAAATAGATGAAGGACACATTTGTCTAGGGCCCCTTCTATGCTAGTAAGAAAGCTTCAATTCTCAATTGTATATGATAATGCAGGATTAAGAAGAGAAAAGATCTGAAATCATCAATGAAATGCAAATTTCTATTTCAGTAAAATGACACCTTTTCATCTGCTACCTTCCTCTTTCCCAGCCTTGTCAGTTTCAATATGACTGGTTAGATATATCCTTCTGCTAAAGACAATGAAAATCACAGATTAGAAAAAATATATATGATTTCTTTTTAAAGCTTAAAAGTGTTGCCAAAAATAAAGAATTACTAGTACAATATAAAAGCAAAGCTGAAAATTCAGGGAAATAAACAGATTTCTGAGGTCAGATATAGTCTAAAAGCATTTTTCAAATCTAGGTAAATTTAGTTTGTATTTCTATAGTCCATAGTACTTGAGAGAGAAGACAAAGCTTAGTGCCCTCCAAATGGTGGTTCTAATAAGAGGTACTCTATTATAAAGTTGAGATCACAAAGAGCTATACTCTCAGTGTAAATGTGAAGCAGAAGTAAACCTAGATGGCAGTCCATTTTCAGGAAACAACAAAGAAAATTGCCTTGGAACTAGAACCTGGAGTGGGGTCTAGGAGTCAAGTTACAACCTGAAAGGTCATAAATACAAGCTGGCCCTCAAAAGGATTTGCAGTTTTAAATCACATAGCCTGTATCATCCAAGATAATCTCAAGTCATTAGGTAAATCAAGGATATCCCATAACTTTTACCACCCCAAGGTACCAGGCAGAAACAAATGCAATAAATCATCTGCAGAAAATATAACACTTTAGCTATCAAAAAGACTCAAAAATATTTTTCCAAGAAAAATGAGTGCCTCAATCAAAAATTAGAAACAAAGAAGAAAAAGTTGCCTTGACTGATAGCTCACAGAAACAATAGACAAAAGGAGGCCCTGCAAAGATTTTAAATATTGAAATAATCAAGGATAAAATACAAAATTATTTTACTTGATAACCTCTAAAGAAGTAAAAGACAAGTTTAAAATAATGTTTAATGAATTAAAAATATTCAGAACATAACAAAATAGATCCTCTAGAAAGAAAAAGTGTAATAACTGAAATTTAAAAGTGAATGGATAAATGTATAGCTGTTAGATAGAGTTGAAGAGACAATAAATTAGAATGTGGGCTTAGTAGGAAGTTATCCAATGAGCAACATTAAAAAAGCAGAAAAATGAAAAAGAGAACAGAAGTTAAGACACGAAAGTTGAAGGACAAAGGTGTAGCATATATTTAATTGAAGTCTAGATGAAAATGAACAGTAAGTACAGCAGAGGCAATATTTGGATACTGGATACTAATTTATGAAAGACATGAACCCATGGATTTGGAGAAACCAACGAATCCCAAGTAGGATATTTAAAAAGAAATCTACATCAAGATTTATTATAATACAGTTTAAGAACAATAAAGAAAATGAGAAAATCTGAAAAGCTGATTTGTTCAGCTTTTAAAAACGTGACAGATATACAACTGTATTTCCAATAGTCATACTATGAACTAGAGACAGTATATTGATCTTCAGTGCGAGATAAAGTAACTGCCAACCAAAAATTTTATACCCAGAAATACTGATTTCATGAATGAAACAAATATAAGTCCCAAAAAAGAAAACAAAAAATTTACCACCAATAGACTCTCACTAAAGGAAATTCTCAAAGATGTATATCAAGCAGACGTCAAGTCATACCAGATACAAAGATGAATAAGATACAAAGAAAATCTAAAGTAACACTGCATTTAAAAAATCTAGTGTGAGTTTAAAAGCAACAAAATAGGTTTATAATACACAAAAGCAGTAGCATATAATATGGAAAGAAATAAATGGATTCAAAGTGTAATAAGGTCCTTGTTATTATTAACTTTAGACTCTGATGTGTTAAATTTGTGTGTGTGATTTTAGGATAACAACTGAATGAAGAAAAAGTGTGTAAAACCTCCAAACTAGTAGAGAAGGGAAATGGAACAAGAATAATTAATATAAAGAAAGTAGAGAAAAAAGAACCATAGCATAATTTGGACAAAGAGAAAGGTATATATGATAGAATATAGAGTAATACCTTATATGGGATTCTAAATAAACCAGTAATTATATATATATATATAAAAATATAAAATTTATATAATTAAAATCTTAATTATATAAGCAGACTAAATGTTCCAATTAAAAGACAAAAATTGTCTGATTATATTTTTAAAATCTAGCTATAGGCTGTTATGAGAAACACAACTAATACTGAAGAAAACATAAAGTTGAAAATAAAAGGACAAAAAAATATGCTAGACAAATTTTGACCCCCTCCAAAAAACTGGTGCAGCTATCGATATATTGTTAACAGATAAAATATATTTTAAAAAGCAGTAAACATTGTTATAGGTAAAGATATTCACTGAATAATAAAATGTTCAATTCACCACAAAGATAGAACCATTATAAATAAGTGTGCACACAATAATGTTGTTTAAAAGTATATAGAGAAAAAAATTGACAGAAGTCCAAAGAGAAATAGAAAAATCCACATAGTAAAAGACAGAATTTAACACACTTCTCTCAGTAATTGGTAAAATAAGCAGAAAAAAAAAAGTTTATAAGGCTATAGAAGATTTGGAAAACAATCATCAAATGATTCAGTGTAATTGATAATTAAATAGGCAGTATTTTTTAAATGAAAAAAAAGTTAGAGCTATTGTATAATATGGGGAAAGATATTTTCTATATAGGAAATCACTAAGAAATTAATATCCATATTATTTTTAAAACTTCTACAAGTAAAATTTTAAAAGAAAGATAATACAATAGAAAAACAGGTGAAAGCCTTGAACAGCTGTGTTGCAAAAGAGATGGGTGCCGTGGTGTCTCTCCAGAAGCAATTCTGATAGCTACTTTGGGCATCGTTCCTGATGGGATAGACTCCAAGCCAGGTATTCTGGCCTTATTGGAGATTCTAAGAACCTAATGTTCTTTTAATAAATTCCTTTTATGCTTCAACTAGCTAAAGTAGGTATCTGTTTTGGGTTTGTTTGTTTTTTTGTTTGTTTGAATACAAACTCTGAATGGCTGAGATGTCAACATGTGATCTGTACAGCAAAGATTAGGCACCACTGACTCTATAAACTTACTTAAGGCGCAAGTTTTACCTTTAAGTTTTATGACCACTAGCTGATACCCACCTTGCCATCACCTTTCCAAGTGCCAGCAGGCACTAGTTCCATTATTTTGTCTGATTTGACTCTCTCCTTGCCACTCTTTCTAACGTTAGTGCTCCAGTTTCTCCAGTATGCCAACAAATTCAGAATTGAGTACCTCACAAGTCACTTTGTGGAGACATTAACCCTTGTTCAAGCAAAGATTGTATTTGCTAAATCCCACTGATCAGCCTTCATGGTGGCCAGAGAGGCATCAAAGTATGGGAAAAGGAATTGCTAAGACCTATTAAACAGAGACCATTTCAGAATAGAAAAACATCTGAAAGTCCCATCTTTCCCACAGTATTATATTTATATTTCCTGAAAGATAAGAACCATAAGAATCACCCTATTTCTTTTAATAACTCATTTTTCCCAGATACAAACTTGATCTTTTGACCCCAAATCCATGTTCCCCAGAAATACTATGATTGACCATAATACTAGAATGTTTGTCCTAAAAATTCCATGCTCTGCACTATGGCCTTACCTATTTTGTTCAACCCAGAAAGCCTACAATCTTGCCTACAATTAAATCTCATTGACTATTGACAGTACTGTTCTCTAAACATGATGAAATGGTAGTTTAAATATAGTCGTTAAATTGACCCACTAGAGTATACAGGTCCTCGTTAAAGAGTGAGGTAGGCAGCACTAAATTCACATATGACAAGCCCCTCAATCAGTGACATCTTTCCTACCTCCAGGGCTATACAGGCACTTAGATCTGCGACCACACAAAGTGCTGTGCCACCCTCCTTCCATTCATCTTCCATCAAGTGTATGAACCCTGTTCCCGATTCCTTCAGAGCTCTGTCCTAATTGCTGTCAGCTAATTCAAATCACAATACGTCCAATAACTCTCTACTATATATATGACACATTCATTCTGGAAGCTTCAAAGTTAAGCAAGATGTAGTTTCTGTGTAATCTCTATTCTATGCTCAGAAAATTCCCTGGCAGACTCAGTCCTGCTGGCCAAAACAGGCTGTTATTTTACCTCTGGTCCTGAATCAAGTGAATGAACAGAAATCTTGTTTTCTCAGTCCAGCTGTCTTTCTAGGTATAGATACTGGCTAGCAGACAAGATAGAACAATGTGACCTCACAGGTACATGGAGATTTTGACCTAGTCTGTGAGGGACAACTTGTATTTATGTAGACTCAAGTTACACTCTCAGATTCTTTCTGAGTACATACTTGGATTATGTATACACTGGGATTCTTTCCTTCATGTCTGCACCCTTTGTCTGTGGCACAAATCTTTCCCAAACACCAACTTGGACCTCTGCTCAGGTGGGTTTCAGGAGACCATTTGGATTCCACCTCTAATTAAAGTTTGCAGGGACTTCCCTGGTGGTCCAGTGGTAAAGAATCGCCTTCCAATGCAGGGGACGCAGGTTCGATCCCTGGTCGGGGAACTAAGATCCCACATGCTGCGGGGCAGCTAAGCTCACACACCACAACTACTGAGCTTGCATGCCTCAACAAGAGAGGCTGCGTGCTGAAACTAAGACCCGACACAGCCAAAAAAAAATAAAAGAAAGAAAATAAATAAATAACATAAATAAATATTTAAAGTTTGCATATGGTTTTCCTCATTATAATGGCATTACTACAGGGAAGACTCCTTTGCTCTGTTTTTTTGGGGGGTTTGTTTTTTTAATTTTTATTGGAGTATGGTTGATTTACAATATTGTGTTAGTTTCTGCTGTACAGCAAAGTGAGTCAGTTATACCTAGACATATATCCCCTCTTTCTGAAATTCTTTTCTCATATAGGTCATTACAGAGTATTGAGTAGAGTTCCCTGTGCTGTACAGTAGGTCCTCCCGTCGCCCTGTTGACAGTCCAGCAGATTCTGTCCAGTGCAGTCACTACTGAAACCTTCATCTTACTAAACTTTCCCTATGTTGTCAAATTCATAAAATGTTGTGATCAAAAGAACAGAAATATTCTACCCTTGCTAGGTGGTTTCTGTCTTGCTTTTCTGTTGTTATTATTGTTCTTGGCGTATTTTTGTTGTTTTTGTTAGAGTTTTCCCCTTCTATTTTTTCTTAAGGTGGGGCTGAACAGTATAGTTCCCTTGAATTTATTAATGATCTTTTAACTTTTGTTTGTTTCCACCAGATAGCCTGTATGCCTTTCATTCCCTACAAAATATATTTCCCTTCTGAGTTTCACTTCTGATCAATTCTCTCAGTTCAACAAACCACAGTCTCTGAAAGCATCTTTTTATTCTTTATTGTCTCTCCATAAGAAAAGAGTATACGGTGGTTTTTCTCTGCATGTCCTTGCCTCATTTCTTTTTTCACAATATTATTTTGATACATTAGTTCAATGTTAGTAGAAAAAAAGATATATTATTGTAATCCACTTATTAAACTACATAAACTATCAACTCCCCAATTTATTCTTCCAAAATATAGTATACTCTTAACAAGCCCCATGTCTTTCATCAGGAAGGAATACTTTTTAACCCCCATCTACTGTTTCTGGTTTCTAAATGTGTCATGTTCCTTTCAGGATTTTCCACTGTCTTTTCCATTGCTGTGTCAGAATAAATTCAAGCTTTCTTGCTATTTGGTGGCTGAAGTGTTCTACTTGGGAATGTTCTCTGGGTAGGATCAAAAATATCAGCAGATTAAACACTTTGGCTTCTTCTTTAATTAGGATTTTACTCAATTTTTGTTTTTTCTTTTTTTTTCTTTTTTTACATATCTGTTAGAATCTGCTGGACCCCAAAAAAGAGCAGCCTTTTTTTCCTACCCAGGATCTGAACAAATTACGAAATAAGACAAAGATATGGTAGATGAAAGAACAAAGTACTATATTTCCCCAAATCAAATACCTCATGGTTTGTAAGGCATTTTGCAATTTCAGAAATGACAAGTATGACAAGTACATCATAGTTGTTGAAATATGCGGGCACCTGTATTCCCAACAAAGGATAGGCTGTAGAACGTGATTTCTATCTTTGGGAAGGTGTCCCTACTAATAATGAATCAGGGAATCAAACTCCTGTGCAATCACAGGCAAGGCTGGCCTGGAGCAGGCATCCTCCACGGAGAAGGAGGATTGGTACAGCCCAGGGAAGACTTGCGCGTTAAGAAGCAGGTAACACTCGTACCTTACTGACAATCTACTCCTTAGAGTAGAATGCAAGCAGAAGCGGCTGGGCCCTACATGCCCATTTTCTCCTTTCCATCTCAGCAATCTAATTCATCCCATCCCCCGGCCCAGGCAAAGAATGACTGAAGCACAAGCGAGGCCAGGGATGTCCCAGCAAGAATCGCCCCTTCCATATGGAAGAAAATATAAGGAATGAGGAATAAGCATTTCCGCCCTGTCCCACCACACTCCTCTCCCCCCACCAAAAATCCTGTAATTTTCCATACAAACTGCCCCCAAAGAGTCTCAGCAACAAGGCAGACACAAACCAAACAAGCCCCTAAAAGAAGTCTTGAGGTTGCAGTGACCAAAGATTGTTATTTAGAGACACAACTCCAACTCCCCATAGAAATGTATGATAGGCAGTTACTCTTTCCCCAAAAGGGGGCATATATTACCACCACCTTCCCTGATTATTATGTCCTTGCCACACCACAATCTTGGACTCAGTTCTCTGTATAAACTTTCATTTCCAGACAACCACATGACATTTCACAACACTATCAAATTTTGTCTCATGGAAGACTACCACAATTTTACAGGCTGAGTAACAAAAGTATAAGTTACTATACTAGTCCACAAAAAGAGCTATGATGATTTTGTTACAAGAAACACAGGGAAAGCCAAACTCTTCAGGCAAAATTCTTTCATATTTTATATGTCTTTCTGCATTTCCATTTTCTATTTAAAAAATCCATCTATGTATTTTATAATCTTTTGATTGACTACAATCAAAACTATAGAGTATAATACATGTCATTTGATTACACAATAGCATCTCCTATAGATGACATTAGAAACTCAAGTACATTACAAATACTTTTTATCATTTTGTGTTAAGTTTCCCCATTTTAGTATAATCATAGCCATATAGTTTCTTTAAATCCTTATTTGTTCCAATTGGCTGTAATTTTTATCTTTCTGATGCTCAAATTTTGAGTTCGGCCACTAATAGACTTCTTTTTGTGCTAGCTTCTTTTCCCTTTTCAACACAACACACACCAAACATCTCTGAAAATATCTTTGCTTTCTTGCAATAAAGTATTTCAGGTCCATATGTATTTATTCTGCCTGAAGATATAGTATTACCTATTCTCCCAGAAGTTCTAGTTGCCTTAGTAAGTGAAATCAGTGCTCAAAAACTGAGGGTCAAGTGTGGCATGAAGTTGGAGTTTCCTCAAAAGACTAAAAATAGAACTACCATATGATCCAGCAATTCCACTCCTGGTATATACCCAGAAAAAATGAAAACACTAATTTGAAGAGTTACATGCACCCCAATGTTCATAGCAGCACTATTTACAATAGCCAAGATACAGAACCATCATAAGTGTCCATCAACTGATGAATGGATAAAGAAGATGTGGTGTATATATATGCAGTGGAATATTACTCAGCCATAAAAAAGAATGAAATTTTGCCATTTGTAGCAACATGGATGGACCTAGAGAATATTATGCTTAGTGAGGTAAGTCAGACAAAGACAAATACTGTATGATATCACCTATACGGAAAATCTAAAAAATAAAGCAAATAAATGTATATAATAGCAAAACACACACAGATATAGAGAACAAACCATGGTTACCAATGGGGAGAGGAAAGAGGGGAAAGGGCAAGATAGGGGTCTGGGATTAAAAGATACAAACTACTAAAACATTTCTACTGACTTGGAAAGGAAATGAACCCAGGGGACACCAGATAATTTGAAAGCAAAAGTGCCTAATAATGTCCATGGAGTTCCTCTATTCACCTAATGAACGACAGCAAGGAATCACAGAATACAGTTACAATACCAGCTCTGAAAGTTTTCTCCTTGAAGCTCCGCTGTCTTTCCCTTCCTTTTTTTCTTCTTTTACTACTTTGTCATTGGCATTTTGATTATTGATGTCAGCCCAGTTACAATTGCATATTTGCCTTTTATTTAGATATCTGCCATTTCCATTGCAAGTCGTTTCAGATATTTTTAATGCATCCCCAAAGTTTTCTTTCTTCATATGTACAAGCGAAAAGAATTTAGAATGTTACAGAAGTAGATTTTAGTGTAAACATATAAAAATTGTAATGGATTAAAACATGCTAAATCTGGGGTTACTGCATACTTGCTGCAGAAATAAAATATACAGTCATCTCAGAAAAGTTAAAACTATTGAAATACAACCTAATTTATCAGGAAGGATAAACTGGAAAGATTCTGAATTGTAGCATCAGATAAAGAAGCGTGATGTTCCCTCTTAAGTAAACACTGACATCTCTGAAAGCTAATTATTTTTGCACCAAATAACTTGAATATATTTGGAAAAATCATAGTCCCACAAGGTCAGAACATATTACTATAAGGAAAACAATTTAGCATGTATATTTCAAAACAGAGATACTTTGCCCAAGCCTCTCCTTGGTGTGGAACTGTGCCAAAGTTATGAGTTTGGGCTGAAAAAAGGGTGCCTCTTGTCAGGTATGTTTTTTCACATGTGCAAATTGTCCAATGGCCTCTGCCCTGGGAGAGGGCATTAACTCAGGTCATCGTGCATTCGCTGTTACAACAGATGCGGTGAACCAGACGTATTCCTGAGTTATATATATATATATATATATATATATATATATTGAGTATGTTGAGTATGGGTGGTGATTTAGCACTTAACTATTTCTCTTCACCTTCTGCTCAGCAGTGCAAAGCTGATTGGCTCTTATGATTTCTCTTCTTTGCCATGCTGCAGGATGGCATGCCCTTCCCTCACGCAGCTCCACCACTCTTAACATCATCTGTATGTAGGAAATCTCAGTATACTCCAGAAGCTACTCTAAAACTCTAAACCTTGCCGCTTTGAGTAAAAGATAATTAGGGACTTCAAACTCCTGCCACATCATTTCAGTGACATAGTTTGAAGGAGCGAAAAGCAAAGGAATACGAAAAAGGATTTTCCTCCTACCTGAGTGCAATTAAGTTAAAAGGGCATATGACGCTATTAAAAACTAGAGTCCATTTATTTGACAAATGTTTGCTGATCACTTTCTAGGTTCTGAGGATACACTGCTAAAGCAAACAAATGAAGATCTCTCTCCTTATGAAACTTACATCACATAATGGCAACAATGGATCCCTAGTTTACTAAAGGAGGGTTTTTTCTTTTGCTTTTCTTTTTTTTTTTTTTTTTGTTTTTTTTTTGTTTTTTAGCTTGTTTCAGAAAGGATACGAGGTAGAAATATTTTTATTTTGCTATCTTTAATAAGTCACTTGTGATATGTTTGTCTTTCTGTTTTCTTTTAATACAATGTCATGCTAAGTGGGTTATAAAGCAGCCCAGCTTATCTGGGTTATATTAGCAGACTGCATTCATTGCACAACTGTG